>NC_044561.1:111197474-111840842 GCF_007565055.1 Rhinopithecus roxellana | reverse complement strand
TCCACAGGAGTTTTGTGAGGATAAAATCTGATGATGAAAGGCAGAGTATTTTGTAAACCAGGTACCCAATGTCAAAGGGAAACAATTCATTTAATGCAAGAGTCAAACCTGACTAATCAGAGTATGTATCTACATTTCATAATTAGCCAAAAGTGATCCACCCCAACAGTAGCACAGCATGTACAGTCTCTTAAGTTCTAAAATAGCCATTCTCAACCTTCTTTTTTACTTGTATGTCTTTGTCACACATTTTTGAATATTTGAAGTTCATGCTTAGCAGAATTAAAATATCTGAATAGTGGACTGTAACAGGTCAACCATAATGAAAGCACAATCACTACTATATTATAACAATGTCTTACAGTGTCTATAAAAGCATCCACAGTTACTGAATAATACATTTTCTCTCCCTTTATTGCTATGATGCTGATGGAGTCGTCAGTTCGCCATTCTGATCTTCCATACTTCCATCTTCACTAGGTGACCTTCTCATGCATTTCAGAAGAATTAGGTCTTTCCTTGATACCGGTTTGGCATTAAGCTACAACTCAGCTTTTATAATCTTAAGATATTGCACCCCATAATAACCCCACTCAACTTAAAAATCCATGCACAGCCATAGTAGCCACAAATTCAATTGCAGAAAAGAATGTATGTTATGTGTTGATCAAGAATTTAATGCCTGCAATGGGATAGATTACACTCACAAATCGTGGCATCCCATTTGAGAACAATGACTTTCCAAGAGCCAGAATTTCAGAACTGAGAATGAGACACTAAAATCTACTATATAGACTGAGTCTAGAACCCAAATCCCCAAACAGATATATATACACATTATTGCATATATATTTGGACAGTCCTTTGGCCATCAAAAATGTTTTTATATACGTCATCTCTTATAAAGGCCTACAGATTGCTACGCGTGACAATCTTCCCCCTCCCATGTACTATAACATTACCTCTATGGCATCCTGTTCTTCTACTTTCTCTCTGCTATGGTCTGAATATTTGTGTCTCCAAAAATACCTAAGTTGAAACCTTTACCCCCAACATGATGCTGTTAGAAGACGGTACTGCTGGGAGATGATTAGGTCATAAAGGAAGAGTCCTAATGAGTGAAATAAGTGCCCGTATAAAAAAGACCACATAGAGCTGCCTTGCTCCTTCTACTATGTAAGGATATTATAGCAAGAAGGTGCTGTCTCTGAACCAGAAAGTGGATACCAGATCTGCTGGCACCTTACAGTATTTTGTCAAAACAGCCTGAAAGGACCAAGACACTCTCTCCTTCAATCCACTCCAGCCACAGAGGCTTCTTGCTTTTCCTTGCATGTGCCACACTCACTCCTGCATCAGAGACTTGGCACATATTCACTCGTCCTGGAATATTTTCCCCTAATTATCCATGTAGCTCAGTCTCCCATCTCCTTACTCAAATGTCACTTTATCCACGAGGCTTCCTCTGAAGTCCCCAGCTAAAAATCTTATACCTCCCACCAGTGTTCTTTACCCCTCCATCCCTACCCACCTCCCATGTAGCACCTGACACCCTCTGAAATACTGCATATGACATTATCTTTGTTTACTGTCTGTGTTCCCCTACCAAATGGGAAGTTCCATGAAGGCAGGGACATTTGTTGCTACATCTGTAGCATCTGGAAGTTTCTGCTCTAGAGTTGGCATACAATATTTGTTGAATGAATGAATGCCATCTGGCCTTAACAATCACCCATGTCAGAGAGAAAAGTAAGAACCAGAGAAAGTGAGTGGATTGCCCAACATTATGCTATTTAGCATCAGGCAGGCCTAAATTTTAATCCAGACTCAGGTATACAAGCTTTGTGCCCTAGGACACTCTATTGAACCTAATTTTCTTCCGTTCTAAAATGATGGTAATTCCCTTCTCAAGCACTCACAAACATCCTGAACAGGAGCACAAAGGCAGCACGGAAGCGTGAGGATGGGGCAGTGAGCCTGGTGAATCTTGGGTGGCCTCAGGGAACCGCCACAATCAAGGAAGTGAACCCAAATCCCTAGACCAGAGAGAGCAGCATCTCACCACATTGAAAAGACCTCAGCCAACACTGCTCCCTGCGAGCCTCTCCTGCGGAAACCTGGCCCTTTCGCTGTTTCTCTGGGAGGCTGTTCTCTTGTTAAGAAAACACTGAGGACCAAAAAGAGCCTCCAGTTTTTACCCACTTTCTCTTTCACAGGAGCACATGGCACGGAGCAGGCCTTCCTTTGAGTCAGGCCCATGACATCTCCCTAAGCAGAAGCAGATTGGCCGCTTTGACATGCACCCACAGGGCTGTTTTCTATGGCTGGCCCTCCAAAGGTTGTTACCATTTTCCTTTTTTAGAAATGGCTGTTATCACCCCTCCTTTCCAAGTTTCCCTATTCATACCAGGCAGTATGGCTCAGAGATCAGACCTGAGCTGGGTGTTCACCTCAATCTGACATTTCCCCTCTTGTAGTGGTGTTACTTGGGATGCTGTCAAAAAGGATGAAAGAAAAAAACATTTTCACTCTGGCTTGAAGCTGGCCACATTTTCAGGTGCTCAAGTTGCAACCTCAAGGAAGTGAGAGATTGGGGTTTGTGATTTCAGCTGAAAGGCCAAATGGCTTTTAGACAACTAGCAGCAAAAGGCTCAGAAATGTTGATGCCATGAGAAAAGAAGAAGTTAAAACACAAAAAAGAGAGAAAGAGAGGAAGGAAGGAAGGAAGGAAGGAAGGAAGGAAGGAAGGAAGGAAGGAAGGAAGGGAAGGAAGGAAGGAAGGAAGGAAGGAAGGAAGGAAGGAAGGAAGGAAGGAAGGAAGGAAGGAAGGAAGGAAGGAAGGAAGGAAGGAAGGAAGGAAGGAAGGAAGGAAGGAAGGAAGGAAGGAAGGAAGGAAGGAAGGAAGGAAGGAAGGAAGGAAGGAAGGAAGGAAGGAAGGAAGGAAGGAAGGAAGGAAGGAAGGAAGGAAGGAAGGAAGGAAGGAAGGAAGGAGGAAGGAAGGAGGAAGGAAGGAAGGAAGGAAGGAAGGAAGGAAGGAAGGAAGGAAGGAAGGGAAAGAAATTGGGAAATTAAATAGCTGTAATATTTTTCAACCCACCTATAGATAAATTTCTTTCAGTCTCTTGAAATTCTAATATCCTTCTTTTCAGTATAAATGAAACAATGTAAAAATTTTATTTAATCTTAGAATATCATTTACTATTTTACCTAGAAAGTAACTACAAATTTACTAACCAAATGCTTCTTTAAAATTTTTAAATTATTGAACACAGCAAGTTATACTTTGCTAAATTTATGGATCACATACTTTAGATTTACTAATACTTAAGAGGCTATAAATACGGGGAAATAAGAGCAACCTTCAGAGTTGTTGTCCGACTCAATTGCAAAATCACTCAACTTCACATTGAAAATTCTTGTAGCTCATCCTCATGCTCATGCTGTGAAAATATTCCTAGGAACTCATTAACATACATAAAGGCATCTGATAAAGCCTCTGCCTTCTCAGAGTCCCACTAAAATGGCCAAAAGACCATACACAGGGACCAAAATCTGGACCAGCCCTCAAAATATTCTAGATGGGAGGGAAAAGAAGGATGGCACAAGCCTGACTTCCTCTTTTAAAGGATAGCCTGTCTAGAGAGAGAGAAGAGGGCCGCCAGCAGAAATCGACTCATAGGGCTGAGCTGTTGATAAGTCAAGCTGAGGGCAGTGGGGCCAGTCTATGTGGGGTCCATCTCACCACTGGAGGTCAACAGCATCTTGTTTCCACCATGGCTCTTGGTGGTCCTCTACCTCTTCCAGCCTCATCAGTCACCAAGGGCAGATAAAAGACCTACTAGTGTGTAAGGCCTGAGAAGGGGACACTTCTGGGCCAGGTGTGGTGGCTCACTCACACTTGGAATCTAGTGTTTTGGGAGACCAAGGTGGGAGAATCACTTGAAGTCAGAACTTCAAGACCAGACTGGCAAACATAGCAAAACTTCATCACTACTGAAAATACAAAACTTAGCTAGGCATGGTGGTACACGCCTGTAATCCCAGCTACTCAGGAGGCTGAAGCCTGGGAATCGTTTGAACCTGGAAGGCAGAGATTACAGTGAGCCAAGATCATGCCACTCTACTCCAGCCTGGGCGACAGAGCAAGACTCGGTCAAAAAAAAAAAAAGAAAGAAAGAAAGAAAGAAAGAGTGGGACACTTCTGGATACCATGTCAAACATGAAGAAGATGTTGGATGTCCCACTGATGAAGGCCTCCACTGTGCCACCACCAGATCCACCAGGGTTTCTAGCCCTAGCTCCTTCGTGACTCACCAGAGGCTTCTGGATGTCTGAGTTGGGAACAGGAATTCAGAGAAAACCTGGACATTTGTCTTCCTACTTTCAGGCTAGAGATTGTGTAAAAACATGTAGAAACACATATAAGAAGACTTAAACCTTATTTAAATATAAGCTGATACTGAATAAGATTGATCTTTTCATTTAATAGAAATTCTCCAATTGTATAGAATCTTTGTTTGAAATATAGATTCCAGGATCCTGCCTCCATGATTTTGATTATGTTGAATGAGAGGAACACTAGGGAATTTTCAATTTTAAGAAAGAATCAGGATGGTTCTAATGCTGGTAGCTTCTAGACAACATGTTGAGAAGCACCGCTCTAAAGGGTTTTATGTTTTATCAAAAGTCAAAAGACCCTGAATCTAAAAGGAGATACTTCAATTCAAACAAAAATGGGCATTCAGAAGAATCAGATTAAATAAGTAAAAGACAAGCCAAAAAATATTAGAAAAAAACAGTGTGATTCTTGTTCATAAGAAGAATCAAACTACTAAAACTACAGCAGTCAGACACAAAGGTAATTTAAGATAAAAAAATTGCAGAGACAAACAACATAATTATAAAAGTTAAAAATAAAATGAAGAGATTTTGAATTTCTGGAAAAATGATAAACGAGGGGTTCTGAAAAAAGTACTCCTTCCCATAACAAACTGATAGAAATCCTGAGTAAAATCCAAGATACACATTTTTATTTAAAAATTCACAGAAGCTCTTGCAAGAAAGAAAAATTATCTCAAGATGCTGAGATAAAGGCAGGAAATGTATGAGCTGACACTGCAATGGCTCAGGACGCTTTCAGAGTCAGGAACAGATGGTAGGGGCTTCACTGTCCACAGAAGGATGGGAATATACAACCCAAGGCCTGTATAAGGCAAGGGTCGAATTAGAAATGTACATAAACATGAAATCCTCAAAGAACTGTTTAGGCTTTGAAGGGGAACCAGAAAAATCCCAGGTATTAGTATGAAGATTCACAAAAGAAGATTCACAAAAGAAGATTCCGCTAGACAGAACTACTGGATTTTACCAGAGCAATCAATCACTGCTGAAGATGAGTTCAGAATCAAAAATTACAAACCAAATAAGAAAACAAACCAAAACTATGGAGAGTCACCAGGCATAACAAATAGGAAAACTAAAAAGTAATACCTTGACTTATGAAAGAGATTATTTTTTAAATGATTAAAGAAAATGGTAATGAAAAAAGAGGAGGCAAATTTGAAAAATACTTCTAGAATGTTTTTAATCTTTTTCAGCTTTATTAAAGTATAATTGACAAATTAAAATTGTATATATTCAGGGTATACAACATAATTTTTTGATAGGTGCATACACTATGAAGTGATTCAATAAAGATGATTAACATTTTTAATGCTTTACATATTTATTATTTTTGTGGTAAGAACATTCAAGGTCTACTTTAAGCAATTTTCAAGTATACAATGCATTTTTATTAACTGTAGTCACCATACTATACAAGAGATCCCCTGAACTTATTCATCCTGCAAAATTGCAACTTTGTACTCTTTGACCAACATCTCCCCCATTTTCTCCACCCCCAACCCCCAGCCAATGCAAGCATTATTCCACTCCCTGCTTCTCTGAGTTCAACTTTGTCATATTCCACATATAAGTGAGATTGTGCAGTATTTGTCTTCTTCTGCCTGATTTATTTCACTTAGCATAATTCCCTCCAGGTTTACCTCTAGGTTTTAAAAATATAGACAGTGAATTTTACAATAACCTCTTAATTAAAATATTAGCAAACTGAATGCAACAATGTATGTATGTGTGTATGTACATATGTTTATATATGTGTTTATATATGTGTATGTATATAAATTTATATAATATATATAAAATTTGGGGGGTGAGGGAAATGGGGAGATATTGGTCAAAGGTATAAAGTTTCAATTTTATGGAATGAATAAATTCTGGAGATGTATGGATTTGTGTATATATATGTATTTTTAATATATATTATATATATAATTTTATAAAATATTTATGTGTGTATATACATACACACACACATAATGATCAAGTTGGAAATATGCCAGGGATCCCAGCATAATTAAATGTTAAAAAATCTATAAATGATATTCACCTTATTAACATATTAAAGGAGAGAAATTATACAAGCATATGAGCATCTCAAAAGATGCCAAAAAAAAAGCATTAGACAAAATTTAATAAACATTCTTGATTTTGAAAAAATGGTCTTAGCAAACTGGGGAAAGTAGTGAGAACTTCCTGATACAATATATACTGCACATTTAGCTAAAAGGTCCAGCACACATTATATGAAATGGGAAGAGTTTAGCAGCATTCTCTTTAAAGTCAGGACAAAGAACAGGGAACACTGTTACCATTGCAACTACTCGGCATTATATAGGTCCTAGTCAATGTGGGCAAGCAAGAAAAGGTATAAAGGATTAGAAAGAAAAAATCATCACTGTTAGTCCCACAGAAAATATATTGAAAATAAAAGACAATATAGAAAGTTACTAGAACTACTAAAAAATATTAACCATTATTTTTGAATATAAGAGCAGTATATTAAATTCAATATTATTCCTATAAAAACTGTAAACTATAATAAAATGTATAAATCTCATTCTTAAGAACAGCACAAAGTATAAAATATCTAAGAATAAATGCAAAAAGGAAATGCAAAGAGGTTGGAATTTATCAAGATAATTGTAAAATTATAGGTAAGAATATAATTCTAAATACATAGATAGATATACTATGCCACTGGTTTAAAAAAATTCAGTATCATAAAGAGAGCAATAGCTTCTAAATTCATATATAAATACATGTTTCTAATGAATATCATAACAGAGTTTTCCAAGGCAATTGATAAGCTGATGTTAAAATTCATGTGGAAGAGTAAAGGGCCAAAATTAGTCAAAACAATTTTGAAGAATAAGGATGGGTGATCTGCCCTACTATTTATCTGAAATTATTATGAAGCCACAGTAACTAAAACAGTGTGGCATCAGCACAAGCAAAGATAAATTTACCTGCAGCACTAAGTAAAAAGCTCCAAGGCAAGTCTACAGATACATGGTGGCAATAAAAACTTAGAGAAGAAAGAATTTATTTAATAATGTCATAGCAACTGGCCATATAAAATGAAAAAAATAAATGAATAGACTCCCTACCTCTCACTATATACATGCAGAAATTCCATATGAGTTTAAAACTTGATTGTGAAAAGCAAAATTGTAAATCCTTCAAGAGAAACATAGAGGAAAATATCCTCATAATCTAACATAGGGGAAGATTTTCTTAAGCAAAATATTAAAAGCACAAAACACGAAAACAAAAATTGACACAAATTAAATTAAATTAAAAGACTTTTGTATGACAAAGCACAACATAAGCAAAAGAGAAGCTACAGACATGCAGAAGTTACTTCTAACTCATATATTAGAAAATATAATAAATCCTTATAAATCAATCAATAAAAGATAAACCAGTAAGGAAAAGGCAAAGACTATAATCAGAAATTCAAGGACAAGAAAGCAAGAATGGCTAAAAAATATGAAAAGATGATCAGTTTCTCAAGACATTAGAGAAATATGAAATAAACCACAATGAAATATTGTTTTACAACTATCAGATTTACACAAATTAGAAAAGTCTGCCAAGTGTTAGTGAAGATGCTTTACTTTAAAAACAAACCAAAAAAAAAAAAAAAAGGCTTCTTTTCCAGAGCCCTAGAATATTTACAAAAATATGATTACATAATTAGGCCCTGATGAAAACCTCAAAATGTTCCAAAGAGGAAAAGTCTCTTAAAGCCTATTCTCTGACCACAGCAGAGAAAAACCAGGGATTTGTTTCTAGAATATGAACCAGTAAAACAGCCACTTGGAAATGTGACCTAAATATGAAAGGCAAAATGTAAAATCTTTCAGAATATATAGTAGACAGAACCTCTCCAAAGTAATAATTAGGTTGAGTAAAAAAAATCAAAACTGCAAATTCAGAATATTTTAAAAATAATCATAATAAAAATAACATAAGAAAACTTGCAAAAATAACTAAAAATGTTGAGACTTCAACTACCTATGTTTTCTATGCTGTTCCATTGGTCCTTCTTTCTATACACATCTAAAAATTCAGCCAAAAAAAGGAATAAATTATTTGTACAAATATATATACATATGCACACATGCTTGTGTGTATACACATGTACATCATACACCTACATGTATACATATATGTACACATAAATGTATACACATGCACACAATACAATCTCCGTTTTGTATAAATAGCAAAGAGAATCACTGAAGAACATAAATAATTTGGTAGTAATATTGCCATGTCATGTAATTTGTTTTTTATTGTGTATTTCTCTAATTTTTGAAAATAAATATACATTAATTTTATAATTAAAAAGAATAAAATTACTAATCAGGAAAAAAAGTCCTTGAAATTTTTTTGAAAGAGCAGCATATGTCTAGGTTTCAGTTGTTTTCCCTTTTTTTTTTTATCTCTAGTATTTGCCAAATGGAACTTTTTCAATATTTCTTTCCCTCCTCAAATTTCTTCCATTATATCCCTTTAAAATTTATTTTTAGTTGACAGGTAAAAATTGCATCTATTTATGGTATACGACATGATGTTTTAATATATGTATGTGTTTCAGAATGGTTAAATCAAGCCATTTGATCATTTCCATTATTTCAGCAATATCAGTTATATGAATACTATATTTCCTCCACAGTCATGATCTTCTCTCTGAAAATGTTTACCTCTTTGTCCTTTGCCCCCATATTATGAAAGAGTTTTGCTAGCCTTTCCTCTAAATCACTGACTTATTTCTTCACAATATGGAATCAATTATTCTGTGTCAATTCTTCTATTGCACATTTTTCAATTCTATGCCATTTTCCCTAACCTAATCAATTCTCTTTCAATTGCTCCATCTCCCTCTGTCTGGAATTCTCTTTCTCCCTTTCATGTCACTTCCTCTGTGAGGTCTTCCTTGTCTCCCATGGATTTAGTGAGTCAGGATTCCCTCCTCAGATCCTACTCTACCCTGAGCATGCCTCATCACTACAATGCCTCATCGTAAGGTTTTACAATTACCTCTTCACATGTCTGCTTTCTCCATTAGATGCTAAGTCCCCCAAGAACAAGGTTTGTGTCTCAGCCATTCTTAGCACAGACACAGAGTACATTTTTACCAACATAGTCTTCATATTGGCAGAGTTTTTAAATTTTGCAAGTCTGATGTTTGTTAAAGAATGGCTCATTGTTTAATTCATGTTTCTCTAATTACTAGGATAGTCTACACGGTTTTTGGTCATTCTTGTTACCTCTTCTGTGAATTTTTGACAATAGCCTTGCCCTTTTTCCTATTGCTTTTCCTGTCTTCTTACTGATTTGTAGAAATTCATTACATATTCTGATTTTACTACATAGCCATTGTGTGCATATATATCTTCATCTCTGAGGCTTCTTTTCTTTTTGCTTATGAGTCCTTTGTTGTAAAAAATCTTATTTCATTTTACTCAATTTATCAATCTTTTATGTTTTATTCACAAAAATATTTTCTACTGCTGGCTCATACAGATGTTCTGTATTTTCTCTTGAAGACATACAAATTTTACTTTGAATATTCAGGCAACATTTCCAAGTGGCCATTCTAGCAAAAGTTTCTGAATTTGTGAAACAAAGTAAGCTCAGCTCTGTATGTCAAACACCCGCTCCTTGGGAAATCAGGCAATCTATATGAGGATTTGGCTCTAGCTCTGTTAGTCAGCTTTTTGTAGGTTCTTCTGTGTGGTAACTCCCAAATCTTAGCTTACAAAACACATGTTTATTTGTCACTCACATTACACGTCAGCTACAGGTCAACTATAGCTCTAAGACACTACTTCAAGTTGTGGATGAATTGCACGTCTGATCACTATATGACCAGGCTGAGGAGCAAAGTCTATCTGGTTGGAATATGCTCATCTTATGGAGGATCAGAATAAGAGAATGGTAGAAACTTGTAATATCTGTAAAAGCTTCTACCCACATATGGCAAATAGGCCATTAGGCAAAGCAAGTCATGTAATAGCCCCAAACTCAGTAGAATGGAGAGAGCATTTTGTCTAAAGGGAAGGATGAAAAGGACAAAAAGGGAATAAAAATTGTAAGCAAATAGATTCTACCACAGCACCTCTTCTCTCTAACCACATGACCATGGGTCTGTTTAGGGCTATCTGTTTAGTGCTACTAAACAGAGGTTGGGTTGGGTATATATTTGTTAAAGATAATTCTACAATAGAGTTTAATATCCACTGTGAGTCTGCTGGAAGTGTTGGACACTAGAAAAGGGAAAACTTTCTGTTGGCAACCCCAAGTAAGTCTGCCAGCTGCGGCTCTTACATACATTCAGTACTGGTGCAAAGGAAGGCAAGGTGTCCTTACTCCAGGCTTCGAACCAGTTCTATGCTCCAATATGGCCAAGGCTCAACCACCATATACCAACAGTGAGCCAGGCAATTCTGGCCAGGCAAGAATTGGCCATACAGCTGCAGGTTGAATGAAGGAGTTGATCAGCGATGGAGAAAAAAAGAAAGGAAATACAGGTTCCATTGGCAAGGGAAATGTTGCTGGGCATCCAAAATGTAAAACAGTTCTTCCATAGTTTGGCTTGGAGAAAAAAAAAAAGCCAGCCTTGGCTTAACCTGTATTCATTTATACCTCCACCTGTCAAGGCTGCACCCCATCCTTACTCTGTTTGTACAACTGATAATATAGATAGACATGCCTAAGCAGTTGCTTGTCAACATTCCCATTTCAGTTTCTCAAGATCTAACCCAAACAGCAACAGCTCCCACAAAGCAGCACTGTTGGCTGCTGCAACCACACTCTGCCCTTGATAATTAGAATGGAATCTGAGCTCACCCTGGAATGCATGGGACATGCATAAAGAGCCCAGCTGCATGGTTCCTCCAACCATATGTTCCAGCCCTAGCAGGAAGGCACATGGGGTGAAAATATGCACCAGGAGGACACCAGGGTCCTTCATTTGCCTGTGCTTCTCTCTGCACTAAACAGCTCAGAGTATTCAGCCAAAATAGCACTTCTCGACATAGGGTGCGCATCATAACCCTTTAACAAAAGCAGTGGTTCTCTAAGTGTTTTCCCTCAGCCTTGACTGGGAGATTGTCAGAAATGCAAATTCTAAGGTTCTACCCCAAACTTGCTATATCAGAAACACTGAAGATGGGTATTTTAACAAGCCTTCCAAGTAATTCTGATGCATGCTAAGGTTTGAAAAACACTATAACCAAAGGTAAATTATTCTTGGATTTACCCCAGTAGTAATCCTAATTTGGGGGAGCATTTGTGTCATGGAGGAAAGCCACTCCAATTATAATCCTCAGTAAAGTTCCAGATCAAAATCCCTCATTAGCAACCATACCCATTAGATACAATTCAATCAACATAATCTAACACAGAAAGAATAGAAACACTTCATGATGAGACAAAGAGGCAGCATAACAAGGGAGTTATAAGCACGGACTCTAGGGAACAGATTGCCTGTGTGTGAATCCCAGCACCACCCACCTTGTATGTGATCTTGAGAAAGGTACTTAAAATTTCTTCTAAAGCTGTTGCTCCATCTGTGTAATGGGTAAAGGTATACCAATCATGGCCTCTCAGTATTGGGGTAAGGCAGTGGTTTTCAAAGTATCAGACCAGTATCATTAACATTATTTAGGCACTTGTTAGAAATGCAGATTCTAAGGCCTTACCCCAGATTTACTGGATTATCCATTGCTGTATTACAAGTTATCTCAAATTGCAGCAGCTAAAAACAACAAACATTTGTTCAGTTTCCATGTCAGAAATCTGAACACTACTTAGCTACATGGCTTTGGCTCCAGGTCTCTCCTGAGGTTGCTATCAAGTAGTCAGATGGGGCTGTGGGCTCATGTAAAGGCTCAATCGGGGCAAGGTCTGCCTCCAAGCTCATTCCCATGACTGTGAGCACACCTCCATTCTTTGCCATATAGGCCTCTCTGCAGGGCTGCCTCATGGCATGGCAGCCACTTATCCCAGGGCAAATGATCCAACAACAAGCAGGAGAGAGTGTGCCCAAGATGGAAGCCACAGTACTTTTTTCTTTTTCTCTTTTTGGTTTTTTGTTTTGTTTCATTTTTTATCAGAGTCTTGCTCTGTTGCCCAGGATGGAGTACAGTGACATCATCTAAGCTCACTGCAACCTCTGCCTCCTGGGTTCAAGTGACTCTCCTGCTTCAATCTCCTGAGTAGCTGGGATTATAGGCACCCACAACCATGCCCACCTAATTTTTGTATTTTTAGTAGAGATGGGGTTTCACCATGTTGGCCAGGCTGGTCTCAAACTCCTGACCTCAAATGATTCACCCGCCACTGCCTCCCAAACTGCTAGGATTACAGGTGTGAGCCACCGTGCCCAGCCCACAGTACTTTTCTGTAATCTGGTGTCAAAAATGACATTCTCTCTCTTCCACCCTATTCTATTATTTATAATTAAGCCAGTAAGACTAGTTCACACTCAAGGGGAGGGCCTTACACAAGATCATGGCCAGCAGGAGGAAGGACTATCCTTAGAGGCCGCTACCACACCAAATGAATCAGAAGCTGGGGGCAGACACCAGACACCTGTGTTTTAACAATCCTCCAGGTGATTCAGATATACATTGTGTTAGGACTCAATGAGCTAACGGAGGCAAAGCACTTCACACACTGGCTGGCCCACAAGTACTTGAAGATTAGCCATTTAGGTTTTGTTATAATTACAGATGAGAATATCTGGAGGTGGTAATAAAGACTTCTGCCTGCATTTGAATACAAGGTGTCAGATAGGTCAGTGATTCTCAAACGTAGCTGACACTTACAATCACCTGTAGAGCTTTTAGATATTATTATGCACATTTTGCAACCTAGACAATTAAATCAGCAACTCTAGGGATGTGACTCCAGTATCAATAGTCTTTAAAGTTTCCCAGGTAATTTCAATATGCATCTAAGATTAAGAATCACTTAAAATAGACTCAGAAAATTGGTTTCTAAAAGTTTCTTCTCTATTAGTCTACCTTCTTAGAGCAAGAATGTTGGCAAAGAAACCATTAATTTGTGGTTAACAATCAAAACAAAAGAATAAAACATGCAAACAAGCAAATAAATGACAAGGCTCTGACATGCACATCTTGATCAATTATTTAAATCCTTCCTGCCCTCTTGTCCTGCAGCCCCTTTATCTAACCTCTGGCAAGGAACTTTGATGTCCTGCCAACTGAGTAAGTAGACATGGAAATGTGCTTGTGTGTGTGTATTTGCACATGGCACATGGCTCAGATGCTGGGTTAGTGCCCCTTAAAAATCAGAATGCTGGGAAGAAGGAGGACATGATGTGTCCTCTCTACCCTTGGAGGAAACTCAACTCATGCAGTAACTTAGCTCAACCTGGGGCAGCTGGAAATCAAGCTGCCATGGGCCAATGAAGAACCAGGAGATGGAACCGCTGTTGCCACGAAGACTCTGCAGAGCCTCAGCCAATCTGCCCTTCCTCTTCCTGGCAGGCAGAGCTCTCACACCCTGGCCCCACATTTACCCTGACACTGAGCAAGCTTAAGTAAGGGCAGGTCTCTGCCCCATCAGCAGTGCCTGCAGAAGATCAGCTCAAATGTCAGCTCTGTCCCAGACACCTCCCCAAACCTTCCCCAACCTTCCCCAAGGATTAGGTTTTGGGAATCTGAGCTCTGGTGGTTCTGGTTAACGTCATCATCCAGCTGCACTAACCAAGAAATTGTCAGATACTCAGATGCTGCTCCAGAATATTCTTCTTGGAAGCTCCCACCAGAGGGCTATTTGGTCAAAACTGTACCTTTCAAAGACTGTTTATAGAGAAGCAAAGATGATACAAGAGGGGACTTTTTTTCTAATTAAAAACAAAAAGAAAGAAATCTTCACTACCACAGTTCTCACTAGCCAATTCAGTCTTTCATGATTAGCCAAGGCACTCAAGAACCAAACGACGCTACTGACAACTCTGAGGCACACGAAAGGAGCAGCCATGGGGGTGAGGAGAGGACAGCCGGCAGGACCAAGGCCATCACGGTGGATGGCAGGAGCTGCCATTCCAGAGAGTCCTGGGTCCTCCTCCTGTTCTGATATGTGTCACCTTGATTGGTCTCTCTGTGTTCCCTAATCTCTAAAAGTGGGATTCTACAAAATAATGTGTTTTTTGTAGCAACTTGTATGGAACTGGAGGCCATTATCCTAAGTGAAGTAACTCAGGAATGGAACAACCAAATACCACATGTTCTTACTTAAATGGAAGCTAAGCTATTATGGGTATGCAAAGGCACACAGCATGGCATAATGGACACTGGAGGCTCAGAAGCAGGGAGGCTAGGAGTGAGTGAGGAATGGAAAGTTACCATTGGGTTCAATGTATACCATTCAAGTGACAGATACACTAAAGTCCTAGACTCAACTATACAAGTCATCCATGTAACCAAATGGAATTCTACATATGAAAATTGTTTGACAATTAAATAAGATGATATATGTAAAAGGACTTAGTAGGTGTTTGACACAAGTGAGTTTCCTTTCTAGGACAAGAAAGAGAGGAAAGGAGAAAGAGAAGAAGGTAGAGAAAAAGGAAACGGAGGTGAAAGAGGAAAAGAAAGAGGGGAAAATGATGGAAGAGGAGGAGGAAGAGAAAAGAGGAGGAGGAAGAGGAAAGAGAAGAGGAGGAGAAGAAGGAGAAGAGGATGTCTAAGAGGCAGCAGTGGAAAGAAATCCTTTGGTTGGTGTGGGGACCCCACAAGAACCAAGAAGCATGCAAGGCTGCACTTAAGGACTCTCTTGGGTTAGAAGATCAAGCACACAATACATGAGCCACTTCTGTCCTTGTCCGTCTCCAAAGCAGACATCCCTAAAAGATCTCCTTCAGGCAGCCACTACTAGTCAATCAAAGGGTACATGGGAGAGAAAGCCAATATACAATTATTGGACTACATAAAGGAAACCTTCACAATTCAGCGAATATCTACTTATCATCTATATATAGCTCAAAAACTTGCTTTATAACTTTTAAGCCCGAGTCTTTACACAAACAAAACCAGGAAAACATAGCAAACATAGCATCCAGATGAAAAAAAAAAACAAACATGAACTGGTGAGATGTTCATTCAGCACTGTGTCCCCTGGGGTACTGATTTTTCACCTCCTTGACCCACTATTTAAGCATCTTCTTTCTTAACTGTGCTGCCCTCCATCAAGGAAACAATTCTGTGTTCACAGACTGCTAGGTCAGGTCTATGGTTATTTTTATGAAAATAATGTTAACAACAGAGTCACAGCCTAGATCAAATACTTTTCATCTACTCTTTCATTCTCAAATGTTCTCCTTCTATGAACTCTGTCACAAAAGGGCTGAGACTGACAGTTCCAGTGCAATCTTCAAATCCCAAGACCCTCAAATAAAAGATCTTTTCCAGCTTGACATCTGTAACAATTTCCTACATCAAAAATGCATCAGCACACATGCACTGTAGAATTACAAATAAAATTGGGCTGGATATGCAAACATTTGCAAATGATTCCTTATTTATTACAATGCCTTGTTTAGAAATAAAAGGAAAAATTCTTCCATAACCAATGTTTGCCTCCTGGCTGGAGGTGAGCATCCAGGAAACGCTCCCTTCTCGCTGCCTGAGAAAACCAGCATCAAGGCCTTGGCAGCCTGAGCGGGCCCTCCTTGCCCACTCATAATGAACTGTAAAAAAGGACACGATGGCCTACTTTTTAGGAAACCTGCTGCCAAATCCAAAATAGGGAGGGAAAAAAAAAGATGGAGAAAATAGGAGCCTTGATTCTGGAAATTATGACTTGATGACATCCTTCTTCTCTTTCCTTATAATCTGTATAACTGTAGACACGACCTTAATTATAGTTGGGCAGGTGGGACCAGGCCAAGAACAGGGCTTCAGCTAGAATTACTGACAGTGAAATTGCTGGGTTCAGAGCTCCCAGCTTCTCCTTGTGCTTCAGCTGCTCTCTTGCCCCCACTCTCCAACCTTCAGGTCTAGCAACACCCCCCTTGAGGCTTTTTCCAATGCTCAATAAGCCACAGAATTTCATGCCCTGACCCAACTCTCCCCTGCTCAAAATTAAATAATAAACAACCAAAAATCATAGACCCTGAGAAAACAATGGGTTCTATCTAGTTCGAAGCTTACTTGCAATAAAGCCACTTTGATCTTACCTGAACAACAGTGAGGCTCAATTCTCATTTCTCATCTTAAAGACAAAGTGTTAGAAAAGGAAAGCACTGTGAAATCATTATTGAACACCCCATTCATACCAGGCACCAAAATCACCTTCTTATTTTTGCATTGAATTCAGGTAATAATTTTGTGAGATGGGGTTTCTTACCACCCATTTTAAAGATAAGCAAATAAAGTTGTAAGGTTAAGTGACTTCTCCAAGGCTACACACCTGTGAAGGGAAAGAACTAGGACTGGAAACTTGGACTGGTCTCTCTTCCTGCCTCCTGTCCTAGTCCTCTTTCTTTCCCCAGTTAATCTTTAGAAATCACTCCTCTGCTTAAAATCCATAATGGTTCCTCTTGCCCACAGGATAGAATTCAAAGTAGGGTTGCACATCTGAAAGGGCTGAGGTGCTGAGCAGGCGGTGATAGCAAGGGACTTGGTCATGTGGAAAAAGGCAGCACTCCTGTGTATGCTGTCTTAGATAATCCATGACCCACATGTATGAACGTAAGAGCCCAAGGAGAGTACAGATGCCTGCTGCCAAGTTGTTATCTATTAACCATTAATTAAATAATGAGAGGAGGGAGAAAGTAGGGAGAGAAAGGAAAGGAGGAAAGAAGGAGGGAAGAAAGGAAGGAAGAGAAGGAATACCAAGTATGTAGGCATTCCTTCCAATTCTTGAGGCTTGATTTCCAACATGTACCTGCTATATAGAAGCAACATACCTTCTGGATTAACTGGATAAAAACTTTGAAGAATGAGGAGGTTAAGAAAGTACCGTCCTCCTCCTCTACACACACACACACAAACACACTGGTTAAAATAATAGCAGATCATGTGGGTTTTGATGGTGGAGAAAGAGTTCTCAATACCCTGCATTTGAGTACCTTTATACTTAGGACTATGAAAAAGCAAATTGATCATATATTGAAGGTTTTTTTTCTATTCAAAATCATATCCTACCTGCAGTTGATTAACCTCAGATTATATTATATTGTTCCAAACAGGCAAGAGCCATGCCAATTGTCACACTTATTCTTGTCAGGCACTTCCCATATGTTATCCCCTTTAATTTTCATAACATATCTAACATCTTCCCCTTCTTGTTTTCTCAGGGTCTATGATGTTTTATTATTATCCAGTTTAATTTTGAGCAGGGGAGAGTTGGGTCAGGGCATGAAATTCTGTTGTTCATTGAGCATTGGAAAAAGCTTCAAAGAGGGTGTTGCTAGGTCCAAAGATTGGAGGGTGGGGGCAAGAGAGCATAGATAGAGAAATGAAAAACTGGAGAATGTGAGTAACTTGACTTAGGTCACAGGATGGTAAATAGTCAAACTGGGATTTGAATCCATCAGTCTACCTCTAACACTCAACTCTAAACCTGAGTGCCAAGAGCACTGTGGGAGTTGACTATTTTTGATTGGCAATAAATGTTCATCAACCCAATTGAAACATGGATGAGACCCAGGGATTAGAAAAGGAGACACTTAATACTTGCTCAATTCAGTTACCCCTTCTCTATAATTCCAATCACACTTTCCCTGAGCATTGTTCAATGGAAGAATGAGTACAACACATGATTCTTCAAGAATTGCCCTTTTCTTGCCAAACTGATGTGAAGAAACTGTGTGAGGGCAGGGTACAAGTCAGAATGTGCTGAAGCCAGAGCATGAAAGCACATAGGGACATTCAGTAAATATTTACTAAATGAATGGATGGATGAATAAATGAATGCCTCTGGAAGAAAGGTTCATTTGTGAATGGTTGTCTCAAAAATTAAAAAAAAAAACAACTCTGTATATCTGAATTACCTTTTTAACCCAGAAGTCTTCTCGAACCATCCTTAAAACCTTCAAATACATTCTCAGTTCTTATTACAGTCCAGGCTTTGTGTTAAATGCTGTGAGATGAACACATGTGCGAGTGTGTATGCAACACACACACACACACACACACACACACACACAAAGACAGCCATAATTCTTACAATAAAAGAGTTGTATTTTAAAATGTATTTAAGAAATTTATTGGCATTGTAAAACTGGGAGACATATGCCAGGGTGGGTAGACAATAATCTGCCACTTCTCCCAAAGGACAACCAGATAGTAAATGCACTCCTGAAGAACCCCAAAGAACAGAGAGAAGGGAATGTGGGAGACAATCAGCCTTATGGGGTCAGGGCTCAGAGGAGGTACAGGAAAATGAGCAACATCAGGTAAAAGTGTCTTCATCCTAGAAGTGTCCCAAAGAGGACAACTTATCTCTAGGTTCCAAGGAGAGAGC
The DNA here is from genome assembly GCF_007565055.1 of Rhinopithecus roxellana. NCBI lineage: Eukaryota > Metazoa > Chordata > Mammalia > Primates > Cercopithecidae > Rhinopithecus > Rhinopithecus roxellana. The sequence continues at coordinate 111,821,933 of NC_044561.1, read as the reverse complement.
ACTCCTAAGAAGGAGGAATTTTAGGAATATCTAAGAAAGGGGATCACAAGGTCAGGAGTTCAAGACCATCCTGGCTAACACGGTGAAACCCCGTCTATACTAAAAACACAAAAAAATTAGGTGGGCATGATGGCATGCACCTGTAATCCTAGCTACTCGAGAGGCTGAGGCAGGAGAATCACTTGAATCCAGGAGGCAGAGGTTGCAGTGAGCTGAGATTGCACTACTGCACTCCAGCCTGGGTGACAGAGTAAGAGATTCCATCTGATTTTTAAAAAAGGGATTAAAAACCATAGCCATTACAAAATTTAGACAAATCTCCCAAATCTTTGCTACTTCCCTACTTTTTCTTCTGCTTTATTTCCAGAATAGACAAGTTAAAAACTTCAGATAACTTTTGCCAAAATGTCTTCTATGAAATGAGTTCTACATAGTGTTTATTAATTCATTCATTTATTTGATTATTCATTCATCATTCAACAATTTTTTCACTGGGCACCTACTATGAGCCTTCCTTGCACCAGATACTGTGCTAGACTGTAACCAAAACAGTTAAGTCCCTACCCTTCATAGTGCATCCTCTAATGAGGGAGCCAGGTAATAAAAGACACATAGATATGTAGAATACCGTTTTGTTGAAAAATGAAACAGCATGAAGAAATAGAGTGATTGAGTCATTTTTTAGATAAAGTATTAGAAATGTCTCTTTTTGAGAAGGTAGCATTGAACAGAGACCTGAATTAAGTGAAGGATCAAGCCAAAGAACTTTCTGCGGAAAATGTGTTTAGGTAGAGGAGACAGTAAGTGAGAAAGCCTTCAGATGAGAACACACTCAGCCTGCTTGAAGATAAGCAACAGAAGCTAATGGATGAAGTAGCAAGAAATGTAGCAGATGGGGGATGGAGAGGAGAGAGACTAAGAAGCACCTTCTAGATGATGGAAAGGATTTTGAATATGAATTTTTTTTTTTTTTTTCAGATGGAGTCTCGCTCTGTCACTCAGGCTGGAGTGCAGCGGCGCGATCTCAGCTCACTGCAAGCTCTGCCTTCCAGGTTCACGCTATTCTCCTGCCTCAGCCTCCAGAGTAGCTGGGACTATAGGCACCCACCAGGCTAATTGTTTTTGTATTTTTAGTAGAGACGGGGCTTCACCTTATTACCCAGGATGGTCTCGATCTCCTGACCTCGTGATCCACCCACCTCGGCCTCCCAAAGTGCTGGGATTACAGGTGTGAGCCACGGTGCCCAGCCTGGATATGATTTAAATGGGAAACCATTAAATAACTGACACCAGAGAACTGATTTGGACAGATAATAACCCACCTGTATTTGCAATGTTACTAAAACCCAAAAACAATACTCTAGGTATGGAATGATTGGTGCCCCAGAGAGGTCTATCACCTCCACAGTGCAGATACTGTATTTCTATTAATATAACCTGAAATCTCATAAACACATTTTGGCCAGGGTAATTTCCCATTTTTGACTCAAACTGTACCATCTTCTGAAATCACAGTCCTCTTTATCTGAGTAACTGCTTAACCAATCTCCCATCTTCTACTTTGAAATGGAAGGAATTTTTTAGCTAAACATTTAGTCCTGGTAATTTTTTTTTTTTTTTTTTTTTTTTTTTTTGCGATAGAGTTTCACTCTTGTTGCCCAGGCTGGAGTGCAATGGCACAATCTCCGCTCACCACAACCTCCACCTCCCAGGTTCAAGCAATTCTCCTGCCTCAGTCTCCCGAGTAGCTAGGATTACAGGCCTGTGCCACCACACCCGGCTAATTTTGTATTCTTTTTCAGTAGAGATGGGGTTTCTCCATGTTGGTCAGGCTGGTCTCCTGGTACTTTCTATCATACTAGATTCAGCCCACCATTCCTTCCTGTCAAATTCTTTGTTCATTTCTGACTGTCCCCATTGTGTTTGTTTTCCCTCCCTCCCAGCCTTTTGTCATTCATTGTCCTCTGTATTCTCTGCAGGTGATCAACCTCCAGGTTATATTATATTTTTCCAAAAAGGCAAAAGCCATGCCAATTGTCACACTTAACCTTTGTCAGGCACTTACTTCCCTTTTGTTATCTCCTTTAATTTTCATAACATCTCTAACATCTTCCCACTTCTTACAGATAGGGAAATGAAAAAATGGAGACAGTGAGTGTATTAGTCCATTCTCACATTGCTGTAAGGAAATACCTGAAACTGCGTAATTTACAAAGGAAAGAGGTTTAATTGACTCACAGTTCTGCATGGCTGGAAAGGCCTCAGGAAACTACAATCATGGTAGAAAGTGAAGGGGAGGCAATAACCTTCTACACAAGGCAGCAGGGAAAGGAGTGCTGAGCGAAGAGGGAAGAGCCCCTTATAAAACCATCAGATCTCGTGAGAAATCACTCTATCATGAGAACAGCATGGGGGAACTGCCCCTGTCATTCAATCGCCCCCACCTGTTCTCTTCCTTGACATGTGGGGAGTATGGGGATTCCAATTCAAGATGAGATTTGGGTGGGAACACAAAACCTAACCATATCAATGAGTAACTTGACTAAGGTCACATAGATGGTAAATAATCAAACTGGATACTTCAACCTATCAGCCTACTTCTAGCACTCAACTGTACCCAAGTGCCAAGAGCACTGTGCGAGTTGACTATTTTTGATTGGCAATAAATATTCATCAACCAAATTGAAACCATGGCTGAGGCTAAGGTATTAGAAGACAGAGGAATCAATGTGCTGACCTGAATAGGATCAAAAACACAATGCTCGGTTCACCACTGGAGACCTCTCTTCTAATTGACATCAGCCTATTTTGTGATTGATAGTTCGAAGAATACCAAAATCCTGACATGGTCTAACATAGTAAACACTCAGTAAGTGTTTATTGTTGTTGTTGTTGTTATTATTATTATTATTATTATTACTGTTTGTCTTCTTACCTATATTTATCCATCTTGTTCAAAAAGGTTTTATGTGATACTTTGTCAAATGTCTGTCTGATCTCCTAGATCCTAGCAACAACTTCACTTCCTTAATCTGTCTGTCATTACATAATGGGGTGAAAGGAAAGATGAGATTGACCTGATATGACTTCTGGGAAAACACATGCTGAGTCCCTGTGATTATTATTTCCTTCTCCATGTGTTCACAAACAAACTCCTTTAATAATCTATTCCATAAACTCCTTTTGGATCTACAGCAAACTACTCACCTAGTGGTTCATGGAAGCTACATTCCTCCTCTGTTGAAATTTGGGATGACATTTTTCTCCCATCTTCTACCAATCTCACCTCTTCTCCATCAATTCTGTCAGTTCATTAGCGATATTCAAGGATCCCAACCCTAAGTCCTCTCAGAACCTGAGGAGACTATGAGAAGTGAGCTCGCAAAGAGAAGTAAGATTCTCTCATCTAGTTCTTCTTCCTATTGAGGTTTGTACCTCCTCTCCCTCATTAAAGCCCTCTCCACACTTTTCAGGCTTAAATTCTCTTTCTCCAGCTCCCCCATCAGTACCAGAAAACCAATTTATTCCTTCAGAGATCTAGGATCTAGATCTAGATCTGCTTCTCTGACAGATGACTTTTATTTTTATTTATTTATTTTTTGAGATATGTTCTCACTCTGCTGCCCAGGCTTGGAGTGCAGTGGCGCAATCTTGGCCCATTGCAACCTGGACCTCCTCAGTAGCTGGGACTAGAGGCATGTACCACCATGCCCAGCCTTTTTTTTTTCTTTTTTTTTTTTTTTTTGCATTTTGCATAGAGACAGAGTCTCGTTATATGGTCCAGGCTGGTCCAAACTCCTTGGCTCAAGTGATCCTACCACCTTGGCCTCCCAAAGTGCTGGGATTACAGGTGTGAGTCACCACACTGGACCCAGAAGATTTTTAGAAGCTTGCTTTTCTTTCCTCAATATATTTTAACCCTCAGCATAGGGGTGAGCTTTACTCCCCACCCGCCCCGCCATGACACAGTTTTCTTGGTCCCTTCCACCTCTTCTATTTTGTTCTTAATTCTGAGTCCTTCTTCCCATCTCTCAGGGTGCCGTTTTCGCACTCACATTCATTAGAGTTCCCTGGCTAACTGCATGGGTTTCTCTGGTTACCGCTCCATGACCTTTGTCACTGGGAAAATTTCCACAGGGAGAACTGCACTTTGAGGAGATTTCCAGTCATAGTCACACTACTTTTTGAAGCACCACCCTACAAATTTTAGCTGAATTTTTTCTCTCAATTGTTTGCAATCCATATTCCTGTCTTCCAACTGTGCCCAGTTCTTAACTTCTCACTCTGTCACCTCTCCCAAAGTCCCTGTCACTTCCACTCAATAAACTGATATCTTTTTGTTGGTAAGATTCTGGCAGGGCAAGTCAGTGACCTAGATCACCCCCTACCCCTCCACCTCGTGGAAGATTACATTTTCAGATGGGGCAGTCATGAAATTGTCACACACTCTGCTTTTAATTCAAAGAGACTTTCAGAAGGTATCTGGACAGCCAAAGTCCCCGTCACTGCAGTTATTTTTCTTGCTGGGACAGTTTTTGACCTGCACCTGAAATGCATTTTCCATTTGCTACATTTGCATTTGCTGGGTGGCCTTTAGTGGACAACATGTAGATTCTGCAAATACATTAAGGTCGTCTCTCTATGCAGAAATATGGACAGATCCAGGTCAGGTCTGCACTAAGAAAGCCAAGTTCGCAGCAATAACATGAAGCAAGGTAATTTAACGTGAAAGATACAGGGAATTGAGGCAAAGCATGAACTCATCTCAATTTTCTTCTCTGTTTTCTCAAAGTGTTTAGTCCATAGTGAGTTACTTTGCTTCCAACGAAGATGGTTCCAAAGCTTATTCAATTTAATCATCTGTAAAATGGGAATAAGTTCTGCCCTACCTACTTCACAGGAATATTTTCTTGCTCAAATGAGATTAAGTAGTAGGGAGCTTTGTGAGAGAATGGAAAATTGCTCAATAAATGTGATGAATTTTATAAGAAGCTTTCTCCAAGCGCAAGATTGGTCTCCTGAAATATATCTGTAGTCAGAGATTTCATGACAGAACTGAATGTCTCATGAGGCAAATAAGGCTAAAGAGTTAGGGAAAGTAAGAATATTATTAAACCCATTGAAGGTCATATACATTTTTGTATTCAAAAAAACGAAACACTCAAAGCTATACATGAAATAGATGATTATATTTTACTTGTTTTAAGTCATATTTACTGGAGGTTAAACAACTAACATGCATTTATTTTTGATGCTAAAATGATTTTGGAGATGGCAATAGCTAGTACTTACCAAACACCATATGCCAGGTCTTGATGTAAGAATATATATTATTTAATACATACAGCAACCCTATGAGCTGGCCCCCATAATGATGTTTAATTATAGGTGGAATCATACTGAGATTAGGGAAGTTGAGGAAATCTCACTACTGATAAAGGTGAAGCTAGAAATTATGACTAAGGTTGGAAGAAAAATAGGTGAATTGCTATTAGAAAGAGAATAAAGTCTTCTGGGCCCATCCTATCCCCACCTGAACTCCAATTCCTGTCTCTCTACAGGTCATCTTCATTTCATTTCAACGTCCAAAATGCAAATCTGTGCTCATGCCCTTAGAAAGCTGATTTACTGTCAAGCGCATTTTGAATGGCAAAGCTGCATCAATGTCAGCCCTTGCTTCCATTTCCTCGCCTAAGACAAGAGCTAGGATTTATCTGAGGTCAGGTTTCAGGAGCTGGGACTGAAGAAAATCTTGCGGTGAGATAGCTTGGGGAGTTCAGGGGTAAGAGAGATTCCATTTGAAAAAGTTCTGCTACTGAAAGTTTGAAAACTACTGATAAAGTGTTCATATAAACAAATTCAAATGCAAAGTTGCATACTTACCCAAAGCCACATGCCACACAGAATGAAATAATCACTGAATCAGAGGGATCTCAGAATTTTCTCATTCACAGTATCCTAAACATTGGCCATTCATTTGCCACCTTTGAGAGTTAACTTTATCAGTAGACCTGTTTCACTACTTAATTTTCTCTAAATCAACTCCCTTTTTTAAAACTTAAATACCCACTTTTAGCCTTTCCTCAACAATATCTACAAAGCACAGATTCAATATGCTACCGTTTTCTCATGCACATATTTAAAATAAATATGTAATTATTAAAATCTAATTTTTAAAGCAAATGCTCTATATGCCACCTGTGATCATCTTGTGAGGCATACTATGGGAAATGCTGACATAATTTATTAGTTCCCAAATGCCAGCTCACGGATGCCAGGTTAATTGCTGAAGGAGCAGGCAGAGAGCTGTTTTTAAAACACAGATTATCTTGGCCCCCTGCCCCCACCCCATCCCAAGAAAGTGTGGTTTAGCAAACAATATTGGGTAGAGTCAGGTAATCTTTTCTTGCTTTGTTTTTGTTTTCCATTTTTCAACAAACTCCTCTGGTGATTCTACTGTGTAGTTGGTTAGGAAACAACTGGTTTAATCTATTTCTACCTAAAGGGTTAAGAATTTAATTGTATAAAGCAAACTAAGTGCTTAGAAAGAACCTGTGTCAGAGTACATGCTCCATAATTATGAGTTACTATTACTTGACTTTTACTAGCCTATTGTTAGACTTTGTATTTATCTATGACTTAAAGATAAACTAATTTCAGGATAAGATTGAAAGTGAGAGATTCGCATAGAACTGGGGAGCTTAGAAGGGCTTTGGCCTCCCTGTGCTAATAGACACACAATAGATTACTCCAACCCACTCTAGATTGAACTGATCTCTAAGGCAAGGCTCAAGGGAAACCACTGACAAATCCTTGGTGACTATTCCTTTCTGTCCTGTCAATCTGTGTACACATCAACCTCTTGTATACTAGGAGGCTACAAGGTCTTTGCCATTGACCTGGTAGAAGCCAGATAGTCTGTTTTCCAAGCATTTGTCATCCTATCCACCTAGCCAATCCATCATAAGTGAATGAGCGTGGTTCTTTCTATCCTAGTGGCACGATACCTTGGGTGCATGTATCTTTCTCTTTCGGAAAGAACCAGATAACTTTCTTGCTGTAGTCATGCCCAAGAAGTATGGTTATTTCTAGGTATCATATTCAAAATGAGGCAACAAGACACTAAAGCATGCAATCAGATTAGTGAGAAGACCTACATTTATATCAATTGAAGAATAATGGCAGACACAGAAGATGTCTGGTTCAGAGAAGAGAAGATTTAGGAATATCAATACATATTTATTCCTAGGCAGGAGGGAATAGAATGAGAAAATGCCATCAAGTGAGAAAAAGCTTAGCACTGTCAAGAAACATAAAGAAAGCCAATATGATGAGAGCATCATGAGCAAAGGCAAGAGTGGTTCAGGATGAGGTTGAGACAAACAGATATGGATGACGCAGAACAAATGGAAAGAAGTTTGGATTTTAATCTAAGTGTAATGAGAAACTATGGAAAGGGTTTTAGCAAAGTATAACATAATCCAGATTGTTTAACAAAGATAACTTCTGTGTGGATAATTTAGTCTGGAAGCTGCTATAGGCATCTGACATGATCACTATCATCAAATACTTGAAGGTCATTGTGGAAGAAGAAATGAGCTTTTTCCACTGACACTCACAGTGCATAGTCAGAAGTTGTAATGTAGAGTTCAGCTCCACTGCATAACAATTAGAACTGATACACAATGAAATGGACTTGCTCCATATGGAGACAGTAGCTCAGACTCTAGCTGCTCATTGTCTTTCCCTGGAAGTTGCTGTCTCCATTTCTCTGACAACATCAGTCTACAAGAACATCCATGGGGCTCAAGGATGGCCTCCTTGTATTTGATTCCCCGGCAATCGAACTGCTGGATCATCTTACAACTAGGATATTAATGGAGAAAAAAAAAAAAGCTGCCTGAGGAAACCACTCGACTCCAGGTCTCAAGTTCATTTCTAAATAAAGATATTAACTCATAAAGACAAGGGTAAGGATTTTGGCCAAACTGAAGTTGACTTACTGAAACCAAGAGAATTAAACACATGCGCACATATTCACTCATTTACATAAAGTATTTAGAATTCAGATTCTTAAAGGCCAGGAATATTGAAGATGTAAAATAAAGCAAGCCATAACTGTAACTGCAAGTAAAGTTTGCATCTTGCTAGCAAATGTGAGCTATAAAAATTCTAAGTTTTTGTGGTCTGGTTGAGGGAAAGACTATTTCCTGAGTTTCATACAGAGACACAGACACTAATTTCAGGATAATATTGTTTAATCTAGTTCTAGTTTAATCACATAAACATAAAACACACATATACAGCCACCTACAAATTCACCTATACAATAGCATAATACAAATATATTTACACTCAAATGTACACATCAATGTGCATGCTTTCATGCACAACGACACATTTATCTATATATCTTTATAGACACACGCATAAATAATTAGGCCTACAGACCCAGATATCACCATAGTAAAAATATATTAATACATACTTACAGATACATACCAAAAAAGTGTATTTGAAAACATCAACACACAGGCCCTCATGCACACAAAAGCCTGCACATGCACAGTCAGACAGATATACACATAGTCAAGATGCAAATACATCCCATCCACTAATATACCACTAATATACCATTGTGTGAACACAAACACAGAGAAAAAGCACATATATGTTACAGCATTCACACACATACAGAAACATATGCACATGCCCATACATACCGCCTACCTAGGCATTCACAAGGCCATGGATGATCTAGTGCCTACCTGCCTATCCAACTTGAGTTCCACTGTCCCCTCTTCTGTCAGCTCTCCTTCCATTCCAAAAACATCCTAAATTCTTTCCTGTTCCAATGTCTGTACATTTTATTCCCCAGCTCTGCACATGGCTGCCTCTCATCCTCTAGGCCTCCAGTTCAAATCACTTCCTCAATGCAGCCTTCCTCAGTCACTGCATCATGTAGGTAAGACACCTAGTTCCTTCATCATACACTTGTTGGAATCCTAATGACACTTTTAGCACAATTTTAAAATGATACATTTGTGAGTGAGTGATTGTTTATTATCTGTGTATCCCACAATACTGCAAGACCCACATCTGCTTTGCTCATCATTTATATCCCAAATCTAGCACAGTGCCTGGCAAATAGTAGGCACTCAGTAAATAACTGTCAAATATAAAAATTCCTTGGAAGGAAGCCAATACATGATATGTTTTTAAGCCAGTTACCATGGGAAAATTCTGGGAAATAGTGCCAATCATACCAGAATTATATCAGTCTAGAAGCAAATAATCTGGAGCAAATAATCTGGGATATTCATGTATCAATGCCTGAAAGTCATTGATTAAGGGATCTTCCTGGAACATCTGGCCTGCTGTACAAATAGGCAGAGCAATCTTTCAGGGTTCTGGGTTGAAATGGGGGAATCCTCAGGCACAGAGATGCAGATGCAACTGGAAGCCAGGGTACCAATGGTCTCTGCTGCCAGCCTGTAAGGTTGATTATCTTAGCTGATGAAAAACAACATAGAGCAGGTCTATGGGAAAGTGAACCCTATTGGTGACTGTGGATGGATGTGGGAGCAGAGGAAAGCCATTCTTTAGCTGGCAATACTGCCTAAGGTAAACAGACCAGGGAGCACTGGGGTGCCAAAGATGATAGCAGTGTCCAGTCTAAATAGATGATGCCACTGTGGCTAGTCTATAGCAAGGGGTAATTCAGGACAAGTCAAACCCAAGAGATGAGAGAGGAGAGCTGCTAGATATGACACCCCACACTTGGAAAGTCCCAGGTCCTTCTGCATGTAAGACTCTCCAGCTGCAGGATGGGAAGTCCTGTGGTTGGGACAGAGTTCTACAAACAACTGTAAGCCTTTGAAATACATGTGCAAAGCAAGTGTCATTTAAGGATGGAAAATGTAACACTCAGCTGGTCTTGAGACACATGATGTACTGTAAAGTAAACCTCATGACAGGAAAGCAGGCAGCTGTATCTGCTGCTTCTTTGTTCCCTCCCCATTTCCACCACACTCCCTGCCTCCAACATTGGTGCTAATGCCAAGTAAGGTTTTGCTTGTTTTTTAAACAGAAATTGAAATCAGGTTGCATTCATTTTACTATGGGTGCTAGTTATCACCAGAGACATGGATTAGGTCACCTGCACAGATGGCCCTGGGTTTACAAGCTGAACTATTTAAAATGCCAAAGTCCTAATGAGATCACGGGTGGGGAAGGATGTTCAATGAACATATTGCCCATATTGACTTGCCATGTGCAAGAATAAGGCATTGGTGTATTGTAATTGAACTCTCTTATAAAAACTCATGCAATAAACTCATGAACTCCAGTTCTGGGAAAAGGAGAGTCTTTATATAGAACCTGCTGTGAACAATAAAATCTGAGCCTAATGGCTGAATGTCTCTGACCTATGATCCAGTTACCACCACCCTACCACCAGTGCCACCTTGCTACATCCGTAAAGTGCTCATCAATAAGTGCTCTAGATCAGTTGATCTCAAAGTATGATGTCAGTAGCATTCTCATCAACATCACCTGGGAATGTACAGAGATGCAAAATTCAGGGGCCCATCTCAACCTACTGAATCAGAAACTTTGAAAGTGGTTCCACTCCATTTGTCTTATCAAACCCTCCATGTGATTGCACTGTATACTAAAAAGTTGTGCACTGTGGCTCACGCCTGTAATTCCAGCACTTTGGGAGGCCGAGGCAGGTAGATCACTTGAGGCCAGGAGTTTGAGACCAGCCTGGCCAACATGGTGAAATCCTGCCTCTAGTAAAAATACAAAATTTAGCCAGGCATAGTGGTGTGCACCTGTAATCCCAGCTACTCGGGAGGCTGAGTCAGGAGAATCACTTGAACCTGGAAGGTGGAGGTTCTGGGAGGAAGAGCCTATTCAGGTTTTCAGTGAGCCAAGATTGCACCACTGCACTCCAGCCTGGGCAAAAACAGTGAGACTCTGTTTCAAAACAAAACAAAAAAAAAGTTGGAGGAACACTGGTCTAGATTGGCAAGCAGAATCTCCCTCCTCCCCACTTCCTCATCCCTCTCTCACATACACAAGTAATGCTGCTGCTTGGGAGAACCAGGCAGTTGGACCTTGTCATATTTCCAAGAACACTGCATTCAGAGTTTTATACATGAGTCATATGGGCTTTGTTATAATGAAAAAATGTTGACAGATCTGGGGACAAGACTGTCCCTCCCCAGACACACTGTTGGATGTCCCCTGGGTTACACATGCTAGGCAAAAACCTGAGCTTTGGAAGACCAAGGCAGTTTTCTCCCAACAACTGTCTGAGGTTCTTAATAGTGATTTAATAATATATGTATTAAATTATATATCTATACATACACACACATATGCATATACAAAAATATATATATACACACACATATATATACATATATATATATATATATTTTTTTTTTTTTAGATAGACTCTCACTCTGTTGCCCAAGCTAGAGTACAGTGGCGCAATCTCCACTCACTGCAACCTCTGTCTCCCAGGTTTAAGCTATTTTCCTGCCTCGACCTCCCAAGTAGCTAGGACTACAGGTACGTGCCACCACACCTGATTAATTTTTGTATTTTTAGTAGAGATGAGGGTTTGTCATGTTGGCCAGGCTGGTCTCAAACTCCCAACCTCAAGTGACCTGCCCGCCTTGGCCTCCCAAAGTGCTGGGATTACAGGCATGAGTCACCACACCCAGACAGTAATTTTATTTTAAATGAACACTTAATATAGAATAGCAAGCATGTGAAAATGTGATCATGCAAAAAAAAATTATATAAACCCACGTAATTACTATCCAGATCAAGAAACAAAATATAGCCAGCACCCCTGAAGCTTCTCTGTGTTCCCTCTCAAGCTCTCTATAAAGATTAACAACCATTTTTACATATTCTACCATTAGTTTTACCTGTTTTAAAACTTCATGTAAAAGATATCTTTGTGTCTGCTTTCATTCAGTATTATGATTGAGGGATTCATTGCATAAAGCAAGAGTAGGAAAGTTATAAATACATTCTTACCAACACTTGGCACCTTATTGTGACTTCAATTTGCATTTTACTAATTACTAATGAGGTTAAAATTTTTCATATGCTTATTGGCTATTTTTATCCTCTTTTGTGAAGAGCCTATTCAGGTTTTAAGCCCATCTCCAATTAGGTTGTCTGTCTTTTCATTACAGATTTGTAGAAACACTTTCTAAATATTTTGTGGATAAGATCCCCTTGTTGAATAAGTGTATCTTAAATACCTCCCACTCTGTTGCTTGCATTTTTACTCTCCTAATGGTGCATTTTGATAAATATAAATTCTTAATTTTAATTAAGATCAATTTAACTATCTTTTTATGGGCAGTATTATGTCTTTCCTGGGAAATAGTAAATCATCCTAAGGTAAAGAAAATATTCCCAAATTTATCTTTACAACATTTTGTTGTTGTTACCATTTACATTTAGGATTGTAATGTATCTGGAATTTATTTTTGTGTAGGATGTGTGATACAGCTCCAGATTCATTTTTTTCCATGTGAATATCCAATTGACCCAATATGACTTCCTCTTATTGAAGAAACGACCTGTCTGCACTGCAATGTGGTGTCACCATTGCCACAAGCCAAGTGGATATACACATTTGGATCTATTTCTAGTTGTCTATTTGTTCCATGTATATTTTGTCTTGTGCCAATATCATACTGTATTAATTATTACAGTGTTGAATTAAATCTTTTTGCCTTTCTTTCAGCCTTGAGATATAATTGATAAAAAGGTATATATTTATGGCATAAGACATGACGTTTTTATGCTATATATTATGTACATTATGTATACATTATGAAATAATTACCACAATCAAGCTAATTAACATATTCATCACCTGACATAGTTATCTTGTGTACATGTGTATATGATAGAATATTTATGATCTATTCTCAGCAAATTTAACACATACGGAACAGTATTGTTAACTAGAATTATCATGCTGTACAGTAGATCTCTGGAACATATTCATCCTGCCAAACTGAAACTTTGTACCCTTTGACCAAGTCTCCCCATATTCTTCAACACCCAGCCCCTCGAAATTACCACTCTACTCTGTTTCCATGAGTTTGACATTTGTAGAATCCACATATAAGCTAGATCATTCAATATTTCTTTCTGTGGCTAGCTTCTTTCACTTAGCATAATGCCTTCCAGATTCATATTGTCACAAATATTTTCTCCTTTTTTAAGGCTGAATAATATTTCATTGTGTATATGAGTGTGCGTGTATGTGTGTGTGTGTACCCAGCATATTTTCATTTTTTATCATCCAATGATGGACACTTAGGTTGATTCCATTTCTTGGCTATTGCAAATAATGCTACAATATTCATGAGGGTAAAGATATCTTTTTCAGATATTAATTTCATTGCCTTTAGATATATACCCAGAAGTGAGATTATGGGATGATATGGTAGTTTTATCTTTAATTTTTTGAGAAACATTCATCTGTTTTCCATAATGACTGTGCTAATTTACATTCCCATCAAAGAGTATATATTCCCTTTTCCTCCACCGTCTTGCCAACTTTTGTCTTTTGTCTTTTTGATAATAGCTGCTTTAACAGGTGTCAGGTGATTTCTCATTGTGTTTTTGATTTGCATATCTCTAAAGATTAGTGATGTTGGAGTTTTTTTCTTAAACGTTTTGGCCATTTGTATTTTATTTTGAAAAATATCGATTTGGGTCCTTCACCCACATTTAAATTGGGTTTTTTCCTTTCTGTTAGCTTGTTGCCGTTTCTTACATATCTTGGATATGATCTCCTAATCAGATGTATGGTTTGCAAACATTTTTCCAATTCTGTAGGTTATCTCTTCACTCTGTTGATTGTTTCCTTTGTTGTGCAGAAACATTTTAGTTTGATGCAATGCCTATTTTTGCTTTCATTGCCTGTGCTTTTGTGATCATATCCAAAAAATCATTGCCCAGTCCAATATCAAAATGCTTTTACCTGTGTTTTCTATGTGTACTTTTACAGTTTCAGGCCTCATATTTAAGCCTTTCATCCATTTTGAGTTGCTTTTTATATGGTTTAAGATAAGGGTTCAATTCCATTCTCTTGCATGTGGATATCTAGCAATATGGTTTGCATGTTAGTCCCCTCCAAACCTCATGTTTAAATGTTTAAATGTGATTTGCAATGTTGGAAGTGGGGCTTAGTGAGAGGTGGTCTTCAGATTATGAGGGGTAGATCCCTCATGAATGATTTGGTGCTCTCCATGGTAATGAGTTCATGCAAAATCTGGTTGTTAGAAAGACTCTGGAACCTCTCCCCTCTCTCTCTTGCTCTCTCTCACTGTGACATGCCTGCTCCCCTTATGTCTTCTATCATGAGTTAAAACTTCCTGAGATTTCACAGAAGTCAAGAAGATACTGGCACCATTCCTGTACAGCCTGCAGAATAATGAGCTAAGTAAGCCTTTTTCTTTATAAATTACCCAGTCTTAGGTATTCCTTTATAGCAATGCAAAATGAACTAACATGTCTAGTTTTGCCAATACTGTTTATTGAAGAGGCTGTCATTTCTCCCATTGGTGGCTTTCAGTATCTTTGTAAAAGACCAATTGACTGTAAATGTCTGGATTTATTTCTGGGCTCTCTGTTCTGTTCCATTAGTCTACATGGTTTGTTTTTTTTGTTTGTTTGTTTGTTGTCAGTGCCATCCTTTTTATATTGCTATAACTTCATAGACTTTGAAATCAGGAAGTGATACCTCCAGCTTTGTTATTTTTATTCAAGATTGCTTTGGTTATTCAGGGTCTTTTGTAGTTCTATATGAATTTTAGGATTTTTTTCTAATGTTTGTGAAAATGTCATTGTAATTTTGATAGGGATTGCGTTGAATCTGTAGATAGTTTTGGGCAGTATGAACATTTTAATGATATTACTTTTTTCAAACGATGATTATGGGACATATTGCCACTTATTTTTCTTTATTTTCATCAATGTTTTATAATTTTCAGTGTAAAGATATTTCACTTCCTTAAGTTTATTCTTAAATATTTAACTTTTTGATGCTATTGTACATGAGATAATTTTCTTGATTTCTGGTTCTGATAGTTCACTATCAGTATATAGAAATGCTACTGATTCTGTACTTTGATTTTGTGTCCTGCAAATTTACTGACTTTGTTTATTAGTTCTAAAAGTTTTTTGATGAAGTGTTTAGGATTTTTGATATATAAAATTGTCATCTGCAGAAAGGAACAGTGCAGTGATTCCACTGCTGATCAGCACGGGAGTTTTGACCAGCTCTATTTCCAACCTGGGTAAGTTCACTGTCCTTAGGAAACCTGGTGGTACTTCCCTTCCAGAAGGTCACCATATTGATGCTAAGGTTAGTGTAGACACCATTCCAGGTTGGATATCTTTTTTTGTCTTACCTAATTGCTCTGTCTAGGAATTTCAGTATTATATTGAATAGAAGTGATAAGAATGAGCATTCTTGTCTTGTTCCTGATCTTAGAGGAAAAGCTTTTGATTTTTCACTGCTGAATATGATGTTAGCTATGGGTTTATCAAAATAATTATGTTGAGGCACGTTCTTTCTATACTTATTTTTTGAGAGTTTTTATCATGAATGGATGATTAATTTTGTTAAATGCTTTTTCTGCATCTATTAAGAAGATATTGTGCCTTCTAACAAAATGAAGGTTTTTGTCCTTCATTTTGTTAATGTGATGTATGACATGTACTGAGTTACATATGTTAAGCCATCCTTGCAACCTACTGTAAATCTCACTTGATCTTGGTGTGTGATGTTTTTAATGGGCTGTGGAATTCAGTTTGCTAATATGTTGTTGAGAATTCTTACACCTATGTTCATCAGAAATACTGGCTTGTAATTTATTTTCTTATAGTGTTCTTGGCTGGTTTGGATATCAGAGTAATATTGGCCTCACAGAGTAAGTTTGGAAGTGTTTCCTCCTCTTCAATATTTTGGAAGAGTTTGAAAAGGATTGACATTAGTTTTTCTTTAAATATTTGATGGAATTCATCAGTAAAGCCATTGGGTCCCAAGCTTGCCTTTGTTGGGAGATTTCTTATTACTGATTCAATCTTGTTACTTGTTATATTAGTCCTTTCTCATGCTGCTAATAGACATACCCGAGACTGAGTAATTTATAAAGGGAAGAGGTTTAATTGATTCACAGTTCAGCATGGATGGGGAGGCCTTAGGAAACTTACAATCATGACAGAAGGGGAAGCAAACATGTCCTTCACATGGAGACAGCAAGGAGAAGTGCCGAGCAAAAGGGGGAAAAGCCCTTCTATAACCATCAGATCTTGTAAGAATTCACTCACTATCATGAGAATAGCATGAAGGTAACTGCCTCCATGATTAAATTACCTCCCACTGGGTCTCTCCCACAACACGTGGGGATTATGGAAAGGACAATTCAAGATGAGATTTGGATGGGGACACAGCCAAACCACATCACTTGTTATTGGTCTATTTAGATTTTCTATTTCATCGAATCTCAGAGGTGGTATGTTTCTAGGAATGTACCCAGTACTTTTAGGTTTGCCAGTTTGTTAGCATATAATTATTGGTAAAAATGTCATAATCCTTTGTATTTCTATGATATCAGTTATGTCTTCTCTTCCACTTATAATTTTGTTTTATCTCTTTTATTCTTAGTTATATTTAGCTTACGACTTGTCTATTCTGTCTCTTTCAAAAAACAAACTTTTATTTTTGTTGGTCTTATTTATTGCTTTTCTAGTCTCCATTTATGTCTACTCTAATTTTTATTACTTTCTTTTTGTGTTAACTTTCGGCTTACTTTGTTCTTTTTCTAGCTCCTTGAGGTGTAAAATTACATAATTTATTTGAGATTTTTCTTTTATCTTAATGTAAGACTTTACCACTATGAACTTTTAGAACTGCTTTTGTTGCATCCCATACGTTTTGTTTCTACTTTATTTTGGCTTGAGATACTTTTTTATTTCCCTTTTGATTTCTTCTTTGACCTACTGATTGTTTGGAAATTAATGCATTACTTAATTTCTACATATTTCTAAATTTTCCAATTTTCCTCCTGTTAATAATTTCTAGTTCCATTCCACTGTAGTCAGAAAAGACACTTGCTATGATTTCAATCTTCTAAAACTTGTTAAGATTTGTTTTGTGGCCTAATGTACGATCTGTCCTGGAGAATGTTCTATGTGTGCTTGAAAAGACTGTGTATTCTGCTACTGTTGAATAGAATATGCTACATGTCTGTTAGGTCCATTTGGTCTATCATGTGCAAGTGCACTGTTTCCCTATTGATGTTCTGTCTGAATAATCTATCGGTTGTTGAAAGTGGAGTATTGAAGTATTGAATATCTTATTATTATTGTATTGCTGTATATTTTCTAGTTTCAGCTGTTAATATTTGTTTTATATATTTAAGAGCTCTATTGTTTGTGCACATATTTTTACAGTTGCTACATCTCCTGATATATTAAATCCCTTACCATTACATAATGACCTTTTTGGTCTCTTATGACAATTTTTCACTTAAAGTGTATTTCGTCTGATATGAGTATAGCCAACCCTGCTCTCATTTGGTTACTATTTGCATGGGATATCTTTTTCTCTCCCTTCACTTTTAGCCTATGTGTGTCTTTACAGCTAAAATGAGTCTCTGATAGTTATCATACAGTTGGATTGTGGTTTTCATCAACTTATCAACTCTATGTCTTTTGTTGGAGAATTTAATCCATTTATATTTAAAGGACTTATTGACAGGTTAAGGACTGGCTACTGCCATTTTTAATTATTTTCTGACTGTTTCATTCTTCCTTCCTTGCTGTCTTCCTTTATGATGGGAATTTTTTGTAGTGGTATATTTTTATTCCTTTCTCTTCATTTTTTTGTTTATCTACTACATATTTTTTCTATGTGATTACCATGAGTCTTACAAAAATTATCTTAGTCTATTTTAAGCTGTTTAAGTACTTAACTTTGACCATGTACAAAAATTCTACATTTTAACTTCACTCCCCTGACATTTTATGTTATTGGTTATATGTTATTTTATGTTATTGGCTATAAATTATATCATTTGTATATTGTGTATCCATTAACAAATTATTATAGTTTTAGCTGTTTTAATACTTTTATCTTGTAAGCTTTATATAGAATTAAAAATGACTTTTACACCACCATTACAATATTAGAGTATTCTGAATTTGACTATTTTCTTATATTTACAGTGAGTTTTGTACTATCACATGTTTTGTTTTTGTTTTGCTATTTCTTTATTTCTTTATTTATTTATTTTGAGATGGAGTCTTGCTCTGTAACCCAGGCTGTAGTATGGTGGTGCAATCTTGGCTCACTGCAACCTCCACCTGCCAGGTTCAAGCGATTCTCCTGCCTCAGCCTCTCAAGTAGCTGGGACTACAAGTGTGTGCCACCATGTCCGGCTAAGTTTTCATATTTTTTAGTAGAGATGGGGTTTCACCATGTTAGCCAGGATGGTCTCAGTCTCCTGACCTCGTAATCCACCCACCTCAGCCTCCCAAAGTGCTGAGATTACAGGGAGCCACCACGCCCAGCCACTTTCACATGTTTTATGTCATTAGTTACATCCTTTTGTTTCTACTTGAAGAATTCCATTCAGTGTTTCTTGTAAGGAAAGTCTAGTGGCTATGAATTCTCACAGCTTTTGTTTTTCTGGAGAGGTCTTTATTTTACTTCATATCTGAAGGATAGCCTTTCAGATATAGTATTCTTGGCTGGCAGGTTTTTTCTTTAAGCACTTGGTGTATATTACCCCACTGTCTCCTGGCCATCAAAGTTTCTGCTGACAAATCCACTGATAATCTTGTAAAAGTTCCCTTGTATGTGCTAGGCATGGTGGTGCATGTCTGTAGTTCCAGCTACTTAAGAGGCTGAGGTAGGAGGATCGCTTGAGCACAGGAGTTCTGGGGTGTTATGTGCTATACCAATTAGGTGTCTGCACTAAGTTTGGCATCAATATGGTGACCTACTGGAAGTGGGGGAACACCAGGTTGCCTAAGGTGAAGTGAACTGACCCAGGTTGGAAATGGAGCAGGTCAAAATTCCCATGCTGATCAGTAGTAGAATCATGCCTGTGAATAGCCACTGCATTCCAGCATGAGCAACCTAGCAAGAATCCATCTCTACAAAAAACAAAAAGGTTTCCTTACACGTAAGGAAATTTTTTCTTGCTGCTTTTAAAATTTGCTTTGCCTTTTACTTTTGAGAAAATTATTATAATGTATATTAGTGAAATCTCTTTATGTTTAATGTATTTGTGGTTATTTAGGATTCATGGATTTGATTTATTTGGGATTCATTTCCTCTCCAGATTTGGAATGTTTCCATCATTATTTCTTTAGATAATCTTTCTGCTTCTTTTTCTTTCTCTGCCCCTTCTAGGACACCCATACTGCATATATCAGTTTGCTTGATGGTGTTTGATAAGTTCCATAGGCTTTCTTCACTCTTTCTCATTATTTTTCCTTTTAGATTCTCTTCAGCATTCTGAATTTGAGTAATTGGTAACTGGTTAATTTCTAATGATCTATCTTCAAGCTCACTAATTCTTTATTCTGCTTGATCAAGTCTACTTTGGAAGCTGTCTCTGGAATTTTTCAGTTTAGTCATTGTATTCTTCAGCTCCAGAATTTCTGCTTGGTTCTTTTTTATAATTTCTACCTCTATGTTGAACTTCTCCTTTTGTAAATGTATTTCTTAATTTTGTTTAGCTGTCTGTGTTCTCTTGTAGCTCACTGAATTTGCTTAAGATCATTATTTTAAATTTTTTGTCAGGCAGCTCCTACATTTCCATTCCTTTGAGTCACTTACTCTTGCTTTATTTTGTTCCTTTAGTGCCGCCATGTTTCACTGGTTACTAACGATCCCTGTGGCCCTGCACTGGTGTCTGTGCATTTGAAGTAGGTGCCTCTTACATTCTTTACAGACTGACTTTGGCAGGGAAATCGCTTTACCGGTCAACCCATCCAGAGATTCTGTGCAGGCCTCTGGTGGGAATGTACAGTCAGCCTTACTGCTTGGAGTTCCTGGGCAGGCTGACCTGGTATCTTCATCAGCAGGTGGACTGGCCTGATATCTGGATCCACAGGGGCTGAACTGGTGCCTGAGTACATGAAAGCAATCCTGGAGCCTGGATCCACTGGGGTTAGAGCAATTACAGTTAAAACATAAGCCTCATGCTTATGTCTGCAAGGATGGATCTGGATCCTGGATCCTGGGTCTGTGGAGACTGGCTTAGTGCCAAGGTCCACTGGGGTGAACCTGTCAAACGAGTCTGCAGGACAGGCCTGGAGTCTGTGTCCACAAGGCCTCGACTGAAGCTTGGGTATATGAGAGCCAACATTGAATTGGCCTTGAGCCTGAGTCCATAGGAACTAAATGATGCTGGGGCAGGCTTGTACTTTGTTCATGAGAAAGTTCTTGGTCCTGTGTTCATAGGGGTTGGCCTGAGGCCAGTGTTCACTGGAGTAGGTTGAGCACATGGGCCCTCAGGCCTAGGCCTGGTGCCTGGGTCTGCAGGACTGAACCTGGAAACTGGAGCCATATAAGCTAGCTTGGCACTGAAGTTCACTGAAATGGGTCTAATGCTGGTGTCCACTGTGAAATCAGGTGCTGACTGCATTCTCCATCTCTCATATACAGGAAATCTCTCTCCACATTGCACTGCCTTGGCTTGGGGAAGTGGTGATGCAAGTAACGTAAAACTGTCCTTTCTACCCTTTTCAATGCATCTTTTCTTATTTCTGTGCTCCACTCAGATACCATAATCTCTCACCTAGATTTCTTAACTCTTGTGAAGATACTTTTGTGCTTGTATAGGTGTTCAGATTGATGTTTCTCTAAGGAGACAAGTATTGGAAAGTCCCATTCTAAGATTTTGCTGGTATCACTCATTCAAAACAAATGATATCGTAAGCGCAAGTCCTCCAATTTTGCCCTTCTTAAAAATTGTCTTGGCAATTATGGGCCCTTTATATTTCCATGTAAACATGTTATGTCTGCATGGATACACACATACAATACATACACAAGTAGATATACACAAAAAACCTGCTGATGTTTGAAAGGGATCACATTGAAACATTCGATGATTTGAAGAGGGTTGGTATCTTTACAATATTGAATCTTTCAAGGTATGAACATGCTATATCCCTCAGGTTTTTTATATCTTCTTTAATTTTTCTCAACAACGTTTAATGGTTTTTTGTGCATACATCTTGTACCATTTTCAATTTATTCTTAGGTAATTGAGAAGTTCGATGGAATTTTAAATAACAACATGATTTTTTATATCTTGCTTTTCATAATAATAGAAATACAATTCATTTTCGTGTTGACTTATTGAGCCATGCAAATTTCCCCTATTAATTTTATAGTATATATAAATTTTCTACATATACATTCATGTCATCTACAAAAAATGATAGGTTTTTTTCTTTCTACTCAATCTTTATGCATTTTATTTTTTTTTCCTTGACTTACTGCATTGGATAAGTCCTCCACTACAATTTTCACTAGAAATGTCAATAGTTGGTCATTACCAACTTCAGAGAAAATTTTTAATATATCACTATTAAATATTATGTGATGCTTGCTCTATGACTTTTCATAGATATTATCAGATTTAGTAAATTTCCTTTTATTTTTAGATACCTTCACAATTTTACAATGATCAGGTCTTGAATTTTTCCAAGGTTTTTACTGTATATATTGAGATGTTCACATCTTTTCTTTAATGCCATCAATATAATAATGTGACTGTTTTCATAATTTTCCTTTTGTGTAATGTCCTTGTTTAGGACTCACTGACCAAAGAATAGTATCCTATTTTTTTATTTGTAATTTTTTGAAAAGTTTGCATAATATTGATATTATTTCTTATATACATTTCTTTAAAATTTCACTGGCAAAGTAATTTGCACCTAAAGATTTTTGTAAGGGAGGATTATAAATTTCAGTTTAATATATTTAGTAACATATAACTATTTAGATAGTCTCTTTCTTGTTAGGACAAATTTGATAAATTATGTGTTTTTGGAATTTTTATCATTAATCTTCAATTTTTAATTAATCAGCATAAAATTTTACATTATATCCTTGAAATTTATATGATTTATATTAATATCTCTTTTCTCATTATTTTGTAATTTTGCCATCTCTAATTTTTGTCTGATTAGTCTTGCCAGATGTTATTTTGTTAGTCTCTCAAATAATCAACATTTTGATTTTTGTCTTTATCATATATTTGTTTTATCATTTATTTCTTTGTATTATTAATTGATTTTTGTTATTTTGTGTTTGCATATTCTTTGCATATTCTTTGTGTTTAATTTTTTCTAACTTCTTGAGATTAATACTTAAGTGATCAATTTCTAGCTTCTCTTCTTTATGCATATAAAAATATGGGACTATACATTTCCCTCTAACACAACATTAGCTACATCCAAATGTTTTCATATTTCATGATTTTATCATCACTAATTCCAAAATGCTATCTAATTTTTACTGTAATTTATTTTTGACTCACATGTTATTTAGAAATGAAATGTTTAATATCTAAATATTTAAGCATTTCTAATTTTATTTTTGCTATTTATTTCTCACTCAGTTCCATGGCTGTCAGAGAACATATGCTGAACAGTTTTAATGCTTTAAATTTGGTGAAACCTGAGTTCTTTTCCAAAATATCATCAATTTTACTTGAAAGTCCATATGTGGTGTTAGAAAATATTTTGTCAACACTAGTATTAAGTTAGCTAGTTTTGTTCAATTCAGCAAACCAGATCTATTTATGAAAATTAGGTCAATTATAACCAGATCTTCTCTATCTTTACTGATGTTATATCTGTTTGTTCTCTCAGCTCTGAGAAAATTATAGCTCCACTATGATTGTCCATCTATCTCCTTGATAGGTTTTGAAACTATGTTAATTAGGTACATATGAATTTAGAATTATTGCATATTCCTAGTGGATTGACCTCTCATCATTATAAAATGTCTATTTTTATCTCTGATAATCCTGCTTTTCTTAAAGTAGGCTTTGTCTTATCTAAGGATAATTACCCCAATTATTATCTTCTGGTTTGTTATTGTATCCTTTTGCTCTTTATTTTTTGTATGTACCCTTAGAATTAAAGCAACTAGTTTTTTATAGCTGTACAAAAGTATTTTCTTTCTTTATATTCTCACTCTATAAAATTTTTAAACTTTATGGCTAAAAACTAAGAAACATATACATTAGCCCAGGCCTACACAAGATGAGGATCATCAATAACACTGTCTTCCACCTCCACATCTTGCCCTACTAGAAGGTCTTCAGGGGCAAAAACACATCTGAAGCTGTCATCTGTGTGCTAACAATGCCTTCTTCTGGAATACCACCTGAAAGATCTGCCTGAGGCTGTTTTACAATCAATATTTTTTTTTTTTTTTTAGGCATAGTCTCACTCCATCGCCCAGGCTGGAGTGCAGTGGCACAATCTCGGCTCAATGCAAACCCCACCTCTTGGGTTCAAAAATTCTCCTGCCTCAGATTCCTGAGTAGCTGGGATTACAGGTGCATGCCACCATGCCCAGCTAATTTTTGTATTTTTAGTAGAGATGGGGTTTCACTATGTTGGCCAGGCTGGTCTTGAACTCCTGACCTCAAGTGATCTGCCCGACCCAGCCTCCCAAAGTGCTGGGATTACAGGTGTGAGCCACCAATCAACATTTTTTTAATAAGTAGGAGTACACTCTAAAATAATAAAATGTATAGTATAATAAATACATAAACCAGTAACATGATCATTTATTATCACTATCAAGTATTATGTACTGTATACAATTGTGTATGTTGTACTTTTATATGAATGGTAGCACAGTAGGTGTGTTTATTCTTAAATCATCACAAACACGTGAACAATGCATTGCACTATGACCTTACAACAGCTATAACATCACTAAGTGACAAGAATTTTTCAGCTCTATTACAATCTTATGGGACCACAATAGCAGATCATATATGCCATCTGCTATTGACCAAAATGTTGCTGTGCAGTGTGTGACTGTAATATGTGTCAAAGGCTTAAAATCGTGTCTCTCACAGTACATGCTTAATAAATTGTAACTACCATTGTCATCATTTTATTAAGCAATAAGATGCCAGCACACACAAAAAAATA
Organism: Rhinopithecus roxellana; assembly: GCF_007565055.1. Lineage (NCBI taxonomy): Eukaryota > Metazoa > Chordata > Mammalia > Primates > Cercopithecidae > Rhinopithecus > Rhinopithecus roxellana. The sequence goes on along the minus strand of NC_044561.1, from coordinate 111,797,678 downwards.
GACTTATTATTTACTGACTGACTATTGTCTAACAAACACTGGCTAAACACTTTACATAAGTTTCATTTAAAATAAAACACAGTGCAGTACCATTAATATTGCCCTTTCCAAATGCTAAAATGTTCCCAGAATTGCTAAGTAAGTTACCAAAGTTGCTTATCTGTCTGCATGCACATTATAGATATCATCCACATATAATACTTTTTGGACTATTGCTGCTACTTTTAACACTATATGGAGTTTAAAAAGCGGAAGGTATAAGGGCTGAATATTGAGTTCTCCTAATTCACCCAACCTAATTCTGAACATAACCCTGACCTCCAAGTTAGATGAAACACAAATCTGAGCCTCATTCTGAATCCAGCCTGACCTTCCCTATAAACTAATAAACTAAACGTAGTACTAAACCATTCATACTCTAAACTCAAAATCGATCTTGCTTTTAAGCCAGTCAAGAGTTTTCCTTGACTAAGCTTATCCTAAAATCAAAACAAACTTAAAACTGGCCTTAATTCCAAACCAAACCTAAACATCACCTTCAATCTATCCCTTCATGAAACCAAGCTCTCCCTCCCATGACCGATGGCTGTGGGCTCCATCATTAGTACTGGTTCTGGTCAACAGGTTGTGCCTATTTAGAGTGATGTATTGAAAATTATCTTGCATTCACATCTGGGTTTAGTAAGCATTACTACTTTAATCAATTAGTGATGGCTGCAGTGAAGGAAGGATTGGCAAGGGGCAGAAATTACATCACCTGTTTGTCAATTCTATTCCCAACCTTACCTCTAACCAACCTAATCTCAAATTGCAACCCTACCTCATGCAACAATTAGCATCCTAAGTCCTACCCCAGAATTTTGAAGGGCCACAGGCAAAGTCCCTAAACTGTCATCTTAACCCCATCACTTAAAAGACAAATTGGAATTGCTCCGAAAATTTATTCAGTTGAACCATATGAAACTGATAGTATTTGACCATTTTTGACCTTCAAAAGTGTTACCTTCACATGGTTTAACCTGATAATTTATGCTTCCCAGAGCAGGCTCCCTGACTGAGATGGTGAAGAACACAATAGAGGGGATTTCAATCCTACTAAAGCAAAATGTATTTCTTATTGCTATTCCTCTCCTTGATGTGGTAAGAGCTATGGGGACAAGGCCAGAACTCAGGAAAGCAACATCTGGCTGGAGCAGGAGGGATCAATTTTTCTGTGGTCTGACAATAAATTAGCAAATGGAACCTCAAGCGTTTAGGAGCAAAAAAGACTCCTCTTCTTCAGCCCTTATGCCCCCTGCTCTCTCCCCTCCCCCTCTTCTCTCTCCAGCATCCTGTCCCAACCCACCTCTTCAGAGTCTCATTCTAGTTCTCCAGGGACTTGGAGGAGTCGCATGATGTTGTCTGGAATTCCCCAGCAATTCTATCTGGTTTTCATAACATCTTCATTTTATAACTAGCTTGTGGCTGTTTCAGGATTCACAAGAAAGTTACTGCAAAGAGAGCCCTTCATTTGGGGGAACTGACCCTCAGGGGGACAGCTTAAGCTCAAAGGAGGAAGCCCCCAGAGCTGAAGCCATCACAGATTGGAAACAACCTAAATATCCTTCAATAGGGGAGTAGTTAAACAAACTAAACTAAATGCATACAGTGCAATGTTACGCAACATTTAACAAAAGTGAGGCAGAATTTTATGTACTCACATGGAAAGAACTCTAAAATATCCTGTGAAGCCAGCACTTTGGGAGGCCGAGGTGGGTGGATCTCGAGGTCAGCAGTTTGAGACCATCCTGACCAACATGGTGAAACCCTGTCTCTACTAAAAATACAAAAATTAGCCGGGCATGGTGGTGCACATCTGTAATCCCAACTACTAAGGAGGCTGAGGCAGGAGAATCGCTTGAACCTGGGAGGCGGAAGTTGTAGTCAGCTGAGATCATGCCACTGCACTCCAGCCTGGGTGACAGAGCGAGACAAAATTACATTGTGGGTCAAAATATAGAGTGGATTGAGTGTTGGGGTGCTGCACATGCACACGCACACAAATGTATAGAAAGTATCTGGAAAGAGAAATGCCAAAATAATGACAATGGTCATTTCTGTTCAGGAAAGGGACTAGGAAGAATGGTCAATGAGGACTTTGACAGTATTCATAAGGTATGATTTTTTTGGCCATAAGAATATATTCACGTTTACTTGTATGATTAAAATTGAACAATTTTAAGGCTGGGCATTGTGGCTCATGCCTGTAATCCCAACACTTTGGGAGGTCAAGGTGGGCAGATCACCTGAAGTCAGGAGTTTGAGACCAGGCTGGCCAACATGGTGAAACCCCGTCTCTACTAAAAACACAAAAATTAGCCAGGCATGGTGGCGGGCACCTGTAATCCCATCTACTTGGGAGGCTGAGGCAGGCGAATCGCTTGAACCTGGGAGGCGGAGGTTGCAGTGAGCCAAGATCGCGCCATTACACTCCATCCTGGGCGACAAGAGCGAAACTCTATCTCAAAAAATAAATAAATAATTTTTAAAATCATCAAACTTTTTTTGTAATAGGCTTTTAGACAAAAGTCTTTGAGTTTCTCTATTACTTAGCCGGTAGTTACTATCCCCAGCAGCTGACGGAGGTCCAGACGGAAGAGCCCCAGTAAAAAATCCACCTACATGAGATCCTTACCTCACCATCGGGGTTGGATTGTGAACACAGCTTCAATGACACAACCACAATATGAAATTCAAGCATTACTTACAGATCCTAAAGCTATGCAAGATGGCCAGAGAGGAGCACATAGCAGTCCTCCTCTATCCCCAGGTCACATAAGGCAAGAAGGAAGAGCCAGGCAGACAGAGAGCACGCATGGCAACTAACAATATATATAAGGGAATACGGTGTGGGTCCTTTTAAGTTCTCAAGTAAATGCCTAAAAGGAAGTGGTGGGAAAGTGAGGAGCCCTACGAGGAGGGCGAGATGCCTCCAAGTTCTTATCTTTGGTCACAGACTTGAGCTATTTGGGCGTGGTGTTCTTCTAATGTCCAGACAGCAACAATTTCTGTGTCATTATCCCTACAGTTTATGTCTGAAGGTTTTCTTTAATTTTTAAGTTTTCTATAATTTCCACTTTTATTTTAGATTCAGGGGTACGTGTGTAGGTTTGTTACATGGGTATGTTGTGTGATGCTGAGGTTTGGGGTATGAATGATCCTGTCATGCAGGTAGTGAGCATAGTACCCAGTAGGTAGTTTTTCAGCCCTTTCTTCCTTTTTCTCTGCCCCCTTTAGTAGTCTCCAGTGTTTCTTGTTCCTACCTTTATGTCCATGAGTACCTAATGTTCAGCTCTCGCTTATAAGTAAGAACATGTGGTATTGGTTTTCTGTTCCTGCATTGGTTCACTCAGAATAATGGCCTCCAGCTGCATCCATGTTGCTGCAAAGGATATGATTTCATTCTTTTTTATGGCTGCATAGTATTCCATGGTGTATATGTACCACATTTTCTTTATCCAATCTACCACTGATGGGCACCTAGGCTGATTCCCTGTCTTTGCTATAGTGTTGATGGCTAGTGCTGTGAGTCAGTTTATGCTTAAGTTTAAGAGCTAACGTAGCTTAGTTTTCCCAGAAGCAGACTCTGAGAAAAAGATTCAAGAGCAATTGTTTTATTTAGAAAGTGATCTCAGGAAATACCAATAAGGGAGAGAAGGAAGAAAAAGCAGTCAATAAAGTGTGTATTATCAGTCAGGTTATTGCTATGGGCAACTGGAGCATGATCCTGCCAGGGAATTCCAGAAGCCAGCATCGCACATGCACTGCAGAGTTATCCCACCTCAGGGGTGAGGGAGCTGAGATATTTACACATCAAATTCTACGGCTCACTGGTTGAGGGATGCTCCTGGAGAATGTTAATTCTCTGGTATTTCTGGCTTGCCACATGCTTGGGCCACGTGGACCCTCATGACCAGAGAAACCTTAAGAAATGAAAGTGATAGCAACTGGAAGTTGGGTAAAAACAAGAAAATTTGAATAATAAACCCACAACCTGTACAGATCTGTACCAATATTCCACTGTACTCAGTATTATTCAAGCAGCCTCTGAGGTTCTCTCTAGATGCCTGGACTGAGTATGGTCTTTCAGAAGAAGAGGCTCCTCTGAAAGAGATTTCCAACACACCTCATGGCTAGGGGTCATCCTAGCTTGTACAGCAATTGACATCCAAAGTCCTACTCTGTCATTTGCCTGCCTAGGAGTGCCCAGCAAGCCAAGCTCCCTGACTTTCATGGTAAGCCCTGTGGTCTCTGCTCTCCTTACAGAAAAGGAAAAATGACATAGAACCATTCTCTTCTTCAGGCATTGACTGCAGCTGAATCTGACCACAAAAGCAATGAAGACTGAATGTCACTTTTTATACAATTCAGTCCTCCCAGTGATCGTATAATATGGTGATTTAAAATCTAGATTCAAACCAAACTTTTCTTAGGTGTATGTCATAGACAGGCCACTGTACCTCTCTAAGCCTCATCTATAAAGTTTATGAAGTGCAAATACCTGCTTCATAGTCTCATGTGCTATGCACTCACATACCTAGAAAACACGCATAAGCACTGAGCACAATTCTTGGTACACAGCTAATAGTGAAACCAATTTGGTCCGGAAACCAAAATTTTAACTATTTAACACCTGCTATCTTCCCAACTTACTCCTTGGAGCTATGGGAAAGAAACAGAGAAAACCTCTTCTCTCTTCAAGCAGCAGTAATCTGAGTCACACGGCTATGAGTCCTCAGACAGGAAGTCTGGTCCCTTAGGTCTTAGAGAGGCTGCAGCCAGAATGCAAAAGTGGAGCCCAAAGAAGCAGCTGATAGGGAGAGGGTACACTCTGTGACCCTGTAACCTTGGGTAGTAGGAAGATGCCCCCAGTCCCCCAGCACAACCAGCCCAACTCATCCAAGTGCAGCCATCCTGCTTCTATTGACCAGCCCTGCTCTGATTTAAATTTCAAACAGCCCAGTTTTATTCTTTCCTCACCATCACTGAAAGCCAAACATTATGGATTTTACAGGCCTCAGAGAGCCCTGGGCTCACACACTCGATTTGCACAATCTTTGCATAAGGAAAAAGGCAGTCGATCCAAACTGAATTAATTGTAATTGACCACAATATGCTTACAGAAATGCCAAGAAGTTTTCATTAGCAGATAAGCCCCCAAGTATCTGCCAGATGATTTACATCTGCATGAACACACTGCATGGCCACAGTTAATTACGAGACCTGCCACAGAAGGTGCTTCATCAAACCCTGGCAGAGGCCTTCCAAGGGCCAGTGACACCTCCAGGGACCGACACATCCTGACTCGCTTCCTTTGAAGAGCTTTGAAGCTACTTCTTGTGATGAGGCAGAGCCAAGCTGCCCCTGCAGGGCTCAGGCTGGGCCCTGCTTATCCAGCTCTGTGTCTTTCTTCTTCCCTCCCTCGGAGTGGCCCAACCTTCCCACCCCATCTCAGAGCCTCGGTCCTTCTCCATCAGGTCATCATTGTTAAGGCTGTCATTGAACTTGTGTCCTGGTTCAGACAACAGACTTTCATTTATTTATTCTTTTTCTAGCAAGTATTTCCCAAGCGCCTCCTATATGACAGCCTCTGTGCTATCAGATACAACACAGACATGGACCCACTGCAAGGAGCTTGCAGCACAGTGATGGCTGAAAGATTGAATGAGTAATCACATTAATATCAAATGGTGATCATGGAATGAGCAAAAAGAACATGGTAGTAGGAGGGAAACTAGGGCTCTTAGAGAATGGGGATGAAGACGATTTCTTAGAGGAGGTGATGTGTTGAACTGAGACCTGAAGCACAAGAAGGTACCAGCTACGTGAGGTGTTAGGCAAGAATGTTGCCAGCACAAGAAATGGCACATGCAAAGGCCCTGAGACAGGAAAGCAGCTGGCACGTTTTAGTGAATGAAGGCTCATGAGGCAGCAACATGCAATATGAGTGAAGCAGAGAATGGAGGAAAGTGAGGCAGGAGAGCAGATCATGGAGGACCTTCCAGGCCAGGCTTGCAAAGACCTTAGATTTAATTCCAAAAAGACTGCATGAAGGGGATTTAAGTGAATCTCCTTGAGTAGAATCAGGTATTTTTAAAAATCACTCTGACTGTTAGGAGTGACAGAAAAATAGATTCTTGGAGGCATGCAGAAACACCAGTTAGAAGAAAGCTATTAGAATAGAAACCAGTTAGAAGAAAGCTGTGACAGCCATTCAGGCAAGAGATGATGGTGTCCAGAAGCAAGCTGGGGTAGTGTCAAGTGGGTAGGGGACAGGGCATCTGTCTTGAGGCCCTGTGTCTGAGCATTTTTTTCTACCTGATACCTCCAGCAATTAGAGGCCAAACTTGATCTCAGTAGCCTCCATCCCTGGAGTCATCAGCCTCATCCCTGTACTCCAGAAGAATTCGGTACTTCTGGAGCTGACGATTACTACCTCTTGCGCCTGAATTCTCTAGAACAGCACTGTCTAACAGAAACACAATAAAAACCACATATATAACTTTAAATTTACGAGTACATTTTAATAATGTAAAAAGAAACATGTGAAGTTAATATTAATACTACATTTCCATTTACCTCAATATCTCCCAAATAGTATCATGACAACATGTAATCAACATAAAAATTATTGACGCGATATTTTACCTTTCTCATGCTAAGTCTTCAAAATCCAGTGTGTATTTTACACTTACAGCACATGTCATTTGGACTAGCCACATTTTAAGTCTTCGACAGTCATCTGTGACTATTTAAGTGTTCAATAGTCACCACACAGATACTACAATTACTGCTGCCACAATCACTACCACAACCCACTGGTGGTGAGCAACAGGTGGTACGCCCTGGGCTATAGGTGATTTGTGTCTGTTACTTCCAATCTTCAAAATAAACCAGTGTCATAGATACCATTATTAACATTATGTTACATGTGAGGAAACTGAAGATAAGAACTGACAGAAGTGGAGAGTAGACAAAAGAGGATGGTTTGTATTTCCCTAAAATAAATTTGGTACCAAAAATGAGAGAGTAATAAGTGTAAAACAGCCTCCATATGCCCCTACCTACTTTGACACTGTTCCCACCTTCCCATTTGTGGATCCAGAAAGCCCTCTTCTACCCTGATGTTGCCCCAAAACTGGAATTCCTTAGCTCCAGTGGCAGGCTCAGCCCTCCTCCAGAGTTGCAAATCAACAACACAGCAGGAATCAATACTGAATACACCATAAGTCCATTTCCCCAGACTGATAAAAGTTCAGATCCAGGGCAGGTGAGGAGGATTACAGAAAAGGTTAAACCTCTCATCCTGTCTCCTTCTATCAGCCAATGTGTACTAGATGTTTCTAACAACTACAATTAGCTCCTTTTTAAAGTTGTAGTGGAATTTAATTAAGCACACTCCATGCTGTGTGGCTTCTTAAAGCAGGCACAATGTAAGGAGCAGACTGGTGATAAGCTAAGAGAATGTCTTGGTCCTTGTTGCCCAGGGCTATTCCTCAGAACTACAGGCTCCAGGATACACAGCTGGTGGGACTCAAGACCTGTATGCCTGTGGACATAAGTGAATGTCTTCATTTGCTGACCACCCTGCACACATGCATACCTTGACTTATACAACATGCTCTCCACACCTCTAACTGCTCAAAAGTCCTCACTCACACAAAGACAAATACATTCACATAAGCATGTACTATACATGTATGTGTACGTACACCCAGGTAGGCATCCCAGAACTCAAAAGCATGTATATTTAATCACGTGCACACTCATTACCCTTATTTTGTGCATGGCACCATCCATTACCTAGTCCCAAGCCAGAAATTTAAAAGATATTTCCAGCCTCTCCCTCTCTCTTTCTCTCCATTTCCAATCTATCATCAAGTCCAAGTGATTCCACCTCTTTAATAATTGTTAGAATTCTTCTCATTATTCTCTTGTTAATAGCCAATACCCTGAACCAAATCCATTTCACCATTGTTTCTCTCCTGGATGACTGAATTGGCAAAATATGGTCAGCACTAGTAGGCATGGTATATCAGGGATAAGAGAAACTATCCATGGCAGATTAATGGGACATGTTAAAGAATCCAATCAGGAAACAAGCTCAGAAACAGGGAAACTGAGACCAATAAAAGATAGACCTTGGAGGAGCTGGTTTGAAAGACAAGGAGAACAAAGCTCAGAAAAAAATATAAAACAAGAAAGGAGAGATTTCCTAAGAAAGAATAACCAGATGCAATATATTGCAAGGAAGTGAATAAGAGGTCATTAAAAATTGACCTATAGATTTGACCACAAGGAAACCAGTGATGGTCTTGACAAAGGCAGTTTCAGAGAGACATTAAAAATATTTAGAGGTGGTAGGAGGTGAAGAAGTCAGGTGAGTGAATGTAGACTATTTTTCAAATAGATGGCTTTGCAATGGCATTGACCATGAAGAGAAAAAGAGAGAGCAGAGGTTCTGGGTAGAAGGGGTCCAGGGTAGACACTGATTGCTCTGTCTTCCCATGATCATGCTCACCTTTCCATAGGGAACTGCTCTCCCAGAACTCCAACAATGAAATTCAGATAGCAACAGCCAATCAGAGTGCCCCTTTTCACAGGTGACAGCGACTGGTCCAAGAATAAACTAATGACCCAAGCAGAGCCAATTAGAACTCTTCATCAGATTTTGTATTTATTCAAACTAGATGACAATGGTCCCTTTCTCTTTGATGACAAGTTTCAGGAATTTTGTCTGGCACTACCTACAGAAAAAGTTTCCATCACATGGAAAAATAACTGAAAGAAAAACACTAGCATGGGGACAGGAATACAAATGAAGAGTGGTCACATCTTAGAGTCCAGTTGTCCCTGTAGCCAGCTCCATCCTGCCTCTTCCACAATTTGTTCACGTAATATAATAAACATCCTTGTTTCACTTAAACTAGTTTCACATGGGTTTCTGTCCCTTGAAACCCTCCAAAAATATCCCAATGTAGAACTGAGAGTCATTACATTGATCAGAGGAATTTTGCTCATTTCTTTTGGATGAGGAATTGTAGACTGAAAGTTGTCGGTGAGTATAGTGGGAACAACTGAAAGAACAAGATATTATTGATAAAGTGAGGTCTTTGGAGCAACATGCACAGCTATAACTGGAAGGATTCACATCAAACATTCAACTGGAAGTGGGCAGGACTGGCTCTGTAATTTGTAGGCCTCAGTGCAAGATAAAAATATGGGGCCCCTTGTTCAAAAATTATGAAAAATTTCAAGGTGACAACAACAGAGCATTGTCATCACAAGGGGCCTTTCTGACAGTGGGGCCCTGCGTGACTGCACAAGTCACATATGCATAAAGTCAGCTCTGAAGGGGGCATACTCTGAAAGGTGGGGTGAGGAGGGCTAGATGGTATGTAATCTAGATGTACTCCAAGAAAGATGTAATAATAATCTAGATGGAAACATTTGGGGGTACAGGGATGAAATTCAGGTGGAGCTTCTATTCCTTCGAAGAAGAGGTAGAGTTATCTGCTGTGAGTAAAAGAGTTGGTTTAGGGGGTGCAGAATAAAGGTTAAATAGATGCTGGAAGATGAAACATGGGGAGCCTTAGAAAATCAATCAATTAGTAATGAATCTTGTTCTCTGAAAATGTATAAACTCCCAGTAAGGACCAATGTAGCAAGCAGTGAGCTGAAGCACCTTTGAGAGCCTCTCAGAGTTTGATTATACACCGCAGCATGTCGTCGTCTGCCAGCCTCCCTACACAACTGTTATTTGCTTATTCAGGACTCCCTGGCTCTTCTCTAAAATCAAAGCTTCACTAATAACCATATTTAGTATTTCCCAAGGACTTCACAAGCCATAATTAGTTAATAACTCAATGTAGTTGAAGAAAAGGCACAAAGCAAAGTCTGTAAGAACCAGGTGTCTTTCCTTTTCATGGCATAAGAAAAGGGTTCCTATACCAGGAGTCTGTGAGTCCTGTAAGTACTTGCATCCATTGTGTGCATGAATGTGTGTGCATGTGTGTGTGCAGGCTGTGTGTAAAAAATGACCCTTATTAGGTCCTCGTAGGGACCTCTAGGCCCAAAAGGGGAAAGCACCACAGCATTGTAGGAAGAGTCTAAGATACAGATTCAAAAAACCTGGGTTAGGACCCAGGTTTACCCACCTAATAGTTGTCTGATATTGCACAAGTCATTTCCTTTCTTAGTGCCAGAGTATCCTAATCTGTAAAATAGGAAGAATGCCTTTCTCTGAAGGTTGAAATTACATAAAATTCTACAAGTAAAAGTCCGGTACAAAATCAGAATTGAGCACTGTCTCAACTCTCTGTCTTCCATCTTCGCATTCATTCCACAGCTACTTATTCAGCACCTACTATGTGACGGACTCTGTTCTAGATCCTGGGCATATAGTAGTGAAGAGAACAGAGCCCCTGCTTTTTCATTACTTGCCTCTTGAATAAGCAAGCACATGTGTGGTGACAGTAAGTGCTATGAGAAAGATAAAGCAGGCCCTCAAGCACTCTGCTGGGAGAAAGGCCCTTTGTTCATCCTCCAATGCAAAGCATTTGCCACCGTGTTTTGGGAGAATCTTGTGTCCTCAAGATCCCTCCAGTTATTTATTGGTGCATAATAAACCACCCCCCAACTTGGTGGATTAAATCATTTACAGATGCTTCTAAACTATGGTTCCACTTACAATTTTTCAGCTTTATAATGGTGTGAAAGTAATACACATCCAGTAAAAACAGTCCTTCAAGTATCCATTCAACCACTCTGTTTTTTACTTTCACCACAGTATTCAATAAATTACATGAGACATTCAACACTTTATTTAATTATGGACTTTGTGTTAGATTACTTTGCCCAATCATAGAATAATATGTGTTCCGAGCACATGTAAAGTAAGAGAGGCTAAGGTATGATGTAGACTAGGTGTATTAAATGCATTTTCAACGTAAGATGTTTCCAACCTACAGTGGGTTTATTGGTCTCAATCATAAGTCGAGAAGCATCTGTATTTACTTCACAAATGTACATTTCCTCAGGACTACACAGGGAAGGCCCATCTCTGCTCCTTGCAGCATCAGCTAGGCAGCTTGACTGGGGCCTAAAAGATCCATTTCTAAGTGGCTCACTCACAAGACTGTCAGCTGGGAGCTCAGTCAAGACTGAGGGTTGGCTAAGGGTTTCTATTCTTCTCCACGTTTCTCATCCCATGGGCCGCTCAACAGGCTACTTACGCTTCCTTTTATTTTTATTTATTTATGTATTTATTTATTATTTATTTATTTTTATTATACTTTAAGTTCTAGGTTACATGTGCATAACATGCAGGTTTGTTACACATGTATACTTGTCCCATGCTGGTGTGCTGCACCCATCAACTCGTCAGCACCCATCAATTCATCATTTATATCAGGTATGACTCCCAATGCAATCCATCCCCCCTCCCCCCTCCCCATGATAGGCCCCGGTGTGTGATGTTCCCCTTCCCGAGTCCAAGTGATCTCATTGTTCAGTTCCCACCTATGAGTGAGAACATGCGGTGTTTGGTTTTCTCTTCTTGTGATAGTTTGCTAAGAATGATGGTTTCCAGCTGCATCCATGTCCCTACAAAGGACGTAAACTCATCCTTTTTTATGGCTGCATAGTATTCCACAGTGTATATGTGCCACATTTTCTTAATCCAGTCTGTCACAGATGGACATTTGGGTTGATTCCAAGTCTTTGCTATTGTGAATAGTGCCGCAATAAACATACGTGTGCATGTGTCTTTGTAGTAGAATAATTTATAATCCTTTGGGTATATACCCAGTAGTGGGATGGCTGGGTCATAAGGTACATCTAGTTCTAGATCCTTGAGGAATTGCCATACTGTTTTCCATAATGGTTGAACTAGTTTACAATCCCACCAACAGTATAAAAGTGTTCCTATTTCTCCACATCCTCTCCAACACCTGTTGTTTCCTGATTTTTTAATGATTGCCATTCTAACTGGTGTGAGATGGTATCCCATTGTGGTTTTGATTTGCATTTCTCTGATGGCCAGTGATGATGAGCATTTTTTCATGTGTCTGTTGGCTGTATGAATGTCTTCTTTTGAGAAATGTCTGTTCATATCCTTTGCCCACTTTTTGATGGGGTTGTTTGTTTTTTTCTTGTATATTTGTTTGAGTTCTTTGTAGATTCTGGATATTAGCCCTTTGTCAGATGAGTAGATTGCAAAAATTTTCTCCCATTCTGTAGGTTGCCTGTTCACTCTGATGGTAGTTTCTTTTGCTGTGCAGAAGCTCTTTAGTTTAATTAGATCCCATTTGTCAATTTTGGCTTTTGCTGCCGTTGCTTTTGGTGTTTTAGACATGAAGTCCTTGCCCATGCCTATGTCCTGAATGGTACTACCTAGATTTTCTTCTAGGGTTTTTATGGTATTAGGTCTAACATTTAAGTCTCTAATCCATCTTGAATTAATCTTCGTATAAGGAGTAAGGAAAGGATCCAGTTTCAGCTTTCTACTTATGGCTAGCCAATTTTCCCAGCACCATTTATTAAATAGGGAATCCTTTCCCCATTTCTTGTTTCTCTCAGGTTTGTCAAAGATCAGATGGCTGTAGATGTGTGGTGTTATTTCTGAGGACTCTGTTCTGTTCCATTGGTCTATAGCTCTGTTTTGGTACCAGTACCATGCTGTTTTGGTTACTGTAGCCTTCTAGTATAGTTTGAAGTCAGGTAGCGTGACGCCTCCAGCTTTGTCCTTTTGACTTAGGATTGTCTTGGCAATGCGGGCTCTTTTTTGGTTCCATATGAACTTTAAAGCAGTTTTTTCCAATTCTGTGAAGAAACTCACTGGTAGCTTGATGGGGATGGCATTGAATCTATAAATAACCTTGGACAGTATGGCCATTTTCATGATATTGATTCTTCCTATCCATGAGCATGGTATGTTCTTCCATTTGTTTGTGTCCTCTTTGATTTCACTGAGCAGTGGTTTGTAGTTCTCCTTGAAGAGGTCCTTTACATCCCTTGTAAGTTGGATTCCTAGGTATTTTATTCTCTTTGAAGCAATTGTGAATGGAAGTTCATTCCTGATTTGGCTCTCTGCTTGTCTGTTACTGATGTATAAGAATGCTTGTGATTTTTGCACATTAATTTTGTATCCTGAGACTTTGCTGAAGTTGCTTATCAGCTTAAGGAGATTTTGGGCTGAGACAATGGGGTTTTCTAAATAGACAATCATGTCATCTGCTAACAGGGACAATTTGACTTCTTCTTTTCCTAACTGGATACCCTTGATTTCTTTCTCTTGCCTGATTGCCCTAGCTAGAACTTCCAACACTATGTTGAATAGGAGTGGTGAGAGAGGGCATCCCTCTCTTGTGCCAGTTTTCAAAGGGAATTTTTCCAGTTTTTGCCCATTCAGTATGATATTAGCTGTGGGTCTGTCATAAATAGCTCTTATTATTTTGAGGTATGTTCCATCAATACCGAATTTATTGAGCGTTTTTACCATGAAGGGCTGTTGAATTTTGTCAAAAGCCTTTTCTGCATCTATTGAGATAATCATGTGGTTCTTGTCTTTGGTTCTGTTTATATGCTGGATTATGTGTATTGATTTGCGAATGTTGAACCAGCCTTGCATCCCAGGGATGAAGCCCACTTGATCATGGTGGATAAGCTTTTTGATGTGCTGCTGAATCCGGTTTGCCAGTATTTTATTGAGGATTTTTGCATCGATGTTCATCAGGGATATTGGTCTAAAATTCTCATTTTTTGTTGTGTCTCTGCCAGGCTTTGGTATCAGGATGATGTTGGCCTCATAAAAGGAGTTAGGGAGGATTCCCTCTTTTTCTATGGATTGGAATAGTTTCAGAAGGAATGGTACCAGCTCCTCCTTGTACCTCTGGTAGAATTCAGCTGTGAATCCATCTGGTCCTGGACTTTTTTTGGTGGGTAGGCTATTAATTGTTGCCTGAATTTCAGAGCCTGCTATTGGTCTATTCAGGGATTCCACTTCTTCCTGGTTTAGTCTTGGGAGAGTGTAAGTGTCCAGGAAATTATCCATTTCTTCTAGATCTTCTAGTTTATTTGCGTAGAGGTGTTTATAGTATTCTCTGATGGTAGTTTGTATTTCTGTGGGGTCGGTGGTGATATCCCCTTTATCATTTTTATTGCGTCTATTTGATTCCTCTCTCTTTTCTTCTTTATTAGTCTTGCTAGCAGTCTGTCAATTTTGTTGATCTTTTCAAAAAACCAACTCCTGGATTCATTGATTTTTTGGAGGGTTTTTCGTGTCTCTATCTCCTTCAGTTCTGCTCTGATCTTAGTTATTTCTTGCCTTCTGCTAGCTTTTGAATGTGTTTGCTCTTGCCTCTCTAGTTCTTTTAATTGTGATGTTAGAGTGTCAATTTTAGATCTTTCCTGCTTTCTCTTGTGGGCATTTAGTGCTATAAATTTCCCTCTACACACTGCTTTAAATGTGTCCCAGAGATTCTGGTATGTTGTATCTTTGTTCTCATTGGTTTCAAAAAACATCTTTATTTCTGCCTTCATTTCGTTATGTACCCAGTAGTCATTCAGGAGCAGGTTGTTCAGTTTCCATGTAGTTGAGCGGTTTTGATTGAGTTTCTTAGTCCTGAGTTCTAGTTTGATTGCACTGTGGTCTGAGAGACAGTTTGTTATAATTTCTGTTCTTGTACATTTGCTGAGGAGTGCTTTACTTCCAATTATGTGGTCAATTTTGGAATAAGTGCGATGTGGTGCTGAGAAGAATGTATATTCTGTTGATTTGGGGTGGAGAGTTCTATAGATGTCTATTAGGTCCGCTTGGTGCAGAGATGAGTTCAATTCCTGGATATCCTTGTTAACTTTCTGTCTCGTTGATCTGTCTAATGTTGACAGTGGAGTGTTGAAGTCTCCCATTATTATTGTATGGGAGTCTAAGTCTCTTTGTAAGTCTCTAAGGACTTGCTTTATGAATCTGGGTGCTCCTGTATTGGGTGCATATATATTTAGGATAGTTAGCTCTTCCTGTTGAATTGATCCCTTTACCATTATGTAATGGCCTTCTTTGTCTCTTTTGATCTTTGATGGTTTAAAGTCTGTTTTATCAGAGACTAGGATTGCAACCCCTGCTTTTTTTTGTTCTCTATTTGCTTGGTAGATCTTCCTCCATCCCTTTATTTTGAGCCTATGTATGTCTCTGCATGTGAGATGGGTCTCCTGAATACAGCAGACTGATGGGTCTTGACTCTTTATCCAGTTCGCCAGTCTGTGTCTTTTAATTGGAGCATTTAGTCCATTAACATTTAAGGTTAATATTGTTATGTGTGAACTTGATCCTGCCATTATGATATTAACTGGTTATTTTGCTCGTTAGTTGATGCAGTTTCTTCCTAGCCTCGATGGTCTTTACATTTTGGCATGTTTTTGCAATGGCTGGTACCGGTTGTTCCTTTCCATGTTTAGGGCTTCCTTCGGGGTCTCTTGTTAGGCAGGCCTGGTGGTGACAAAATCTCTAAGCATTTGCTTATCTGTAAAGGATTTTATTTCTCCTTCACCGATGAAACTTAGTTTGGCTGGATATGAAATTCTGGGTTTAAAATTCTTTTCTTTAAGAACGTTGAATATTGGCCCCCACTCTCTTCTGGCTTGTAGAGTTTCTGCCAAGAGATCTGCTGTTAGTCTGATGGGCTTCCCTTTGTGGGTAACCCGACCTTTCTCTCTGGCTGCCCTGAAGATTTTTTCCTTCATTTCAACTTTGGTGAATCTGGCAATTATGTGTCTTGGAGTTGCTCTTCTGGAGGAGTATCTTTGTGGCGTTCTCTGTATTTCCTGAATTTGAATGTTGGCCTGCCCTACTAGGTTGGGGAAGTTCTCCTGGATGATATCCTGAAGAGTGTTTTCCAACTTGGTTCCATTTTCCCCCTCACTTTCAGGCACCCCAATCAGACGTAGATTTGGTCTTTTTACATAATCCCATACTTCTTGCAGGCTTTGTTCATTTCTTTTTCTTCTTTTTTCTTTTGGTTTCTCTTCTTGCTTCATTGCATTCATTTGATCCTCAATCGCTGATACTCTTTCTTCCAGTTGATCGAGTCGGTTACTGAAGCTTGTGCATTTGTCACGTATTTCTCGTGTCATGGTTTTCATCTCTGTCATTTCGTTTATGACCTTCTCTGCATTAATTAGTCTAGCTGTCAATTCTTCCACTCTTTTTTCAAGATTTTTAGTTTCTTTGCGCTGGGTACATAATTCCTCCTTTAGCTCTGAGAAGTTTGATGGACTGAAGCCTTCTTCTCTCATCTCGTCTAAGTCATTCTCTGACCAGCTTTGATCCGTTGCTGGCAATGGGCTGCGCTCCTTTGCAGGGGGAGATGCGCTCTTATTTTTTGAATTTCCAGCTTTTCTGCCCTGCTTTTTCCCCATCTTTGTGGTTTTATCTGTCTCTGGTCTTTGATGATGGTGACATACTGATGGGGTTTTGGTATAGGTGTCCTTCCTGTTTGATAGTTTTCCTTCCGACAGTCAGGACCCTCAGCTATAGGTCTGTTGGAGATTGCTTGAGGTCCACTCCAGACCCTGTTTGCCTGGGTATCAGCAGCAGAGGTTGCAGAAGATAGAATATTGCTGAACAGCGAGTGTACCTGTCTGATTCTTACTTTGGAAGCTTCCTCTCAGGGGTGTACTCCACCCTGTGAGGTGTGGGGTGTCAGACTGCCCCTAGTGGGGGATGTCTCCCAGTTAGGCTACTCAGGGGTCAGGGACCCACTTGAGCAGGCAGTCTGTCCGTTCTCAGATCTCAACCTCCATGTTGGGAGATCCACTGCTCTCTTCAAAGCTGTCAGACAGAGTCGTTCGCGTCTGCACAGGCCTCTGCTGCTTCCCCTGTTGTTGTTTAGCTGTGCCCTGTCCCCAGTGGTGGAGTCTACAGAGACAGGCAGGTTTCCTTGAGCTGCCGTGAGCTCCACCCAGTTCGAGCTTCCCAGCGGCTTTGTTTACCTACTTAAGCCTCAGCAATGGTGGGCGCCCCTCCCCCAGCCTCGCTGCTGCCTTGCGGTTAGATCACCGCAGACTGCTGTGTTAGCAATGAGGGAGGCTCCGTGGGCGTGGGACCCTCCCGGCCAGGTTTGGGATATATTCTCCTGGTGTGCCCGTTTCCTTAAAGCGCGGTATTGGGGTGGGAGTTACCCGATTTTCCAGGTGTTGTGTGTCTCAGTTCCCCTGGCTAGGAAAAGGGATTCCCTTCCCCCTTGCGCTTCCCAGGTGAGGCGATGCCTCGCCCTACTTCAGCTCTTGCTGGTCAGGCTGCAGCAGCTGACCAGCACCGATTGTCCGGCACTCCCTAGTGAGATGACCCCAGTACCTCAGTAGAAAATGCAGAAATCACCTGTCTTCTGTGTCGCTCGCGCTGGGAGTTGGAGACTGGAGCTGTTCCTATTCCACGCTTCCTTTTAATACGGTGGCTGAGTTCCAAGAATGAGTGTTCCAAGAGATAGGTGGAAACTACCAGTTTCCTAAGGCCTGGGCTCAGAAACTAACACAGTGTAATTTTCACCATATTCTATTGATCAAGCAGTCACAGTCCTCAGATCCAAGGTTAAAGGGCATAGCCTCCCATTTCAATTGGAGCAGTGTCAAGGAATTTGGCAACTAGGTTTTAAATCCACCATATCCTGAATAGGCCTTCTGTCTTTCCCAAACCCCTAGGACATATATGCAAAGGCTTCTTGGATATTTTATCCCAAAAGTCTGAGACACTTTTTTCTTCCAGGCCTGAGAGCCTGAAGATTACATAGACACCCTACAAGAGGAATATGTTAGTTACCTTTTACCATGTAACAAACTCCTCCAAAACTTAAAACAGCAATTCTGTGGGTCAACAATTTGGGCTAGGCTCAGGTGGGAAGTTCTGCTGATCTTGGTTGGGATTCCTCATACATCATGACTGGCTGCTGATCATGACTAAATGGCTCTGCTTCTGTGAGTTGGCTGGTGGTCAGTGGGGTGATCATATGTCTCTCCCCATCCACCAGACTAGCCTAGGCTTATTCATGTGGTAGTGGCAGGTTCTAAGAGATGAAAGCAGAGGCCCAGAGTCATAATTCATAAAAGGTCATTTCTGTTGCACTCTATTGGCCAAAAGGAAGGCAAAGTATCAGTCCTGATTAATGGAGTGGAGAAATACCTCTTTATGGAAGAAGCTACGTAATATTGTGGCCATTTTTATAATCTACCATAAGAACTCTTCATTCTGCAGCATAAATGGCAGCAGCTTCATGAACAAGCTAGATTGGGAGAAGTCCTGGTGTCACAGTGAGCCAACTTCCGAATCTGATCCTTTTATTTTATTTTTTTTTTTTTCAAGAAGCTTCCCTCAGTGATTCTTCACTGCTTACTAATGACATCAAACACACAGAATCTATCAATGGAATTGCTTTGAGAAAGGGAGTCAAGGATAGCATCTAAGTCTGCATGTTCTGAAGACAGATATACCTGGACTCATACACCTTTCTTTCTCAGTTAGCAAACTGATGATGTTGGAGAAGTCCCTTGACCTTTATAACCCTCAGTTTCCTCAGGAGTAAAGTTCAATGGTAATAGTACCTAGCTAAAAAGATTGTTGGGAGGTGAGATAACATGATAAGTGCTTAGCATAGTGCCTGGTATGTAGTAAGCATTCAATACATTGTTACTGTTTAGCAGCAGCTCTAGAAGAATCAGAAGTAGGAGTAGCATTGAATTTTGCTCAAAATCACTGTAACGATTTGCAAAGTAAGACAAAGAAGTCAGAATTTCTCAGTTAAAACTAACAAAGTTCTCTACTTCTTAAGTTACAGGACTTTATGACGAACACATCCTCATTCATCAGTTTATTTATAAAGGAGGTGGTGTACACAAAGGAATTTGCTTATTTGGGGGTAATACTGAGGAATGTGAGTACCACCACATAGTCATTTTATTCCCTTTTCGAGTGTTTATTCATTGACTTAAATCAGAGTCTCTCAACCTGGAATCTAACATTTGAATGGGATAATTGTTGGAGAAAAGGTGAAGGGCTATTCTGTGCAATGTGGTTCCACAGAACTACTGGCCTCTACCCATCAGATGTCAGTTGCTTCATTCACCCACCCAAGTCATGGTGATCAAAAATGTCTTTAGACATTGCAAATGTCCTTGGGCAAGGGAGAATGGAATCACCCTCAGTTGAGAACCATTGGCTTAAATGAATGTCTTTGCCCAATTTACCATCTCTGGTAAATTGAAAAAAAAGCTTATTCTAATCCAAGGAACTCCAGGAGTGAAGTGTCTCTGGAAAAGTGGAGTTGGAACTGTGGGTTTCAGATCCAGGTCAGTGTTAGAACTATCCAGAGAAAAGGGTAGCTGAGGGGCTTGGTGGAAAGAGGACTTCTGGGATGTCTAGGTAAATTACCAAGGGATCTTCTGGAAGTGACTGCTAACACATTTGGCCTTGCAATAAACGTTCTAGAATGTACTGAGGTTCTGTATACTGGTTAGCAAGCAGGCAGGTTGCTGCAAATTCTAGTAAAGAAAAAAGATACCAAGAGGACTTGCAAATTGATGGCCTCCAGGTAAATTCCCACTGTCAGATTGATTCTATATGGCACCAAGGTAGGAGTGCGATGGCATTGACTTGATCCCCCCACATAGCTGAGGACCAGTGGTTGTGCAAGGAACACTGAATGAGCACTGGATATGCTTGCAAATCAAAAGCTAACTTCCTCCAAACAGGAGGTCCGATCAAGGTAAGCACTCATCCTGGTCTGCCCAGAGGATTTCCAGTTTATGTCTGCTGTTCTGATAAAACCATAAAGAACTCCTGATTTTACTCTCAAAATTGTTCTTCACTATTCGAACAACAAATTATTTTGTCATCCTAAGTGACTTTTTAATTTCTCAATTTTAAGAACCTATAAACCTGGGAATCAAAATCTTTATTCAATGATTTGGGCAGTATTTAGGGTATTTCACTTCTCCACACATCTACAACAGATAACTGTGATGCTTTGGTTTAAGGGTTGGATGGCATTTTTGTATACTTCATGATCTCTTTGCCCCTGAGAATGGCAGAAGATGCCTCAAAAACCTGCGGAGTCCTCACACCATATTGATGTGTCATGTGATGCAAATTCATGTCATGGGGGCACGGACTCCCTGGCCTCTGTCTTAGGTCCTTTCCCATCCCATCGTGGAGCTGGCCACTACTCCATCCCCAGCATCCTTCCAAAATTGATTAATATGGTAAAGGAAAGGCACTAGAAGTAACTGAATACCTGACCTGATTCTCAAGGAATCCATTTAAGGAAACAGCTGTTATTACCCCAAAGAGTTTACGGTGCCTGGAGATCACTTAGCTGTCCACTGCCCAACACAGCAATGAGCTACAGGAGAAGAACTGAAAGGAGAGGCATAGCTACCAACAGGCAAATAATTTTTGATAACCAAAAATGTGGCATACTACGTCCAGTCAAAACAGATGGCATGTTCAGGTGAACTGTAAGCTATCACCGAAGATGATGTGGTAGGGCATGGGTAGATACACATCACAGCACAGGAATTGCAGGAATAAACAAATAAGTTGAGGAGATTATACTTACAAGCAAAAATGGTATAAAACTCCAAAACCACTCAGCCTTATGATAGGAAGAAGAAAAAGATGAAGGAAAAGCTACATTTATGGAATAACATGGAGAGTGGGTTGCTGGAAGCAGATAAAGTTACCCTAGACAAAAGGAAGACAGTAGAAGCTTGTAAAGCTAAAAGTGATGTTGGAGGTGAAGATGCTCTTTTGCAAACCAGAACTTGTGACCTTTACATCATATATGGTAAATATTACCAGATGGCACAACTATGGTTTTTTGGCTATGATGAAGAACAGCAGCTTTTCACAGCTAAACACATGTATAAAGACATCATTCAAGACCATGTGAAGAAAACAGCGACCACTGAAAATCCCTCCGCCAATCTCCCTCCACCTCCTATGAGATAATGGAGAAAATCATTAAGACTATTGCATAAAGAAGAGGAGAACATTTGGTGTTCATGTGTATCTTCTAATTTTCTTGAAATATGTACACACTGTCATTCCAACCATAGCATATGACTACAAAAGACACTTCACAATGTAACTAAGAGAATAAAGAATCTATTCTAATTGGTTCTAATTTTTAAAGACATATCCAACACATGTAACCATTGGCCATATCCACCAATACATACAATATCTCTCTAATAAAAGGACATATGTTTATGCATTCAATTTTTAAAATGTTCCACTACCAAAGAAAATAAGCTGTGTGTCCCTATGACAGCCTTAGAGATCATTTCCTGCTTTGCGTTTCTTGCCTCAGTACAGACATCTTCCATTTTGCTTGCTGAGCCAGTCATATCTTTAGTGCAGTCTGCTGCTGCCTTTCTGTCAAGTAGTTTTCATGCAGATCCTTCCAGAGTCTTTGGTCTGGTCTACACACTCAGAAACTTGACCATATAGCATGTGAGAGAGGCTGACTTCAAACTGAGATCTACAGTCCAGTGTTCTCTCCCAGCCTCTATGTGGAACCCTCAATATTGGCCTGAAGCCAGATGCACTGGGAAGATCCTCTGATAAGGATGAGGGAGGAGCAAGGGCACCCTGTGTCCCAGCCTCTCTGTTCAACATACCGCTCTGCCTGAACATGAATGTATCCACCCAGTGCTGACAGCTGAGAATAGAAAGATCATCTCTAGGGGCCTGGTACCACCCACTCACACCAGGGAAGGGTTTTAAGAGTTGGAGAGACCTGGTAAAGATTTATACTTCAAAATTATAACCATGGAAATAGGATGGAAGATTGATAGTGGTGGTCAATGACTAACAGTGGGCAGTCAGTTAAGAACACAAAATTCTGTATTCAAAATTAGGCACAAACTTGAATACATATTTAGAATATGAAAATAACTCATAAACTACAATTTGTTAAAGTGGCAGATACCATTAACATTACAAACTCCTGAAAAATAGCATATTTTTGTTAATTAGCAGATTGATGCAACTCTATAACAATTTTTCCTACATTTTGTTGCCTGCATAGTCTTTGATCTCCTCTTCATATGATAATGAGCTTGTAATATCATTTTCTATAGAAAGAAAAGAAAAGGAACTCAGACTTTCTGAAATATTTTCCCTCTTGCGTGGCAGAGTGAAACTGGTATCTTTCAGCTTCACAGCTTTAATATTTGCAATGCCACCTAAATTTTTAGGATTGTGGACAAATTTTTAAAATTTCCTATCCAGTTTATTTTATAGATGAGCTGTGAGATTTCAGGACATTTCAGAAGTTTTCTTGTGTAATTAATAAGCTTAAAACTGTTTGTGGCCGGGTACAGTGGCGCATGCCTGTAATCCCAGCACTTTGGCAGGCCAAGGCAGGTGGATCACCTGAGGTTGGGAGGTCAAAACCAGCCTGATCAACATGAAGAAACTCTGTCTCTACTAAAAATATAAAATTAGCCAGTGTGATAGTGCATGCCTGTAATCCTAGCTACTCGGAAGGCTGAGGCAGAGAATCACTTGAACCTGGGAGGCGGAGGTTGCGATGAGCCGAGATCACACTACTGCACTCCAGCCTGGGCAACAAGAGAGAAAATCCATTAGGAAAGGAAAAGAAAGGGAAGGAAAGGGAAACAGGAAAGGGAAAAGGAAAAGGAAAAGGAAAGGAAACTGAGTTGACAACATTCATGTCCTTGTTCAAGTGTTCTTGAAGGGCCCAATGCAAATAAGAGTTCTTGAAGTTTAAATGCTATTAGCTTCTCGTAAATCCATGTCTAAATTGTTTACAATGTCAGGTCTTGTCACTCCCTGAGCACTCCTTCCTACTCATTGTCCATCATGTCTCTCTCATTCAGTCTTTTCCAACCACTCTAT
The DNA here is from genome assembly GCF_007565055.1 of Rhinopithecus roxellana. NCBI lineage: Eukaryota > Metazoa > Chordata > Mammalia > Primates > Cercopithecidae > Rhinopithecus > Rhinopithecus roxellana. Next base: position 111,774,727 of record NC_044561.1, on the reverse strand, counting down.
CTTCCTTTCACATAACGTTCTTTTCCAGTTGCTGAGCTTTTACACAGGCTGTGCCATCTGCCTAGAATTCCCTTCCTACTACAACATAACTCTTTTTATTTCTCTAACTCCTTTAGATCCTTCTTTCATTTCAGTTATCATTCACTTCTGGATGCCATCCCTCACTATGTTAAATCCCCATCATGTTTTCTTAATACCATACACCTCTCTCTCAAAACATGATTTTACACGTTGTTAAGAGATTAATTAATTAATCTCTCTTTCTCCCAGGAGAGCTCCTGGAGGCTGGGGACCATATCTGGTTTGGTTCCCTTACTGTAGCCCCAGTACCTAGTACACAACCTGGCTCCTAGTAGGGGGTTCAAGTAGATATTTATTGATTGGATCTTTGGATAACTAAGGGAGAAGAAACCTAAATTAAAATTGGACAGTGATCTCTCCCTCCCTAAAAGGAAAAACAAAATCAAGAAAACAAGGTTTGGTTTCTCTTTGGCTTCATTTTACCTGAGTCAACTGCCTGTTGCTGAACCTCAGATATCTTGCCAGCCTCCATGAAAATGCCTTCATCCTAAAACCTGCCTTGTGCGCCTTGAGAAACCACAGATGTTGCTATAAATACCAAAGGAAATCAAAATTTGAAGTCTGAGGTGACAGGAAATATGGATGAAATGATTAATAACATACTTCAGAAAAGAATACAGATGTAGCATAGCTTTGGGGAGAAGTTGAAGTTGGGTAGCTGTATTTTCAAACAAGATCAAATATCACATCCCACCTTCACATGCTGACCCAAATTCCACAACTGGAATATATCTTGTGGCTGGGTCTTGGTCTGTCTATCTATGGTTGAGAACACTGGCTTCTCAAAGGGTTACTCAGGGCTACTCCAATGTTTCCACTCTAGAGGTACATTCCTTTTGATTGGATGCTGTACTTGAAAGATTGTTAGACTCTGCCTTCTCCAGCTCCATGTCACTTTCTGTCCTGGGGCCCAGCCCTTTATAACTCAGCCTCTCTCAGTCCCTGAACAATGCTGCTAAGAAGAGAAACCCTTAGTCCAACCAGTGGGTGGGATCTGGAATTCTATTTGCTATCCATAGATTTCAAACCCGTACAGAAAACCCAGATAGCCACATGCCCTTTAACTAATTCTCTCTTCTAATGAAGGATAGTCATGGGTTGCAAATTACATGCCAACTTTGTTGTTTGTCAGGGATGGTAGCTGAGGATTCAAGGCTGAGTCCAGGCTCAGTGAGGAAAAGAATTGCGTTTGGCTGGCAATGTCTGCTATGATCAAGGCAAAGGATGGTAATGGCATGCATGCCACTCATTTGGTTTCCCTGTTTTGATTCCTGAAATTTGGCCCAAGCCTTGTGACTGGGTTCTAGCCCAACTTTAACTTAAATTTCTGCAAGGCTGAGGATCTGCCCGGAACCCCATTGACATGCTGTAGTATAACATTTCACAAGTGCTGCCTTGACCCAGTTTTGAAATTATGGCTAAAACTCCTCAATTTCCCTTCATGGGCAGTTTGCTAAGCCAGTCACCTTCTTTATCTGGCTTCCACTCCCTCGGGCCACTATGCATGAACCCCAAGCACTTCCCTTATCAGGTCCCCACTTTCTAGGGCCAGGTACCAAACAACTAAACTCTAAGCCCAGGAGCCCACATATTCAAATTAGCTTTTGAAACCTAGCTACCCTCACGCCACTTGTCACCTCCTATAGCCCCAGCTTGCTGTTACTATATGCCCACTGCAACCCCATATGGCCCTGCATGCCAGCCTTCTCTTTGTCACTTACTTGGAGCTGTAACAAAGAGTTTTGTTTCTCCATCTATCTGAGTGCCGTTGTGTTGTATCCCACTATCCAAAAATACTTTCAATCTAATAAAACACATACATCCCATAGTCCCACCTAGTCACTGCCATCTCTTTGAGGACTAGACCCTTTTTCAAAAACTGCCAGGAGTATCTATGCATTTGTTTCATATCACATAACACTTAGTTCCCTGGGATAATTTATCAACCTCCTGCTCAGAATTTTAGCAAAACTCTAGGTAATCTTCAGGTCGGTGGATCATTACTTTCACCTCTGGCATGTGGGAGTATTATTTGTGATTGGGGGACCTGTGGAAGCCCTTAGGGGTCCCATTTTGTATTTAAGCCACCCCTTCCTTCCTCTGAGACCTCTGGCCCACAGATGGCTATAGAGCCTACTAAGGGGTGCCACTTTCAAAATATCTGCAAGACAGACTGACTAAGTAAACAAGGAAACTCCATTTTACTTTTCCTATATTTGTAAATATTCTCCTTTTGTTTCCCCCAACCATCTTCCAGGTTTGCTCCCTTGGCGAGAAGAGGGTCATGCCATACTTTCCTTTTATTACCTATCCTCAGGACAGACGTTCTCTTCAAAGTAAAGAGTTAAAACACCACAAATGATCAATTATCAGGAAATACCTAGACTTCTCTAATCATAAAATCTCTTGTTGGGACCCCCAGGATATATCTGTGTTGTTGGAAAGAAGGATGGGGTCATAGGAGAGGGCTAAAGAGGCCTAAGCAGATGGAAGATCCCTGATCCATATGGGGAAAGGCCAGACCATGGGGCAGAGAACACCCAGGGAAATTCAAGATGGGAGAAGTTCATGGAAATTCCTAATGAGAAAATTTTGTTAGAAGTTCTCTGAGTTCTCTGGCAGATATGTCACACTGGGAGGATGGTGTCTATTTCTTGAATAGAAATCAAGAATGTATCCATATCTGATTTACAGCCACATCTGGACTTGCTGCAATCCAGAGTGGAGAGGGTCTTGGAATCAGATCTTATGAGGACTTCCCAAAAGAACCAAGGACTCCAAGCCTGGAAAATAGTTAATAATAATGTGTTGCATATTTCAAAAGAGCTAAAAGAGAGGATTTTAAATGTTCTCACGACAAAGAAATGATAAAGATATGAAGTGATGGATATGCTAATTACCCGTTACTCTAATTTGATCATTCCACAATGTATATATGTACAGCAATATCACTTTGTTCCTCATAAATATATGCAATTATTATTTGTCACTTAATAAAACTAAAAAAAGGACAGTCTGCACTCAGAAAGAAAGGAACTAGAAAAGTCTCTTTATTTTAGAGGTGATGGTGATCACAGGTAACATCTATAGAAAGTGTTTCATGTGCTAAACACTTTATTTATTGTGCCTCACACCAATGTACCTTATAGGACAGGTGCCATTATTATGCTCATTGAACAAAAGAAGAAACCAAGGCTCAGAGATGTGAAGTGACTTGCTCAGGTCATACAACTATACCTGCCAAGCCAGGACTTCAGCTCCAGTTACTCTGGCATCAAATTCAAATCTCTTAGCCACTGCTCTACTTCTCAAGGAATAGGTGTGTGCTCTGACCCAAAATTCAGCAGTGTCCACAGTCTGAACTCGGGTGGGGTCTCCCTCCATTGTACCTGCTCAATCCAGCTCCTCCAGGCCCTTCCAGCAAGGCGCTAGGGTTTGGAGGAGCCTCTGTGAAAGCAGCCATGGAGTTATCTCCAGAACCATGAAGTGATCGTTTCACTGTGAAATGAAATCAAGTGAAAATTCAGGATATTTTCTCATATGAAAAGCAAGGTAGAGAAAAATGTGTGTCTTGATTTGAGTTACTCTAGAAGCTGACTAAAGACAAAGAGTTGTATAAAAGTAGCTTATTTGATGTGATCCCTGAAAACTGATAAGGCTGTGAGAAAGTAAGACAGGAGAAGAAAAAGCAGCCAATAAGTGTGTGTTTTCAAATCAGTTTCCATGTGGGTACCTGGAGCTCAATACTGCTGGGGAGCTCTGTGAATCAGTGTAGAACGAGCTGCTTTGTAGGTTTGACTGTGGAATCACACAGGCATTTCACTTCATTATAAAAAAAAGATATAATTATTCTTATGTATGAATGTGTATTATTTACATGTGAAATAGCAATTTAACAAATGCAGCTTAAAAGGCAATTGTTATAAAATTAAAGTACAATGGAATACATGAATAAATCTATATATAAAGGGGGATACAACCATACAGATAGAATTATGTAAAGTGATTTTAAGATACAGGAATCTGGCAGGACATCCTTAGTGGGACATTTCCAGCCTAAATGAATCAAGGAAAAATAAACCCTTAAGTTGTTTTCACTAATAATATCCTTGGTGGTAGTGCTGGTATTACTCCTCTGAGACAACTGAGTGTGCGTGGTGACACAGAACAAATGTCGTTACCTTTGGGAACTGGGATACTCAACAGGAGACACAAGAAATACAGATGAATGGTCAAAGAAGGTAAGTAAAAATGAATTGAGAGTATCAATATAAACTCAAGGTTTGTTTTCTCTTTAAAACAAGATACATATTTTCTACCCATATCCACAAAAAAGCCCTAGAGACAATGACAAACCTAGTAGCCGTAAGTACCCCAAAATCCAAATTGTGCTATCTAAATGTCATTCTTAACTGAAAAAAGCAAGTCTGAGCCTAGGTTTGAAAAAGAAAGTGTAGGAGATGAGTCTGGAACCTATTGTCAAACCAGACAGCAGGAAGCTACTAAAAACCATGTCATCATGTTCGAAAAACTCAGGAGTCAACTTAAAGTCTCCCAATGGCCAGACACAGGAGAATTTGGATCTCAAAAACAACAATAACTGTAATGGATTGAAATTTACCAAGAACTTAAAAAATCTATGGGTACAAAATAATAGTAATAATAAAATAAGTTCATTGGTGTCCTATGTAGAATACTAGAGAACCAATTCATTATTTGAAAAACTAGAAAATAAAGGGAAGAAAGTAAGCACTAACTTGCTTCTCCTATATAAACTATTTCTCAGGATCACAAAAAGCTAATAAGATTTCTTTAAAATGTAATTCAGATAATAAATGAAAAAAGAATGAAGCAATTAAAAACTACCAGATTAAAGCAATCTTCAGTGGTTGCTAACATCAGAAAGAAAGAAAACCAGACTTCATAATAGAAGTCCACAGTACCATACATGAAGTATTCTTGCCAAAAAACCAAGCCTGAACCTGATCAAAACTCTAGATGTAACTACTAATTTATAGAAAATACCAGGGACACAGAAACATGATAAACCATACCTCTAAGATCCAATAATCAAAATGCAGACTGTAGGAAATTCTTTAAGATAACACAGTTTGTTCAATAAATAAATATCAAGGAAAAAGAAGATGAAAAGAGACTTAAAACACCTATTAACCAATTGCAATGTACCGACCTTGTTTGGATCCTAATTGGAGCAAATAAATTACAGATGTTCCTCCACTTGTGATGGGATTACATCTCAATAAATCTATCGTAAATTGAAAATACCATTAAGTTGAAAATGCATTTAGTATCCCTAACCTACTAAAACATCACGGCTTAGCCTTGCCTACCTTAAACATGCTAAGAACACTGACATTCGCCTAAAGTTGGGCAAAATCATTTAACACAAAGCCTATTTTATAATAAGGTGTTGATTATCTCATGTAATGTATTGAATACTGTACTGAACATGAAAAATAGAATGGTTGAGTACCATTGTAAAGTCAAAAAATGGTAATTATCCAATAAAATTTAAAAATTTGAACAGATTGGATAATAATTATTTGGGGGTATGATCAAAGTATTTTGATTTCTTTAAAAAATCTTTATATTTGATGCTGAAAGATTCAGGGGTGAAATTATTTGATACTTGAGGTTTACTTCAAAATAATACAGGAAGGTAGAAGGACCTGGGTGGGGGATACAGAAAAATAAGATTGATCAATAGTTAACAACTTTTTAAGCCAGGTCATGAGTGCATAAATATCTGTTATACAATTCTGTCTACCTGACCTTTAATATTTTTCATTAAAAAAATTAAACACACACACACAGTAAAAATTAATAGCAATTGCCAATTTTGCTGCAAAGGAAATAAGAGGTAGAGCTAAGCTCAACACAGGAAAGTCTGGAGCAAACTGAGAGCATTGCCTGCCTCTGCAGAAGAGGCAGGTTTGGGGCTGTTTCGGGACTGTGAAGACCTCACAGAGCTGCTTGGTTGAGGGGTTTAAGAGGCTGGGCCCTGGCATTGGGCAGGTCACTCCAGCTCTGTTGCAGGTTACATAGTCAAGGTGCTCCAGCGTTCACATCTGGTGAGTGGGGATCACAGTGGCAGCCCCCTGGTTCAGGGTAGAAGGGATCAGATGAGCAGATGCAAGGACAATGCTTAGCCAAATTCCTGGCTCATAGTACAATCAATCATTGCTAACTATGATTGTATTATTACCTTCATCTTCCTGATGAGCTACCATGGCCTAAGCAGATGCTGTAGGCAGAGACTTACACAAACCCCAGCTGTGGCTCAGACTCTCAACTTACCTGCACCTCTCATTGGTCACCCTTGGCACCTTCCTGTTACAGTTGCCAGTCGGGAAAATGAATGGAGCCCTTATCTCAAACCTCGATTTCCCAGAGCCTTCTCTCTCACACTCCTTCCATTTCTCTCTTTCTCCGTCTCTCCCCCTCTTCCTTTCCCCTACCCTTCCTTCTTTCCCCAAAGCAGCACTTTCTACTGTGACAAGTGAAGCAATAATCCAAGCGATAATTTAACTCCTTGCTTCCTACTTAAAAATCCCCCTAATTACTGGGTAATGGGCCCGCAGAGGCGGTTGGGCTGGGTGAGCTCTGCCCTGCAGGCACAGCTATAGTTCATCTGTCCGCTCCCTAATAGCACTCTAAAGTTCACCCTTATAAACATGTCACTGAGCCGGTAATTGAGTGACTGGTCATTAGGTTCCACGCGCGGTACCTGTGGGTCACCGATCACTCAGGGGTGATGGATCTTTCTCCAATACTTTGGCTGGGCCAGCCACAGAGCTTTCTATCACCCCTGAGCAGAACATTACTCTCTGGGAAGACTGGAGCGAGCCCCGGTAGACCATCTTAACTGTGGACTTCATCAGCCAGAGGAGAGGGCAGGGCAGGAACATACACCCTCCTTGCTTCACTCAGTGCCTTGCCCAGCAGCCTTTCCTCAGAGGCTCTTCTAGGAGACACTGAAGCTAAAAGATGCCATGACACAGTGGGGATTCAGAGCAAGAATAATCATGCAGTGGAGTGAAATTCTGTTTGAGAAGAGAGGCACTACTGTAAGATGAGTAAAAAGGGTCGGGGCTGTGTGTTACCAGATGAAACTTAATGTACCAGAAACATATATCACCTCTGAGCTCTGTATCCTTGAGTAAGTCATTTGAACTCTCTGTTTCTCATGTTTCTCATTTATGAAATAGAGACAACAGTACCTGCTTCCTTTCTAGGGTCGTTGCTCCAGTTTGTCTGAGGTAATACGTGTGAAAGTGTCTAACAGTGCCCAGTACTCAGTAGATACTCAACAAATGTTAGTTCATTCTAAATAAAGCAATCATTTTCCTCTGTTTTCATCAGTAATGCTATTTTTTCCCTTTGTTGATGATGGAGGGAGAATAACATAGTGGCTCAGGCATAGGCTCTGAAGTTAGGTGGATTGAAATAAAATTCTGATTCTAGTATTTGATCACTATATGGCCCTGGGCAAGTTGCTTAACCTCTCTGAGCCCCAGCTTTCTACTCAATAAAATGGTAATATTAACAGTAGCCCTGTAGCCACCTCATAGAGTTCCTGTAAAGATTAAAGGAAATAATACATGTAAAAGAGCACAATAATTGGCAAGTCATTGGAAATAATCTTTAGATAAATGCTAGCTCATATAGGATCCGTGTTTGAGGTAATAAGAAATATACAACTTTATTCACAATCCATCTTTAAATATAATTTTCTCTAATTAAAATTGTCAAAGAAATTCAACTTTTAAAAAACCTAAATCTACCTCCAATTATACCTACTTCAAAGAGTTCCTAGCCCATTTGGGGGAATGGGGCTTGAGGAATTCAGAATCAAATCTGTCTCTTGTTTAGTGCCAGACTGGGTGGTACAGAGCAGAGATGCTGCAGAGGACTGAGAAGGAAGAGACAGATGTGGAGGGAGGGCCCAGGACAGGTGGGGCTAAGTTGGGCTTAAGAGGCCGGTGCAGGGCCGGGTGCGGTGGCTCACCCTGTAATCCCAGCACTTTGGGAGGCCGAGGCAGGTGGATTACAAGGTCAGGAGATTGACACCATCCTGGCTAACACGGTGAAACCCCGCCTCTACCTAAAAAAAAAAAAAAAAAAAAAAAAAAAAAAAAAATTTGCCGGGTGTGCTGGTGGGCGCCTGTAGTCCCAGCTACTCAGGAGGCTGAGGCAAAATGGTGTGAACCCGGGAGGCGAGCTTGTAGTGAGCCAAGATGGTGCCACTGCACTCCAGCCTGGATGACAGAGAGAGACTCCATCTCAAAAAAAAAAAAGAGGCCGGAGCAAGACAGCAGGTGGAAGTGTGTGGAAGTGTGAGAAGGTTCCATCCAGATGGAGCCATAGACGCAAAAGCCCAGAAGCAGGGATGTGATGCATCACATTCCCCATAGGACACAAGGAGTCCAATCTGCTGACCCACAAGGTTTGTGCCAAGAAGCAAGAAATAAGTAATTCAACAAACAAAAAAAATTGAGTGAAATTCCATTCTGCAATGAACATTAAATTAAATACCTCACAGAGTACCACGCCAATGCCGCTGCAATTTGCAGAAAAGTCTTCAACTTTTATTCTTGAAATATTTGGATGACTCACATTTTTAGTCCATTATGCTGCACACGTGTAGCCCAGGTTTTGATTCTTGAGCATGCAAGGACCAGGTGACCCTGCCTAGCAGCCAAGAATTCAACTTGGGCAGCAATGATATCTCTATCCACAGGCCAGGGTCTGTGGGATGACCTAATGCTAGATTTGGCTTTGTTTTTATTATGTTATTGAGGACAGAAAGGGGTACAAATGGAAATGCTGATATTAACTATAAGAAACATAGTTTTCAGAAAGGTGAAGCAGTTGAAACAAAGATGGAAATATTTAGAAATTCCCCCAAATAACAAATCTTCCATTTCAAGTACTCATTGGCCTTAAATTGGTCAACGGTATATTTGGCAATGAAGTAAAGGATCAAAGTGTATTTAACAAATATTTATATAGAGCTATGTGCCAGGCACTGCTTAAAGCAATTTACAAATATTAACTCATTTAAAAATTAAAGAGACATAAAAGTTAAAGACACAAATAATCATGAAGCACCATCAGATACACATAAATTGAAGAACAGTCTACAAAATAAATGGCCTCTCCAGAAATGTCAAGGTCAATTAAAGACAAAGAAACACTGAATTACTATTCCTGATTAAAGGAGACTAATAGAACATGACAACAAAATGCAACAAGTTATCCTTTTTTGGATCAGAAATCAAACTTTTTTTTTTTTTTTGCTAGAAAGGATTTTAAAGTGACAACTGATGAAATTTGAATAAAGTCTGTAGATCGTTCAATTTTATTTATTAGTGCTAATTTCCAGATTTTGATAATGTTTCTGTGATTATGTAAAAGAATGTCCTTGTTTTTAGAAAATCCACACTAGTATATTTACGACTGAGGGGCATCATGTTCACATCTTACTCACAAAAATGGTTTGAAAAAATAATAATAAAAATGTATAAAGAGAAAGAAAATAGTAAACATTAGAAATGCTAACATTTGGAGAATTTGAATGAAGACATACAGGTAATTTTTATATCATTTTTACTTTTTTTTGTAAGTCTGAAATTATTGAACACAAAATCATAAAATCATAGAACATATATAATCAAAACATTACATCTAAATGATATGATGCTATTTTAATTTTTTTAAATCATTTTTCTCTCTGGGACCAAACAGCCCTTAGACTTTAAAAGCTATTTGGTGACTTTTGAAACTTCAACTTTCATATATACCTTTAGGCAGGTATTATGTAAGAAAGCAGGACAGAGATTTAACAATGAACTTCTTTGCTGGGATTCAAGTGGTAGATGAGGTTGGCCTGAAATAACATGGCAGCCATAGGTCCTTGAGTTGGGAAACACATATGTGAATACAGAGATATTTTGAAGGAAGAAGTTCCTGGACTTGGTGGATAATTGAATATTGCCAGAAGATGAGAGGAAGGAGGAAAATGGAGATGCAAGCCTTGGGAAGCTAGAGAATCCATGCACTAGATAGACCTAGAACCGGAATAGGAGACAGAAGACTGAGGTTACTTTCTGCCTCTGCTACCATTCTGCTGTGTGATCTTGAGGCAAGTGATTTGAATGTAGCAGAGGCAGAATGTAACCTCAATCTTTTATCTCACTGATACAAAGATACTATTGAACAGAGTGATAGCTTTCTATTCTAAAAGCATTTTCCTATTAATCAATGCCAGGAAGAGGAACAGTCAATGGGCAGAGAAGTGCACAACACCTATGTTGTGTTGAAGGTGACAACATAACATTTGAATGGAAGTTTAAGGGAATATTAGATTATGACTTATGAAATTATTGTTTTTGTAAGTTAAAAATAATCAAATACTGTCAATTCCAGTATTTAGCCATGTAAGCCAGCCTTATCCATGTGAGCCAGGAATGGATATACAAATTTGGTAATCTACTAGATGGATGTAAGAGCTGAAGTCCCAGAATGAATCAGCTTTCTGAGGATTGGGGAGTATTGAATGAAAATAGAACAAAGCTGAGAAGAGAACTTAGTTGGTCACAGAGATTACATGGATTTGTTAGTCATAAAAACAAATATTTATTGTAACCTAACTATGGGCCAGGCACTCTGCCAATGGTAAGAATCCAGAAGTGAATAAAGCAGGTGCATTTTCTTGAGCTCTTGAAGATCCTAGTGGAGAAGAGAAAAAGGAGCTGGAAAGAAATTACAACTGCAGCTACTATTAACACTAGTATTTACTGAGCACTTACTCTATGCCAAGCACTGGAATGAAATCCAGAAATGATGGGCCTTCTTTGGGTGCCCTTGGTTTTCACCCCATCCCACCTTTCAGATATCCCCTCAAAGATTCAGATACACAGGTGTTAGTGCAAAATTGATATTGTACTAAAGATGTCCTGAGGAAATGAAGAGAAAGCTTCATGCTGCTCACCAGACCAGAGAAACTTGGATAAATCCCCTGTTCTTCTCCCCACTGTCCCATTTCCACTGTACCTGGTTCCTTTCTCCTGCCAGTTGCCTTTTCTCGCTTCTCTCTCTGCCTATCCATGGCCATAGCCTCTCCAAAGCCACTCTATGATGCTGTGCAATCTCATCCCAGCTCTCAGTTTGTGTCCCTCACTCACCTTAGCAGGGACCAAAATAAAACTGTTGTTCTTGGGGCATGTGCTCCTCCTGTTACTTCCCTCAATCCCAAGGTGTTTATCAAAGAGTTTGGTTGCTTATGAATGAATTCTTCAAGAATTCATCAAATCTAGCAGTCCTCATGTGGGAAGCAGAAAGAGAGGCAGGGGAAAGATTCCATACTAAGAATATAAGATTTTCAAAAGGTGTGGAAAAGACAGATGAGAAAGAGAGAGGGAGAAAGGTCTTTCTCTCAGTTGCCAGCTACCCATTGTCTTGAATTCTCAAGTTAACCCTAAGGAAGATATCATTATCCACACTCTATAAAGAGAAAAACTGATAACCTAGGAGAATAAGAAAATTGTTTAAGGCCATATGACTAGGATATGGCAGCTCTAGCTTCAAACCGAGGTATATCTTGTGCTTTCCACTTCTCCATCCTGAGAGGGTGCAGGGAGGTAGGATCAAGTAAACAGATCCAGTGGAATTCTGGACTAAGACTCTCTGTGCATCCTCTAAAGAAGCTGGAGTCATATCACTTCCGCAGCTCTGTGAGGGAAGGAAGATTTGGGTTGGGTTCTTTGGGTAATCAGAACTGAGAGTCTCAGTCTATCTAGATATTTTCTAAGTAATAGGGATGTATGGTAAGTCAGCTAAGGAAAACTCAAGAACCTGTGCTCAGGTACCACAGGAACTGTGGTAGAGTTGGGCAGTCTTGCAGATACAGAAATTGAAGTTAAGAGGGAACTCAGGGCAGCAAGAAGATTGGGAATTGTCTCCTTCCCAGGGACTACTCCTAGCCACTGAGCACGCTTCAACCCCTCATCACATGTCTAATTTATTCTCCCCTCACTAAGAAGTCACTGATTCTTTCTCTCCACTCACCATGTGCTCTCTCTGCTCTGGAATTACTCCTACTCATGCTGAATGATTTCCCATGACTTTAAGATTCTGGTGACTGCTCATGGCCCCTTCTCCATTTTTACATCATAATGAGCCAAGTTTGGGAAGGAAAGAACCAGAATACCAGATTTGAGAAGAAAGGTGAATCTGGTTTCAGACATGCTGAGTTTGAGATGCTCATGGGGCATTCAAAAGATGGCCAAATGGGTAAACTTGGCCAAATGGATAAACTTGGCCAATTGGGCCAATGTGCAGCTTCTCATCCCATCTCCATCTATGGTATGGGGTGTAAAGGGAAAGTATGGGCTGGAAACGTGAACTTAGGATTCATTCACCCTCTGGGTGTCAATTGCTCTAAACTAACCAAAACTCAGCGTACTCTTAGTTTCGTCATTTCTTGGTTGTTCAGGATTCTCATATACGCAGCTCATGAGGCAGCATAGTAGACAGTGGTTAGAATATGCATGCATGGTCTTTGCAATCAGACAGAGCTGAGTAAATCCCAGCTGAGCAACTGACTAGATTTGTGAACCAATGAAAATCACTTAATATGTTCGAGCCTGTTTCTCATCTCTAAAAAGGAACAATTATTTGAGGATTTAAAAAATAATGAGACCAAAGGAGACTAAGGAGATATGACAACTAAAGGCAGTGTGGTATCCTGGATTAGATTCCAGAACAAGAAAACGGAGGACATTAGTGGGAAAGCTTATGAAATCCAAATAAAATGTAAAGTTTACTTAATAATAGTGTACCTTCATTAATTCCTTAGTTTAGACAAATATACCTGGGTTATGTAAGATGTTAACACTAAGGGAACCTGGACAAAGTTCATACAAGAACTCTGTACTATCTTTGCAAGTTTTCTGTAAATCTAAAATTGTTCTAAAATAAAAAGATTATTTTTAAAAGTAATGGATACAAAGTTCCTAGCATGGGCCTGATATGTACAAGCATTTAATATATTCTAGCTGCTATACATTAACAAATGTGCTGGGCTGGGATAAACTGAAAATCTGTGGGGTGACTGATGTTCATCACTTTATGAACCAAATCTTTGTAACAGGAACGCAATCTGAGATGATGCACCTACTTATCCACTGTATTGTCTCCTCCCTGGCCTCATGAGCTCCCATTCATTCCTATCTTTTGCCATCTTTTCCATAATTGAGATTCTCATTTTAGTAGTAGGAAAAAATTTTTATTTTTACCTTCTTGCTTTTTCCCGTGTCCAGTCTTATCAGAGGACTATTCATATTGTTAGTCTATAAAAACATAGAAACAAAACTTTGTTCACCTTGCATATTTTTACTAAAATAAATAAACAAAACTGTTTTCCCATAAATAAAAATGGCAGGATACAAGTTACTTCTGCTTCTAGAAACAGCCTGTTCTCACCTGCTTTTGAGGTATGAACCTGAGCCCCCCACATAAAGGTAATTTTTCTCGGAAGCAATACATCCTGCCCATTGTACTATCTCCCTCTCAAAAAGCAGCAAAGCCCATAATTTGGACTCAGATGCACCTGTGTTCATGCATGTTCCCTTCCTAGGTGGGTGACCTTGAGCACAAGGAAGGAAAGACACCCTTCCTGGAGGCTATCATAAGGATCACATAGAAGCATCAGGCTAAGGAATCAGGATGGACAAGTGAGAATGTGAGAACTAGAACTGGGGAGACCTCTGTCTGAATCCCTGCCTTAATCACTTGTCATCTGTTAGCCCTGAGCATCCCTGAGTTTCTAAAGACAAGATAAAAATACTTACTAGAGTTGTTGTGGGCATTAAATTTTATGTGTATTTAGCATTGTGCTTAACACGGAGAGAGCAAATATTCAAGATTTGCTGTTGTTACTATCACCAGAATTATTTTCAGGCTCATTTGAGTGAAGGCTCAGGGCCAACCAGGGCTCAGAGTCCTCCTTGCTTCATTCTTGTACTGGATTAATCTAGGTATGATGAGGACAGGACAGTCCTGACAGGTGTAGGAATGGCTTATTCCTGGTTTCAGGAGCTAGCACAATTTATCCTAATAGCTGCTTCCAGCATGTAGTAAGCCCCACATTTTTATAGGGTATAAATGTGGGTTTGGGAATACTGAATCTCATAACCAGTGATTCCCAGACATTCTGTCAAGAGCAGAATTATACTCCAGGCTAGTAAAATTATACCCTGTGTCTGCTTGTAGAATGTGATGGTGTTTAAATTGGGCTCCCCGAAGTCCTAGTGATTCCACAAACCAACCTTCTCTTTTTCCCTACCACACTTTAATGGTAGACAGTACACCATGTTCCCCCACCTCAATTCACCCAAAATGTTGGACAGTGGACAATAACATAAAGTCACATTTAAAGAAAGAGTTCCACAGCTTAAGGATTTTCCAGGACTGTGACGCATCAACGTGAGTCAGAGTCAGGACTCCCTGTCTGCCCCTTTGACCTCCTGATCTAAGAAGTTTAATATAGAAGAAAATATCATGAGTTCCTTTGGTTTCCTTATGTTACATAAGAATGATGACAACTAACAGAGAGTACCGTGTACACTATGGAGTCATGTACATGTATTAAGGGTTATTTCACACACACACACGTACACTCCTTTTCGCCCAACATTTTGTTCACTGGAGACATGACAACATTATTCAGCGAGGGTGTAACAAAGTGAGGGAGGCCGGACGAGATGAAGAATAAGCATATAACTGCCTGGGGAAGGAACCCCAAAAAGGAGCTGGCAGACACTGAAGTAGAAGAAAGCAAGAATGAGAACAGACAGGGCTCTAGGGGCAGATGTTGAAATGTCAGGCTTGAACGGCTCTGAAGGGTCTGAGGTCTGCTTCTTCTCACCAATTTTCCCTGGGTGAAGGCTGCATAGTCTCCCTCCCTACATTGGAAATGGCAAAAGAGGTCTATGAGCAGCTGTTGTACATCACTGTGACCCAGCCTGGACTCAGAACCATGGAGCTGGATGGCAGTTGTCAGATATTCTGCAGGGCAGCAAGCCTAGCTCTGTGTTAAGCCATTGTTCCAGATGAGAACGGTTCATCAGTCTGCTAGAACAATGTGAACAAATTGATTTCATCTTTAATCTCCACCACTGAATGGACAGTGGCTGCCCGGAACTCTGTGCAGCAGACTAGCTCCATGATTGAATAGTGATGTCTGTTGAGGGAAAAGGGTGGAAGAGGGTAGTATCTGTGTCACATATTTGACACTCTATACTACATAAAATTAAGTTTCTTTTCCCCTTCTCTCACATGTCATTTCCCAAGAGGATGTGTTTTGACATGGCTAACATTTCTAAATCCCTGTTGTGTGCCAAATGCTGTCATATAAGCTCCATTTAAACTAGATCATTTAATCTGCCAAAAACAGCTAGGCATATTGTGGTTATGCTTGGTTATTTTTAAGCCCTTCTAGAGATGCATTTGAAATATTATTGGATGAAACACAATATTTCTGAATCTGAGATTTGCTTCCTAACAATCCAGTAGTTATGGTGGGGTATAGTTGGAACAAAAGCGGCCATGAGTTGGTAATTGTTGAAGCTGGGTGACTGGTACATGGAAGTTCATGATTCAAAACTCATTTCTTTTGTGTAAGTTTTGTATGTGTTTGAAATATTTTATTAGAATAAAGTTTTTTTAAGTTATTAGTTATTTATAGCTATTAGCCCCATTTATGCACATGAAAACTGAGGCTCAGAAAAGTAAATTACATTCCCAATCAAACAGTTTATAAGCAAGGTATGGTAGACACCAAAGTGTGCTGCACAGAACCTCTTTCAGTTAATTGCTCATACCTATCTGCAGGAGGCTCAATCAAGAAACAGACTTCAGCAATCACCTCCTTCAGCCTCTGTCTCAGCTGCTGAGGGTCACCTCCCCTGAAGTCATGTCCTTTATAGAGAAGTCAAAAATGGAGCAAAGCAAAATTGGAAAAGCCCAGCCTTAGGGCTTACCCCAGGATGCCTCTGATGATTGATATTCATCTCAGGGCTTTCTTCTGGTTGGCCCAGGTTTTGTTGGACCTGTATCACAATTTGACTTTTCCTTCTACCCAAACCTGCTATCCCTCCTGCCTTTCACAAGTGTAGATCCTGAACAAGCATCTCCTTCTGGGGAACCTAACCCAAGAAACAGGGGAACTGAGATTTCACCCTAGATTTAACAAATGTACAGCATGAGTGAGTCTGCCAGGAAAGGAGGTGGGAGCAGGTGCTTCTGGTAAGCCCCTCGATTGACAGTGTTCAGTCTCTGATTGCTCCCCCAGCCCAGGCTGAGGAGACCTGCACAGAACAGGAGCTCATGAACACTGAGAGACAAAACACAAGACAGGTCCTGAGTCTAGGACTTTCTGAGCAGCAGGAGGGCATCATTGCTAAGTTCAGAGCAGACCCTTCCTGGCATCAGTTCCCTGCAGGCCCAGCTGGATGCAGCTGCAAGAGGACTTTGAAGGCAGCAGCTCATGCCTTGACCCAGGAGGCCTCCCAGCAGCCCGACCTCAGAGGCCAGACCTGCTCCCAGCACCTCTACATGAAGCAACTCAGCTAGATGCCAGAGCCAGCAGGTGGCTCTGAAAATGCCCCATGTGATTAAAAACCTCATTTCCATTCCTGGTCTCGGGTTTGCATGGCAAAGAGAGCTGTTTTTCTGGAATGAATTATCCCTTCCCCGCAGATGTCTTCAAAGGCTTATAATCCAAAACGGGCTCTCAGAGACCCAGCCTCCCAGGGCCGCCCATGCACACAGGAAGTCACTCCTTTGCGGGCACAGATGGGCTTTTGAAATGTACGAACAGTGCTGATGTGGCAGAAAATGCCGGCCATGAGGGCAAGAGTCAGTGTCTCTGATGCCTGGCTCTAAGGGGAGCTCAGAGTACCTTTATCTTCACCTTTATTCAGGGTGAACTCATCCTGGTTTACCTGGGACTGTCTCAGATTTAGCACTAAATGTCCTATGTCCAGAAAAGCCCTTAGTCCCAGGCAAACTGGACAGCTGATCATCCTACCTTCACTGACAGTTTGTCAGGGACATGAGAGGGTTTAGGCCAATTAGTTCTGGTGGTCAGTTAGCAATAAGACCCTTCTAAGTCAAATTGAGATAAATTATGTATATAAAATTACATCATATATACCATATCTACAGCCAATCATTCATCTATTTTTAGCAAACACATATTAAGTTCCTACTGTTTGTCATAGTCAAATAATAACACAGATCTAGGAGTTCCCAGTCTAGGGTAGGGATTCTTTACTTGCAGGGGTTCCTAGAAGTCTTCCTGGCAGGTGGTGGGGTAAGTCTGTAAACTCTAAACTTACTGCGAAACTCCCTGTGTCTAGGGGTCCATAATCTAAAGATGTTTAAGAATCCCTGGATCAATAATAAATGTATGAAAAGATAATTACAATAGAGCTCTGTATCTCTCAAGGGGCACAAATAATGAAATCTTCTAGCCTCTCAATTCTCAAAATGTGGCCCATGAACAAGCAGAATCAGCATCGCTCAGGAACTCATTAGAAATGCAGGTTCTCTGGCCCCACCCCAGACCTACCTAATCACATTCCTCTTTTTAACCTAGTCCCCAGGGTATCTATTTCACATGAAAGTTTGAGAAGCACTTATTTTTGTGGTATCTGTGTGTTGGGGCCCCCAGCGAGCCACCTTCCATGGGAAGTGATAGAGTGCTGGTTTCAGGTCTTCATGAGACCAAACAGCTTCTGCCTCTGAACTCAGAGAGCTCTGAGACCACATGGAGAGAAAGCCAGGCCCAGCTGTCTCAGCATCCCAGCTGAGCCAGCCCCAAACATCCCCCCTGCTGAATGTAACCACACAAGTGACCACCTTCAAAAACTGCTTCACCGAGTCCAGCCAGATGGTAGCGTTGACAGAATAAGTACAATAGGTAACTGAAACAGAAATTGCTGAAAATCACCCCCAAAACTTAATGGCTTGAACAACAACCATACGGTTTCAGGCTCTGCCTCTCCACATGGTCTTTTCCAGTCTCTCTCTAGAGGATGTGGGAGTTCTTACAAGGGGGATCAGAGCTCCCAAGAATGCAAAAGTGGAAGTTGCCAGGCACTTCTTAAGACTTAGGCACAGTGTCACTTCTACTGCACTCTATGGATCAAAGCAAGTCACAGACCAGCCCTGATTCAAGGAAAGGACATGAATACCAAGAGGCATGGTTTATTTAGTGCTAGCAATGTAACAGACCACCAGAACTCTCACACTTAGCTGCACATTAGAATCATATAGAGACGTTTAAAAAGTACTGATACCCAGACTCCACACACTACCCCCACCCCACAAGAGACTCTGATTTAATTGGTCTGGGTACAGCTGAGGCACTGGATGGTTCTAAATTCCCTAAGTAATTTTTTTTTTTTTTTTTTTTTTGAGATGGAGTTTTGCTCTGTTGCCCAGCTAGAGTGCAGTGGCACGATCTCGGCTCACTGCAACCTCTGCCTCCCGGGCTTAAGCAATTCACCTGCCTCAGCCTCCCAAGTAGCTGGGACTACAGGCGTGTGCCATGACGCCTGGCTAATTTTTGTATTTTTAGTAGAGATGGGATTTTACCATTTTGGCCAGGCTGGTCGCAAACTCCTGACCTCAGGTGATTCACCTGCCTCAGCCTCCCAAAGTGCTGGGATTACAGGTGTGAGCCACTGTGCCTGGTCCCTAAGTAATTCTAATATGCAATGGAGCTTAATAACCACCAATCTAATGTGTTTGCTAAAAAGTGCAGATTCTTGGGCCTTATTCCAGACTTCCTGAATCTGAGGCTTTACAAGTGGGGCCTATGGAAGGCTGCCTTCTAAAATGACTCCCTGTGATCCTGGTCTATAATTCAACCTCCTCCTCTTAAGTATGGGCAGGACCTAGAAACTTGCTTCTGACAAACAGAATACAGCAAAAGTGAGGAGATGACACTCCTATGATTTGGTTACAAAGGACTGACTTTCATCTCACTCCCCCACCTCACTCTCTGTTCTTGTATCTTTGTTCTGATGAAGCAAGATGTTGCACTGCCCTATGGAGAGGCCCAGGTAGTGAAGAACTGTGAATACTGCCATTAACCACATGAATAAGCTTAGAAACAGAGCCTTCCCCAATCAAGACTTTGGATGAGACCCCAGCCCCAGCCAACACCTTGACTACAGCCTTGTGAGAGATCCTGAGACTGTGAAGTCATGCTTTGCTTCCTGTTATGCAAAAACTATAAGATAATACATGTGTGTTGTTTTAAGCTACTAAATTTGGGGATAATTTGGTAAGCAGTGATAGATATCCAATAGAGGAGCTGAAAATCCTTTTAATTAATTCTCCAGATGGTTCTTACGTACATTAAGGTTTCAGAACTGCTCCAATATATTTTGGAAAGTGTCATAATAGAAGACCAAATGTCTGTTACATCCAAGGATCCTGTAAGGAACAGATAATATTAGGTTGCAAAGGACAAATAAGAGATCACCAGGTGCAGAAGGAGCCAAGGGATCCTCAACCTTGAACCCTCTCCCCTTCACCACTTTACTCCAGCTTTCAGTTCTCAGCTTGGATAATAGCTTAGTTAGGGGGCCTATAAATTTGTACACCCACTATGAAAAACAGTATGGATATTTCTCAAGAAAATTAAAAATAGAACTACCATATGTTCCAACAATTCCCTATTTGGTATTTATCCCAAGGAAAAGAAATCAGTATATCAAATGGATACTTGCATTCCCATGTTTATTGCAGCATTATTCATAATAGCAAAGATATGGAATCAACCTAAGTGTCCATCCTTGGAAGAATGGATAAAGAAAATGTGTTATATATGCACAATGGAATACTATTTGGCCACATAAAAGAATAAAATCATGTCATTTGCAGCAACGTGGATGGAACTGGAGGTCACTATGTTGCATGAAATTAGCCAGACACAGATAGACAAATACCACCTGTTCTCATTTATATATGGGAGTTAAAAAACTTGATCTCATGGCCAGGCACAGTGGCTCATGCCTGTAATCCCAGCACTTTGGAAGGCCAAGGCAGGCAGATCACCTGAGGTCAGGAGTTTGAGACCAGCCTGGCCAACATGGTGAAACCCCGTCTCTACTAAAAATACAAAAATTAGCTGGGCATGGTGGCATGCGCCTGTAATCCCAGTTACTCAGGAGGCTGAGGCAGGAGAATCGCTTGAACCAGGAGGCAGAGGTTTCAGTGAGCCGAGATCGCACCATTGTACTCCTCCAGTCTGGGGGACAAGAGCGAGACTTCGTTTCAAAAAACAAAACAAAACAAAACAAAAAACAACAACCACACACACAAACACACACACACACAAACTTGATCTCATGAAGACTGAGAGTGGAATGATACATATCAATGACAGGGAAGTGTGTGGTGTGAGGTAGGAATAAAGAGGGGTTGAATAGTAGGTACAAACATACAGTTAGAAGAAATAAGCCCAACATTCTGTAGCAGAGTGGGTGACTATAGTTAGCCTCAATGTATTGTATAATTCAAAGTAGCTATAAGCGAGGACTTGAAATGTCCCCATCCCCAACACATGGAAACAATAAATACTCAAGGTGATGGATAAC
This sequence comes from Rhinopithecus roxellana, assembly GCF_007565055.1. Taxonomy (NCBI): domain Eukaryota; kingdom Metazoa; phylum Chordata; class Mammalia; order Primates; family Cercopithecidae; genus Rhinopithecus; species Rhinopithecus roxellana. Next base: position 111,753,950 of record NC_044561.1, on the reverse strand, counting down.
TCAAATACCCTGACTTGATCGTTACACATTCTGTGCATGTAACAAATACGTGTATCCCATAAATATGTAAAATATTTTGTATTATTTTTAAAAAATGATCCTTTCTATCTACCATTGGGCTCATGGCAGGTGGCATGTTAGGTGCTCTAAGAGCTCCTGCCATATCCTGAGTTACCCCGAAGGCAATGCCTGAGACAGAGGCTTGAGTGCAGGTAGCTTATTTGGGAAGTGATCTCAAGGAGTGGTAGAAGGTACTGTGAAGAACGAAACAAGAAGAGGATAAAGCCCATTCAATGATATGTTACTGAGCTATGAGCAACTGGGACTCAATCCTGCAGAGACACCCTAAGGAGTTATAGAGAATGCTTTTCAAAATTTCCACCCAAGGTATGAAAATCAGGGCCCCTGTCCCCTGTTGGCCAAAAGTGCTTCATGGAGTGTTAAATTTGTGCTCTTCCAAAAATTCCCAAGCGTCCAAATTATTGAGAGGCTTCACGCAGGCCTCCCATTCAGCAGCAACAGGAAAGACTTATGGTACACAGCAAGAGGCTCAGCTGAGACAAGGGGCTGCCGTGCTACACCTGCACACAGCTGGTACATATCAATGGATGGAGTGAAAGGCATTGGGGGTATAGGGTGGTAGTGAGAAGATTGCTAGGATACTAGGCACAAGAGGTGTCCAATATACCCTATCCACCATTGTATAATTGATTCTTCCATGACTCTCTTTCTTACTAGGATGTAAACTCTGGGAAAGGTCTTCTTTCTTAATATACCCTTATTACCTCCCACACCCCCACCCCCAGCATAGTGCCTGGTACATAACAGGGTGCCACAAATATTTAAGTACTTAATCTAGCAGCATGGCCTAAGGAGCCGGCACCCAGGGTGCTGGGGTACTGGAGGTGGTGTGGGCATGACGTCAGAGCTGAGCTGGCTGGAGTCTGTGTGCAACGATGGAGATGGGAGTCTGTGGAGACCATTGAAAGATCCAAATAATCACAGAAAAGGCTTGAACCTGGATCTTCAAGTCTATGAGGCTGAAAGGTAGGTAAAGGCCTGATAATAGAACCTGAGAGATCAACACATTGACCAGCAGAATAGGAAAATGTAGCAGATACAGTCGGTGCCCCACTCAGATCCCCTTTACCAGGTACTGCCTCATCACAAGCAGCTCACAGCTGCCCCATTCTTTGGAGAATTGTCCTGGGTGGGCACTACTTATCTCCCTGGAAATACTTGGGAGTTAGCTCCCTCCTTCACCCACTATGGGAGGTCCCCAGCCCATAACTGATTGATAGTGGGATACAAAAGCCCAACCCCATGCCCTGAGGTAGGCAAAGCCTGTGGTACCATTCAGTGGTCCCGGGCTCCCCATGTGCACAGGCTGAGGCTAGTCTCCAGCTAAACACACAACTTGATCTAGCTTCTTCCCCAGCCCATCCTGCTTCTCTCACCTCATTATGAGTTCTTCCTGGAAGGCCCTCCTCGACTCATTACATGCACAGGATCTGCTTCTAGAGAACTTGACCTAAGATAGTGAATGTACAAGTTCCCTTCATACCAACCATAGCCAAAGGAAGAACTGTCCTCAGAGAAGCAAGAGTCAAACTTCTGGACACCTTAAATCCTGGTAAATTTGTCTCCATTCATCAGGCTGTTTTTTACGCCTACAATGTGCCAAGCCTTGTATTAGGAAAGGTAGCATGTGTTGTTTTAATTAACCCTCCCAACAACACTCCAAGATGGGTATGTATATTGGTTTATATTGCTACATAGTCAATTAGCACAAATTTGGCAGGTTAAAACAACATAAATTTGTTACTTTAGGAGTTCTGTAGATCAGAAGGCCAGGCACAGGTTAGCTAGGCTGTGGCCTCATCTGCAGCTCAGCGTCCTCTTCCAAACTCACTCAGGTTGTTTACAGAATCCAGTTTCTTTTAGTATGCCTGAGATCATGTTTTCTTGTGGGCTGTCAGCTAGGGTCCCTTTTAGCTTTTAGGAGCTACCCTCAGGTCCTAGCAATGTGACCTTCATAGGCAATTTATAACATGGTTTTTTGCTTTTTGCTTTTCTCCAGGCCAGCAAAGAGCATCTACTGCATTTTCCTTATCTTTTTTTAAGGACTCACCTGATTAGGTCAGAACCACCCAGGATAATCTTTTTTTATTAAATGATCAGGGACCATAGTTTTATCTATAAAATCTCCTTTGCCATATGCTGCAGCATAACCCCATCACATTCATGGATCCTGCCCACATTCATGGGAAAGGGCATTATATAGGGCATATTCAATAGCAAATGTAAATCTTGGATGCCATCTTAGAATTCTGTCTGTTGCAGTATTAGTTCCTACCCTTTGTAGATAGGAAATCGAGCCTTGGAGTAGCCAAGCTACTTGCCTCGGATTGCATAGCATTTAAATAAGGAACGGACCTTATCCCTTCTCTCAGCTCCCCCGGGCTGCAGATGGATGGAGAGTGAAGCTGACCCCATATCCAGACCTCTCTAGCATCCAAAGATATGTACCTTTTCTCTCTAAAGGACAGAACTCACAAAAGATGGGGTGAACAAAAGTCTGGGTCAAGGATCTATGAATTCCAATGTCTTCAGGGGTGAGTCAGGAAATATAAATTAATGAAACATCCATGTATGAGGTAATAAGGAATGGTGGTTACTATGGCATGCCCAACTTGGAGGCACTTAAATTGTTAAAATTCACACACACACACACATGCATGCAAACATATACTGTACCCTTGAAGCAAAGAAAACAGGTTGGCTGGAACAACCCCTCTAACCAATAATTTGCAAACTCAGGTCTACATTATTTTCCCAAAAAAATGACTGGCTGAAAGGACCTCAAGGTACAGAAAAGGCAGAAATAGGAGTAAATAGGAGTCTAGTACATTTGGGGGCAACCCTGATGAAGCCTGAAATCAGAATCTCTAATTTCTCAGTTTTCTGTCAATTAGATCAGAGAAATGTAAAATGAACAAGATACATATATCATATTTTTATATAAGTATATATTTTATGCATATATGCAATACGCATAAAGCAGAGGCTGGCAAACTTTTTCTGCAAAGGACCAGAGAGTAAATATTTTAGACCTTGTGGGTCATGTATTCTCTGTTACAATTACTCCACACAACTGTTGTAACACAAAAGCAGCCATAGACAATGCACAATGAGTGTGCATGGCTCTGTTTCAATAAAACTTTATTTTCAAAAATTGACAGTGGGCCAAATTTGGTGCATGAGGTCTAGTTTGCAAACTCCTGGTATGGAGCATAGGCTTTGAGGTCAGTAGATCTGATTCCAATTGTTGGCTCTTCCTCTTAGTATCTATGACTTGGAGCAATTTATTTAACTTTATGAACCTCTGGTTTTTGTTGATTAAATAGAAATGACATGTAGTGAATAGTGCTAGTGACTATCAAACGTCCACGTAGTCCTGTATCCTTCCCAGCCCCCCTTGCAGTTGGGTTGGGCCATGGACTGAGTTCTGGCCAACGGGATATGGGTGTAAGTGATATCAGTCGCTTCGAGACCTGACTCTTAAACACATCCAAGGAAAGTCCCGTTTCCTCCCTTCCTTTATCATAGTGACCCTGAGGGCCACATGTTCCAGATGTTGTAACTGCAACCCAGAGGCCACCCAACCCCATCCAACTAAGAGTGAAAAATATAACTTAATCACATTAAGCCACTGAGATTTCACAGTTTGTATGTTGGGGCAACTGGAGCAATTACCATAATACAAATACCTATGTCTCAGGGCCTTTGGGAGGATGGCAGGGAATCCTGCCATGAAGCACCTGTACCTGAAGCACCAAGCCTGGGGTGTTACATAGAGAAGGCGCTCAATACATGTTAGCTATTACGATGAATTGATTACAAAATGCATCACAAGTATTTTATGGTTTTTTTAAATAATGAAAACTCAGGAAAATTCACTGGAAATAAGTCAACTAACTTTTCCCAAAAATATCAATCCACTGAGATTACTTTAAATGTTGAAAATAACATGTTGATAAGGAAAATTTTGATTCTATGTGTTTTACCTCAAGAAAGGCACCACTTATTAACTCTCTTTAAGAGAAGGAAGGAAGAAGGAAAAATACCCTCTAATTTTTGCATCCCTGTTCATCATTTTCTCCACTCAGCACAAGTTTCCTGAGTAGGTCCACTCTGTGGGTGCCTTGGATGACTGCTAATTCAGCCATGGTCCTGCTGCCCAGTGGTCAGAGCAGGTGGTCACTAAGGCTCTGCCCAGGGTTATCAATCAATAGAACAGAGAGCTCCGTGCCATGAGCAGGAGCCACAGGCTGTTACTCAAACTCACAGACTCCATGCCCTGAACACAGGTGAGAGTAAAGTCTGGCTATGAATGCCAGGGCTGCTTCTACCATGGAAGGAATCCATTTGCCAGCACTTTGATGTTTCAAGTTCAAAGTAGACAAGGAAAGAAAAATCCCAATTACTTAGTCAAAGGAGAGTTGATATGTTTGTGGGCTAAAGGTAGATTCTGAGTAGGGAATTTTGGAGAGGCAAAATGGGGAAAGCCTGAAGAAGTAAAAACAAGAGCTATAGATATTTATGAAAGCAAGTCAAGAAAGAACAAGGAATCTTTGATCCTGTAGGTGAGAAATGTGGCTGTTGTCAATCATTCCACAATATATACACATATCAAAACATCACACTGTGCCCCATAAAAATATACAATTATTATTTAAGAATAAAATATTAAAAATAAATTTAAAATACATGAGGAGAGAGCAACAGGCCAACTTGCAGCTCATGCATGACAAACTATGAAACAAGATCTGCTCAGACAGGTGCTAAGTCCAGATCGATACTCACCACAACCTTCTTCCACATTGCTAACCTTTAAAGAGCAGCAGGGCTATTTGAAAAACACACTGCTGAGTGTTTTACCTAAATAGCCCCCTTTAACTCAAACTCACCATCAGCCTGAGAATTAGGAATTACTACCTACTTCATCTTCAGATTACTTATGAAAACATCAAGACTGAGAGACTGTAAGTACATTTCACTGGGTCATACAGCTATTAGGTAACAGAACCAGGATTTGAATACAAGTCATCTTGATTTCATAAATGGGCCACTCAACTACTAGGGTCTAAAATCTCATAATCAACACTGAGCAAGCATCCTCATATACTAGGCCCTTTCCTAAATACTTAATGTAGTTCATTTTAATGTTCACAACCCTGTGATGTTGGTACTGTTATTATAGCCATTTACAGACCAAAAAACCAAAGCTAAGAAAGGTTAGGTGGCTTCCTCAAAGTTAGAGGGCTAGAAAGTAAACAGTGTCACTCTAGATCTCATGATCATAACAATGACCTAGAGTCTACAGTCTACTGAGTAGTACAATCCACCAGGAGGCCAGGGCTCCCTGGGGTTGGACACCATCCTTGCCAAGACTCTTTGGCCCAGGTCTTTGTCATTTCCTCTGGCAGTAGAAGCCTGGGCCCTGTGATTGGGGCACAACCCGACTAGAACACCAGGCCCCCAGAGATTTAGTGAGCGTAATTCTAGTTGAGGATGACCTTCCACACATGCCAGTTGACTTTAGTAACATGTAAATAATGGGTTATAAATCAGAAGGCAGGCGGCCCATCGTGAATCATCCATTCCCTCCAGTTCATCAAGACAGACGTGCATAAATTCTGGACAGGCTGTGGTAGGTGCTGTCCTTTAGATTTCCGATTAAATGACCCCCAACTTTGTTTAATTCTCAGGAGACAGGCTGTGCATTAATATGCTAATGAGCCATCCAGGAGCTGTTCATGGGAACCTCCTAGTGCTGGTGTGACCTGTGATCCTCTGCTCTTCTGTCCTGTTGAGAATGGGTCAGGCTAGGCACAAAACTCAGGCAGACGGTCTGTGAGGGAATGGGGACTGCTTCACTGAAGGGTGTCAGAGATGCTGGGGACCATGTCATCACCATCTGCAAAGATGGGGATGTGAGGATGCTGGGAGCACCATCATCATGTTACACAGCCCAGCTTGACTTAGGAAACCCTGGCCACCATTGTACCACACGGGGGTAACTCTGCCACACTCTGCAACACATTTTCACACCATGTTTTCCCAGTAGTCTTGGTTGGAAGGCAGAGCACATTTCTATTGAAGAATGACAAACTTTCTTGGACTAAGCAGGGGCCTTAGGTACCAGTCCTGCCGCTAGTGCATTCTCACTGTACATTTTATTTTACATACCTGAGCATCAGTTTAATCAAAGGAAAGTAGAAATGTGGGAACGCCTATGACAGGGCTTAATAAGCAAGCCGTTGTCTAGTAGACAAGTGTCATGGTCTGTTGGTGAGTCCCAGGTCACTATGGTTGACTTTATCCTATCCAGCATTTTCATCAAGGATTTGGATGAAAATGTAGACTGTGGCTGTGAAGCCAAGAGAAAATGGGTGAATGAGATGCAAGAGAAAATAACAGAGATAAAGCATCAAACTAATGAAATAACATTTGATAGAGACATTTGCCAAGTCCTGGCCAAGTATCTCAAAATCATCTGCAGAAGCATAGGATGAGGGAGACACAGACAGCAGCTTCTGTGAAATTAAAAATAATATATAGAGGGATAGCATTAGGAGATATACCTAATGTAAATGACGAGTTAATGGGTGCAGCACACCAACACAGCACATGTATACATATGTAACCTGCATGTTGTGCACATGTACCCTAGAACTTAAAGTATAATAAAATAATAATAATAATAATAATAACAATAATGGCGGAGCAAGATGGCCGAATAGGAACAACTCCAGTCTCCAACTCCCAGCGCGAGCGACACAGAAGACCGGTGATTTCTGCATTTTCAACTGAGGTACTGGGGTCATCTCACTAGGGAGTGCCGGACAATCGGTGCTGGTCAGCTGCTGCAGCCTGACCAGCAAGAGCTGAAGCAGGGCGAGGCATCGCCTCACCTGGAAGCGCAAGGGGGAAGGGGATCCGTTTTCCTAGCCAGGGGAACTGAGACACACAACACCTGGAAAATCGGGTAACTCCCACCCCAATACTGCGCTGTAAGCATACAGGCATTCCAGGAGAATATATCCCACACCTGGCCGGGAGGGTCCCACGCCCACGAAGCCTCCCTCACTGCTAACACAGCAGTCTGCCGCGATCTATCCGCAAGGCAGCAGCGAGGCTGGGGGAGGGGCGCCCGCCATTGCTGAGGCTTAAGTAGGTAAACAAAGCCGCTGGGAAGCTCGAACTGGGTGGAGCTCACAGCAGCTCAAGGAAGCCTGCCTGTCTCTGTAGTCTCCACCTCTGGGGACAGCGCACAGCTGAAGACCAACAGGGGAAGTAGCGGGAGCCGGTGCAGACGCGAACGACCCTGTCTGACAGCTTTGGGGAGAGCCGCGGATCTCCCAACGCGGAGGTTGAGATCTGAGAACGGACAGACTGCCTGCTCAGGTGTGTCCCTGACCCCTGAGTAGCCTAGCTGGGAGAAATCCCCCACTAGGGGCAGTCTGACACCCCACACCTCACAGGGTGGAGTACACCCCTGAGAGGACACTTCCAAAAGAAGAATCAGACAGGTACACTCGCTGTTCAGCAATATTCTATCTTCGGCAACCTCTGCTGCTGATACCCAGGCAAACAGGGTCTGGAGTGGACCTCAAGCAATCTCCAACAGACCAACAGAGAGTCCTTCTGACTGTCAGAAGGAAAACTATCAAACAGGAAGGACACCTATACCAAAACCCCATCAGTTCGTCACCACCATCAAAGACCAGAGACAGATAAAACCACAAAGATGGGGAAGAAGCAGGGCAGAAAAGCTGGAAATTCAAAAAATAAGAGCGCATCTCCCCCTGCAAAGGAGCGCAGCCCATCACCAGCAACGGATCAAAGCTGGTCAGAGAATGACTTGGACGAGAGGAGAGAAGAAGGCTTCAGTCCATCAAACTTATCAGAGCTAAAGGAGGAATTACGTACCCAGCGCAAAGAAACTAAAAATCTTGAAAAAAGAGTGGAAGAATTGACAGCTAGACTCATTAATGCAGAGAAGATCATAAACGAAATGACAGAGATGAAAACCATGACACGAGAAATACGTGACAAATGCACAAGCTTCAGTAACCGACTCGATCAACTGGAAGAAAGAGTATCAGCGATTGAAGATCAAATGAATGAAATGAAGCGAGAAGAGAAACCAAAAGAAAAAAGAAGAAAAAGAAATGAGCAAAGCCTGCAAGAAGTATGGGATTACGTAAAAAGACCAAATCTACGTCTGATTGGGGTGCCTGAAAGTGAGGGGGAAAATGGAACCAAGTTGGAAAACACTCTTCAGGATATCATCCAGGAGAACTTCCCCAACCTAGTAGGGCAGGCCAACATTCAAATTCAGGAAATACAGAGAACGCCACAAAGATACTCCTCCAGAAGAGCAACTCCAAGACACATAATTGCCAGATTCACCAAAGTTGAAATGAAGGAAAAAATCTTAAGGGCAGCCAGAGAGAAAGGTCGGGTCACCCACAAAGGGAAGCCCATCAGACTAACAGCAGATCTCTCGGCAGAAACTCTACAAGCCAGAAGAGAGTGGGGGCCAATATTCAACGTTCTTAAAGAAAAGAATTTTAAACCCAGAATTTCATATCCAGCCAAACTAAGTTTCATAAGTGAAGGAGAAATAAAATCCTTTACAGATAAGCAAATGCTTAGAGATTTTGTCACCACCAGGCCTGCCTTACAAGAGACCCTGAAGGAAGCCCTAAACATGGAAAGGAACAACCGGTACCAGCCATCGCAAAAACTTGGCAAAATGTAAAGACCATCGAGGCTAGGAAGAAACTGCATCAACTAACGAGCAAAATAACCAGTTAATATCATAATGGCAGGATCAAGTTCACACATAACAATATTAACCTTAAATGTTAATGGACTAAATGCTCCAATTAAAAGACACAGACTGGCAAACTGGATAAAGAGTCAAGACCCATCAGTCTGCTGTATTCAGAAGACCCATCTCACATGCAGAGACATACATAGGCTCAAAATAAAGGGATGGAGGAAGATCTACCAAGCAAATGGAGAACAAAAAAAAGCAGGGGTTGCAATCCTAGTCTCTGATAAAACAGACTTTAAACCATCAAAGATCAAAAGAGACAAAGAAGGCCATTACATAATGGTAAAGGGATCAATTCAACAGGAAGAGCTAACTCTCCTAAATATATATGCACCCAATACAGGAGCACCCAGATTCATAAAGCAAGTCCTTAGAGACTTACAAAGAGACTTAGACTCCCATACAATAATAATGGGAGACTTCAACACTCCGCTGTCAACATTAGACAGATCAACGAGACAGAAAGTTAACAAGGATATCCAGGAATTGAACTCATCTCTGCACCAAGCGGACCTAATAGACATCTATAGAACTCTCCACCCCAAATCAACAGAATATACATTCTTCTCAGCACCACATCGCACTTATTCCAAAATTGACCACATAATTGGAAGTAAAGTACTCCTCAGCAAATGTAAAAGAACAGAAATTATAACAAACTGTCTCTCAGACCACAGTGCAATCAAACTAGAACTCAGGACTAAGAAACTCAATCAAAACCGCTCAACTACATGGAAACTGAACAACCTGCTCCTGAATGACTACTGGGTACATAACGAAATGAAAGCGGAAATAAAGATGTTCTTTGAAACCAATGAGAACAAAGATACAACATACCAGAATCTCTGGGACACATTTAAAGCAGTGTGTAGAGGGAAATTTATAGCACTAAATGCCCACAAGAGAAAGCAGGAAAGATCTAAAATTGACACTCTAACATCACAATTAAAAGAACTAGAGAGGCAAGAGCAATCACATTCAAAAGCTAGCAGAAGGCAAGAAATAACTAAGATCAGAGCAGAACTGAAGGAGATAGAGACACAAAAAACCCTCCAAAAAATCAATGAATCCAGGAGTTGGTTTTTTGAAAAGATCAACAAAATTGACAGACCGCTAGCAAGGCTAATAAAGAAAAAAAGAGAGAGGAATCAAATAGATGCAATAAAAAATGATAAAGGGGATATCACCACTGACCCCACAGAAATACAAACTACCATCAGAGAATACTATAAACGCCTCTACGCAAATCAACTAGAAAATCTAGAAGAAATGGATAATTTCCTGGACACTTACACTCTCCCAAGGCTAAACCAGGAAGAAGTTGAATCCCTGAATAGACCAATAGTAGGCTCTGAAATTGAGGCAACAATTAATAGCCTACCCACCAAAAAAAGTCCAGGACCAGATGGATTCACAGCTGAATTCTACCAGAGGTACAAGGAGGAGCTGGTACCATTCCTTCTGAAACTATTCCAATCAATAGAAAAAGAGGGAATCCTCCCTAACTCATTTTATGAGGCCAACATCATCCTGATACCAAAGCCTGGCAGAGACACAACAAAAAAAGAGAATTTTAGACCAATATCCCTGATGAACATTGATGCAAAAATCCTCAATAAAATACTGGCAAACCGGATTCAGCAGCACATCAAAAAGCTTATCCACCATGATCAAGTGGGCTTCATCCCTGGGATGCAAGGCTGGTTCAACATTCGCAAATCAATAAACGTAATCCAGCATATAAACAGAACCAAAGACAAGAACCACATGATTGTCTCAATAGATGCAGAAAAGGCTTTTGACAAAATTCAACAGCCCTTCATGCTAAAAACGCTCAATAAATTCGGTATTGATGGAACGTACCTCAAAATAATAAGAGCTATTTATGACAAACCCACAGCTAATATCATACTGAATGGGCAAAAACTGGAAAAATTCCCTTTGAAAACTGGCACAAGACAGGGATGCCCTCTCTCACCACTCCTATTCAACATAGTGTTGGAAGTTCTGGCTAGGGCAATCAGGCAAGAGAAAGAAATCAAGGGTATCCAGTTAGGAAAAGAAGAAGTCAAATTGTCCCTGTTTGCAGATGACATGATTGTATATTTAGAAAACCCCATCGTCTCAGCCCAAAATCTCCTTAAGCTGATAAGCAACTTCAGCAAAGTCTCAGGATACAAAATTAATGTGCAAAAATCACAAGCATTCTTATACACCAGCAACAGACAAGCAGAGAGCCAAATCAGGAATGAACTTCCATTCACAATTGCTTCAAAGAGAATAAAATACCTAGGAATCCAGCTTACAAGGGATGTAAAGGACCTCTTCAAGGAGAACTACAAACCACTGCTCAGTGAAATCAAAGAGGACACAAACAAATGGAAGAACATACCATGCTCATGGATAGGAAGAATCAATATCGTGAAAATGGCCATACTCCCCAAGGTTATTTATAGATTCAATGCCATCCCCATCAAGCTACCAATGAGTTTCTTCACAGAATTGGAAAAAGCTGCTTTAAAGTTCATATGGAACCAAAAAAGAGCCCGCATTGCCAAGACAATCCTAAGTCAAAAGGACAAAGCTGGAGGCGTCACGCTACCTGACTTCAAACTATACTACAAGGCTACAGTAACCAAAACAGCATGGTACTGGTACCAAAACAGAGATATAGACCAATGGAACAGAACAGAGTCCTCAGAAATAATACCGCACATCTACAGCCATCTGATCTTTGACAAACCTGAGAGAAACAAGAAATGGGGAAAGGATTCCCTATTTAATAAATGGTGCTGGGAAAATTGGCTAGCCATAAGTAGAAAGCTGAAACTGGATCCTTTCCTTACCCCTTATACGAAGATTAATTCAAGATGGATTAGAGACTTAAATGTTAGACCTAATACCATAAAAACCCTAGAAGAAAATCTAGGTAGTACCATTCAGGACATAGGCATGGGCAAGGACTTCATGTCTAAAACACCAAAAGCAACGGCAGCAAAAGCCAAAATTGACAAATGGGATCTAATTAAACTAAAGAGCTTTTGCACAGCAAAAGAAACTACCATCAGAGTGAACAGGCAACCTACAGAATGGGAGAAAATTTTTGCAACCTACTCATCTGACAAAGGGCTAATATCCAGAATCTACAAAGAACTCAAACAAATATACGAGAAAAAAACAAACAACCCCATCAAAAAGTGGGGAAAGGATATGAACAGACATTTCTCAAAAGAAGATATTCATACAGCCAACAGACACATGAAAAAATGCTCATCATCACTGGCCATCAGAGAAATGCAAATCAAAACCACAATGAGATACCATCTCACACCAGTTAGAATGGCAATCATTAAGAAGTCAGGAAACAACAGGTGTTGGAGAGGATGTGGAGAAATAGGAACACTTTTACACTGTTGGTGGGATTGTAAACTAGTTCAACCATTATGGAAAACAGTATGGCAATTCCTCAAGGATCTAGAACTAGATGTACCATATGACCCAGCCATCCCACTACTGGGTATATACCCAAAGGATTATAAATTAGTCTACTACAAAGACACATGTACACGTATGTTTATTGCGGCACTATTCACAATAGCAAAGACTTGGAATCAACCCAAATGTCCATCTGTGACAGACTGGATTAAGAAAATGTGGCACATATACACCATGGAATACTATGCAGCCATAAAAAAGGATGAGTTTGCGTCCTTTGTAGGGACATGGATGCAGCTGGAAACCATCATTCTTAGCAAACTATCACAAGAAGAGAAAACCAAACACCGCATGTTCTCACTCATAGGTGGGAACTGAACAATGAGATCACTTGGACTCGGGAAGGGGAACATCACACACTGGGGTCTATCATGGGGAGGGGGGAGGGGGGAGGAGGGAGGGATTGCATTGGGGAGTTATACATGATATAAATGATGAATTGATGGGTGCTGACGAGTTGATGGGTGCAGCACACCAACATGGCATAAGTTTACATATGTAACAAACCTGCACGTTATGCACATGTACCCTAGAACTTAAAGTATAATAATAAAAAAAAAAAAAATAAAATAAAATAAAATAAAAAAAAATAATAATAATAATAACAATAATAATAATAATATACAGGACATGTCAAAGCTTGGGCTGACTATATAGATTCAATCTCATCAAATACTCTGATCTGGTGGCCAGAAGACAGCATTCACAATATGAATGTTATTAATATTAGTAGATACATAAAGTTTAAAAGGCAGGAGTCCTATTCTCACCTCTGCATATAGCTGGCACACCCTAATTCTGCAGGTTCAACTCAGGGCACCAGCCTCCAAGAACTCACCAGGGAACAGAAATAGATTAGGCTGGAAAATGCAAGACAGAAGGTGGACATGATGAATACATTCTAAAAGTCAGTGAACTGCCCTGTGAGAAAAGAAGCAAAGTCCATGGATGAGAGTTACAGAAAGGTGAATGTCTTTCAGCCTCTGAGACATCCAACAACAGCTTACATGGTTTTGGAGGGAGGATGCTTCACATCCTGGGAGAGTCCAGGCAAAGCCCAGGAATACTTTGACGAGACAGGAGAGAATAATTCAGGGAGTGGGAAAGGCATTAGAAGCAATCATCTCTAAGGCATTTCTCAATCTGCAATGTTAAGACCTCTGTTCCCCAATCAATTTTTCAGATAATTCATCATAAAATGTTAAATACAACTCTATATTTATATATATATATAAAATATTCTCAAGATGAGTCCCCTCTCTAGGGCACTATTTTCCAAAATGACTTCCCTGGACTACCAACCCCTAAAGGGTGCTAACAAGAGTAACACAAGAATTCCACAGGGAAACACTTGGGGTTCACTGAACTAGAGGTGCTTCTTTCACGCAGGACTTATCAGAGCCTCTAATACGTCAATATGCATGGCAAACCTCCAAGATAGGGTGGAGATAGAACATGCCATGTCCTCAATTTCAGTACACTGCAGAACCCTTTGTTGTTGCCTGTGTAACATTGAGTGGAACTACAGCACCACCAGCTACAGCTTGAAAGGTGCTAATAAAAAAGGAGAAGCACACTGTGTCCTGCAGCCTCAGCCCTGGGATAAAGCTGCTAGATTCAAACCCTGACCACTGCATGTACATTCTGTTAGATATATCAGCCTCACTTCTGTAAGCCTCAGCTTTCTCATACAGAATAGAATAATAGTAATACCCACCTCAAACGGTTACTGTATTAAATAAGATAAGGATAAAGTACTGAGCACAGTGACCAACATGTGGAACTTAGTAAATGTTAGATATTTCTGTTACTGCTGATAATTCCCATTCAGTTCCACCCTTGTAGAAAAATATGGCCTGTTTCCCTTGTGCCTCATTTGCCTTTTGATTCATCCCTCGACAGCCCATGGAGGAAGATCTGGTAGTCCAAGACGTCCTTGATGAAGTATCAGAGTCTAAATAAGAAAAAGAAACCACTGAACACTTAAAACAGAGGGACTTCAATGCCAGGAATCTGTCACATGGGTAATGGAATTGCTGAGAGGCCAAACAAGGGCCAGTGAGTCAACCCAGAGATAAACAACAGCAGGAGATCACCACCACCGCTAGGCCAGAGGGTCAGAGGAGAGGTGGGAGGACCACGAACAAGGGTCTTCTGCCAGAAGCTAGGACCACAGGAGGTCACCTTCAGGGTCTGGATCCACAGAGGAGACCAGCTACTCCTGAAGACATTATCTGAGTCAGACAGGAGAGGGAAACAGAGACTTTCCCAGCTCCTCCTGTCTCCATCCTCCCCTCCACTGTCCTCCACTCCCCACCAGTGCTTCCCAGTGGATCCCAGCTGAAGCCACCTGACCTGGGAGACTGGGAAACACAGCCCCCTGCTGGCAAGATGAACGGGCTGTGGGCCAACAATGAATGTGACTTTGCCCCTGAGAGTGTGCAGCCTCCTGAACAGTCAGGGGTGGCAGATTCCCTTTAGCCAAAGCAAAGCCTGTGGTTCTGTTGACCAGCTGTGAAAAAAGGAGACAGTCCACATCCAGCTGTTCCTGCCTTCCTAGGAGGGGTCTCACCCACCCTTCTCCAGCAGGCCAGCTGGGCAGCTGCAGGAGGGTGGGCAGCAGTCACTCCAGAGAGACCCTCCTCCAGGGCATCTCAGGCCTTCGCTGCCAACACTGACGGCAAGAGATGCTCCCCAGCCCCAAGGCAGGACCAGGAAAGGCTGTGCCGATCTTGGAGCTCCTCCGGTGTTTGCTGCCCCGTAGTTATTTTTATATCACATTTCCTCACATTATGGCAATTTACATACTTCAGCAGAGCACATGAGTGTCCAAAACACAAACCAGGAACAATAACACATCACCAGGAGCTTCGCAGAAACCCCAACCCAGAGGAGGTTTCGGAAATCAGTTGCTAAAACAAGTGGTTCCCTCATCCCGAGTGGGAGAATTCTCAGCAACACTTGACAATAAGTGGACGTGATGAGGACCACACAGCACCACAATTCCCGCCGGATTGCATATTGAAAGCTGCATTCAGCGCGCGGAGCCCATCAGAGCAGGCATTGTTGCGATGAATACGAAGGGATTGCAGAGTGAATTGCTGCTTCATTGCCAAGTGCTTCCGATTCCCTGCTCCTGCCATCTGTGTCCTCCGGAAGACACACAGAAGTAAAGGTCCAAACGGGGGCTGGCTACAGTCTGGTGAGGAGGGTAGCTCCCCAGGCAAGGGGAGCCCTAAGGAAGATGAGTGGGAGCATAGGTAGGGGTCAGAGGAGTGCAAGAAAATTCATTGTCTCTGCATGGTCAAGTTCTAGACTTACAGAAATCTAAACACATGATCAGATGTAGGACCCTCAAACCCACTCAAGCATTAACAACCCCACTCTCAGAAACCCAAACACCAGCACTCACATACGGACATGCACACACACACACATACACACACACACACTCATACACATTCATTCATTTATTTAACAAATAGTGTTTACTCTGTACCAGTGACTATGCTAAGTACATGGCCCCTATCTTCTTGGAGTTTACCTTCAGACACACAACACACGTACACACACAAGCACACACACATATACACACAGACCCATATATAGAAACACAGACATGCAGACACATGTACGCACGCACACAGACACACATGCACACACATAAGCACACAGACAGGTCACTTATAAACAAGCCTGACTGAGATACTCATGCTTTCCCTCTAGTCCCACTCATTCACATGCACGCACTTCATGCATAGTTACAACCAAAATGCAACACCAGCCAGAGGGAAGAGGACGAAACAATTAATTGTCTAGTTGTGCTTTAATTCTGAAAACATGGCTCTCTTTTAACTCAGAGGTTGTCAGTCCAAGACTGTTGTTCTTACCAAGAGCTGGATGTGTCTTTAGTCCATCTATTTGATAGTTCTATATTTAACACTTTTAATTGCTAATATTTCCAATCTGGGTTTTTTTTGTTTGTTTTTGTTTGTTTGTTTGTTTTTTTGACGGTGTCTGGCTCTGTTGCCCAGGCTGGAGTGCGATGGCCGGATCTCAGCTCACTGCAAGCTCCGCCTCCCGGGTTTACGCCATTCTCCTGCCTCAGCCTCCCGAGTAGCTGGGACTACAGGCGCCCGCCACCTTGCCCGGCTAGTTTTTTGTATTTTTTAGTAGAGACGGGGTTTCACCGAGTTAGCCAGGATGGTCTCAATCTCCTGACCTCGTGATCCGCCCGTCTCGGCCTCCCAAAGTGCTGGGATTACAGGCTTGAGCCACAGCGCCCGGCCCCAATCTGGGTTTAAAATACTGCAGTAAGGCCAGACACGATGATTCATGCCTGTAATCCCAACACTTTGGGAGGCCAAGGTGAGAGGATCCCTTGAGCCCAGGAGTTCAAGACCAGCCAGGGCAACATAGTGAGACCTTGTCCATACAAAAAATAAAAAAATAAAAAAATTAGCGAAGGGTGGTGGCACACACCTGTGGTCTCAGCTACTTGGGAGGCTGAGGTGGGAGGATTGCCTGGGCCCAGGAGGTAGAAGCTACAGTGAGCTGTGTTCACACCACTGCACTCCAGCCTGGGCAGCAGAGTGAGACTCTGTCTCACTAAAATAACATAACATAACATAACATAACACAACATGTTGCTGTGATATGGCACCTGGTAATGGAAATATAGCTCAGAGAGCAATTATCCTCTATGGTATAATGCAGCATAATGGAAGGACATTGGCCCCATGAAATTATCCAGGCAGAGCTCTCCCAGGTTCTCCAACTGCTATTTAACAATGGCAGCAAAAACAAAAATAATGATAGCTAACATTTATTGAGTACTCTCTGTATGCAAGGCAGTGTGCTTAAAGCTTCGCATGGAACATTCACATTTCATTCTTGCAACAATCCCATGAAGAGAGTACTGTCATTATGCCCATTCTGCAGATGATGAAATTGAAGTGTGGCAAGGTTAGCCAGCAGGTCCAGTGACACCAGCTCACTGGTAGTGGAGTCAGTAGTTAAATCCAGGCAAACTGACCGTAGAACTTGATTACTCTTTATATGCAGCTATTGCTACAAAATGAATCAGTTCAATGTCATTATGGCCCTTGTGTCTTCTGGGCACTGACTGGGATCAGCCAGGCAGCTCTTGCTTAAGGTCTCTCACAGGCAAGGACTACGATGAGGCAAATGAGGCACTCACCTTGAGCGCATATTCTAAAGGGATGCCAAAGAAACTCAGTCATTGAGATAAATAATATTTCAATTGATACTTTTTAAAAATCAAAACTAATGCAAAACATCTGTGAACAGAACATCAAAATTTTAAAGACAGGGTCAGCATTACTGGCGTTTCCTTTTGCCCCAGGCTTCTCTGTGGTTGGCTTAGCACTGTTGCCCCTTCTCACTGTTCCTGCCCCCAGTCCCTGCCCTTTCTCAGGCAGCCAGAAACAGCTGAAGGTCCACTCACTTATGGCAGGTGCCCAGACTGGGAAGATTTAAATGGCTGGGCTCTGGGACAGCTGGGGTTCCTTGGGCATCTGTATATCTACATGATCTCCCCACACGGTCCCTTCAGATGGCAGCTTCAGGGCAGCTGGATTTCTTACACAGAGGTCCAAGGCATCAAGGGTTGTGTCTTGAGAGAGAGCCAGGTGGAAGCTGTATATCTTTTTTTTTTTTTTTTTTTTTTTTTTGAGATGGAGTCTCACTCTGTCACCCAGGCTGGAGTACAGTGGCACAATCTCAGCTCACTGCAACCTCTACCTCCTGGGTTCAAGTGATTCTCCTGCCTCAGCCTCCCAAGTAGCTGGGATTACAGGCGTGCACCACCATGTTTGGCTAATTTTTGTATTTTTAGTAGAGATGGGGTTTCATACTATTGGTCAGGTTGGTCTCGAACTCCTGACCTCATGACCTGTCCGCATTGGCCACCTAAAGTGCAGGGATTACAGGCATGAGCCACCACACCCGGCCAAAGCTGTATCTCTTATGACCCAGCCTCGGAAGCCCAGAGCATCAATTCCATAGGATGCTGTTCATTAGAAGTGAATGACTAAAGCCAGTCTATATTCAAGGGGAGGGATAAAGCCCCCACCTCCTGATTTGACACATGTTCTACAACCACCATGTTCTCAAACCACTGCCCTGGGAATGGGGCATCCCTCTTTCTCTATGCTGGAACCCATAGTGAGCCAGCTGCCCCCTGCTGCCACCCAATAAGGTGTCCACTTAGGTCACATATTGTTTAAGTGTGAGTACATCTGTGTCAAATCCTAGGTGCACCAATGGGAGTTTGCCACCCATATGAGTATCTGGCCAGGAGAACATCCAAATTTCAGAGTGTGGCATTAACCTTTCAGGGCTGTACTCCCAAGTACTGCCGTGCTTCCTTTCTTATCACCAGGTTAATTTGGGAGGTGCCAGCAATTTTTTTTCAGCCTAATTACCCATCAGCTATTGTTGATCTAACCAGAGAGTCAGGATTTTTTTTTTTTTTTTTTTTGTCATTGTGAACGCTGGTGGAGAGGAAGGTCTCCTGTCCTTGAGGGATAGTAGAGAGTGTCTTTGAATTTAGATGAGTATCATTGAAATTCCCTTGGTATCACCTCCAGCAAAGACCTACTGCTAATATGGCTCTTTAATCTTTCTTGAGCATCTTATTTTGTCCATCCATAAAATGGGTGCAGTAATGCCAGTTGTATAGTTTTATGGTATAAAGATGAAATAAGCCAAGCCTGAAATAAGGTGTAAACAGTACAGTATGTAACAGATTCTCCATAATCGTTAGGACTTCTTTTCTTCAATCACCTTGATCCTATTTCTTCCCATCCCTGCCTTGTCCAAAGTTTTTGTGTCTAGCACAAGGATCTCAGCAGCAGAACTGCAAAATTATTTCAGACATGGAAATGACACCATCATATTAGAAGTGCTTTTATCAGAATCTAAAAAAGGAAAACAAGCCACAAGCAAAGAGAGTTTATCCCAGGAAATTGGCTGTAATGCTGATGAAAAGACTGAGAAACCAAACAGAGAGGAAACCCAGAGACTGACAACAGCAGGAAGCTGCTACCACCCAGAGACAGAGGGAGGAGGTGGGGTTACTAGGAGCCAGGGGCCACGCTCATGCGTAGAAAGTGTCCCCTAACAACAGGAGCCATCAAAGAAGCACAGATGCTACCACCTTAAGATGCAGAGGGGGAGAAGTATCCTGGCCTCTCTCTTCCTCTAATCCTCTAATTTCCCATCAGCACCTCCTATTGGCTAAGCCCAGCCAGAAACCAGTTAATGTGGGAGTCTGGAAAAGGCAGCCTGCAGGTGTCGGTCCCCCTGTGACACAGAACATAGCAAGGAAGGATAAGGGATGAATCAGAGCAAACTGGTCAGGCACAGCACAGCACAGCACCCATGAAGTTCAGTGATGGGTAATGGTGATGATACATACATGAATTTTAACTAAAATTACTATGTAATAACCAAGCTCCATGATGTCATTTAACCCTCACTATTGCCTATGGACCAACAGGTTTTGTTATCCCCATAGAGATGAAGAAACTGGTGATCAGAGAGGTTAAGTTCTTTATTCAAGCTCACAAAACTAATAGGAATGAAGTCAAGATACCATTCCAAGCAATCTATCCCAAGATCCTATGCTCAGAATCATTCTATTCAGAACCAGATCATGCACTTTGGAGTCAAAATGGCTTGAATTCCAGGTCCCTCATTCTCTACCCTGCATGTTCCTGTGTTCTCAGGTTCCTCATCTGCAAAATACAGATAACAGTGGCTACATCTACAGGGCTGTTGCAAAGAATGAATGAGATCAACTGCATTTAGTAAGTACTCAGAAGTGTTTTTATTTTCATACTGCTGCTCCTCTGTGAAAATTCAAGATCCTGTTCAAAGAAGAGAAAGGATTCAAGGTTGCAGGGAACCTGTGAGGAAGGAGTTAAAAATCAAAGATGGCTGCAAGGAAAACCTACCCTGAGATTGATGATTGGTGTGTCTGTGGCACATACTGTCAGACAACTCCCACATCCCCTTGGCACCCCAAAGATCCCACAGCTGCAATGGACCATTCTCATCCATTAAGAAGTTTCCTCCTCAAGCACCTGTATCTTTCTACATATGGCTACACACTTCCTGAATAACATGCTCAGCCAGCGTGTGTGATAGCCCAGGAATACAAGAGATGCCAGAGGGTTAAGACAAAGAGGAGTGTGTCTCAACCAATGAGAGGCAGGAGCTAGAGGAAAATGCCCCAACTTCTTTGCCCCTTGGTGAGTATTTATGATGTATGTCAAACATATGTTCAGAGGGACCCCAACAGAACTGAGCCCCAGTTGCCCAAAGTGCTACCCGGTCAATGACACACTCACTGATGACACTCTCCACCTTCCCCATTCCCTCATTCCCTGTACTTCCCAGGATCACCTCCCAAACAAACTACTGCCCCCAAATCTTATCTCAGTGTCTGCTTTTGGAAGAACCTAAACCAAGATATTGCTCCTTTATACTTTTCCCTACTTCCCAGCCACCGCTGTCTCCCTGGGATAAGCAGGAGTGAGAAACCACTCTATCCAGTCAGTACTTCATCCTATCTTTGGTACAGAAAAAATGGCAGTCTGTTCTGAGAAACAATAGCAGTCTGTATGATCTGATGGAGATCATAAAAATGCCCAAGCCCAACAGGCTACAAATCTGCCCTTCTCCAGTGGATGCTCTCAAGGACTCTGCATCTTGGGGCTAGCTCTGTGTTGGGTCAGATACTCACTACAGCTCTTCCCCTAGCAAAAGGAAAAAAATTGCATATACACACTCAGAACTCAGTGGGATCCCCTGTAGAGTCAGGCTTCCGTCCCTGCAAATTATTTTTTGCTAATCAATATGTTTAATAAATAATATTCCAGTTGATTTCATTACTGGCAATACACAAATCAATAGAAGGTTATTGCATGATAACTTCCCATTGATATTGTAATCCTTCTGATTTAATAAATGTTGCTTTTCTGAGGATTGCTGTTTGCATTAGAAATTGAAGGAAGAAAGACAAAAAAAAATAATAATTCCATTGCAAAGCCAAGGCTGCAGCCTAATAAGAAAGTGGCACAGGAGTAAGTGGGGGCTCTTCAGCTTCTGTCTACCTTGGCCTGAGTCACAGCCCAGCCCTGCCCAATTCTTTGTTAGCCTCTTTGGTTGGACTCCAGAACAGAATGAAGGAAAAGTCTTGGCTAGAAGGCTTTCCAAACACCCCTTTGCAAGGGTGTAACCTTTATTTTCCTTTGCAAATCCTGGCCAGGAACTCCTTTATGAATGAAAACCCCAAACAGGATGAAGATAAATGGTGTCAAACGATAACCTTGGAGGTTCAAATCTGCTCTCAAATCCTGATGTGCCAAAGCCACAGGGAACCTTGGCTATTGTCTAGTGCAGAATTTCAATTATTAGGCCATGAGTAATAGCATCAGAATCAC
Organism: Rhinopithecus roxellana; assembly: GCF_007565055.1. NCBI lineage: Eukaryota > Metazoa > Chordata > Mammalia > Primates > Cercopithecidae > Rhinopithecus > Rhinopithecus roxellana. The sequence goes on along the minus strand of NC_044561.1, from coordinate 111,732,077 downwards.
TGAGAAAACTTATTATAATGCAGATTCCTATAGCCCCAATCCCAGAAATGATGGATCAGTATGGCTCATATAGGGCCTGGGAAAATGCATGTTTTTAATATCGATGCATAAAACATTATTAAACTTTAAAAGACAATCATGACTCTTATGCAAATATAAAATGAAAATACATTGAAGATGTTTAACCTATTAATTAACTATGGAATCTGTAAGATGTTATGATGGGTTCAAAAGATAACTCAAGGTATCACACTTTTATAGTTGATTCAGTTCATGCTGAAATGAATTTACAAATAGATATACAACTGGCTTTGAGAGTGCTGAAGAGGGATTATCCCTGTATCACCAGATAAAATGTGCATGTCTATGAGCAGCTATCATTTGCACTGCTTTCAGTTAACTATAACTTACAAAGGTGTAAAAAAGCTCAAAGATATTAAAGATCACTGAACCCTTATAGAATCTGTTAAATCTAGCCTAAAGCTGACTCCTCCCTACATATTTTAAGTCCAGCCTAAAGTTTTCTCAGTACATCGTGAACTATAACCTAAACAGAATTGTAAACAGACTGTAGCGTACTCTTCTGCCAGTCACTGAGTTTTGGCCAATCAAATGTGGCAAATTGTTTAAACCATGTTCAAATGAGGCAAACACTGAGCTCTAACGAATCTGGCTGTTTCTGACCTCACTCCTATTTTCTGTGTATCACTTTCCTTTTCCCGTCCACAAATCTTCCACCATGTGGCTGCACTGGACTCTCTGAGCCTACTCTGGCTTGGGAGGCTGCCCAGTTCATGAATCATTCTTTGCTCAATTAAACTCTCATTTAACTTGGTTGAAGTTTTCTTTTAACAAATCAGATTGCCCATAAGGGTACCAGAATGCAATTCTGACTCTCAGTACTTAGAATCAGATCAAATTCCACAAGTAAAGGACACAGTCCTTGACAAGACTGCCTTAAGACACCAGCCACAAGCTTGAAAGTCCCCAGCCTACCCACACTTCTGACCAACTAGCTACAAATTCAGAGGTTCCTTCAGATTCAATAATTCACTGGAACAGCCTACAGAACTCAGGAAAGTGCTATAATTATGATTAGAGCTTTATTACATAGGATTAAATCAGGACCAGCCAAGAGAAGAGACCAGACCCACAGTATGAAGTATGGGAGGGCTTCAAACACAAGGTTTCCATGTCCTCAGGACATGTTGCCTTCTTAGCACATAGATGTGTATCACCAACCAGGGAAGTTCACCTGAGCTCCAATGTCCAGAGTTTTTACTGGGATTTCACTATGGATTGAATGAATCATTGACCATGTGGCTGAACTCAGTCTCTAACCCGCCTCCACTCCCCAGAAGTCAAACTGACATCACTTCACTAAAAGCTCCAACATCTTAATCACATGGTTGGTCTTTCTGGTATGGCCAGCTCCCATCCAGGGACCACCATTAGTCACTTCATTAGCATGAAGCCAGATGTGTCTGAGATGCCATTCATGAATAACAAACACATTCTCAACAGTCCAGAAATTCCAAGGGATTAGAGGCTCCCTCCCCAAAACAAGGAGCAAAGGCCAAATTCTTTATTACACAACAGGTGTGTTAGACACCTTGATTTCTATTAAAAATGCCCAGTTATATTTTGGTCCATTTCAAATAAGTTAATGTTTTCTCTATAATAAATACAGAAAACTATACAAATCACAAATGAATAGTTTGCAGAATCTTCAAAAGTGAACACACCCATGTAACCAATACCCAGGTCAAGAAATGGAGCACGATTAGCACCCCAGAAAAAAAATCCCTACTGTCACTACTCCCCCAGGGGTAATCACTATTCCAATTGCTAACATCATAGATGCCTCTTGTCAATTTTGCTAACTCCCTATAAATGTAATCATTCAGTAAATTTGTGTCTGGGCATCTTTTACTCAACATCCTCTCTGTGGGTATAGTTATAACTTGTTCATTCATATTGCCATATAGTTTCACATTATGTGGAAGACACACACTATTCAGGAATAAAGTCAAGTTGGGGAATTGGATGTGTTCCAGCACCAGCCTTCTCCCCACTTTACAGAAGCCAAAACCACATTACCAAGCAGGCAATGTGATTGTTCAAGACAGAAACCTCATTTGAGCAGAGGCTGCTGTTATCTCAAGGATTATCAAAGCCCTCATGGTCAGGGGTCAAATCAGGGCAGCTTGGGACAGAACTGCCCATCCCAATTAGTAAGACTAAAGCTGGTAGTCAGAGGGCAGGGCAGCTGAGCAAAGATGGCAAGATGTGGGGGAAGAACAAAGGAGAAAAGCAAAGGATGGAAGATAGGAGAGAGAAAGGGCAAAGGGAAAGGAGGGGGAAGGAAAAGCAACAGAGTGAAAAAGGGAAGACATGAAGAGACTTAAAGTGAAAAGGTGGGATTGGGAAAAAGGGAAAGAAAGCAGAAGGGAGGGACAGGCTCAGATCAGAGATGAGGGCTCCTGACATCCCCAACACTCCACCCTGTGAATGTGGGAGCTATCACCCCCCTGGAACTCTCCTCATTTCCCTGGATCGCCCATGGGGTCTGTCATCTCTGCATCCATCCAGTAACTAGGTCACACCCACACTTGAGGGGAACCCTGGGGATGATGTTCTTCTGCCCAGTCCACTGGGGAGCCAATATTGTACAGAAACTCAGTGCTGCCATCCAGGGTCTAATTGCCTCCCTGAAGGTAAAATGTGCTCTCTCTGCCTGAGTAGAAAGCACGGGACAAAGCACTCATGCTCACCTCTGACTCCTACAAAAATGTAGATGCCCAAACACTCTCTCAGACATGAGAAGAAGAGTCAAAGGAAGGAAGACGCATTTACTGAGTGGCTACTATACATTTACTTGAGTGTCAGACACTGTCTCAGGGACTTCCCCTAAAAATTGAGCTTAAGATAGGTTGAGATGCTTGCTAGGGTAGAATAAGATTAAGGAGAGCTTGACCTCAAAAGCTGTGTGAATCCAGGGTCCATTTGTATGCATGTGTGTGTATGAGGGTGCATGATTTTAGTATAGCATAGCATGCCTGGGCCTGGCTGGCTAAACCTCAATTCAGACTTCAATACTAACTAGACAAGTGAACTTGGGAGAATCTATTGATTTCCCTGGATCTCAGATTCTTTATTTATAATAGGAGGATAATAATAGTTTTTACCTCATGGAGTCATTGTGAGGAAGACATGATAACATACAAGTAAAGTGCTTAAGAATGTTCTTCGCACATAACGTCTTTACTTTGAGTTATCATTATTGCTATCTCCATTTTTATTATTTTTATTATCTTAATTGCCATCAATATCTTCAATACTACTACACAATATCAGTCTAGATAAATCTGGGGAGTCCCTCAGCACCCATCAATCAGTGTGTAAAGCCATTCCTTGGTACTCCCCAAAGCCCAGGCCAAGTGGAAACCAAACCCCAAGCAAAGCAGGCCCTGAGTAGGGGAGGTGCCTGTGTGCAGCCCCACTTATTCCACTTGTTCTGTCTCTACTTCTCTTTAGCTTCACTACATAAATTGACCAAGGTAGCCATGCCAGGTCCAAGCTGCCTCTTGTCCCTTTAGTTCAGCTTCTATAGCTAACTGGTTCAATAATTATTCTCTAATTCATAATTGCTAAGAGAAGATCTAGATGACCCAATGTATCCCTTCCAGCTATGCTGGACAAGTCAATGTATTAGTTCGTTTTCACACTGCTGATACAGACATACCCAAGTCTGGGAAGAAAAAGAGATTTAATTGGACTTACAGTTCCACATGGCTGAGGAGGCTTCAGAATCATGGTGGGAAGTGAAAGGCACTTCTTACATGGTGGCGGCAAGAGAAAAAATGAGGAAGAAGCAAAAGCAGAAACCCCTGATAAATCTATCAGGTCTCATGAGACTTATTCACTATCACAAGAACAGCACAGGAAAGACTGGCCCCCATGACTCAATTACCTCCCCCTGGGCCCCTCCCACAACACATGGGAATTCTGGGAGATATAATTCAAGTAGAGATCTTGGCAGAGACACAGCCAAACCATGTTATTCTGCCCCTGGCCCCTCCAAATCTCATGTCCTCACATTTTGAAACCAATCATGCCTTCCCAACAATCCCCCAAAGTCTTAATTCATTTCAATATTAACCTGAAAGTCCACAGTCCAAAGTCTCATCTGAGACAAGACAAGTCCCTTCCACCTATGAGCCTGTAAAATCAAAAGCAAGCTAGTTACTTCCTAGATACAAAGGAGAGGTACAGGTGTTGAGTAAATACAACCATTCCAAATGGGAGAAATTGGCCAAAACAAAGGAGTTAAAGGGCCCATGCAAGTCTGAAATTCAGCAGGGCAGTCAAATCCCAGAGCTCCAAAATGATCTCCTTTGACTCAAGGTCTCACATCCAGGTCATGCTGATGCAAGAGGAGGGTTCCCATGGTCTTGGGTAGCTCTGCCCCTGTGGTTTTGCAGGGTACAGCCTCTCTCCTGGGTGCTTTCACAGGCTGGGGTTGAGTGTGTGCAGCTTTTCCAGGTGCACGGTGCAAGCTGTCGATGGATCTACCATTCTAGAGTCTGGAGGACAGTGGCCCTCTTCTCACAGCTCCACTAGGCAGTGCCCCAACAGGGACTCTGTGTGGGGGCTCCAACCCCACATTTCCCTTCTGCACTGCCCTAGCAGAGGTTCTCCTTGAGGGCCCCACCCCTACAGCAAACTTTTGCCAGGGCATCCAGGCATTTCCACACATCTTCTGAAATCTAGGCAGAGGTTCCCAAACCTCATTTCTTGACTTATGTGCACCCACAGGCTCAACACCACATGGAAGCTGTCAAGGCTTGAGGCTTCCACCCTCTGAAACCACAGCCTGAACTCTACCTTGGCCCCTTTCAGCCATGGCTGGAGTGGCTGGAACACAGGACACCAAGTCCCTAGGCTGCACACAGCATGGAGACTGTGAGCCCAGTCCACAAAACCACTTTTTCCTCCTGGACCTCCAGGCCTGTGATGGGAGGAGCTGCAGTGAAAGTCTCTGACATGGCCTGGAGACATTTTCCCCATGGTCTTGGGGATTAACATTAGGCTTCTTGCTACTGATGCAAATTTCTGCAGCTGGCTTGAATTTCTCCTCAAAAAATGAGTTTTTCTTTTCTACCACATTGTCAGGCTGCAAATTTTCTGAATTTTTGTGCTCTTTTTCTTTTTAAAATGGAATGTTCTTAATAGTACCCAAGTCACCTTTTGAGTGCTTTGCTCCTTAGAAATTTCTTCCTACAGATACCCTAAATCATCTCTCTCAAGTTCAAAGTTCCACAAATCTCTAGGGAAGGGGCAAAACGCTACCAGTCTCTTTGCTAAAACATAACAACAGTCACCTTTGCTCCAGTTCCCAACAAGTTCCTCATCTCCATCTGAGATCCCCTCAGCCTGGACCTTACTGTTCATATCACTATCAGCATTTTTCTCAAAGCCATTCAACAAATCTCTAGGAGGTTCCAAACTTTCCCACATTTTCCTGTCTTCTTCTGAGCCCTCCAAACTATTCCAATCTCTGCCTGTTACCCAGTTCCAAAGTCGCTTCGACATTTTTGGGTATCTTTTCAGCAATACCCCACTCTACTGACACCAATGTACTGTATTAGTCCATTTTCATGCTGCTGATAAAGACATACCCAAGTCTGGGAAGAAAAAGAGGTTTAATTGGACTTACAGTTCCACGTGGCTGGGAAGGTCTCAGAATCATGGCAGGAGGCAAAAGGCTCTTCTTACCTGGTGGCAGCAAGAGATAAAATGAGGACGAAGCAAAAGCAGAAACCCCTGATAACCCATCAGATCTTGTGAGACTTATTCACTACCACGAGAATGACACAGGAAAGACCCGCCCCCATGATTCAATTACCTCTCACTGGGTCCCTCCCACAACATGTGTGAATTCTGGGAGATACAATTTAAATTGAGATTTCAGTGGGGACACAGCCAAACCATATCACATAACTAACTCACCAAGTCGTATGTGAACTGCCTTTTAGTTCGTGAATCTAGTGTGGGCCCAGTGGAGTCATTCTATGAGAGGACAATAGAGCAGGTATGCAGAAAGGAGGAGAGGAGGCCTACTCTGCAGAGCCCAAATGCACTTCAGTTCTTTTCTCAGTTTTCTGCATAGTCTATCTTTAGGTAGTTGATGCTGTTTGTACCAAGGCTTGATCTCCTTGCCCAGGCTGGTACATCCATCACCTGGCTTCTGCGCACAGGGCTAGCCTCCTTGCCTTAAGGTAGTGTCAATTCTATAAAGTTCTTTATACACCAGAGTTCCCTATGGGATCAGGCCACAGCTCGTTTTTACCTAGAGACCACATCCTCTCTTAGCACCATCTCCTGCCCTGCCCTTCTTCCCTCAGCTCCTTTTCCCAAGAATGCTTCGTCATTACATCATTTGCCCAAGAAACCCTGCCTCAGGCTCTGCTTCTAGGCAGCCTGAGCTAAGATACCTTACAATTTATCTTCTCACTTCAGCTGCTCTGACCGGATTTCTATCTCCTGCCAATGAGAGCTCTGGGGCACTTCTTTAACTAGTTAACGAATTGTAAGCTTCCTTTCCAAGGCATTATATGAAGGTGTCTCCTATACCATATGAATGGCTTTTAGTAATTTATTTCAAGGTTGTACCAACATTTATTTAACTATTTGCCTCTTGTTAAACATATAGGCTCTTGTGATTTTCTATCACATGCAATACTGTGATAAAGACTTTCAAAATCCAAAAAATATGTATATGTATGTAAACAGTCTCATTTAACATGTTTGGTCAAGGCAAAATCTAAATCTCCCCTTTTCTCTGCTCTCTCAAAGGGATGACTCCCCATAACCCCCACCCTCACTCCATGCCCCAACTCTTTCCCAAGCAGAGGTGGAAACAAACATCACTGTATGGGGCCTGGGCCTCTGGTCTGGTTTTGAGCATTGTGCTAGCATCGGCCGAGGTGTGACTGGTCTCACATGGTTCTTTGGGGCCGTCCCATTGATACCTATGACTGAGATGCACAGCCACAGCCTCTGGTCATAAAGTCTCCCACAGGTAGGATCTTTGTCATGATCGCAGACACCTCATGTCTGCAAGAGCTCTCAGCACGTGTGTCCTGCCGTAGCATATAGGATCTCAGGTGCCACAGCAGTGTGGGGGCTGTCCTGGGCATGTCTCCCCAAACTCTTCCCTTACCCATTTCTAACTTAACCTCTTTTCAGTGCCACATGCCTCCAGTATCTTGCTGAATTCAGGACTTTGCAAAAGGGCCTGGAAAGTTCCCATGCAATACTAAAATCCTTGAGAAATAAACTATCCTGTGCCTTGAGTTTCCCTAGAAATGTTTGGCTATTTCTAATACACACTGGGTTTCCTATGTTCACGCTGGGTTTTTTTTTTTTTTTTTTTTTTCGTTCTAAATGGAATCTTCTCTTTGTTCTTCAGAGAAGCCTCTTAGCTTACCCTTCATGGTGGAAAGTTCCAAGGGGAGGAAATTGATACAGAAATAAAAGAAAACCATTAACTGCCCCCACCCTCGAAAGAAGAAATATGTTGGGAAACATTTTTAAAACATTAAATCTTGCTTTTTAATTGTCATTGTCATGATGATTATACTAACCATCACTATTTATTGACTACTTATTAAGTGTTTGCTCTTTACAAGTATCTCAAGTCCTCTCCCAGGTTGAACATTTTTATCCCCATTTTACAGATGAGAAAAATGAGGTCCCACATAGTTAACCTGCTTGAAGTCAAGTCCATGAGGGCAGTGCTGGAATCAAATCTAGCCTGTCTAACTCTAGAACTCTTCATCTACTTCTCCATATCTCATGGATTATTAGGACTTATCATTAATGTTTTATGATGATATTTGAGAGGAAAATGTAGTCATATCTCATGTACCCAAAGTGAATGGTAGACCCCCAGGGAATGCTTTCCCTAGCCACCAACTTCTGTTTCTTCTGTTCAGGTCACAGGAAGGGTGGACCCCCAGGGAACACTTTCCCTGGCCACCAAATTCTGTTTCTTCTGTTCAGGTCACAGGAAGGGTGGACCCCCAGGGAAGGCTTTCCCTGGCCACCAAATTCTGTTTCTTCTGTTCAGGTCACAGGAAGGGTGGACCCCCAGGGAAGGCTTTCCCTGGCCACCAACTTCTGTTTCTTCTGTTTGTCATGGGACCTTCCTTTTCCCCACTGGAATGTCCTGGAAAGGGTGTAGGGAGTACCTGGTCAAAGAGGTCCTTTTACCATTCATCCCAGCCCAGAATCAGGGTGAACTTTAGTGTGAAATCCACAACTGGGATCAGTTTGACAAAAATCCTTCAGAGACATCTACAGGGCAGCTCCCTTTGGAAGAAAAGTGGAGGTCTTAAGGGAAGCAACCCTGTGGGTTACTGGCAGAGTAACAACTGTCATCCAGACTGGGACTTTCGAGAGTCGAAGGGGGAACTATTAAAAGCTGCACTGGGATGACCTGCATAAACTTGGACTGACCCAGTATTAACCAGGGCACATGACCACCCTGGTCATACAGACAGAGCCAATGAAAAACAAGAATAGAGCTCCCCCTGTAGTACTTTAAGTATCAGCAGAACATCCTACTATGGGACTTTTCTCTCGGCTATTAGCATTATTCTTCCCCTTTAAATACGTCATAGTCAAAGATTTGTCTTATTCTTCAGTTTGATTGCCATTGATTTTTGAAGCCCACATCTTCTTCCCCAGAGAAACACATCTTCAGCCAAATGATAGAAGGAAATGGAAAAGAAGGATTCAATTTATAGGCTTTCATTTTACAGGCATCACTTTAGGGATACAGCTGGTCCCAAAGCAGCATTTCTCAAAGGGTGGTCCAGGAACCACCTGCGTCAGAATCACCTGGGATCTTGTAAAAAATGCTAATTTCTATATCCCAAGGAAGACTTACCAAATCAGAATCTCTGGGGATGGACCTGGGAGATGTATATTTTTTAACAAGTCCCCTAGAGGTTCTTACATGTACAGCCGGGCACACAAGAGACCACCATACCAGGAAATCCAGGTAGCCTGCAGGTGATCACACCTTGATTCTGTTCCCTGTACATCAGGCTGTGAGATCTCAGATCTGAGATGCCTTGCCAAGGGTTGTATCACCTCCTGCTCTCTCAGAATAAGATTCCTGGCAACACTCAGCCAGAGTGCCATGGAGGGCCCCTAAATCCCTGGTGGATCTGTCAGCCCTGGTTTAACAGTGTGCAGAGGCGGCTGGGTCTCGGGCAAGCAGTGGGCAGGTTCTTGGCTATGGCATCTGCCAGGAGGAGCTGGTAATAGGCCTGATTTATGACACTCAGCATGGGACCTGGCTGCTGAGCTCAATCACTGTGGCTCCCCACGGTGGGGTTCATGCGCTGTAACGGGCCTGGAAATTGGAGAGAAATTTACCTCCTGCTGCCGAACATTACATAACAATCAAGGGAAACAAGCAGAGGCAGGAGGGGGCCTCTTCAGCTGGCACTGGCAGCCTGGCACGGCAAAGGAGATAGGACTGGGAATTGTCTGCTGGGGTTCTCATGCCCTCGGCAGCCTGTGCGAGCAGGTTCCAGGGTGACCCCATTAGAGCCAGCATCAGAGCCAGCCAAGATACAAGCATCAACCCAGTCACTTTTAGAAGGGATGGCTGGGGAGACAGGCTCAGAGGAGGAAAAGGGCTGCTCTCTAAACTCCTGTCAGCCAGCCCAGTAGCTCCAATTCTAACAGCACTTATGGAGCATGCACCAATTAATACCTTCCTGATTTGCAACTGGGAATAATTCAAATAGGACCTGAGATTGACATCTGCAACATGAGAGGGTCTGGAACAAAATGAAGATGGGCAGGGCGAAGAGACCCAGATCAGCACAGGCCCATAGGTCATGGTGGGGAGCTTGGATTTTCTTCCAAGTGCCCTGGACAGTTGCTGAAGGACATTCTTTTGTCTAGATCAGCCACCACCCTAGAACTGCCCATAGGGTTAAGGGGCATGTGACAGCTGATTATGATAACTGAGTTCTGATGGACTCGCAAGGAACACAAGTTCTTATCTATTTATTAAAGCAGACCCAGGTAGGAGTGCATGTTGGCAACTCTGAGATGCACTGATGCACTAACAACACTCATCAGTGGGTGATGAAACTTCCATTCTGACAAGGTGGCTGGGCCTCACAGACACTCTCCCACCCTAAATGAACCACAAAGACAAGATTCCAAGTACCACTCTTAGCTGCTGACTTCATGACCCACAAAATTGCTGGCCTAGAAACCTACCAATTATTTTTCAATAAAAGAACTTCATCTTCTGATGAAATCCTACATAGAAGTCCAATGTATGAAATGCATTTATCACATTTGAAATTAATGATTCCTCTGTTGTATGTCATCCTGACTAGACGCATGCTCCTCGAAGTCAGGGAACATGTCTGCCTCCTTCATTAGTGTATTTCCAGTACTCAAAGAGTATCTGGCATGCAGTGGACACAGTAGCATTTGTGCAATCTGGAAAAGAATGGGATTAAATGAGACACACTTCTATTAAGGTATCAATATTAAGTGACACCAATTGTGTGCAAGCCAGGCCTGGCAATGAGTGCTGGGAGTATAACAGTAAACAAACTCATCACAGGCTTTCCTCTATTTTGCTCCTAGTGTAAGAGGAAATTAATATTAATAGATGTAAATTTGCACCTGAGGTGTATGCTAGCAAATAGAGGTAACAGGACTATGAATATACAGAAGGGAAAACTGACCTAGTCAAAAGGTCAGGGAAGGCTTCCTGAAGAAAGTGTTATTTAAGCTAGGACCTAAAGCCCGAGTAATACTTAGCTGGGTAATTGGTACAGGGAGGATGGAATTGCATTTCTGTCTAAGAGAACGGCATCTGCAAAGCTCCCAGTAGAAGGAATATGACCTCCTGATCCTGTCTTTCAATCACAGCATCTCTACCTCCATCTGTTTTTATACATTGGACTTTCGGGGTCACATTCCTTTAGAAAAAAGTGTTTGACAACTAAAATACAAATACTGGAAGTTGAGCTGGCCAAATGACCTCAGAGGGCCCTATCAGCTCTTAAAACCTCTCTACATACAGACTCAAGAGAGCTTGGCAATGGCCTGTATGCCCAGGTCAAGGCAAGAGGTCAGGGGTCAAAGGTGACCGACCAGCCCCACAACACTGACTGGCGAGCTGTAGCTAATGAAAGAATAATGTTCATTTGTTTCTTGTTTGCTTTTTTTCCTTACATTCTAGATGCACATTAACTATTCTGGTTCTTTCTAAATGAGTTCGACATCTTAAAGTGAATTCCTTTTGCCTTTACAACTTACAAAATGCAATCTGTTAAGTTCATTGCATACATTCATTCATCAAATAGTCACTGAAAATATATTTTAAAACATGTCCTCAGTTAGACATGCGATATGGAGGTAAATAAGACAGTGTCTCTGCCTTCATGAAGGTCAAAATTGTACATACTTAACAGAGACCTAACATGGCAATATTTAAAATTACATTGTCTACTATTGACAAGTAATGTGCTGGACACTTCACATACATTATCTCCTGCAACTTCCAATCCTGTTTCAGATCTGAAAATTGAGTTTCAGAGAGGTTAAGCATTATCCAAGGTCACACAGCAAGTAAGTGGGAGAACCAGCATCTAAATCCAAGTCCATAAAACTCCAGACCCTGTGTTCATGATTGCCACAGGCTGATGCTTCAAATAAGGAGACAAAGGAAGAAAATAAAATCACAAAGAATTAAAAGAAATCATAGGTAAATGTTTACTGAATCTTGTTTTGAGAGGGATTGTCAAAGCATAACAGAAAAGGAAAAAAAATCAAAAAGGAGATTGATAGCAATGACTACATAAAATTTCAAAACTTCTACTTATCAAAAATACCACATAAAACTTTGAAAGGTAAATGAGAATGTGGCAAAAAGAAATCTGCAACATGTCTAATAGACAAAACTTTAATAGCCCCACTATTAAAAGTTGTTATAAATTAGTACATAAAAAACAGGTTTTTGTTCAACAGAAATATGAAAAAATGATACAATTTTCAAAAGAGAAATTGAAAATGGCCAATAGGCACACCCAAAATTATGATTAAAGTATTAGCAATAAAAAAACAAATAATCTAAGAAATAGTGGTATATCCCTTTTATACTGTGAAATTGGCAAGCGTTTAAAAAAAATCAAAATAATTCTAGTGTTGATTGATGAATGTGCTGTGAAATCAACCTGAACATACACTGAATCAGTATTGAGTGAGCATTTGACAACATGAGTTAAGAACTTTAAAAAAGATTATAACCTTTAACTCAATCATCTTACTTTAGAAATTTATCAGAGAGGCAGACAAAGATGCATATAGCAAGATGTTCACTGTGGCATTATTTATAGTGTGGAGAAACTACAAATCAAGTTAAAGTCCAACAATAGGTGCACAGTGAAATCAATTTTGGTGCATCCAGATGGTAATATGCTTCAAATATTTTTGAAGACTACTTAGTACTATGCTCCATCTATTTATTTATCTATCTAGAAAGAAATATACCAAAAGTACTATTGCAATGGCAAACTGTGGTGGTGGGATTAAAGATGATTTTTATTTACTTTATAACGCTTTTCTCCATTTTTTAATTTTCTGCAATTTATCTGCATCACATTGGCAATAACTTATATACATATATAACTTATTTTACTTTATAAATAAGCATGTACCAAACTCAGCTCTCCTTTTTCTTTGCTCAAACTTCTTCATCCCTTTCACTCCCTTCTGCAGTTGACCAAACCTCAGAGTCGCCTCCAGTTGTTTCTTGGTTAGTCTCTCTCCCCTTGCCATTTCTACAACTTTATTACTTCACCTTTGGGTTCTTGTTGCCTTGTGGCTATACCATGGCAATATCCTATTAACTGATGCCCCCATTTCTAGCTTCCAACCCTGCCCCACTCCTGAACTCTCCTCAAATTCAGTTTACATTCTGCTGCCAGACTGATCCCCTCTAACAAAGATAGTAATAGTATACTGTTACTGCCCTGCTCTAAAACAGGCAGTAGCTCTCTAGTTCCTAAGGATAAAATCCCAAAGTCCTTTACCTGCAGTGTGAAAGTAGGAGCTATGGAAGGAGGAGATTTAGATTACAGCTGTCACAGTCTTGACTTTTTATATAAAGGTCTGAGGCTAAACTATAACCACCCCTAATTTTTTAAAAAAGTATATTAAAGTACTTTGTTCCTGGACTTATTTTTCCCTTCCATCTGTATCAGCCACCAATGCTCCACCCAAACTACTTTTCTCCCAGCTTTTCATATGACCCCACCCAGCACATAGTAGGTGCTGGGTTGAGGGTACAGGTAGTACAGATGTTGTCAGACCTGGACACAAGCTAGCACCCCATGACCCTGGCCATATAGAATCTCTCTTCCACTACAGCTTTGTGATTCTTATTTAAAGGATGTGAAGGGGCTATGACCTGAAAAAAAAAAGAAATCAATGACTCTCTGCTAATAAAGGTTCTTATGCAGTAAATGTGCTCTTGGGAAGCCAGATCCTGCCCTTCTCCACGGTTTTGGCCTGATGCCCTGGAGTGATTTACTCTGCGGTAACATGATGGAGCCTCCACCATGGAAGGGAATTAAATAAAAATGCAATAAAAGAGGACAAAATCAATCTGCTTACAGTTTTGTTTAATAAAAATTCATGAAGGATGGGCAGGCAGGCCCATAAGCAGTGTACCAGCTCTGCCCAGGGGCTGGCTGGAGACATTCACTCAGGCTTCAGGCATGGGGTGGGGGCTCAGCTGAAAACCAGCTGAGCAAATCCCCTACCCTGCAAACTGCTGCAGGCTGGGGTCCTTCTGGCAGGCCAGAAAGCCAGTCCCATCTCATTGTAAGAAGGGAAAACCAGGTAAGAGTATGTTAATAGAAGAATTATTGAAAGCCAAAGAAAGGTAAGAGACTTTTTTATGGGATTTATCTCCCTAGAATCCAAGAAGTTCCATGTGCTCTGGAACAACCTAAACCACCTCTTAGGCCTGATGAAGTATTTCTTACAGTAGAAACTATTTCTGCCCACAAGCCATTTCTTTAAGTCATGTGGTTCTACGCAAAAGCTTCCCAATCTTTGGGTGGAAGTACCCGATCAAAGTCTTCCAATGATGTATAAAAGGGGTCAGCACACTCCTGCATGCAGGCCACATCTGACCTACTACCTGTTTTTAAATAAACCTTCTTTGGGACACAGTCATGCACATTTATTTACATATTGTTATGACTGCTTTTGTGCTACAGGGACAGAGTTGACTAGTTGTGACAGAGCCCTGCAAAGCCTAAATATTTACTATCTATCTCACCCTTCATGAAAAAGGTTTACAAACCTTGGATCTATACCTTGAGGATTCTCCCTTACCCACCACACTAACTTATTTGTCCATTTAACAAAAGCTTCCTAAATTCTTACATGCCAGGTGCTACCCTGAGACATCAGAGAGAGCCGAGAAGAATAAGATTTGAGTCCTTGCCTTCTAAAGGACTATGTTGGTTTTCTATTTTTGCATAGCAAATTACCATAAGCTTAGTGGGTTAAAACAATGCCATTGATTATTTCACAGTTGTATAGGTCAAAATCCAGGTGGGCTTAGCTGGGTTCTCTGCTCAGTGTCTCACAGACAGAAATTACAGTGCCGGCCAGGGTAAGCTCTGGAAGCTCAGGGAAAAATTTGATTCCAGTCTCATTGTAGGAAAAATCCAGCTCCTTATAGCTCTAAATCTAGATTCCAGGATTTCTTGCTGGCTGCCAGTCAGGGGCCACTCTGCTGCAGGGGATTCTACATTCCTGCTCACAGGCCCCTCCAGCTTAAAACCAACAACACATTGGTTTGTCTCCTACTTTGAGTCTTTCGGGCTTCCCCTTATACCAACTGCTGGAGAAGTTTCTCTACCTTTAAGGGCTCATGTGATTTCATTGAATCCACCTGGATATTCCAGGATAACCTCCCTATTTTAAGGTCAACTTGCCATAAAACATAACAATCATGAAAACGATATTTCCTTGTATTTATCACAGGTTCTGGATATTAGAATGGGACCTTTCCACAGTTCTGCCTACCATGGGAAGTAAGTAGTAGGTAGGCTAACTATTAACAGTTGTAACAAACAGACCCCCACATTTCAGTAGCTTAAAAGCAAGACCAATACTATAATGATTACCACATAACTGTCCAGGGCAGAGGTTCCAAGTGGGTGGGATTCTATGAGGTCATTCAGGACCCCAGGCTGATAGTGACCATGTCATCTTCAACGAATGGCCTCCACGCCTACTTTTTGCCATCCCAATCAGCCAACAAGGGAAAAAACACAGAGGGGAATATATGGGAGGGAGCGCATGGGAGATGGCACAAAGCATTTCTGCTCATATTCTATGGGAAATAAATAAGTCACATAATCACATCTAACTTCAAGGGTAAAAAATAAAGTGTAGCTGAGTAACCATGTACCCAGCACATCTATTAAAATGAAGGAAAGAGAGGATAGATTTTAATGGTCAGAAGCTGTCTCCTGTCCAGGTAAGAACAAAGGAATGAATAGCTATGAATTGACATCTGATTACAGCTTTGGCCACTGAGGCCATATGTGTTAATATGTTCTGATTTGCTACATAGTATTTATTGCATTTTAAAATATCTAAGTTGGTTCTGCTTAAGAAATTAATTATAAAAAGAGAATATGTACTAAAATAGCTAGATACAAAAAAGTAGTGGATACCAAAAGGGAACTACGAATGAGACATAAAATTATGAAAAGTAAAAGTAAACTTACTTGTACTTGAATAAATCAGGGAAATCATATTTAGTAAGGGCTGTGTGTTCACTCTCCTATGGGCTCACTTAATGGCACAGTCAGAATTTTACCCAGGTCTGACTAGTCTTATAGTCTAAACTCTATACTCACAGGAAACTCCCAAATGAAAGGATTCAGGGAGAAGTTGGCATAATGCTCTAGAATGTTGTTAAGTAGCAGAAGGACATGGTCCTTGCTGGGCAATAAAAAGGTAAGTTTGGCAGGCAGCATGTTTTGGATGAATGGCATAAAGCTGCCAATGGCAGGAAGCCCTCGGTGGGGCAAGTAGGTGAGCCAGGGAGGGGTTCAGTCCACAGAAGGGGAAAGGACACAGTGGGGAAATTCTGGAACTTACCAATCAGATTTTTAGAAGAGAAGAAAATAGGGACAAGAAAGAAACATGTTAATTTTCAAGTCTGGGTGAAACTTTTTAGCAGAAAGAGTGAGGCAGGAAGCTACTGCTAGTGAGAAGGAAAATATTGGGTTTAATTTGAGGCATGTCAGATTTTAGATACTGGCTGGGACTACATTTGAAAATGTCTCTAGGCAACTGATTATGCTGGAGGGTAGCTCCATAGAGCTCTCAGTTCCAAAGGGTGCTTCTTAGAAGCAAGAATTGGAATTTGGGAGCTATGTGCAGAGATGAAGGGGTTAGCTTAGGTGAACAAGACAGATGGGAGAGATCAAAGAACATAGAAGAGCATCCTTGGGGCACGTCAATAAAAAGGAAGAAGATGGAGACAGAGAATGGGAAAAAGGCAGAAGAGTGGTATCTTACAGCGAGAGGTCATAGGACCTAGGGAAGATGGTACCCAGGTTCACCTGATTTGGGGAGCTAGAAAATAGTTATGACATCAGAGAAGAAAATTTCTGGAGAAGGGCAAGGATGGGAGATATGGACCAAAAGATCACTAAGAAACGTGAAAGTAAATACAAGACACTCAGAATTGTCTGACTTAGAAAGTACACATTTCTAACTTCACCACACCTAGCTAGAGCTCCATCCACAAACTGCCTAAGAACCTCCTTCTCCGGGAAGCTCTACCTCTTCATCTTTTAATATTAGTCTTCTTTGCATTTCTCAACTCTATTGCTAGTCTACAAAAGAGAACTTGAGCTGGGGCTTTATCCAACTTTGGGCCAGAAAAGATGAGCGTTGGTGCACTGTTGGTATGGAGACAACAGAAACAAGTGTGAACCTCCAAGGGTGCTGGATGGAGGCACTTGGTCCAGCTGTCCTTCAGGCTTCCTCCAGGGAGAGTGATGCATTTTAGTGACCTCCTATGCTGTGTGTATGGGGTGAGGGGTAGGGGATAGGGAATGAGAACCCAGACCATTGTCCACGGCTGTAGGATAGGTAGTCCCTCCAGAGTGACCTGCCACAATTGTGGTACCTGGGCAATAGACAGAGCCAGTGAAGTAGGTCTAGGGGCCCCTGGAGCTGGACTTGGGTGGGTTCCCTCTCCCTCTACTTTGTCCAAAATTTGTGGTAGCAAATGTTGGAGTGGAGAATTGGTTTGGAGACAGGAAGAGACTTAACTTTGATGTAAAAAGTTCCCAGACTGGGGGACAAAAGGGGAACAGAGGAGGAGACCCAAGTACCCCCTACCTACAGGAAGTCACCTTCTGGGAGAGAGAAGAATGTAGAAGAGGACGGGGTCACATTAAAGCCCTAAGAACAATTAATGCAGTGTTCCATGAAACCAACAGAAGACAAAACCTAGGATGTCTTCCAGGGAGAAGGGAGGAGCCACTGGCCCCCAAGAACAAGAATGTAAGGGAGACAAGTGCTCTCAGTGGAGAGCAGTGCTCCTGCAGGCCAAAATCTAGAGGTGGTGAAGCCCAAGGTAGCATGTGTTGGGAGGATGGGAATAAGGCTAGCTGGCCTTAGGAGAGTGATCTGAGAGGGTCCCCAGGGAGAGAGGGAGGAAAGGAGGAGGAAGTAAAAGGCTGTGTGGCACTGACCAGGACAATCTGAGGGCAAGAGCCTTCTCTTCCTCGTCAGCCATACTGGGTGGTTGGTTTGACTTTTGCATTAATGTCCAGCTGATTTGTCTGTGGCAGGAGGACAGTGC
Organism: Rhinopithecus roxellana; assembly: GCF_007565055.1. NCBI lineage: Eukaryota > Metazoa > Chordata > Mammalia > Primates > Cercopithecidae > Rhinopithecus > Rhinopithecus roxellana. The sequence goes on along the minus strand of NC_044561.1, from coordinate 111,714,118 downwards.
TCTAGAGGGACCTGAACATTTAGGGGCTGCCAATCACTTGCTTTATTTTCTCCTGTGGTGGCTCCGGGTGGGACACCTCCTCCAGCCCATGGCATGCTGTCTTCATGACTTGACTCTGATTGTCCTCTCTCTCTCCAGGCTTTGGTCTTCACCACCTGTTTTATGTAAGTGACTGCTGAGGCCTGAGGCCTGGCAAAGGTCTGCACAGTAGGGGGACTCACTGTGGTTGCTTGCTAAGCATTCCAGGAGCCAGCCCCCACTGTCAGAGAACAGGTATGGTCTGCTCTTCCCCTCTCAAATGCACCCAGGCCTACCGTACACTTTGCCTGGGCCTTGCGTATGTGGGTGAAGGGTAAATGAGATGAAAACCCAGCCTATGCACCCCTCACCAGAAGCGCTGCATCCTCACAGAAGAAAAGGCACCTTGGTCTAATCGGTCAAAGGTGCCAGGTAGACTCACTGCAGCCCTGGCTCCTCCCCTTCCCAAGCCTGAGCAGGAAGAAAGAATTTGTCAGGACACCCCACTCCCCAGAGGTTCCCCAGCTGGGTCCTCCTCTCTTCCCTCTGTGCTGTCACAGGCTCAGCTGGTCCTTGTCAGAGGACAGCTGTGTTCTGGTGTCTCGGAGCAATGCTTCTCCCACCTTAGCATGCCTCAGAGTGATATGGGGAACTTGTGAAAACACACATTCCTGGGCCCCAACCCCAGAATGTCCGAGTCAACAGGCCTTAGGGTGGGCCCATTTGCTTTTTTTTTTTTTCTTAACATGTTCTCAGATGATACTGATGGTGCTGGTCCAGGGATCCCAGGCAGAGAACGCTATCTTAGTTACTCTCCCTGGTTCGTTCAGCGAGAGATTGAATCCTCCTCAGGGGCAGCCTCAGGGCTCTGCGCAGATTCACTATTCAACCAACACATATCGATTTTACCAAATGGAAGCAGTGAAGGGTGGATTGTCGGTTGACTCTGGGATCCCATGAACAACTGGCTCCTTTAAGTCCAGGCCTATTAAGTTAATAAGAAACTCAAGGGCGCAGGCAGCGTAGATGTGGAGGGGAGGCAAGGCTTGACATCTGCAGCACTGAACTCCAGAGAATCCCCTTTCAAACTGTCAGAAATCATAAACATGATAATAGCAGCAACCATTTATTAATCCCCTGTCCTGTACCAAGCCCTGTCCTGAGCTCTTCTTTGTGCAACCATCCCAACAGGGCTACCAAGTGGGGACTGTGTGAATCCCTTTTTCACACATGAAGACTCCAACAGACAAGCAGATCTCAGCCCAAGGCCTTATGAAGCACCAGGCATCAGGCCACATTCATTTGTCTTCAGAGCCTGTAAGCTTCATCATCACGCTGAGCACACCGAGCCCTCTCCAGAGAGACAGAGAAACTTAGAGGTCAGAAGTAGCTACACTTTACAGAATGGCAGTCTCTGCCTAGGAAGAGAATTGAGTCAGTGGAATAAACAGTTTGATTCCTAAACTGTAGCGTAACACTGACTAGGTGCATGAACTTGGGCTTCTTTCAGCACCTCTGCCCCCTGAACTGTAAAATGGGAATAATAATTCCTAACTGTTGGGGATGTTGTTGGATTCAATGAGAATATATACCAAAATGCCTGACACAGTACCTGGCTCTTAGGAGAGGTCCAATAGGACCCCCTTAAAGTGGGCTCCTTTCTCTTCCTGTAGATATTTTAGAGTGATAACTCAGAGCCAGCTTGAGTAATTTTGCCTGACACCTTGGTGGGGGGAGAAGGAGAGGATGGAGAGGCAGATACAGTGACCTACCATGCTGCAGTGCAAACAAGTTGCTGCAGTTCAAACAAGTCCTAGATCAGCAGAAGCAGGTAAGAACCCGGCTTTACAGAACTCAGAGGCCCCACAATCACATGCCAAATCCACTCAAAGGACCCAGTGTCAGGAACTGTGTCAGTGGAAAGGGCAGGGGTGGCTGTCCCTGAAATCCTTATTCAGGGAGTGGCCATGTCTCCTTTGCACACCCAAGGACGGAAGCTGTACCTAGAAGAGGCCACACTAAGCTCAGCAACTCAATTTGCTAAGGACCTCACCCTCCAGAATCCTGTAGCCTGGGTCTCCTTAGACCACCCAGAGGAAAAGGACTTGGGAGGCCCCATGTAGCCTAACAGGTAAGCCAACACAGTAGGTGCTGGCGGGAGACACTCCTGGGTCTAGAAACACAGTCTAGCACTCACTTGCAATAACCTTCACTTTTGTGAAGGAATAGTAAAAACAGCACCTAACTTCAAGATTGCTGTGTGATGCACATCGAGCCTTTAGCAGAAGTGCTTATCACAGAGCAAGCTCTTATAAATATTAGCTCCTATTATCCTCGTTATCCTTGTTATCATTGTTGTGTCCAACTGTGAGGACACAGATAAAATAACTGAGTCTCCGTTTTCTCACTTGTGCAATGAATATGTTAATAGAATATATCCCCATAACATGGTTACAAAATTTAAATAATGTATGTCAAGCACCTAGCACACAATAAGCACTCAATAAAAGTTAAGAATGATTTCTAGCTGGAGGCACAGATGACACCACAGTTAGGATGATCAGCTGTCCTGATTTGCCAGGGACTTTCCAGTTTTAGCCCTGAAAAGTTCCGTGTCCTGGAAACCCCTCAGTCTCAGGCAAATCAGAACAGTTGATCACCCTACAACAGCCAAGCTGGCTGGGGCCTTCCCTGCTCCCCCAGGCAGTGCAGGGAATGTTTCTGGCCCAAATCAACCTGCCCCTGGAAGCGAAGCCAGGCACGGGGCTGCCCTCGGGGTATACATGGCCCCAGGATTCCAGAGCCAGTGTTCTCAGGATGAAGGGTCCCATCAAGTCTCAGAGAAGCTCAGAGACAGAATCCACACCCACATCCAGGATCCCAGAGAGCTCCTCGACAGGTGCAAACAGAGAGGCAGAGCCCAGGGAAAATGGAAATTGTCTCTGAGGGTCCTGCTGGACTCAGAGAAGTGAGACAACCATGTTCCCCCATGATGAATAATGCAGGGAGAAGAAGCAGGGGGAGGAGGAGTTGCCACTGGGCCCCCAGTCCGTCCCCAGCCAGGCTGCTGCTAAGCAGGAAGCCTCCTGGCTGAGCCTGGGAAGCAGTTATCACTGGTGGGTGATTAAGTTACTAATCCTTCAGGGAGAAGACATTTAGAGGCCCATATTAAAGCAGTGCGAAGCAAAATCACATTCCGTTTCAATTTAGTTTAGCAATTCCCGTGATTTAGTTAAATGAAAAGCAATTGTTCCAATTAATAGTATTGAATGTTATTCATCAAAAGTGTCAAAACAGCTCTGTGGCTGCATTAGTAACCCATTCTCTTGTCAGAGATATGGATAATTCCCCAGGACAGAATGGGGAAATGGTAGGGTTCGGGGGCTTTGGTGAAAAGGTCAAAGTCAGAGGGAGTATTTACATGCACATGTGTAGGCTCATGTACATGCAACCTGTGTGCATGGATAGGTGCATATGTGGGCACATGTATCTTATATGCATACAGATCCAAACTGTACCCAAGTGTATATATTTGTATGAAGTTAAATGCATATGCCAATGTGCCCAAGTAGCTGTGCACAGGTGTGTCTGTGTGTGCACACCTGTGTGTTCCTGGTGCACATATACATGTATGTATATATGTGCAAATATGTGTAAGTGCCTTGCGTGCCCATATATATGTACATGTGCGTATGTGAATTTATGTACACGCACATGCATGTATGTAGATAGTTATACATTCAGGTGTGGTGGTATGTGTACACAAATTATCCTGAAGATATGTTGCTATCCAAGAGTTGGATACACATTGTATATGCAATGTGAGCATACACAGGTATGCATATTTTGGGGTGCCTTCATACATACTGTAAATATGTCTGTACGCATCAGGGCAAGAGGTGTAGGAAGTTTGCTGCCTCGATGGATTAAGAGCTGAGCCATTGATTTCCATCCTTACGTCATAGTGAGTGATTTGGCTTGTCACTGGCATACTGCCATTCAAATTTAGCTCTCATGATCCAGAAACTTTTTCTGTTATGTGAACTGCTGCATTCTCAGGACCAAAAGGAGAGCCTGGCATAGAGTAAGTTTCAATGACATATACTGATAGACTAGATTAATGGATGGATGGAAAATGGATGGATTGATAAATGGATGAATAGGGAAGGATGGGCAGATGGATGGATAAGGATGGAGGGATACATGGCAGGGTAGATAAATGAGTGGGTGGGTGGGTGGATGGGTGGATGGATGGATGGATGGATGGATAAGGGGCTAGATGGATGGAGGCAATGGATGGATGGGAGAATGGCTGAATAGAATAAATGGTCTGCCATAGGTCACTGGGTCTATCAGGCCTCCCAGTAGTGGGTGTATCCCAGTATTTTTCCCTCAGGGTAAATCCTAAGCTTCTCTGACTTTCAGACAGCTCAGCTCAGCCTCAGACAGCTTCATCCGGGGCAGGCAGCAAGCTCAGAGGGCTCACAAGCTGCCAGAATCAACCAAGGCAAAATATTGCAGAATCAAGAGCAGGAAGGGCAGGGACTGCTTTAGAGTAGCTGACAAATCTCAGCTTTGCCAGGCTAACAGGAAGCTGGCCTGGACAGGCAGGCCCAGGAGGATACAAACCAAAAAGGCCCCTTCAGGGGCTTGCATACCCCAAGTCAGGGTTCCTGCATCTGGCTTTCATGCTGGGGCTGCAGCTGCCACCTCCTGACCCTATCCCAGGCCTGTCTTTCTCTGTCACTGTTCTTCCTGCTCCTTGCGTCTTCCACAGCAGGGGGAAGCCACGTGTCCATCACCATCCAGACGCAGATGCGGCTCATCACAGTTCCATCACCCCAGACTAGGATGACACAGGGAATCTACAGATTATGCTCAATACCTGAGCATTGGTTCTCTCTGGAGCTGACCAGACCCTGGAGAGGGCCCCAAGTGGGTCAGTTTGTATGGCTGTCAGTCCTCCCACCATCCTTTTGAGCATTGACAGGGTTTTGCCTGGCCCACCTGCTGTCCGGGCCTGCCCCCTAGTGGCTGACTCTGCCCCAGACACTTCCCCACCCCAGGTCACCAACTCTGAGCCTGGTGGCCCCCTCAGCCAGCCTCAGCCAAGAAAGGACCTCTGAGTCTTTGCAAAAGCTCCGCCATAGCCCCATTTCTCCCCTTTCAGCCATGGACATGGTGGGGCCAGATCTCTCCACACGCACACAGTGCCTGGCTGCCTGGAGTCTGCATTGCCCTCAGTCTGTCTCCAAGTGTCCATCCATCCGGATGGTGATTAAGCATGAAGAGGAAGTGTTAGGATGTGATCCCTGAACCCATGAGGCTCATAAAGACAATAGCTGGGACAATAACAAGAGGCACTGGGCGTCCTGTCTATTTTGGGGAGGCCCTGAGCATGGCTGGCCAAAACTGAGGGCATCCTGAGGCTCATTAATCTGTGTGGAGTGATGAAGACAGGATAGAGGGTCCAGGAGGCCTTCCGCCAGCCGTTTCCTCCCAGCCCACCAGCTCTGCTCCATACTCCGCATGCGGAGCCCCTGGCCCCAGCCTCCAGAGACCCAGCCTTGCCAGCTCTCTGCGGTAGACCCAGCTCCCTTCCTCTCCTTTCAAAGCCTTGTACTAAGAGATTAGAGGCCCTGGCCTTTCTGGGATCCACTCTTTGTTTTCTCCCTGAGGGAGGCAAAGGAAGAAGTAAAACACTATCAGCCTCATCCAGGTTGAGGCAATGGAGAAATTGCCTTGAAACATCCTTCTGGTGCTCTGTTCCCACGGCCTGGCCTCCTTGGAGCCCAGGAGTAGCAAAAGGTTAATTGCCAGGGTGTTGGGCCCAAGCAGTGGGCTGGAGGAGCCAGAAAGCCAATTGTTAAATATGCAGTTGTTACATATGCCCCTCTCCCTTCCCTTCTCCCTCTGTCCTTCTCTCCTAATCGCTAAACAGTTGCTAGCTTGAAATCAGACATGATGTAAGCAAATGCCTCTCTCTCTTCCCTTCTCCCTCTACCTCTATCCTTCTTTCGCAATTGCTAAACAGTTGCTAGCTTGAAATCAGACATGGTGTAAGTATTTACACCACAGAAATTGGCAAACACTGTAAAACAAACCAGTACCATCAAGGCAGTCATGAAGCCCCACTTTCCTGGTCCCAGGATGAAAGTCAGACACCCAATTGACTTGGCTGGAAACCATCACTTGTGACAGTTTTAGGGCCACAGAGACTGGAGTACACATCAGCATATTGTTCCTAGCACCCTAACCTTACTCCACCTGCCCTTGCAGTCTCTGACCCTGGATGGTACTAGGACATGAGATCAGTCCGAAGAGTCAGGAGACCTGGATTCTACTGCAGATGCTGCCCCTGTCACTTTACCTCACTGATTCTTTATTTTTCAACAGGAAAATGGAGCAGTTATTACTGCTGTACTGTAAGAACACTGTAGGACTCAAACTTCACTGGGTTGTTGTGAGAATTGAATAGACTATTGCATGTGAAGCACATAGCATATTGAGAGTATTGTGGGACATGGTTAATAGTAACTATTCGATAAAAGTCAGCTGTTGTCACATTACTAACATTACTTTCCTCATGAGTGTTTTAAGGCTAAAATAAAATAATAGCTATAAAAACATCTGCATGAGTTTTTGTCTTTAAAATGTTTCCAGTAACGTAAACCAAAAGTGGCCTGGGTGTCTTCTTCAACTTTTCCTATGCCCAGGTTCATCTAGGAACAATGCTTGGCCGACAGTGAATGGCCAATGTATGGCAGGTGACCAACCACACAACTTAGACATTTTAGGAACTATGACATTTCTAACATGATAAAGGAGTCCTGGTCCTTTGCTTGTTCACCTAGGGTATATATCTTATTATAAATTGTTGCAAATCTAATTTTTGGAGCTGAGGTACGATGTCTACTCAAATCCTCACAGAAACGAAGGCTTTACCAGCACCTTCTCTGGAGTCATATCAAAAGCAAACCTCAAGGTCAGAAAAGTGGAGTCATGTTTTCCCCAGGAAAGACCACCTCTGACCCTTGGGTGAAGCATCTCATCATTGCTCTTCTACGATACAGAAACACCTCGTGGGAGTTCAGAGGCACTAAAGACCATCACCAGCTCTGTCACTGTCTCATATCTGCTCCGGCAAACCCTGTGTTTGGGGGACCCAGCAGGGCAGAGGGTGGTGAGCTAAGGAGAAAAGATTAAATAATGCAAGAGATTCTCCTGGGTTCAAACCCACATTTGTGCAGCCATGAGCAAATGCTTTCATTTCTTTGAGCCTCAGTTTTCTTATCTGTAATATGAGGATAATTATTGTGACCTCTAAATGCTATAGAATAAGCCCATGTGGTAATGTAGATGAGAAATCCTGGTACATAATTACTACTCAGAACCTGCTTGTTTTCAGTCTATCTTATCACTATGCAGAGGTTTTTGTGTAGGGGCCCAAAAACAATGGTACTAGCTACAGTTGTTTATTGCTTATTGCCCCAGCAGAGGCCTGGGCCCGAGGAGGCAAAAGTTCACCTCTCAGCTACTCATTTAGGCCTATTGCTGTGGGACACGTAGGATCTTTATTTTAGGGATCATTCATAAACCCAGCTTTCCAGTAGTGTAACAGAGAGGTAACATTAGCTAACAGTAGCTGATTCACACAAGAACAAGATGCTTTGAACAGGAAGACAAAGCCTCCAAAGCCTCAAATCTTTGGACAAGACCAAAATGATAAAAAGCTTTACATCATCAGTACTTGAGGAGAAAGAGACCAATTGAATCCCCAATTCCTCCCAGATTTATGTATCTGTACGAACATGTGTGCATGAAGACCTGTGACCTGTGTGTATACACATGTATGTGCATGGGCACACTTATGAATGCAAGTTTGCATCTGTGGCCTCTTACGAAAGCACATGTTCTGTGTACTTCCTGGGCAGGTGTATATACAAGGGAACAGGTACAGTGTTTGTGTATCTGTGCTGGTGCATGCAAGTGTGGGGTTACATTTATAAATGAGTGAAATGGTAGCTGCATGTTCCTATGTGTGCCTCTCTGGCTGCAGACAATGTGCAGATGGCTGCAGGCGAATGAATGTGTCAATGTGTACATATGCATGTGGGTGTATTTTTAAGAGCAGATAGTACAAATAAACAGCATAAACAAGATGGTTGGGAGGAGGTGGGTTTTTAAATACTTAGGAAGATAAGCAACTCCATAAGGACTTTGGAAGCACTCATTATGTACAAATAACGTATATGCTAATTACAAATTACTCTTTTCTGCTCATTAAAGCAGAACTGCTGCACTTTATTAGTTCAGTTCTGGTTACTCTACACACTTGAAAGTAATAAAAATGACTCTGGGGTCAGGAATACACATGCATAGGGCAAAGGGAGCCACTCAGGCAATGTGAATGGTCACTCAGGCCAGGGACCAGGGCATTGAGGATTCCTCCATGTCCCTCCCACTGCCATGTTCAGTCGGTCACCAAACTCAGTCAAACCTACCTCCTTTCCTTCATCTCCAGTACCACTGAGCTGATTCAAGCCCCATACCTTTTCCCTGACACCTCCTGGAGAGCTATGCACACTGCCTCCCACTAGTCTCCCTAGCTTGTCTCCCCACTTCCAGTTTATTCCCCAAGATGCTGCCGGCAAATCCACCCACTTAAAATCGCCCTCCATTTTCCCATCACCACTGGATAAAGCTCCAACCCCATAGCTTGTCCAACCATGACCTGGCTCCTAAACACCTATGTGGCCTCATCTCCCTGTACTTCACAACTGACAATATTCAGTGACTCCCAGTTAGTTTCCTGAGTCCCTCCTTCCTGCGGTTGGGACTTCTGGGTCTGGGCACACATTTTTCCCCAGTCCCTAAAGTCCTCTCTTTACTCTTCCTGTTCCACAGCACAGGCTGGATTGCAAGGTGGGCTCTTATTTCATCTTGCAAACCCCTGCTCTGGGAAACCATCCCCTAGTGTGTCTAGCATATCACTAATTCCTCCACTTGCCTTCCTCTGTCCTTTGTACCTGAGCATTTTGTTTCCTTATTGCCTATCTTCCTCCCCCACTAGACTGCAAGCAGGGGTCTTGTTTTATTGCACCTACAACAGTTGCTGGCATATAACAGACATTCAACAAACATGTGCTGAATGAAAAATTAATTAAAATCTGTATTATACTGCTCAGCTCTTCATATCATCACTGTAACTGTTATAATCTGCTTCACCCCTTGCAATTAGGGTTTTAAAATAATTAGTAAACACTGGCTTGAGTTCCCCTGCACCTCTTCACCCTAGGACCTTGGCTCTTGGATAACTCCCAGTTCTTCTGCTAGTCATTCCTGCTCTTTCCACAGGCCTGAACAGCTGGAACTCAGGTGCACCACCTAGAGGCTGCAAGGTAAAACAACTCAGAAACAGAAGGCACCGGAAGCAGCCTTCTTCTCTGTAGGATGCAGGGAGCAGTCACTGGGGTTATTTCCATCTGAGAATGAGTCAGAAGAGGTTTCCAGACTCAGCTCAGGTGATATGTGCAGCACTAGTTTTTGTCACACACTGTAAGTCCTGATCACAAGTGCAGGCTCCTCCCACCTCACCCGTTCCTACTGTGTTCTCCCTTTGTGCCCCTCCTGCTCAGCAGACTTCTGTCCTACCCATTTTATTCAAAGAAGTCCTCATAACCTGGAAAGTCAAAAATTGTGTTCCTTCTCTGATGCTCTATTTCTCGTATGAAATTTGTTCATCCTATATCTAGTAGCTTTCAATGTCTAGATACTAAGAAGTATAGACTTTGTGAGGTCATAACAATTTGTCTAGTTACAACCTTTCCCAAAGCCAGTGGTTGGCTCCTAACTTTATATTTTCATAACAAAAGAATCCATTCAAGTCCCTCTTCCCAGAGATTTTCTCAACTATGACTTCTTATCCTTCCCTATAACACAGAAGCAGTAATCAACTTTGAAGTGGAAGCTTTTTTATTAACAAATTAAATATTTCACAAAATATTTTACTTACCTGGAGCCAGCTATACAATTATTTGTTTATAGGTTAGCATCCTTCAAGACATGTCAAGACTCTTTTAAGGCAAGGTTTATCCCATCAACTTCTATATACTAGGCTTCAACTCAAGCTTTTTCCTGAAAATCCAGCAATTTGAGAAACAGATGACACCACTTATCCATCCTCTTCCATGCTCAGGAATCTGAATGCTCTTGGAGTTTCTTAAATGATTAAAATCTGAATGTGAAAGTATTTGAGAATGCATGAGAAGGAAAAGCAACTCTAAAACCAACATCAAAAGAATGAGATTACTGGGAAATTGACCCAGAAATTCATCCGTAGGGAAGAGGGCTGTGGAAGGTCATGTGCACAACTGAACAGCAGTAAATTTCTCCATAAGGGAAGGCAGCTGAAGTTTGTCAGAATATGAAATAAAGAAGACCCAAAAAAATGGAAGGATGTACCATGTTCATGGATGGGGAGACAATAATCTGAAGATAGCAATTCTCTCCCAAAGTAATCTATCTCTAAATTCAATGAAAAATCTATCAAAATAAAAAAAAATTGTAGTACATAACAAACTGATTCAAAAATTCATAAAACTGTGCAAATAACAAGAGATAACTATCATAATTTTGAAGAATAAGGAGGATAAAAAGAAGGAAGATAATGAGGAGTGAGAGGGACAACTTTCCTTGCTAGATATAAAGAGTAACTATTCTTACAACTCAACAATAAAAGACCCAGTGTGAAAATGGGCAAAGGATATGAATAGAGCTTTTTCCAAAGAAGATACACAACAGCCAATAAGCACATGAAAGGTGCACAACCTCATGAATCATTAAGGAAATGAAAGTCAAAACCACAATGAAATACTACTTCACACCTACGAGGATGGCTATAATTTTTTTTAAAAAAGAAAATTAACAAGTGCTGATGAGGACTGGAAAAATTTTGAGTCCTCATACATTGCTGGTGGAAATGTAAAATGGTTGGAGCCAACATTTTGAAAAACAATGTAACAGCTTCTCAAACTGTTAAACAGAGTTACCATATGATCCAGTAATTCCACTCTCAGGTACATACTCAAGAGAATTAAAAACATATGTTCATAAAAAACTCATACATGAAAATTCATAGCCAAAAAGAAGAAAAACCCAAGTGTCCATTAACTAATGAATGGATAAACAAATTGCAAGATATCCATACAATGAAATATTACTCAGCCATGAAAAGCAATGTGGTATAGTTACATTCTACACATTGATGAACCTTGAAAACATTACATCAAGTGTATAAAATATCCTGAATAGGCAAATCTATAAAGACAAAAAATGTTATTAGTGGTTTCCCAGGGCTGGAGAAGGGATGAGGAGTTTGAGGTAATAGTTTAACGATTTATGGTTTCTTTTAGGGTAATGAAAATGTTTTAAAATTGATCGGAGTGATGGTTGCACAACTCTGTAAATATACCAAAAAAAAATCCACATCAAAGAGCACACTTTGAAAGGATGAAATTTATGGTATGTTAATTATATATCAATTTTTTAAAGAGTCATTATAAAGCTACAGCAACTAAAATATGTAGTGCTGGTGTAAGGACCGACAATTAGACAAAAGAAAAAAAAGAAAGCTCAGTTTATCCATGCATAAAGGAACATTATATATGACAGAGGTGGCATTACAGATCAGCAGAGAAATGGTTTCATCAATATATGATCTTGTACAACGATGTATGTGAGAATTGAAATAAAATTAAATCTCACATCTACACTACTTACACACAGGAGTTTCAGTTAAAGAACCTACGTTCTAAAAAAACTGTAAAACTTTCAGAAGAAAATATAACAACACAACTTTATGACATCAAGAGAGATTTCTCAACAAGATGAGAAAGTACAAACCAAAGTGGGGGAATTGGGACATCTTTTTTACATTAAAATTAAAACTCTGGAAGAATATATAATACCATTAATAAAGAAAAAGGGAAGCACATAACCAAGAAAGGATTGGTTTCTGGGATGTATAAAGAACTCCTAAAATTAATTTTTTTTTGCTGTGATCATAGGCATAAGTCACCATGCCCAGCCTCTTCTAGATAATTTTAAGTTCTGTGATACATGTGCAGAATGCGCAGGTTTGTTACATAAGTACACATGTACCATGGTGGTTTGCTGCACCTATCAACCCATCATCTAGGCTTTAAGCCCTGCACGCATTAGGTATTTGTCCTAATGCCCAATGCCCTCCCCTTGCCTCCAACCCCAATAGGCCCTGATGTTCCCCTTCCTGTGTCCATGTGTTCCCATCATTCATGCAGTGTTTGGTTTTCTATTCTTGTGTTAGTTTGCTGAGAATGATGATTTCCAGCTTCATCCATGTCCCTGCAAAGGACATGAACTCCCTCTTTTTATGGATGCATAGCATTCCATGGTGTGTATGTGTCACGTTTTCTTTATTCAGTCTATCATTGATGGAGATTTGGGTTGGTTCCAAGTTTTTGCTATTGTAAATAGTGCTGCACTAAACATACGTGTGCATGTGTCTTTATAGTAGAATGATTTATAATCCTTTGGGGATATACCCAGTAATGGGATTGCTGGGTCAAATGGTAGTTCTGGTTCTAGATCTCTGAGGAATCGCCACACTGCCCTCTACAATGACTGAACTAATTTACACTCCCCCCAACAGTGTAAAAGCGTTTCTATTTCTCCACAGCCTCACCAGTGTCTGTTGTTTCCTGATGTTTTAATAATCGCCATTCTAACTGGCGTGAGATGGTATCTCATTGTGGTTTTGATTTGCATTTCTCTAATGACTAATGATGATGAGCTTTTTTTCATCTGTTTGTTGGCCACATAAATGTCTTCTTTTAGGAAGTGTCTGTTCATATCCTTCACCCTCTTTTTGATGGGGTTGTCTAAAATTAACTTAAAAAGTAAACAATATAAAAATGTGGAAGGAATGAAACCAGCAATTTACAGAAAACATCAATAAAAAATTCTCAAAATCACTAGCAATTAGGGAAACACAAATTAAAACAATGATGTACCACTTCTCACTCTTCATATTTAAGTATGTGTGAGTTGCAGCGAAAATATAAGAAAATGAAAATTCTGATAAACTCTTGATGGAAGTATAAATTGATGAAAACCATTGTAAAAAAAAATGGCAAAATCTGGTAAAGATACACCACTGTGAGCTGAACATTTATGTTCCCCCAAAATTCATATGTTGAAATTCTCATCCCCCGGGGTGATGGTAAGAGAATGTGGAGACTTTGGAAAGTGATTAGGTCATGGAGGTGGAATCCTTATAAGTGGGATTAGTGCTCTTTTATAAAAGAAACCCAAGAAAGACCCCTTACCACTTTCGCCATGTGAGGTTGCAGTGGAAAGAAGACTGTCTATGAGAAAGTGGACCCTCACCATACCCCAAATCTGCCATTTCCTTGATCTTGGACTTCCTAGATGCCAGAACTGTAAGAAATTTCTGTTGTTTATAAGCCACCTGTTTGTAGTATTTTGTTATAGCAGCCTGAACAGACTAAGACAGATTCTTATAGCATAACGCTCAACTATTCTCATTTTAGATCTGAGATGGTTTAGATCTGTGTCTCCACCAAGTCTCATGTGGAATTGTAGTCCCCAGTATTGGAGGTGGGTCCTGGTGGGTGGCAGTTTCTCATGAATGGTTTAGCACCACCCCCTTGGTGCTGTTGTCCTGATATTGAGTGAGGTATCATGAGATCTTGTTGTTTAAAAGCGTGTAGCATCTTCCCCCTCTCTCTCTTGCTCATGCTCCCACCATGTGAGACGCCTTGCTTCCCCTCTGCCTTCCGCCATGATTGTAAGTTTCTTGAGGCCTTTCCAGGAAGCAAGCAGATGCCAGCAACATGCTTCCTGTACAGCCTGCAGAACCATAAGCCAATTAAACCTCTTTTCTTTATAAATTACCCAGTCTCAGGTATTTCTTTACAGCAATGTGAGAACAGACTACACAAGATCTAACCCTTGAAAAGGAGAGCAACACATAAATATTTAGAGATCCTTGAATAAGTATGTTTATTGTAACACTTTTTTCACAACATGGAACAACTTTGTTTAAATTCTCCATGTGTATCTTTTGAGTCTCAGATGACTTTCTGAGTCATCTAAGACATTTCTTTTCCAAAGCATAGCATGCTTGCTTGTTTCTTAACCTTCTTTTTAATTGACACATAGTAACTGTGCATATTAATGGGATACAGAGTGATATTTGGATACACTATACAATGTGTGGTGATTAGCAAATTCATCACCTCAAACACTTGTCATTTCTTTGTGTTGAGAACATTAAAAACCCTCTCTTCCAGCTATTTAAAAATATACAATAAATTATTGTTAACTATAGTCACCCTACAGAGCTATGGAACAATTGAACTTATTCCTCCTATCTAACTATATTTTTGTATCCATTAACCAATTTACTTTTTCTTCCCTCCCCACTACCCTTCCCAGCTTCTAGTAACTACAATTCTACTCTTTGCTTCTATGAGTTCAACATTTTTAGCTCCTATATATGAGTGAGAACATGTGGTATTTATCTTTCTGAGTCTGACTTATGTCATTCATCTACATTTCCAGGAATGACAGAATTTCATTCTTTTATATGGCTGAATAGTATTCCATTGTGGATATGTACCACATTTTCTTTGTTCGCTCATCTGTTGACAGACACTTATGTTGGCTCCATATCTTGGCCATTGTGAATAATGCTGCAATAAACATGGGAGTGCAGATTTCTCTGCAAGCATTTATTATAACAGAGAAAGCCTGGATGCAACTAGGGATAGGGAAATTGATAAGGAAAGTATAGATTACAACTACAGTTTAGCATAGCAGCTCGAATGAATGAATCAGAGCCCTAGGTATCAACATCAGTAAATCTCAAAGGTATAATATTCATTAATGTTTTCAGAATTATACATGCAGTATAATATAACTTATATGAATTTTAAATATTTAAATCAAGCAAATTGTAGATATATATCCACATATAAATTTTTTAAACATAGAAAGAAAAGACATATACCAGCTTGTCAGTGGTTACCTTTGGGATAGAAAGATGTGTAAGAAAAGAATGGGGCCCTTTTCTTTAACTGTATTTATAACATTTTATTCTTTAATTGGTTAATCCAAATATGGCAAAATACTAACATTTGTTAAATCTAAGTGGTAGATGAATGTCTGTTCTACCATTATCTATAATTTTCTGTATACTTTAAAGAGTTCATAACTAACATATAGAGGACCACAAGACTGGAATCAAGAAACCAATTAGAAACCGGTAGCAAGAATTCAAGGAGATGATGGAAATAGAGACCCAGGGGATATCAGGAGGGGTGTGAACGTGGATGTGGTTGAGAGTAGGGGAGATTTAGTAGAGAGAATTCATAGAACTTGGTGACTGTTTAGATAGAGTGGGTAAAAGAGACAGAAAAGTTGGGCGGGGTGTGGTGTGGTTCATGCCTGCAATCCTAGTACTTTGGGAGGCTGAGGCAGGTGGATAACAAGGTGAGGAGTTAGAGACCAGCCTGGCCAACATAATGAAACCCTATCTCTACTAAAGATACAAAAAATTAGCCAGGTGTGGTGGCGTGCACCTGTAATCCCAGCTACTTAGGTGGCTGAGGCAGGACAATCGCTTGAACCCGGGAGGCAGAGGTTGTAGTGAGCCGAGATGGCACCATTGTACTCCAGCCTGGGTGACAGGGCGAGACTCTATCTCAAAAAAATAGACAGAAAAGTTAAAAATGCTATGCATTTTTTTTTCAGCTAGAACAAATTGATGAATACTTGGTGGTCATTGACTGAGACAGAAAAGAGAAGAGGAAGAGCAGAATCAGGCCAAATATTGACTAAATTAGGAAAATATTTGTTTTGAGATTTTAGGCAAACAAATGGGCCTCTGGTTTAGTTATCAAAACCAAGACTTGAGGTTCTTAGAATGTAGTTGGCAAATTAAGACAGGAACAGTGTGTAGAGTGGAAAGAAGGGAACACCCCAAAATGTAAGGTCTTGAGCCAAGAGAGAAGAGCCTGCAAATGTGACTGAGAAGTGACTAGAGAGGTAAAAAGAAAACAGAGAGTGTGGGGACTCAAGAACAAAAGAAGGGAAGATCAAAAATGAGGAAGGAGGTCCGTGCTATCTGGTGCAACTAGGCCCGAAAAGTCCCCACTGGATGTAACAATACAGAGGTTAGGTCTCTGCTGACCTGAGAGTAGAAATCAAATTGTGGAGGACTAACAGGTGAGAAACATTCATAGGCAAATGTAGACATTTGCTTTAAAGTCACACTGCCTGGGATCAAACCTTACACTAGTATGTATCCCTGGGCAAGTCACCAAATCTCTCCATATCTTAATTAGGTGTTAACTCATGTAGTATTAATTTTTCATAGGATTATTGTGAGGATTAAATAAATTAAGCCAAGTATAATGGCACATGCCTGTACTTTCAGCTACTCAAGAGGCTGAGGTGAGAGGATTGCTTGAGGCCAGGGTCCAAGGTTGTGGTATGCTGCAATCAAGCTGTGAATAGCCCACTGCACCCCAGCCTGGGCAACATAGTGAGACCCTATCTCAAAAAAAATCAATTAATACTAGGCGAGTTAGCACATTCATTATATATTGTTACTGTATCTATTCACAAGAGTCAACAAACACACACCACTATTATTATGAAATACGGTTGAGATGGGGGAGAAAATAGGATAGTAGCTAGAAAAAGCCTTGAGCCAAATGATGATAGTTGGGTGAGAGAAGCTGAACATGTTTAGAAGCTGATGAAAAACCAGTAGGAAAACAAGTTGAAGATTCGGGAGAAAAAGAAGAGATTGTTTATGGACAGAGTTACCTGGGGAGGCTGCAGGGTTGGGATCCAGAGTACAAGTGAGGAATTTCACCTAATGGTGGAGACCATAAACCTCTTCCATTGTGGTGGGAAGGATGACAGACAGCATGGATAGAGGCAGAGATATACTTGAAGGTGGGCAGCCAGGGTAAGGAACAGAAAGTTCAGAGTATCCATCCCACTGATGGATTCTGTTTTTTTCAGTGTCCCCGTATATAAGGTTGTCTTTTTCTTTCTTTTTTTGTTTTTTTTTTTTTTGTAAAAGGGAGATATTGAAATCCAAGGACACTAGACACCACAAGACAGCCACTTCGGAGAATGAGACAGAGACCCCAAAAGAAAGGTAGATCTCTGGGTAGTACTGGGATCCCAGGCCAGTCTGGAAACCAGAGGAATTTACAAGACATCAAACACAGGCACCCAAGTAAGCACAGGTTTCCTGGGTCAACCCAGAATTTTCTGCCATCTGATAAGTAAGGAAATACCAGAGCAGGCAAAACTCAAGAGGACCGGTTAGGCACCAGGGCCTTGAGGAAGCCTGCCAGCAGGTGGCTGGGTTCAGACACACAGTTAACGTTGAGTGGCAGGAGGAGTGTGCATTCTGTGCAACTGAGCAGGAGCTGAAACTGAGGCACAAGGCCCGTGCAGTCCTAGCAAGACTGACTTGATTTTGAGTCCCATAGCAATGATCTGGAGCTGCTCATTAGTCTATTCTGTCACAAGTCAGGACTGACCAAGAGCCCTTATTGACATGGCTTAGAACCTACCAGGGAGCTGGTTAAACACACAAATGTCCCCTCCCCGTGCTATGAGATTCTAAAACTGTAAATTGAAGTTAGGAAATCTCCATTCTGACTCACAACAAAGTTTGGAAATCACTATCCCATATACTGGGACTGAGCTTATCTTGCAGGTTATGAAGAGGCTTCAGCTGTTCAGGAGCCAGGCTCTGGCCAGGCTTGGCATATGGCCCAAAGCCCCTGAAGCATGAGGAAGCTGGTAAACCCACAGCATCTTCCAAGACATTAAGGGGTTAAGCAAAGTGCTGGGGACCTGCATACTTTTATTACATTATAGGGATGTTATTGCATTATAAATAATGCCACAGGATGCATTATTTATACATTTAATATCAGGCTTGCTTATAAGTCAGATCTCTTCACTTTTAGATAAATACTCATCTGCAACCCACCTCCAGCAGCCATGCACAGACAGGAAAGTGGAGAGGCACCACGCTCCTGCTCTCTCAGACAGCAGAGGGAGGGCAGACACATGACAGAGACAGCAAAAACCCTGTGATGGGAAGCACATAATGTCTTTATGAAAACTAACAGATGGCTCTTTCGAAAGCCCTTTCAGTTCTCCTCTATTCTGATAAGAGAGCGGTTAAGCAAGATATACTGGAGAGAGCTTTATGGGTTTGTACTTATTGTACAAACTATTGTACTCCTAAGAGCCTAGAGAGCAGGAGACAGGGAGGCCAAGTGCATGCAGAGGGTGTGGGAAGACAGAGGATGATGCCTGGCTCCTCTGCCCAGCTCTGCTGCTGGTGTGGGTCTGCACACGGAACTGAATTGTTACTAGTTGCGAAATAGGAGCAATGATAGCCGCTCTTTCTCATTCATTCAAATATTTGTTCATTCAGAATATTTACCATGACAGCTTTCCACGTGCCAACTCCTGGGCCAGCGGCTAAAGGAGATCCAGAGATGAAGAATACCAACCCTCTCAAGGGACTCTGCATCTGCATAAAGACAGACCTATCCAGATTTAGCTGTGACCTGTGATATAGAGCCATCCACAGCAAAAGCCAAGACAGTGAGCTGTAGAGTTCAGAGGAAAGTGCGGCTACCCCAGCCGTAAAACTACTATTATT
The DNA here is from genome assembly GCF_007565055.1 of Rhinopithecus roxellana. Classification (NCBI taxonomy): domain Eukaryota; kingdom Metazoa; phylum Chordata; class Mammalia; order Primates; family Cercopithecidae; genus Rhinopithecus; species Rhinopithecus roxellana. The sequence continues at coordinate 111,695,331 of NC_044561.1, read as the reverse complement.
ATTATTTTCATTATTATTATTATTATTTAACTAAACACAATCACTATGATTTATATGTCAACAAGTCTCTGAGTAAATATGGACTGAGTACCTTTGTGTGTCATCCCCTGTTCCAAGTACCAGGGTTACAGGGGAGGCCAAGACAGACTGGGTCTTGATGTACTCAAAACTCACATGCTGGTAGAAAAGACAGGAAACAAGTCAACCAACAGAATAACTTCGGAGACTGAAAGTACTAGTAATAGGCCGGGCGCGGTGGCTCAAGCCTGTAATCCCAGCACTTTGGGAGGCCGAGACGGGCGGATCACGAGGTCAGGAGATCGAGACCATCCTGGCTAACACGGTGAAACCCCGTCTCTACTAAAAATACAAAAAACTAGCCGGGCGAGGTGGCGGCGCCTGTAGTCCCAGCTACTCAGGAGGCTGAGGCAGGAGAATGGCGCAAACCCAGGAGGCGGAGCTTGCAGTGAGCTGAGATCCGGCCACTGCACTCCAGTCCGGGCGACAGAGCAAGACTCCGCCTCAAAAAAAAAAAAAAAAAAAAAAAAAAAAAGAAAGTACTAGCAACAAAATCAGTCAGATAGAGGGGAGTGTAGTTGGGGTGGGAAGACTTCTCTAAGGAGGGAACATTTGAGCTAAAACCTGAAAGAGGTCATGTGAAGATGAGAGACAAGGCGGCGGGGGCGGAGGGGTGTGCTGAGGCCTTGAAGGGTGAGTAGAATTTGTACAGGCAGAATTGAAGAAAATGAGTTTTTCAGATGAAAGGATACAGTTGAACACAGACACCAGTGGTAGAATAAGGTCAGGTACAGAAGAGTCACAGTTAAACTAGGAAGGAATTACCAGGAAGATGGGGGATATCAGGCTGGCTGGGGCCGATAGGTAGAGAAATCCAGAGGACGTCCCGAGAGGTCTATACCTCACCTCACAGGAAGGGGCAGAAGGAAGAAGGGAGAGGGGAGAGGGGAGATGCTGTGGCCTGCAGAGCACAGAGGTGGGCTTTCAGCAAATCTAATAGCTGTGAGTAGAGCGGATGACAGAGCCAGGGAAAAGAGCGGAGGATAGAAATTCGCCATAGAGCTGCCCCAGCCATCCAAGAGAAGCACGCTGAAGGGTGCTTGATTCTGTCCTTTACAGGACTAAATCATCACATCTAAGTCCCATGCTCTCTCGCTAATTTCCACTCATTTAGAAACCCAGAAGTTCTTTAAGTATTTGGGATAGAGGACACTAGCTTGGCAAGGATGTTTCCTTTTCTGCCACACACCTTGAAAATTTAAAAGTCCATAATTTACAACCCATACACAGCCAGGTGTGGTGGGTCATGCCTGCAATCCCAGCACTTTGGGAGGCAGAGGCAGGTGGATCACCTGAAGTGAGAAGTTCCAGACCAGCCTGACTAACATGGTGAAACCCCATGTCTACTAAAAATACAAAAAAAAATTAGTTGGGCGTGGTGGTGCATGCCTGTAATCTCAGCTGCTCCACAGACTGAGGTAGGAGAATCGTTTGAACCTGGGAGGTAGAAGTTGCAGTAAGCCAAGATCATGCCATTGCACTCCAGCCTGGGCAACAAGAACAAAACTCTGTCTCAAAAAAAAAAAAAAAAATACAAAAATACAAAAATGCAAAAATTAGCTGGGCGTGGTGACAGGTGCCTGTAATCCCAGATACTCAGGAGGCTGAGGCAGCAGAATCGCTTGAACCTGGGAGGCAGAGTTGGCAGGGAGTTAAGATCACATCATTGCACTCCAGCCTGGGCGACAAGAACAAAACTTTTTTTGAGACAAAAGTCTCAAAAAAAAAAAAAAAAACCATACACACACAGTGATATCAACTGGTGAAAAAACGTCTAGTTTACTTAATAATATTGTACCGATATCAGTTTCCTGGTTTTGATCATTATACTATGATTATAAAATATGCTATTGGGGGAAGCTGGGAGAATGGGATTTTTCTGATTACTTTTGCAACTTTGACATGAGTATAAAATTAGCTCAAAATAAATTTTTTAAAAAAGACAATGATTTGGTGTCTTTGCTATCTGGTCTTACAAGTGACAACTTCTACTAAGCAAAAAGTAAAAAGTCCAATGGGTGCATAGAGTGAAAGACACCTATCTGGTAACATATCCCACCCCATGAGCCACATGCTCGGACCTCCCTACCCCCACTCCGCTTTCTTTCAACAGCCTGGATGATCTTTTGTACTCACCAACATGGTCTCTTTGCCTAGTCCCACTCGCTGCTCAATACCCATCAGTGGCTCCACATTCCATTGAGGCTAAATGAATGGATTTCTCAACAAATCATTAATGCTTCTCATGATCTGGCCTCTGCCAACCTCATCTCATGCATTGCTTCCTGCTCTCTTTCTTCCAATTACACTGTCCTACTTTTGTCTCTTCAGTCGTGCTCAGCTTTTTCCTTCCACAGTGTCCTTGCACAGCCTAAATCATTTGCCTCGTGCACAAAACCTCTGCCCCATCTGTCACCTTGCCCAGTTAAGCCTCATGTCTCCTCCAAGGCTCAGCTCAGCTCAGCCTCACCCACTGGCCTCTCTGGCAAGAAGGAATCTTTTTACTTTATGTTCTCATGACACATGCCTTTTCTTGCCACTTTCGCAGGTGCAATTTTCCATGCATTAACTTGCAATAATCTTTCATTACCCTTCTCCTCCCTAGTCTGAAGTTGCATGAGAATGGGGCCTATGTTAGAGAGATTCCATTTTTGCATCTGTCTTTGCTTTAAATTTTTAGTTTGGACTCTTCACTGAATCCCCAGCATCTAGCACAGTCCCCAACATGGGACAGGTGTACAGAGAATGGTTTTGGGGGTGAGGAAGAGAGTTAGAAAGAAAAGAGCAAGGGAGAGAGAAAGGGAGGTAAGAAGGAAAGCAAAGAGGGAGGGAGGCCAGGAAGGATGCAGTCAGTCATGGAGACAGCAGAAATAGAAAGCACAAACCCAGGGAAGAGAAACACAAGGCATCCCAGGCCTGAAGATTCCAGATATACCCAGAAGCACATCTTAAATGGGCAGCAGCAAAAAGTGTGTGAAGGAAGGAACAGCTGTGGGGCAACTGTGTGCCCCAGACCTAGAATGGAAGAGAAGACCTTGGGAATTCTAGACAGTTCACGCCCTTTTGAGAGGACCATTTTGAGATGGAATCAATGTGACCTGGGCTCCAGTGAGGCCTGGGGAATGAGAGCTTTCAGTGTAGACAGGAGTCAGTTGCCTGCAGTGCTCCATTGCAAAACTCCATGGATGTTCTCTGCTGACCCGAGAGAGCTTCAGATGCCAGGAAGTTGGCCTTGAATCCTGTATACTGCAGAATGTTACTGTATTCAGAAATAGGGTCTTTACACAGGTAATTAAAGTTAAGTGAGGCCTGGCATGGTGGCTCACGCCTGTGATCCCAGCACTTTGAGAGACTGAGCTAGGCAGATGGCCTACGCTCAGGAGTTCAAGACCAGCCTGGGGCCTGGGCAACATGATGAAACCCAATCTCTACAAAAAAAAAAAATACAAAAATAATTAGCTGGGCATGGTGGCAGCTACTCGGGAGACTGAGGTGGGAGGATGGCTTTAGCCTGGGAGGCAGAGGGTGCAGGGAGCCGAGATCACGCCACTGCATTCCAGCCTGGATAACAGAGCCAGACCCTGTCTCAAAAAAAGAAGAAGAAAATATATATAAACTTAAATGAAGTCATTGGGGTAGGTTCTGGTTCAGTATGATCGGTTTTCTTATAAGAAGAGGAAAATAGGGCATAGACGTACACAGAAGGAAGACTGTGTGAAGACACAGTGAAGAGACAGCCATCCACAAGCCAACAGGAGAGGCCTTAGAATAAACCAACCCTGCCAACACCTTTATCTCAGACTTGCAGCCTCCAAAATGGTGAGAAAATAAACGTCTGTTGTTAAAGTCACTCCGTTTGTGCAACTTTTTTACAAAAGCCTGAGCAAACTAATGTAAATCCCACTCCATTGAACAAGTGCTCATATTGAGACTATTCTAAAGGAAGGCCTGAGAAAGAAGGAACGGTTATTGAAGGTGTCCATGCGCATGAGCCTGTCACTCCTCTGGACTCTGAAAAGGGGACAACAAAAAAAAAAAAAAAAAAAAAAGGAGATGATGTGGTATGCAGGATATGAGCGCATGCTTTGGAATCAGAACTAGCTGAGTCCCAGCTCTGCACTTACTTGTTGTATGACTTTAGACAAGTTACCTAATCTCTCCAGAACTCAGGTTCCTCCCCTGTAAAATGAGGTCAATGATAAAACCCACATAGGACTATGGTGAGAATTCAGACAGGGGAATGAACAGAAATCCTGTAGCCCGACACTGATTGCATTAGCTGTTAGTGGTATTACCATCATTGTGGATGTTGTGGGTTTTTTCTGGTGCTAAAACAGTTTATTATATATTATGAGGAAAAGAAGGAGGCAGGAGAGAGAGAGAAATCTAGTTTATATTTTTATAGAAAATGAGCCCCCGCCTTGTAGGACCCCCACTACTGCTCACTTGGCCACAGTTCTATGCCCCTGGGGACTCATTTGGCTCCTTTGAGTCTTGCTGTCCTGTATGCACACTAAGAGAAGGAATCAGGCCAGGTGTGGTGGCCCATGACCGTAATCCCAGCACTTTGGGAGGCGGAGGGCAGATCACCTGAGGTCAAGAGTTCAAGACCAGCCTGGCCAACATGGTGAAACCCCGTCTCTACAAAAATACAAAAATTAGCCAGGCATGATGGTGGGTGTCTGTTATCCCAGTTACTTGGCAGGCTGAGGCGGGAGAATCGCTTGAACCCGGGAGGCATAGGTTGCAGTGAGCCAAGACTGTGCCATTGCACTGCAGCCTAGGGGACAGAGTGAGACTCCATCTAAAAAAGAAAAAAAAAGAGAGAGAGAGAAGGAATCACCACTGTGTTCAACCCCGAAACACTGCAACTGCAATTTGAGTCCTGATCTAATTGGGAGACCCTGAAACCGCATCCCTCGCTGACCTCCTGGCAAGGTGAGCCAAGATCTTGCCTCTAAGCAACAACACGTTCTCTCTCCCAGTTGCCCCAGTCCCGGATCAGAGCCTTCCCTCAGCAAATCATGGTAATAAATATGATCTGAAGCGACTCCAGCTCTTACAGCCTTAATAAATGGGTTGCCATAGTGGCAAATTCAGGCACGGAGAGCATCTTTTCAATAAAGGCTGAGAGGGTTATTAATAACATTAATGTAGTGCCTCATGGAGTCACAGCGTCACAGAGAGGGCCTCTCGCCCTCCTCCCCCAGCCCATCTCTCCCAGGACTGGCCAGCAAAGCTGCCTGGTTGTGACCGCTATGGGGTTGTGACCTGTGAGAGTCAGAAATCCCACAGCTGGAGCGAGGTGGCTGGAGACAGGGGCAGTGAGGCCCTTGGCCGGAGTTCACAAGGGAGTGTGCTTCCCCATTTAGCCAGCAAATGACCTTCCCAGCACCCGCTCTTTATGGGCTATGGAGGGTAGAGTAGAATAGCATGGAGGGTGAAAGGACACTCTTTCAAGATGAGTAGACCTGGGCTCAAATCCCAGCTGACTTCTCATCCACGCCCTCCCTGGAGGCATTGTTTAAAATTGAAAAGCCCCTGGCACTTCCTATCAGCTTATCCTGGTTACTTATTTCTCATAGCACATGTGGTCATCAGAGCAACTCACCAAATATTTCTAGCTCTTCACCTTCTAAACCCATGTCAAAGTTAGAACTCTTTCTGTTGGGTAAGGCCAAAAAATTCTGAGCAGAAAGGACACATGTCACTTCTAGGCCAGGCACCTAATTGCCCATATGAGACTCTTTCCAGAATCTTGCTTCGCCTTGCAAACATTCAAGATGGTGGGTGCCCCACTGGCCTGGTTCCCTGAGGGACCAAAAGGCTGTGCTCTTGGGCCCACCCAGTGGGGCATAAAGCATCGACAAGAAATAAATCCTGGTTGAAGCCAGGGGTCACAAAATTTCTGGCTTTGAGAGCCACACAATTCCTGCTGCAGCTACTTAACTCTTCTGTAACATGAAAATAGGCACAGAAGCACATGGGCATGGCTGTGTTCCACTAAAACTTGATTTACAGAAACAGGCAGTGAGCAGGATCTGACCCATGGGTCAGAGTTTGCTGACCCTTGCTTTAAGCCATGCCTGTCCTGACTGATAGGCCCTTATTCCCTTCTAACGTTCTATATTGTTGATTCATTTCATTCATTCATTGTCCACTCTCCTCAAGTACAATGTAAGCACGTTGAGGTCAGGGGCTTCCCTTAGCCCCAACTATACAAAAGCGTCTGGAAGAGAGTGAATGCCCAATAAATCTTCTTAACTAAACACTAAATCATTTGCTGTGGAACCATAAGTCAGTCATTTAACCTCCTTGAGCCCAGGTTTATTCAACTGTAAAAAGGAGGAGAATAAGAGATAGACCTCTCCAGGTCAATGAGGATGCTCTGCGGATGATGCATGTTAAGTGCGTGATGTATAATGTGTTCCGTAGTGGCAGTTATTCTTTGCCATGTCTGGCACAACAGCCCTGCTGAATCCAGCTCTGCAGCGGACTCTGCCTATCCACTTCAATGTTCTCTGTAAAATGGGAGCACAGCTGCCCAGAGTCAATATTAATTAAGGTGGATGTGAAGCTGCATGGCTGTAAGATTACTCCCTGGGGCTGTGCTTTAAATCAGGAATTGCAACCACCCACCCACAGGCCAAATCTGCTGGCTGCCTGCTTTTGTAAATAAAGTTTTACTGGCACACAGCTACGCTCCTTTGCTTAGATACTGTCTAAGGCTGCTTTTACATGAGACTTGAATAGCTCCAACAGAGACTGCAGGGTGCTCGAAGCCTAAAATATTTACTGTCTGGCCATTTGTAGAAAACATTGCCAACCTCTGCTCCAAACGACTAAGGAATCAAGAAGGACAAGGTTAAGTGGTCGCTCTCACCCACGCTTATGTTTATACAGCTGGTTTGCAGGATCCGTGTGCAGTGGCTGATGGTTTTGTCTGTCCTATTTTATCTTGTAAAACTAAACCCAGTGCTACCACCTGAAGAAAGTTTCTTATGTTTGGTACTCTTGCACAATAAACTATGCTGCCCATCTGTGTCCTATCAAAAATGGGACTGCAAGGCCATCTCTGTCACTCATCCATCCATTTATTTAGTCCTTTGGCAAAAACATGTTCTGAGGCCAGGCACAGTGGCTCACACCTATAATCCCAGCACTTTGGGAGTCCAAGGTGAGTGGATCACAAGGTCAGGAGTTCGAGAGCAGCCTGGCCAACATGGTGAAACCCCATCTCTACTAAAAATATAAAAATTAGCCGAGCATGGTGGCATGTGCCTCTAATCCCAGCTACTTGGGAGGCTGAGGCATGAGAATCACTTGAACCGGGAGGCAAAGGTCGCAGTGCACTGAGATCACATCACTGCACTCCAACCTGGGCAACAGAGCAAGAATCAGTCTCAAAAAACAAAAAAAAAAAAAAAAACAGTTCTGAGCAGCTAGTCTGCTACAACGAGCAAGATTAATTCCCTACCCTAGTGGAAATATAGTCTAATAGACAAAAGAAGCACAGGATTTAAAACCAAGGATCGTGCTATGAAGAAGAACAGGATGCCCTGGGAGCAGTAATTGGACTGTTGTTTCATGCTTATTTGATGTATTTCTGAAAATGTCAACAGGGAGAGATCAAGGACAGACCCTAATGACACCTCAATAAAAGATTCCCTCGTGGCTGATACAAACTATGGGTTCACTGATTTATTGATCATTCCAGAAAAAAAAAAAAAAAAAAAGCAGGATGGATGGCAAGTAACATTCATTGAGCCTCTATCATGTGCCAGACCTTGAGCCAAGAAATTTCCCTTGATCATCTCAGCCAAGGGGAAAGGCAAGAGGAGCAGGACTTTTGTCCTGCCCCAGCCAAACACAAGAAAGTGGCTCAGAGAGGTTACACATCTCGTCTAACTGCAGAGAGAGGTCCAGGATTCCAATCCAGAGTTTCTCATTTTTCTGTGCACTCTTACCATGTTGCCTCCCACTCCACCTAACATCAAAATCGAGTCATTCATGTCTCTCCACTCTCTCCTCGAGGATATTGAGGATGTGGCTCAGTATAACCTTCATTCATTCACTCACCCATTCGTTCATTATACAAACATATGAAGTGGTTCCTCGGTGGCAGCAGCAATGACGGATGTGAGTCTTGCCTTCACAGGGTGCGTAGTATGTGGCACATAGTAGGTGTTCAACAAATACATGCTGAACGAAGTACATAATTTCCCAAATGCCCTGTTGGACTTTAGGTTCACTCTGGTCATATCATATGCCTGTCGAGGTGGCACTTCGTGGAAGAAGGCCTTTAGAAGCAACTAGCAGTCAAGGAGACGGTCTCCTCCCCATTGCACACCAGCTGTGTGATATCAGACAGGTCCCTTCATCTCTCTGAACTTGAACTTTTCACCTCTGTAACTGGCACCATATTAACAACCCACACAGATGGCACAGGAATGGCATGGGATAGTATCATGTACATAGTTCCTAGCACTGGACCTGTCACTTAGAAAGTGCTGAGGTAATAGCCAGTAATCGCAGTAATTAATATTTATTCAAATCACTATTCAACTCAGTGCCACACAGGGTTCTCGGCACTTGACATATATCAGCTTATCCCACCCTCACAACCAGCCTATGAGGAAGGAACCATGATCACTCCAGGTTGCAACTGAAGAAACTGGCAGAGAAAGTGGATGATTTGCCCTAAGTCTCACAACTACTGAGAGAGAAGTCAGCCAACAGGTGCCCAGTAGATCTTGGCGTGCTCCCTCACCCGCTTCCCATATCTGCTGAAGAAGAAAAGCCCCCTCAATTGACACATTTGCTGGTTCCAACGGTCTCCACTTCCTTCCCAGCTTTTCTTTAATAGTCCCTCTAGAGCTTCACCACCTGAACTCTGCATCCAGCTCACTCACAGCTCCAGGGGTTTCAGAGTGGCCTCCCGGGACCCTGAGGTCCTGCCCAGGTGCCTCTCAGGACATGCTAGAGCCACAGAGGAGGTGGTGAGAGGGACCCAGCTGTTCATTTCCACTCCACTCCAAGCAGCCCTACTTTTTCTGTCTTTCATGGGCCATGGCTTAAGGACACTTTCAGGATACCAACTTTTGTTTCCCAGGGTTTAAGGTCTCCATGATTCTGTGAAGGTCACTGGCCCGGCCTCAGGCATCTTTTCTACAATTCACTCAGTAACTGGAATGTGACTTGTTAAGATCTAGAGCCGGCAGAAAGTTGGGGGCGGAGCAAGATGGCCGAATAGGAACAACTCCAGTCTCCAACTCCCAGCGCGAGCGACACAGAAGACCGGTGATTTCTGCATTTTCAACTGAGGTACTGGGGTCATCTCACTAGGGAGTGCCGGACAATCGGTGCTGGTCAGCTGCTGCAGCCTGACCAGCGAGAGCTGAAGCAGGGCGAGGCATCGCCTCACCTGGAAGCGCAAGGGGGAAGGGGATCCGTTTTCCTAGCCAGGGGAACTGAGACACACAACACCTGGAAAATCGGGTAACTCCCACCCCAATACTGCGCTGTAAGCATACAGGCATTCCAGGAGAATATATCCCACACCTGGCCGGGAGGGTCCCACGCCCACGAAGCCTCCCTCACTGCTAACACAGCAGTCTGCCGCGATCTATCCGCAAGGCAGCAGCGAGGCTGGGGGAGGGGCGCCCGCCATTGCTGAGGCTTAAGTAGGTAAACAAAGCCGCTGGGAAGCTCGAACTGGGTGGAGCTCACAGCAGCTCAAGGAAGCCTGCCTGTCTCTGTAGTCTCCACCTCTGGGGACAGCGCACAGCTGAAGACCAACAGGGGAAGTAGCGGGAGCCGGTGCAGACGCGAACGACTCTGTCTGACAGCTTTGGGGAGAGCCGCGGATCTCCCAACGCGGAGGTTGAGATCTGAGAACGGACAGACTGCCTGCTCAGGTGTGTCCCTGACCCCTGAGTAGCCTAGCTGGGAGAAATCCCCCACTAGGGGCAGTCTGACACCCCACACCTCACAGGGTGGAGTACACCCCTGAGAGGACACTTCCAAAGGAAGAATCAGACAGGTACACTCGCTGTTCAGCAATATTCTATCTTCGGCAACCTCTGCTGCTGATACCCAGGCAAACAGGGTCTGGAGTGGACCTCAAGCAATCTCCAACAGACCAACAGAGAGTCCTTCTGACTGTCAGAAGGAAAACTATCAAACAGGAAGGACACCTATACCAAAACCCCATCAGTTCGTCACCACCATCAAAGACCAGAGACAGATAAAACCACAAAGATGGGGAAGAAGCAGGGCAGAAAAGCTGGAAATTCAAAAAATAAGAGCGCATCTCCCCCTGCAAAGGAGCGCAGCCCATCACCAGCAACGGATCAAAGCTGGTCAGAGAATGACTTGGACAAGAGGAGAGAAGAAGGCTTCAGTCCATCAAACTTATCAGAGCTAAAGGAGGAATTACGTACCCAGCGCAAAGAAACTAAAAATCTTGAAAAAAGAGTGGAAGAATTGACAGCTAGACTCATTAATGCAGAGAAGATCATAAACGAAATGACAGAGATGAAAACCATGACACGAGAAATACGTGACAAATGCACAAGCTTCAGTAACCGACTCGATCAACTGGAAGAAAGAGTATCAGCGATTGAAGATCAAATGAATGAAATGAAGCGAGAAGAGAAATCTAAAGAAAAAAGAAGAAAAAGAAATGAGCAAAGCCTGCAAGAAGTATGGGATTACGTAAAAAGACCAAATCTACGTCTGATTGGGGTGCCTGAAAGTGAGGGGGAAAATGGAACCAAGTTGGAAAACACTCTTCAGGATATCATCCAGGAGAACTTCCCCAACCTAGTAGGGCAGGCCAACATTCAAATTCAGGAAATACAGAGAACGCCACAAAGATACTCCTCCAGAAGAGCAACTCCAAGACACATAATTGCCAGATTCACCAAAGTTGAAATGAAGGAAAAAATCTTAAGGGCAGCCAGAGAGAAAGGTCGGGTCACCCACAAAGGGAAGCCCATCAGACTAACAGCAGATCTCTCGGCAGAAACTCTACAAGCCAGAAGAGAGTGGGGGCCAATATTCAACGTTCTTAAAGAAAAGAATTTTAAACCCAGAATTTCATATCCAGCCAAACTAAGTTTCATAAGTGAAGGAGAAATAAAATCCTTTACAGATAAGCAAATGCTTAGAGATTTTGTCACCACCAGGCCTGCCTTACAAGAGACCCTGAAGGAAGCCCTAAACATGGAAAGGAACAACCGGTACCAGCCATCGCAAAAACTTGGCAAAATGTAAAGACCATCGAGGCTAGGAAGAAACTGCATCAACTAACGAGCAAAATAACCAGTTAATATCATAATGGCAGGATCAAGTTCACACATAACAATATTAACCTTAAATGTTAATGGACTAAATGCTCCAATTAAAAGACACAGACTGGCAAACTGGATAAAGAGTCAAGACCCATCAGTCTGCTGTATTCAGGAGACCCATCTCACATGCAGAGACATACATAGGCTCAAAATAAAGGGATGGAGGAAGATCTACCAAGCAAATGGAGAACAAAAAAAAGCAGGGGTTGCAATCCTAGTCTCTGATAAAACAGACTTTAAACCATCAAAGATCAAAAGAGACAAAGAAGGCCATTACATAATGGTAAAGGGATCAATTCAACAGGAAGAGCTAACTCTCCTAAATATATATGCACCCAATACAGGAGCACCCAGATTCATAAAGCAAGTCCTTAGAGACTTACAAAGAGACTTAGACTCCCATACAATAATAATGGGGGACTTCAACACTCCGCTGTCAACATTAGACAGATCAACGAGACAGAAAGTTAACAAGGATATCCAGGAATTGAACTCATCTCTGCACCAAGCGGACCTAATAGACATCTATAGAACTCTCCACCCCAAATCAACAGAATATACATTCTTCTCAGCACCACATCGCACTTATTCCAAAATTGACCACATAATTGGAAGTAAAGTACTCCTCAGCAAATGTAAAAGAACAGAAATTATAACAAACTGTCTCTCAGACCACAGTGCAATCAAACTAGAACTCAGGACTAAGAAACTCAATCAAAACCGCTCAACTACATGGAAACTGAACAACCTGCTCCTGAATGACTACTGGGTACATAACGAAATGAAAGCGGAAATAAAGATGTTCTTTGAAACCAATGAGAACAAAGATACAACATACCAGAATCTCTGGGACACATTTAAAGCAGTGTGTAGAGGGAAATTTATAGCACTAAATGCCCACAAGAGAAAGCAGGAAAGATCTAAAATTGACACTCTAACATCACAATTAAAAGAACTAGAGAGGCAAGAGCAATCACATTCAAAAGCTAGCAGAAGGCAAGAAATAACTAAGATCAGAGCAGAACTGAAGGAGATAGAGACACAAAAAACCCTCCAAAAAATCAATGAATCCAGGAGTTGGTTTTTTGAAAAGATCAACAAAATTGACAGACCGCTAGCAAGGCTAATAAAGAAGAAAAGAGAGAGGAATCAAATAGATGCAATAAAAAATGATAAAGGGGATATCACCACTGACCCCACAGAAATACAAACTACCATCAGAGAATACTATAAACGCCTCTACGCAAATCAACTAGAAAATCTAGAAGAAATGGATAATTTCCTGGACACTTACACTCTCCCAAGGCTAAACCAGGAAGAAGTTGAATCCCTGAATAGACCAATAGCAGGCTCTGAAATTGAGGCAACAATTAATAGCCTACCCACCAAAAAAAGTCCAGGACCAGATGGATTCACAGCTGAATTCTACCAGAGGTACAAGGAGGAGCTGGTACCATTCCTTCTGAAACTATTCCAATCAATAGAAAAAGAGGGAATCCTCCCTAACTCATTTTATGAGGCCAACATCATCCTGATACCAAAGCCTGGCAGAGACACAACAAAAAAAGAGAATTTTAGACCAATATCCCTGATGAACATTGATGCAAAAATCCTCAATAAAATACTGGCAAACCGGATTCAGCAGCACATCAAAAAGCTTATCCACCATGATCAAGTGGGCTTCATCCCTGGGATGCAAGGCTGGTTCAACATTCGCAAATCAATAAACGTAATCCAGCATATAAACAGAACCAAAGACAAGAACCACATGATTGTCTCAATAGATGCAGAAAAGGCTTTTGACAAAATTCAACAGCCCTTCATGCTAAAAACGCTCAATAAATTCGGTATTGATGGAACGTACCTCAAAATAATAAGAGCTATTTATGACAAACCCACAGCTAATATCATACTGAATGGGCAAAAACTGGAAAAATTCCCTTTGAAAACTGGCACAAGACAGGGATGCCCTCTCTCACCACTCCTATTCAACATAGTGTTGGAAGTTCTGGCTAGGGCAATCAGGCAAGAGAAAGAAATCAAGGGTATCCAGTTAGGAAAAGAAGAAGTCAAATTGTCCCTGTTTGCAGATGACATGATTGTATATTTAGAAAACCCCATCGTCTCAGCCCAAAATCTCCTTAAGCTGATAAGCAACTTCAGCAAAGTCTCAGGATACAAAATTAATGTGCAAAAATCACAAGCATTCTTATACACCAGCAACAGACAAGCAGAGAGCCAAATCAGGAATGAACTTCCATTCACAATTGCTTCAAAGAGAATAAAATACCTAGGAATCCAGCTTACAAGGGATGTAAAGGACCTCTTCAAGGAGAACTACAAACCACTGCTCAGTGAAATAAAAGAGGACACAAACAAATGGAAGAACATACCATGCTCATGGATAGGAAGAATCAATATCGTGAAAATGGCCATACTCCCCAAGGTTATTTATAGATTCAATGCCATCCCCATCAAGCTACCAATGACTTTCTTCACGGAATTGGAAAAAACTGCTTTAAAGTTCATATGGAACCAAAAAAGAGCCCGCATTGCCAAGACAATCCTAAGTCAAAAGGACAAAGCTGGAGGCGTCACGCTACCTGACTTCAAACTATACTACAAGGCTACAGTAACCAAAACAGCATGGTACTGGTACCAAAACAGAGACATAGACCAATGGAACAGAACAGAGTCCTCAGAAATAATACCGCACATCTACAGCCATGTGATCTTTGACAAACCTGAGAGAAACAAGAAATGGGGAAAGGATTCCCTATTTAATAAATGGTGCTGGGAAAATTGGCTAGCCATAAGTAGAAAGCTGAAACTGGATCCTTTCCTTACCCCTTATACGAAGATTAATTCAAGATGGATTAGAGACTTAAATGTTAGACCTAATACCATAAAAACCCTAGAAGAAAATCTAGGTAGTACCATTCAGGACATAGGCATGGGCAAGGACTTCATGTCTAAAACACCAAAAGCAACGGCAGCAAAAGCCATAATTGACAAATGGGATCTAATTAAACTAAAGAGCTTTTGCACAGCAAAAGAAACTACCATCAGAGTGAACAGGCAACCTACAGAATGGGAGAAAATTTTTGCAACCTACTCATCTGACAAAGGGCTAATATCCAGAATCTACAAAGAACTCAAACAAATATACGAGAAAAAAACAAACAACCCCATCAAAAAGTGGGGAAAGGATATGAACAGACATTTCTCAAAAGAAGATATTCATACAGCCAACAGACACATGAAAAAATGCTCATCATCACTGGCCATCAGAGAAATGCAAATCAAAACCACAATGAGATACCATCTCACACCAGTTAGAATGGCAATCATTAAGAAGTCAGGAAACAACAGGTGTTGGAGAGGATGTGGAGAAATAGGAACACTTTTACACTGTTGGTGGGATTGTAAACTAGTTCAACCATTATGGAAAACAGTATGGCAATTCCTCAAGGATCTAGAACTAGATGTACCATATGACCCAGCCATCCCACTACTGGGTATATACCCAAAGGATTATAAATTAGTCTACTACAAAGACACATGTACACGTATGTTTATTGCGGCACTATTCACAATAGCAAAGACTTGGAATCAACCCAAATGTCCATCTGTGACAGACTGGATTAAGAAAATGTGGCACATATACACCATGGAATACTATGCAGCCATAAAAAAGGATGAGTTTGCGTCCTTTGTAGGGACATGGATGCAGCTGGAAACCATCATTCTTAGCAAACTATCACAAGAAGAGAAAACCAAACACCGCATGTTCTCACTCATAGGTGGGAACTGAACAATGAGATCACTTGGACTCGGGAAGGGGAACATCACACACTGGGGTCTATCATGGGGAGGGGGGAGGGGGGAGGAGGGAGGGATTGCATTGGGGAGTTATACATGATATAAATGATGAATTGATGGGTGCTGACGAGTTGATGGGTGCAGCACACCAACATGGCATAAGTATACATATGTAACAAACCTGCACGTTATGCACATGTACCCTAGAACTTAAAGTATAATAAAAAAAAAAAAAAAAAAAAAAAAAAAAAAAAAGAAAAAAAAAAAAAAAAAAAAAGATCTAGAGCCGTTGGGAACATTTAGGCTACTACCCTCTCCTGGTGACCTCTACCATCAAGGAATTCAGTCCCCTTTAACTCTGCCATGAGAGCAAGGAGTGAGCACCCCGTGATAGAAAGGACCATGAGAGAAAGTGCTAATTCTGGGGCCTCCAACACTGTGTGACATTGGACAAGTTGTTTAACCTTACTGCACCTCAGTTTCCCCATTTGCAAACTGCAGGCAATAGCACCAACCTATAAAACTACTGTAATAGAAAGAGCACCTAGCACAATGACTGGTGTGTAAAGCAAGCAGTGGTGGTGGCAGTTAAAGCTCCTGCCTGTTAAAATGTTACCTCCAGTGGCACATATAACTGTATTAGAAACAAAAATAATAACAATAATAGCTAACACTGAGTGAGTGTTCACTCAGCCACATACTATGCTCAGTAAGCTCTTTGCATGCTACTTTCTCTTTTTCTCTTCATGGCAACCCTTTGGAGTAGCCACAATTGTAGTTCTACAGAAAACTGCAGCACAGAGAGGCCAAGCAATATGTCCAAGATTTACACAGTCAATAGGTCACAAAGCTGGTCTGCAAACCCAGGCCTCTCCTACTCCACAACTAAAGGGCTCACCCACCACTTTACAAAATCTCATAGACCTGCACCCTCCCAGAACCCTCTCAGTCCCACCCTCCTGGGTACCCAGCCCTCCTTGAGCCCCCAGGATGCTTCCTGTCCAGCGTGACACCATTTGACCTCCTCCCTCGGCTTCTTGAGCCAGTGCCCGAGAAGTGACCCACTCCATGCCGAGCCCCCACAAAGCCCTCAGCCTGACCCCCGCGTAATGAAGGGAATTAATATGGCCGAGCCTCCAGCCCAGCTGAGCGGCTTCCTAGCAGCCCTGGCCAGGCCTCTAATTGATTAGGCCATAAAGCCTGGGCACTAAATTGAAAGGAGCTGCACTAATTCTCTTTTATGTTAAACTTCTGTCTTTCCCCTTTATCGAATCCTCCGTCCAATGTCCCTTTCCCTCCCCATCGTGGGCTTGCTGTGGGCCTGTTTTTTCCGTGCACAGATTAAGTACCTAATCAAAATCTTGTCTCCCCTAATGGCATAAAATTGAAAGATAGATATTGCACTTTACACAGCTGATTAAACACTCGAATGTGGCTAAATGCTTAAAGGGCTTGTTACATTAACTAACTCTGTCATCTGCCCAGTGTCATAATTGCGTGTGCTCGCGCTGCTTCAGGGAGACACAGCAGGATGACTTTTCATCCACCTCCTCTTTGGTGGGCCCCCAGGCCCCTCTCCCAGGGGCCTCCTCCACATAGATGAACCAGAGTGCAGGGAGTCAGTGCCCAGGAGTGGCCCCAGTGCTCTTCTTAGTCTTGGGAGCAGGGACAGTGTGGTCAGAGTCCCCTTCCATGCCCAGGCACCAAGTGTCCTCCCCTTCTATTGACTTCCACTTCAGTGAACCAGGGCAGCAGACTCTTCCCACCCCTCACCCCCTAAAGCCTCTCCAGTGCCTAGCTTCTTGCTTTCAAGAGTATAAACACAGCCCTAGCCCACTCCCAGAGGGAGAGACATTAAGTCCCTGTGGCAGCAGTGACCTGTCATCTGTTGTGCTTCAACTTTGACCCTTGGCATTCCTCTCCCCTCACCCCCAGGTGTTCAAACTCACCTTTGAAATTAAGGAAGGTTGATAGCTATGACAATGAAATATGGCAGGAGCTGAGCAGGCTCTTCAACACCCACCCTGCTCCTGGACACTCCTGACACTCTCTCTCTTTGTCTTCATTCAGCACAGGGCACGGCAGAGCCTCAGCCACATGGCTGGCAGGAGACGAGACACACAGGTAATTGATCACCTAAGTTCCCACAGCAAGCTAGTGCAGGGCTGGGTCTTGAACCTTGACATCCCGACCACTGCAGCTCAGGACAGGGGATAAACAGCAGGGGTGTGGAGTGAGCTCACTGCTCAGGCCAGTGGGATTCTGCCTTTTCTGCCACATCTTCCAGCCCAGGGAAAAGGTGATTTTCACAAAGGAGGAGTACATGGAAATTTCCTAGTATGACAGTCAAAGAAGAGTGTGGACTCTGGAGCTGGATCAGGTGCTGGTTCAACCCCTGCTCCAGCTATTCGTTTTCTCAGTGACTTTGGGCAAATTTCTTAATCCTTCCACATTTCCGTTCCTTCTAGGTAAAATGGGGACTCCAACACATTTTTAATGAACATAATCTGTATGCCCAAGTTCAGAGCTATGCATGGGCATGTCACAGCAAAAACATAGGCCATGCCTCTCTCGAGACATGGAGCTTACAGCATGTGTGTGAATTGTCAAATCATTGAATCAATAAAATAATTACCAACTGTGATAAATGTTAGACAAAAACAACAGCAACAGCAACCCCAAAGGGCTATTACTGAATAAAAGCTTGTAGTGGCTGCTTTAGACAGGGTGACCAGGGGAACTTTCTCAAGCAGGCAACACCAAGCTGAGACCTCAAAGTTCAGAAAGAGCCAGTTATGTAGACATAAGGATAAACAGTGTTTCAGGCAGAGGGACAGAAAGTGCAAAGACTCGGAGACAGGACTGGGGGTTGTCCCAGGCCAGTGTGGCTAGAGAGTAGTGAGCCAGAAAAGAGCAGTTTTCAGTCTTGCCTCTGTGTCCTCCCAGTTGTGTGCCCCTGGGCATTTGTCACCAGAGCTTCAGTTTTCCCAGCCATAAAATGGGAAACACACAGGATAAGACTACGGTGAAAATCCAGTGAGAAAACGCCAGTCCTGTACCTGCCTCAGCAAAGACTGGGTGCCCAAGGCATTCAGGCCAGAAGCTCAGCCCTGGGAGGGTCTTGAACTCATTCAAACCTGCTCCCGTTCAGAAAGGAAGGAAGAGTGCACCTTTCTCCTCTTTTTCTACGTCTGTCTCTGTCTCTGTCCTTTGATCTCCACTTTTCTCTGCAGTCAGCTTTATCTCCTCTTCAGAGGGGTTTCTTTCATTGTATGTTTTTTGCCTACTCACCCCCACCTGTAACCCAATAATTCAAATAAATTAGGTTGTCAAGACACCAACTCCAGCCCCAACTATACGAACTATATGAACTTTTAGCTCAAATGCCATCTACCAACTCCTGTTTCTATGTCTCCAAATTATATTCTTAAGAGAGAATGTGATTGTTCTCCTTGTCTGACAACAGCCAAGTGACTTTGTACAAATTTCTTAATCTTTCCACACTTCCATTTCTTCTAGGTAAAATGAGGACTCCAGCACACATCCAACAAATATTTATTTAATGAACACAGTCTGTATGCCAAGTTCTGAGCTACGCATGGGCATCTCACAGCAATGAGAGATGTCTGACAACAGACCAGCAGATGCCCCTTGGTCCAGTGGCTATGGCCAGCAGACAGGGCAGTGGGGCAGATTCTCTGAGCAGTGCCTGCAGGATGCAGGCAGTCCAGTAAGCAGAAACAGTGTACAGCTTGAGTAAAAGAAGCCACGGGCCTTTGGTTCTAAGAAAAGTCACTCTAGTCCCATAATGCACCAAGCCTCCCCGGGCAATCCGACCTCCTCCTGCCAGCCTGACCAGATGGCCATAAAATACATAGGTCCTCTTCCTTTATATAGTCAACCTCTTTGCAAGAGTAATACCTAGACCAGACCCTGCAGCCTTGGTGGATCTTAACCACCCACTCCCCACATCCTGTGGGAACTGCCTCCCTATGGCAGTAAGAACCACTTCCTTCTATCTGTGAGAACTTCCTTCCTACATCTGAAGGAACTACCTCCCTTGGTATGTTGGAATCATTTTCTTTCTCCCTCCTCCCTTTGAGAAAACCACCTCCCTCCTCCTTCTGCATCTGGGAACCACCTCCTTCCTCCCTCTACCCTCAGGCTGTGAGAACCACCTTCCTTGCCTTTGAGAAGTGCCTCTCTCCTCCCTCTGTCTGTAGAAACCACCTCCCTTGGTCTCTGGGAACGATTTTCTTCCTCCCTCTTCCCTCAGTCCATGGGAGCCACCTCTTTTCTCCTTCCGTCTGGGAGAAAAGCTGCCCTCAGTCTATGGAAACTGCCTCTCTCAGTCCACGAGAACCACCATCCTCCATTTGTGAGACCTGCTGTCCTTCCTCTGGGAGAACCACTCCTTCATCCTCCTTCTCTTCCTCCCATTATATGCTAGAACCTTCTCTCCCTTTGTCCCCCACCCTCATCTGTGAGAACCTTCTGTCCCCACCCCCAGCTGTCCCTCCTCACTGCAGCCTCTGCAGAAAGCCTTCATCTCCCCCACAGTCCTCCTTTATACAGCTCAATTGAGGGGATTATGGACTCCTCACTAAGTGCCTCACATTAAAGATTCATGAAGGCACAACATATATTTTAATAAGGCAGTTTGTACAATACAGAACTCAATCCTATCCAATGCACATCACTGAGAACTGGGGCCAGAGCGCTGATGGGAGCTAAGGGCACCATGAAAAAGAATGCAGAGATTTCAGGCACCTCGTCTGCAGGAGCCCTGGACTCTGCTCACCCCACCCAATCTTCCTGATGAAGC
Organism: Rhinopithecus roxellana; assembly: GCF_007565055.1. Classification (NCBI taxonomy): domain Eukaryota; kingdom Metazoa; phylum Chordata; class Mammalia; order Primates; family Cercopithecidae; genus Rhinopithecus; species Rhinopithecus roxellana. The sequence goes on along the minus strand of NC_044561.1, from coordinate 111,675,252 downwards.
CCAAGGCAGCTTGCCCACCCTGAGAGTGGATGGCTCTGTATAAGCAGAAATACACACACTCACATGTGTACATGCATGCACTCACTCACATACACCTGCATGGGCATTGCCATACACGCACTTACATTCACGCAAGTATGCACACATACACACACAAAATTGCATGCACTCACATGTGCACTCATGCACATGCACACTGATGCACATGCACACATGCACACACTCACAGTCACACACTCCGTAAGACAACACTGAGTCTCACACACCAGACTCACAAGAACAGTGACAGTAATCACTACAATGAACTGAACGATTACTGGGTGGCCATCCCTCTACATGCATTATTTCATTTGTGGTCATGATAAAGGGTCCTTGTGTCCATTGTCCACCGAGGAAAACGACCCACAAAGTGGTTAAGTTGCTTGCTCAAGGTCACACAGGCAGTAGAGGCTGAGGCAGGATGTGAACCCAGGTCCATTCAAACTCCAAAGTCCACACTCTCAACCACTCAAAACACTGCCTTTGCACAGAGCCACCTCTAATCCTTTCTGGAAGCACAGAAGGAGTCAGGGGAGGGGATAAATAAATCTGCCTGAGACATCTACGAAGTTCCAGTAACACCCTTACATGTGGATACATACTCCTTGACACATCCTTCTTCATGTACTTAGCTCTATCCACTTGCACAGGCCCAAGAACTCACACATGCACACTCAGAAACACACCCATCCATGCACATTCACTCAGGCACACAGATAGGATGACCAACCATCCACATTTTCCCTGGAATGAGAGGTTTCCTGGAACAAACTTTCAGTGCCAAAACCTGGGTAGTTCTGGACAAATTGGGATGAATTGGTCACCCTACATAACACAGCCACTCCTATGTACCACACCCACACCCCTCCATGTGCTCAGTCACACTCTCAAGGCTCAGGGTCTGGTGAGTTCAGCAGGGTTTGAAGTTGTTAAGGAACTGCATTTTTAGGACCCTAACTACAGTGTCAAGGTTGCATTGAGTTCTAGGCACCTACTTAGTTCATCCAGTTTGCCCTTCTTCTCTCCTGCCCTGGCCCATTTTATCTTCCCCCAGGAACTGAGGAAGCTTGGGGTAAATCAGGGCCACAGGGCCCCGCATTTCAGGCAAGCAGGAACCTTCCACATCCAGATATTTCTCAGGCAGGTCCTGGACCCATCCTCCATCTCTCCTCACCCTAGCGTTCACAAACAGCGAGAAGGGAGGGAGCCCTTGCTCTCCAGGACCTCCATGGAGCTTGGTAGATCTGGATTTCAGTCCCAGCATAGCCTCTAGCTGGCAGCATGACTGAGGAAAGCTATTTAATCTCCCAGAGCCATCCCCATGACAGGAAACTGCAACCCAAGCCTCAGTACCTTTTCCTCTCACATCCCATCTCCAGCATATTTGGAATCCCGCCTTCACTCACCACCTCCCCTACTATCACCCAGTTCAAGCTCCCATCATCTCTCACCTGAACTACTGCAGTGGACTTCCAATAGAGGCCTTCTCTTTGATGTTTGTCATCTACAAACTGTTTTCAACCAAGCAGCCAGATAGTCTATTTTTAACCTTTATTAGGGTATAATTCATATGCAGTCAACCACACATATTTAAAGTATGCAATTTGGTATGTATATACTCATGAAACCACAATCAAGATAGTGAACATATCCATCATCCCAACAATTTCCCTGTGGCCTTTTATAATCCTCCTTTCTCTCCCTCCCCATCCTAGACAATCACTGATTTGCTTTCTGACACTATAGATTAGTTTGCATTTTCTAAAGTTTTATATAAATGAACTCATACAGTAGGTATTGTTTTGTCTGACTTCTTTCACCCAGTATGATTATTTTAAAATTTATCCATGTTACATGTATCAATAATTCATTCCTTTTTATTGTTGAGTAGTATCTCATTTTATGACTAGAGTCATAATTTATCCATTCACCTATTGCTACACATTTGGACTATTTCCAATTTGAGGCTACTGTGAATAAAGCTACTATGAACATTTGTGTGCAAGTCTTTGTGTAGACACGTCTTCCCTTTTTCTTAGTCAAATACCCAGGAATGCAATAGCTAAGTTATATAGTAGATATATCCTTAACATTTTAAGAAACTGCCAAACTGCTTTTAAAGTGATTGTACCATTTTCACTAACATCTGCAATATACGAGGTTTTTTTTTCCTTCACATCCTCACCAACACTTGGTGTGATCAGTCTTTTTAATTTTCAACACTCTAACTGGTGTGTAGTGATTGCCCTTTATGGCTGTAATTTCCACTTCCCTAATGGCTCATGATGTTGAACATCTTTTCATGTACCTATTTACCATCTATTTCTTTTTTGATCAAGTCTCTGTTTAAATATTTTGTTCACTTTTTGTTGGGTGTTTGTATTCTTAAAATTTTAAGATTTCTTTAAATATTCTGGATGTAAGTCCTTTAGCAGATATTTGTTTTACAAAGCTTTCCTCTGAGCCTGTGGCTTATCTTTTTGTTCTCTTGACAGTATCTTCTGAAGACCAAACGTTTTTAATGTTGACGAAAGGCAGTTGGTCTATGTCTTCTTTGACTTAAGCTTTTGGTGTCTTATCTAAGAAGTCTTTGCCTAACCCAAAGTCTCAAAGATTCTCTCCTGTCTCTTCTAGAAGTTTTATAGTTTTATGTTTTATATTTGGATTTATATTTATATGTATATATTTATAGTTTATAGTTTATGTTTTATATTTGGGTCCATGATTCATTTTTTAAAAATTTTATATATGGTAGAAGGTACAGATCAAAGTTTAGATATTTTTGCATATGGATATCCAAATGCTTCAAGCACTATTTGTTTAAAAGGCTACCCTGTCCCCATTGAATTGCTTTTGCACGTAATTGAAAATCAGCTGCCCCTATATATGTGGAATTCTATTCTGTTATATATTTCTGGACTCTCTAATTCTGTTACCTTCATCTATTTGTCTATTTTGATGACAAAACTTACAGTTTGATTAATGTAACTTTATAATAAATCTTGAAATCAGGTAGCATAAGACTTCAAGCTTTTTTCTTCTTTTCACAGTTATTTTGAATATATCAGGTTCTTAGCATTTCCAAATGAATTTTAGAATTAGTGTGTCCCTTTGCTCGGAATTATATTAAATTCATATGCCATTTCAGAGAGAACTGACTTCTTAACAATACTGACTCTGACCCATGAGCAAGACATAGCACTCTATTTAGGTTGCCTTTTATTTCGCTCAGTAATATTTCGTAGTCTCCAGGGTATAGATGGTTCATGTCTTTTGTTAGACTTATCCACAAACATTTTATAATATTATTCTCTAGTATATGGTGTTGCTTTTTAATTCCGATATGCAATTATTCATTACTAATATATAGAAATAATTGATTTTCATATATGAATCTTGTCTCTTGCAACCTTACTAAACTCACTTGTTAGTTCTAACAGAGTTTTTGTAGTCTCCATGGGATTTTCTACAGAGACAATCATGTCATCTGCGAGTAAAGATAGTTTTACTTCCTCCCTCTCAATCCAGATGCCTTTTATTCCTTCTTGCTTAGTTTAGCTGGCTAAAACACCCAGAACAACGTTGAATAGAAGTGATAAGAGCAGACATCATGTGGGAAATATTCAAGTCTCTTTGATGTTCTGTAAGAGTTTGTGTATGTTTGGTATTATGTCTTCCATAAATGTTTGATAAAATTTACAAGTGAAACCATGGGCCTGAAGTTTTCTTTATGGGAAAGTTTTTAACTGCAAATTCAATCTCTTTAATACACACAGGTCTATACAGATTTCATTGATTTTTCTCTTTTTTTGGTTTTCTATTTCATTGATTTCACTCTAAATTTTTTTTTCTTTTTTTGAGATGGAGTCTCACTCTGTCACCCAGGCTGGACTGCAATGGTGCGATCTTAGCTCACTGCAACTTCCACCTCCCAGATTCAAGCAATTCTCCTGCCTCAGTGTCCCAAGTAGCTGGGATTACAGATGCCCACCCCATGCCTGGCTAATTTTTGTATTTTCAGTAGAGACGGGGTTTCACCATGTTGGCCAGGCTGGTCTCGAACTCCTGACCTCAGGTTATCTGCCTGCCTCGGCCTCCCAAAGTGCTGGGATTACAGGCATGAGCCACCATGCCTGGCCTTCACTCTGAATTTTATTATTCCCTTTTATCTGTTTACTTTGGGTTAAATTTGCTCCCTCTTTTCTAATTTTTAAGGTGGAAACTGAAGTCATTGATTTGAAAGGTTTCTTGTTTTGCAACACAGGCATGTAGCACTATCAATTTCCCTGTAAGTATTGCTTTAGGTTTATCACATAAATTCCATATTTTTTTGTTAAAAATATTTTTTACTTCCTGCTTTTGCCCATGGCTAATTTAGAAGTGTGGTATTTCATTTCCAAATATTTGAAGATTTTTCAGATATCTTTTTTCTTATTGATTTCTAATTTAATTTAATTGTAGTCAGAGAATATTCTATATATGAGTTGAATCCTTTCAAATTTATCAAAACTAACAGATTTGTTTTATGGCCCAGAATATGGTCTATCTTGGTAAATGCTCCATGTGCACTTGAAAAGAGTGTGATTTCTGCTGTTGTTGGGTAGTGTTTTTTATAGATGTCAATTAGTTCAAGTTGGTTGATAGAGTTAACGTGGTAGCATCCCAAAATAGCAATATCCTTAGTCCCTAAGTCACACGTGGAGGAAAGCTTTTCAGGAAAGCCACAGAACAGGAACACGGTCGCTGGACTTCGAATAAATGGAAAACGAACATTTGTTGCATTGCACCATTGAGATCTAGGGTTTTAGTTTTTATTACTCTAATACAGGACCTCATTCCTGAAAGGCATTTTTCTAATATCTCCCTTTCTTCAGTGGAAAACAATATGAAACACAAGAGGGGAGAAAAGTGTCTTTTCCCATTGTAATACTATAAAATTAGCAGTGGCCAGAATTAGACTGAAGATTGGGGTGGTAATTACCAGTCAAAAAATCTTAATCTTAATTTAAATATCTATCTACTCTTCTCACAAATACTTGTCTCTCATTCTCATTTTTTATACAAGATACATTTTATCAGTAATTTGTTCATGATGACAACATGAACAACACTTGGCTCAGGAAGGAGTCTGCAAACAGGGCATATGAATACCTTAAATCCTTCAGGGAAGACTTGTTAAAACATGTGTGTTGTCTGCTTTCACCTTCCTCTCCGAGTTTGTCTCGGAATGGAATTCCACTATGTCCCCATTTGTTGGATGGGTGGATGGGTGGATGGGTGGGTGGATGGGTGGGTGGATGGGTGGATGGGTGGATGGGTGGATGGGTGGATGGGTGGGTGGGTGGGTGGATGGATGGATGGATGGATGGATGGATGGATGGATGGATGGATGGATGGAAGGATGGATGGATGAGTTGGGTATGACTAGGTTATCAATGGGAATCTTCTTGAATACAAGTAGAATAGGAAAAGTTCCCAGTAAGCCCCTGGATATAGGGTAAAACTTTCTTGCCATCCCTATCTGAAGTTAAAGAAGGAATGGAAAACTCCTTTGTTCCCAGAATAAGGAGGCAGGGGTAAACAGTGGCAATGTTCAGGGTGCCATCGCAGAATATTTTTACCGAATCAGGACTTCAGCCCTCTGTAATAAGACAGATCAAATTTGTTCCAGTTCCCATTGATTCATAAGACACGAGTATTTAATCCCCTGACTGGTTGATCTATATAAATGGGGCCACCAGCAGACTAATGTCCAAAGCTGCGATGGTGAGCCCAAGTTTTTAAAAACCCTGTCCTCACACTCCAGAATCCTCTCCAAGTCATGGTTCCTGCTCAATGCTCAACTAAGAGAGGCTCCTTGTTAAATCCTTGGGACAGAAACTTGTCTCCTGTAATATGGTGGACTAGGTATTGGAATTAGCCTCCCTGCTGAAAATAACTTTTAAAAAAATTGGTCAAATGTATTTTGTAAATCTTCCTAAAACCATGAAAGAGCTGAAAGGAAATATCAGTCCAAAGTAGAAATAAAGGCTGAACCCCAGAGAGATATGGAATGCCAAAGAGACTTTTGTCCAGACGATATTTGCCAAATCTGGACAATTTGAGCTTCAGTGTTCACAACCTCATGGAATGTGGGAAACAGAAGACAATGTTGAAGTCAACTCAAGGTTGAGAGTTTATTAGAAGACTCTCTTCAATCTCACCGAGACCCCCAAAGGTCTATGCTCTATATTGAAGGTGTGAAGTAAACTCTTCTGCCCACCCCCACCATCCCCAGAAGATCTGAATTAACAGTTGCTCAGCGCCGAGCATATCAGAAGTAGGGGGGAAGTCCTAGAAAAGTAGTAACCACAAGCCAATCCTCCAGTGAGTATGCAACTCAAAGTAAATCTCCCAGTGGTCCAAAATAAATACACTTTTTGTGCTCAGTGATCCACATTTGTAGTGCCCCCAGACACCTGTCAGTAATTCCCTGGAGGGATGCGCACACAGCCTAAGCTGCAAAGAGTCTCTAAAAATAATTTTCCAATAGAATTCTGAGGACAACACTTGGACTCCCCATATGCTAGTCCAGATACCCCCACTAACTCCAGATAATCTGAAATGTGTCCCTTCTACCCCTTGGCCAGTGTGGAGGTGACAGAGCTAGCCTGGGCCTGGACTCCAGCATGTCTTCGATTCATGAAGAAGTGGTTTGATAGAAAGTTATGGTAACAGCAAGATTCAGGGGGAAGATGATTAAAACCACCCAAGACAGCACCATTTTGAATCTCCCTCAAGTATTTCTGAGCACCAATTACTTAAATGCAATTGACTTGCTGATTACAAAACATTGTTATCTATTGATTAGAATAATAAGCAAATTTTAGCCTAATTCCAGTTACTATATATACTCAAAGACAAGAAAACCACATCCATGAGAATATAACCAATAATTATGTCTTTGCACAAACTCAGACTTTTTGATGCCGATGTGTCATGTGCACATGTGTGCTAGAATGTGCACCAGGTTTTACACCATGTACAATACACATTTGTTCTAGCTTAGGGAAACCCTTTAGGTTTGCTTTTAAACAAATCTGAAGACTAAGATATGGGTGCAAATTATTTCTTTGGGAGGTGCTTTCAGAAAGTAGCGTGAGGGTTTGGAAATTGAGAAGAAAATAAAGGCAACTTGTTAAGAGGTTAAAGAGCAGTGTCCCTCCTTCCCAAAGGGCTCCTCTGTGAGACTCCTGTGAGCACACCTCAAGAGTTGTGCTTTGGAAGGGTGAAAAGCTGGGGTACTTACCCACCAACTCCCAACCCTCACTGGTTGATGGCTGATCCTGGGATTGTTATTCCACCCTTTTGACCAGTTCTACTTGCAAGCTGAACCACTCCCTTGGGCTATGCATGCACTGAGGCGAGAGAAACAGAAAGCCATTGGCATTTATGGAACTGTCTGCAGGCACCTGCTGGTGTAGGCAGAGGGAATACAGACAGGCCGCCAACCATATCTGCACAAGGCTTATTCACTGAAGTAAATGGTCGACTGAAAAAACATGCTTCAACATGAGCCCACCTGACTCTGACATTAACCAAATGGGAAACTAATGTGATGTGCACTAGTCACTCACTCATTTGCTCACCCAACCAAAATTTACTGTACAACCCTGTGTTGTCATTCTTGCATTGCTATAAAAAAAAATTTGACACTTGATACTGAGTAATTTATGAAGAAAAGAGGTTTAATTGGCTCACGGTTCTGCAGGCTGCACAGGAAGCATGGCACCAGCATTTACCTGGCTTCTGGTGAAGCCTCGGGGAACTTTCACTTATGACAGAAGACAGATGAGGGGCAGGTGACTCACATGGTGAAAACAGGAGCAACAGAGATCAAGGGGAGGTGCCATACACTTTAAACAACCAGATCACTTAGCAGGAACAGCACTAAGCCATGGGATATCCGCCCGCATGACCCAAACACCCCCGACCAGACCTCACCTCCTACACTGAGGATTACATCTCAACATGAGATTTGGAGGGGACAAACATCCAAACTATATCAATCCCCTGTGCCCAGGAACTCTGCAAGGCACGGAGAGTGGAGTTGGGATTGAACATGTGTGGCCTCTTGACTCAGATTTTGTTTTCAATCGAGTGGGTGGGTGTTTCTCAGGCTCCCACACCTTTATTTCATGCCATGAATGTTGAGGCTAGATGGTATCATGGATAAAATCCTGGGCCCTGGAATTGAGGGGAGTGTGTTTCTGAGTGACTTGGGGCAATTCACGGACCTCCCAGAGATTGTGTTTATTTGAAATAGAGATATAATAATAGTTGGGAAGACTAAAGATGGCAATCCATGTAAAGTGCATGACACGACACCTGCCACTCTGGTACTAGATCTGCTGAAGAGGAGGCAGAGGAGGAAGAGCCAGTACCTACCTTTGGGCAGCTCAGAGGCTAGAAGGAGAGATAGGCATAGGAATCCTAAAACAGATAATCATAAAACAACAGAGATATGGAGGGATCCAGGTGCCACTGCTACATTCAAACCACCTCAAAACGTCCCAGCAGAAAGCAACTCATGGCATCTGTGCATCAGAAATTCAGGTAGAAGCTCAACAGGGAAGGCTGGGAGGATGACAGTGACTCAATGGCTGGGGTAGGAGTCGTTTAGAGCATGGATGGCAAACTACATTTTCTGAGCTGAATCCAGCCATCCCCATCTGTTTATATATTGTCTATAGCTATTTTTGCCCTATGGCAGCAGAGTTAAATAGTTGCAACAGAAACTGTATGGCCTACAAAGCCAAAAATATTTGCTATCCAGCCCTTTACAGAAATGTTTGCTGACCCTCATATGAAATTATTGCATTCACATGATTGGCAGTTGATGCTGACTGCCAGTTTGGACCCCAGCTGAACGGTCAGCTGGAACAGCACACGTTACTTCTCCATGTGGCCTCTCAAGATGAGTTAATTTGGGCTCATTCTCAGTATGGTGGCTGGTTCCCAGAGTAAGTATCCCAAGAGAGCAAGGCGGAAACTGGGTGGCATTTCAATGGCACAGCCTCCGAAGCCACACAGCATCAATCTGCACTAGTCCGTTAGCCAAAGATTCACTAAGGCTCAAGAAGAGATGACCCTACCACTCAGTGGAAAAAGTGACAAAGTCACATTGTAAAAAAGCTATGGAATGGGAAATATTATTGCTGCCCACTTTGGCAAATACAGTATTCCATGCACAGGGGCTTTTTAAAAGTGGATTGAAGAAGAAAGGAGTTTGTTTTTCAGGGATGCGTCCTAGAAGAGTTAAAACTTCAGCTGAGGCTAATCAGGCAGCTGAGCACCAGCCAGGCAAGAGCCTACCTTTGGTGATATTCAAACCTTCTCTATAGTGGTACAGATTCCAGACTCTGCCTGTGGGAGCAAGCCCCAAATACAGACAAAGGAGCGGGTACAGATGGGACTCTCCAATCCCAGAGGATCCCTGGGCTACCACATGAGACAACAACGAACCAGACCAGGGCAAATGCCAGCAATAGAGATGTAGACTGACATGGGCTGGGAAGAACAGTGGCATTGTGCCTGAAATGTTTAGCAAAATTCATATAATTACAATAGGAGTCACAACGAATATTGATTGAGCCCTTGCTAGGGGCCAAGCACTGTGCTAAGCTCTTTTCATGCCGTTTCTTTTCACGCTCCCAAAAATCCAGTAATGGTTTTTGGTTTTGTTTTTGTTTCCTGTTTTTCATTTTGTTTTGTTTAATGTTGAACAGATTTTTTAAGACATTTATTTCAAGGCAAACATATCATAGGCCAAGACTCCAACTCCAGCCCTTTCCATACCTATAGACGAAGGGCCACCTGCTAACAGAAATCCCAGGACCACTCTGACAGTGCCGTAGTATATCTCCTTCCTAGGCCGTTAGACACAGCTCACAAGGCCAGGCATGCCCAGAGATAAAGAGTGTTGTTTTTCACGCCTCGGGAACTAAAGTGCTTGACTTACAGGCTAAGTTTTCCTTGTGGCAAATCTTCTGAAATACAGCCACAGCCTATTAACTGGTAGCACGTGGGGAGAACCAGGCAGAACAAGGAAGCCCGCCTCTCCTTGGCTGCAGAGAACAGAAGTGGGTGAAGTAAAGTGAAGAGTCAGGCATGGCCTGCTAGAGATGGACCCCCCCCCACCCCTGGCCAGGCCTCCTGTGGCCCTCGGAACCCTGAATGTTTGCTCTGAGCCCTCTGTATACAACCCTCCTGCAAGACCCAGCCTCAGGCAGTCAGTCCTGGAAAGCAAGGAGCACTTGGCTCCACTGTGGGCCTAGACTCTGGGGCTGCCTCACACCATTACTTAACTCCTTCAAGGAGGGAAGCACTGTGGGCTGGGGAAGGCTGTCATCATGAAATTCCTCGAGACTCTCCATGCCTGGGACTGGGTCAGCCATGGTCCATCCTCCATCAAAGCTGGGTGAATAAGCAGATGAAAGATTCCTTCACACCTGTTCTTGTCATGCTGTTCAGTTCATACTCAAAGCTTTGGCATGAAATGGGAAAGCTGTATAGCCGGGTTTCAGTGCTTACTACTGCCTTCCATCCTGGGGTACCTGTGCCATCATCTCATTTCAGTAAAGGAGGGACCTTACGGAATCAAAGACTTGGTGTTCCCTTCAGTGCAGCCACTCAGCCTGTGGCCTGGATGTCAGCAGAGGCCCATCTGCAGCTGGACACCTGCCCACACCTGGCACTTGGAACACAGAATGCTCCGTTGAGTCAGGCTGGTCATTTGTAGCCAGTCAGAATCAAACCGAACATCCAGAATGCAAACCCCTGAGCCTGTTCGGCCGTATAATTAGTGATGCTTTTCCGAGAACTAAGCCTGAAGCAGGTCAGATTCCATCCAAGGTAACTCTGTGGACATCTCATCTGAAGCTTTTCCTATAAAAGAGATGTTAAGTGTTTCCTCCCACCCCATACCCCAGGCTTAGATAATATGCTCCATTCACAGGTCTGGCCCTGTGCGACCTCATCACCCCTCAGCCATTGCTGATTGGATCAGGTGTTGCAGGCTGGGCCAATCATATTCTCCATCCAGAAATGTGGGAACTGAGACACAAAAACTGAAGCATTTGGCTGTAGAACACCATAATCCTTTCCTTTGCAGGAGTTATCTCCATTTGTGATTATACACATACTTCTGTGATTATTTGATAAATTAATGAGTCATTGAATTAATAAATGAATGAATGAGAAGTTGAATAGCAAGGTCAGATGGAGGCAAGGCTAGAATCAGCACAGAAAACTGAGAAAGAAGTCCAGAAGGTTGAGAATTTGGGAGGCTTGCAAAGGAATCAGATCTCTAGAAAGAGAGATGCAAGATAAGCCCACGTATGGCTCCTGCATATGATTTTTTCAAGAGACCCAGATGTCTTCAGTAAATCCTCTTTCTGTCTGGACTTATTTGTCACCTTCTATTCTCTGCAGCTAATGTTTCCTAGGTTTCTATAATCCAGACAGCTCTCTGCAAAACAAGAGTGAGAGAGACTCAGTCTTCCCCCAAGATGCAGTGGCCTCCATGAGTACACCACAGCTGAATCTACACTGACCCAACATCCAGGAGAAGAATGCAAATACAGCTACCTGGCCAACAGATTGGCCTTTATTTTTTATTTTTTTATTTTTGAGATGGAGTCTTGCTCTGTCACCCAGGCTGGAGTGCAGTGGCACAATCTCATTTCATTGCAACCTCCGCCTCCCAGGTTCAAGCGATTCTACTGCCTCAGTCTCCCAAGTAGCTGGGATTGCCGGTGCCGCCATCACGCCTGGCTAATTTTTGTATTTTTGTAGAGACGGGGTTTCACTATGTTGGCCAGGCTGGTCTTGAACTCCTGACCTCAGGTGATCTGCTTGCTTCAGCCTTCCAAAGTGCTGGGATGACAGGCGTGAGCCACCTTGCCTGGCCCAGATTGGCCTTTAAAAACACAAATTTTGGAAAGCATCCTGGGGAAAGAATGAATGATTTGCATCACCACTGAACTCAGGCCTGAGTGAAAGACAGTCTGGCTTCTGCAGGGTGTCACGGATGTCCCAGTTCTCCAATATGAGAGGGAACTGCACCTTTCTTCAAGGCAAGTCTGAAGGCTGGAGAGAAACGGTGGTACCGGAGGCTGCCCCTTGGATCTCATTAGCTAAGTGGACCTGATGACAGGTGTTGCTGGCACTCCTCAGGAGGAATTCAGGTTGCATCCTTCACTGCAGGAACAAGTCATTCACACCAGATCCATCTCCTTGTACCATCCTGCCACCCTCTGATGAGGCCGCTGCCAAGTGAGGTAGGAATACGATCACACTTGTGTTTGCAAACTGTCACCTTTATAAAACAGGCAGCGTTTTTCTATTACAATTAAAAACACTTATGTCAAGTTTTGCTTTTAATTAAATCCTGTGCCTTCAACTTGCTAAAGAGCAAGAGGGACAAGTGGCCTGTGTGGTGCCAGAGAAAAACGAGAAAGTCTTATAGGAGCTTCCAAGAAGACTGAAATTTGCTCTGAGAGCTGCTGACCCTAGTTGGAGGCAAAACTTAAAATTCTGTAGCCTTCACTCAGGGAGGTAGGTGAAAACATGGGGAATTTGGAAATCACTATGATTACCAGCCCTGCACTTTTTTCCTGCCAGTAAAACTCCACCTTTCTTCATCAGGTGGAGATGCTTGGACCCCAGGATATCACTCCACTCTAATATGACTCGAAGGGATCTGCTAAAGGAAAGTTTCCTCTGACCTCATGAAAAAGAGGCAGTTGAAGAGAAACTGTCTGCTCCCACACTGGCTCCTGCTTCCTGCCCCTGACTATGGTGTAACAATGTGATGACTGAAGCTATGGCAGCTATTTTGTGACCATGAGGGCAATGCCAAGAGAATCACAGGGAGGCCAGCCCAGAGACATGACATTGTTGAACTGCTGAACAAGTACCAGCATCTTCATACCTCTAAGACATATTGTTATGTGAGAAGAACACACCCTTGCTTATTTAAGACAACTTTGTTATATTTCCTGTTACTTGTAGCTACAAACTTTTTTTTTTTTTTTTTTTTTTTTTTTTTTTTTTTTTTTTTTTTTTTTTTTGAGATGGAGTCTTGCTCTGTTGCCAGGCTAGAGTGCAGTGACGTGATTTCTGCTCACTGCAACCTCCACCTCCTGGGTTCAAGTGACTCCCCTGCCTCAGCCTCCCGAGTAGCTGGGACTACAGGCATGCACCCACGCCCGGCTAATTTTTTGTATTTTAGTAAAGACAGGGTTTCACCATGTTGGCCAGGATGGTCTCTATCTCCTGACCTCTTGATCCGCCCACCTCGGCCTCCCAAAGTGCTGGGATTACAGGCATGAGCCACCACTCCCGGCCGCTACAAACATTCTTAATTGATACAAGGCATGAATCAAGCAGCTGAGTCCATAGAAGGGAAAAGAAAAAGTAGCATTACCTCTGAACCTACTTCCAACTACACTAAGAAGAGACTATAAACCCCTTGCCTGATCCCCACGCTCCGTTCCATATCAGTCTTCTCTAGTCTTCTCTCATTCTATATTCCATCCACAAGCAGCATTCTTTCCGTTTCTCCAGTGCATCATACTAGCTCTTGCCTCAGGGCCTTCACACAAACTGTGACCTCCATCTGAAATGCTCATGCCCTACTCTGTGCCTGTCTGTCTTCTTCACATACTCTCATCATTCAGGTCTCAGATCAAATGCTACCTCCTCCCAGAAGCTTTCCCCGAAAATCCATTCTAAAGCAGCCCTGATTTTCCACCTGGCACATATTTCTCTCTGGACTATATTTATATGTTGACTTCTTCACTTTCAGTCTTTCCAATCAACCCTGTGATCTGACAATAGCAGCCCTGTGGATTCATTTGCCATTATTTTCCCCATGTTTAGCACATGCTTGATGCATTTTAGTCCCTCACATGCTTGAATAAAGGAAGGAAATACTGTTTACTGTGCTAGTCACTCTTCATTTGTTAGCACACTGCATTCTCTCCATCTGCCCAGGAGGTGAGAATGCTTGTCCCCATTTCAAAGATGGCAAAACCAAGGTCCAGAGAGCTTTTATAATGTATCCAAGATAACATAGCCAGTAAGTGATGGGTCATGATCCAAACACTGGTCTTCTGGTCCTGTGTACTCTCCTCTGCATCAGAATTGCTTCTGGCTGAGCTTTGTCAACTTTATCGGGGGATGATGGGGCAGCATTTCCAAACATGGTCTTGAGGAATCCTGGGCCTATTAGCAGCTTCACAGACAGAAAATAGGGTGCAAATACTCCATGAGCTGCTGAATTCAAACATCAAGTCCAGCAGTAAGAATCACTTGAACCCAGGAGGTGGAGGTTGCAGTGAACTGAGATCGCTACACTACACTCCAGCCTGAACAACAGAGCAAGATTTTGTCTCAATAAATAAATAAATAAATAAATAAATAAATAAATAAATAAGAAGCAAACATATTTTATTTGGTGATGAAGAATCTTTCCAAAATGCCCAAATCTACCTGACAATTTACTACAGATTAACATTCTGGTGGGGTCTTCCTTTAAAGAATGAGGTTTGTGTAAGGCCTGTGTAGCTGCTCTACCCTGGGCCCCAGGGATCTCTGACATGCCCTGTAGATGGTGAGGCAGAATAAATCAGAAAAAAAAACTCTAATGTTTGGACTTGATACATGCTAATGCCAGAATATCTCACCACAGTGATTTTGCAATGCAAAGCTGCCATGAACTGTTGTACAGGTTTTGCACTGCACAAATCTAGGGGCTGTCTATTATGCAAATGGAGCCTTCAGTGGTATACAGGGCAAACCTACCCAACCACACATAGCATCTCTGACCATTAAGACCTCTGATTAGTTTGTTGGTGTTTGGTTTTTGTTTAATACAGATTTCTGGGCCCCACACCCAGGTCTTAAGCTGAGAATTTTTACTCATATGATACACCAGGTATGTATGATGCAGGTCATCTGCACACCACCCACTGAGAAACCCTCCTGATTGGTCATGATTGGATTTTACAGTAACTCCAAGACAGGAGCTGGTATCCCTAGTCTTCATTCCCTTGTCCAGAAAAGAAAGAATGAAAAACATTTGCAGGAATTCAGAGTCCTAGTGAGCCGACTCTCTCAATGTGTTTCTGTTATGTCCTGGCAAAAAGAAGCAGCTAAATTCTGGATCCCAAAATAGGAAGTCAAAGGTTGCCTAAGTATGAAAGAAATTCTGTTGTCTAGAGAAAGGGGGTAGTCTTCGTTTCAGGGGAAACCCTAGAGTTGGCAAAACCCCTTCAAAATGATTCAGTGGGAAGGTGACTGCTAAGTAGAGGCCCACGCACCCCACTGCGCAGAGATGGCTGTTGTCTACAGTCACCAGGATTAACTGCTTGCTGCCTCAACTGCTCGATATGCTTCAGTTCAATCTGCTGGAGGATTTTTTTTCTCCCTCCCAGATATGTATCTTTGACTTCCTAATGGAGGTCAATTAGAACTAGGATTTGTTTCACAGTCATTTTGCTTAATGCATCCTTATCCATAGGAGGGGAGAAAGTGTGTTATCATGTTTATCTGTACAAGAAGGAAGGATGAACTCAAAGGGTGTCTCTCTAAATTTTCCTGTCGTCTGAGTCACACGTCCCTAACATACATAACGTGTTTCCCTTCTTCTGCATCTTTGTTTTCGATGCTTCCCTAGAGGAGCATCCTCAGACCCCTCTCTGCTTCTTTAAATCTTTTTTCATCTTTTCCATGCCCCACACAATTGATACTTCACAATAAGATGTTCCCTGATGTATCCCAGTGAGAGTTAACTGCTCTATCCTCAGCTCTCCAATTACACAGTGCCTCTCGGTCTTATCCCAATCTGCCTTGGTGCATGGCTGGCCAGCTGTGTACATGCCTGTCTCTTTTGCTAGAGAATAAACTCTGTCTAGGTAGGGCTTGTGCCCAGGTGGGCCCTGCGGAAATGTGTGCTGAAGGCAAGCATACCACATATGACTAAATGCAACTTTTAGCAATGTGGCAATATGATAGGGTCTCATTAATTCATATCAATTTGAGGAGATCTCAATTAATGAGAAACTGGGGTAATTTAAAAGAGCAATAGCAGCTGGGCACGGTGGCTCACGCCTGTAATCCCAGCACTTTGGGAGGCCAAGGCGGGAGGATCATGAGGTCAGGAGATTGAGACCATCCTGGCTAACATGGTGAAACCCTGTCTCCACTAAAAATACAAAAACAAAATTAGCCGGGTGTGGTGGTGGGCACCTGTAGTCCCAGCTACTCAGGAGGCTGAGGAGGGAGAATGGCATGAACCCAGGAGGCAGAGCTTGCAGTGAGCCGAGATTGTGCCAGTTCAATCCAGCCTAGGGGAAAAAAAATCATGCCACCTCACTCCAGCCTGGGGGGGTGAAAAAAAAGCAATAACTTACTCAGAAAGTCAGATAGAAACTCAAATTAGCCCAAGAGTATTATTGAAGACCTTACCTTCTGAATCAGTAAGTAAGGATGAATAAGTAAGAACATATTAATTATAGCTTATCAGTTAGGCAACAGCAGGTTCTCTGGGCTGCTTCACTTAGAAAGGCAGCCAGGCCTATAGATTAAGAGCTAGTATGTAAAGTTGGCTGGACCTGGGCTTTATTTAGTTTTCACTAAACCACATACTAGCTGCATGGCTCTGGGCCAGCCACTTAACTCTCTAACCCTCAGTTTTCTCATCTGTAAAATGGAAATAATTTCTTCCTCCCAGGATTATTATGAAAAGAAATGATGTCTGTAATGCATGTCCCACTGTACTGGGCACATTGTAAGTGCTCAATAAATGTCCCTTGCCATTGTAATTATTATTTAATCTGTGAGAGGAAGAGATTTTCTAAATTTAAGAACAATTTTGACCCTACTCTGTACCTATCCTGAAAGGTGTGGGGGGCGAGAAACACCTTATCAGATTGTCAAGCCTCAGGACCCTGGATGTCAAGGACTTATTATGACCTGCTCAGCCAGTGGGGCAGGCTTGCAAAATGACTGCTGGCAGAACAGTCCCCGTACATATTTGTCCCATTTTCCAATCACAATACTCTCCAGAAATCAAGACGATTAGCCCCTTTTTCCAATGCCCTCATAAGTGAAAACCAAGAGAATTAGAGTTGGCTTCACCCAAACACAAGCTCCCAATATGCAGAAACTCCAGCAAGCTAGGCTCAATTTGATAGAGAACCGATCCCCCCCACCCCCTTCTCCCCAGCCAGCACATTTTAAAGACACAAAACCAATCAATAGGGAGCATTCAGAGAGTTGCTGCCAGTGGCTAGAAGAGAATAGATGCCGAGAAAGTCATAACGATGATAAATCCGGGCTCCGCTCCTCTCTGACTAATGTAGGCACTAAAACACACCATGAATATCCTGCTTTGAAACGTGTCACGCTTCTGAGGGACCAATCAATCTCTGGCTCTCGGTGGACCACATTAAAATAAATTTGTCACCGTGAGTTTATGAAATATTGATGGTGTTTTTTAGTCAGGGTGTTAGGAGGTGGAAAGGTGTATCTGAAGAGGGAGGCAGGGAATGGGAGAGTTACTTTAATGAATTATCTCCAGGCTAAGAAAGGAAACATATGCAGAGACTGGAGGAAGATGAAGCATGGAAGAAAATACATTGGCGTGGAGAGCAAAAAGCTTCCAGAATGAGAAAGCCCAGAGCAGTGATGCCTAAGCTGTGTTCCAAAACACACAACTAAATGGCTACTCTTGGGAGGGACTTGGGTGAAAATGGGGGTTTCCTGGTAAAATTTGGGAAACTGTATACTCAATCCAAGCCTTGGAGAGACAGGTGCCCAATAACATGTTAAAAGTTCTGAGAAGTCCTGCAGTGAAAAAGCTCATCTAACTTTGTTTAACCTAATATTTCCCAAACTTATTTAACATGGCAAAATGAACATCTTACTGAACACTAAAGTTCTACGGAAGCCAGTTTGGAGATACCGGCCTACATCCTTGCGACGCAAACTGTGGTCCATGAACCATCAGCATCATATCGCTTGAGGGCTTGTTAGCAGCTTCCATTCCAAACCAACTGGATCAGAATCTGCATTTTAACAGGATCCCAGGTGATTTATGCACAGTGAAGTATGAAAAGTGCTAGTTTAAGTGACTCACCAGAGAAAGAAGACGATACAGGACAAGCTAAGATATGCCTGGTAATGAAGTGCTTCTGTTTGTAATCCTGACCATGACCTGCACAGCAGGACCCAGGGACTCCATGCCCTCATCCAGCACTGGGGCTGTGTATCAGCTGAGCAATCACTCGCACTGGCAGAAGCTCAGAAGGCATTTTTAAAATCAGGTGTGCAGTGACCTCTCTTGAAACAAGTGGAAATTATAGACACCCAGTGGTCTTTTTGTATTTGCAAAACCAAGAAACAGAAATACCTCCACCAGCACTATAAAAGCTGAATTCAGGTCATCAGCCTGCCCAAACCTCACCAGAAGCCTCAGGCTTGTCACTTGGCCTCTAAAGACATGTACCCCAATGAGAGTTAAAGCTCTATTCTCAGCTCTTGATTGTATCACAATCTGCCTTGGCACATGGCTGACCAACTGTGTACATGCCTGTCTCTTTTGCTAGAGCATCAACTCCTTCTGGGTAGGGTCTGTGCCCAGATGGCCACTGAGGAAATGTGTTCTGAAGGCAACCATGCCACATATGACTTACTGCTGGTGCCTGCACGTGGAAACTGAGGTAGAGAAAGCCCAGGGATCTCAGCCAGACTACCACTGCTGCACAACAGGTGGGTGCTCAGACTCTGCATCCCAGCTCCGCTGCTTACTTAGCTCTGCGACTTGACAAGTGACCTCACCTCTCTAAGCCCCGAGCCCCAGCTGTCTTGCTCACCTTTGTATTCCAGCACCCAGCACGTCTGGCACATAGAATCACTGAAAACATGCTTGATGCATGAATGAGTATACTGTTGAATCTGTGCAATGGGGACAAGGCTATTTCCCACCTCTTAGCATTATTGAGAGAATTCATGGAATTGGGTCAGGAAGGTGCACATCGCAGACATTCAACATGAATCTCTGCCTTATTTATGTATTGGACAGTCCCACGTGGATGATGGAGGGAATTTTTAACTTTTTGCTTGTGCTTTGGCAGCGTGAAGAGAATCTGATGCTGGTCTTTGTTAATTAGTGATCAGTTCTCTGGTAGATCAAGGAGGCAGAACAGGATTCTGCTCCCTCTGGTGGCTTCTGAACTTCTTTGTTCCTCAGAATTGCCCTCTGAGAATTCTTCCCAGAAGAGAAATTGTTGGCAGGAACCACACCCTGCAGAACAACTCCCAAGGCCTCTTGACCTTGGTCCACTGACCCTTAAGAATGACCCTGATACCTTGGAGGTCCGTTTTGGTTCACTAACCCTCAAGAATCTCCAGTGACCCTCGAGAGTCAGCTGGGGAGAGTATCTTGTTCTTTTCCTTCAGCAGCTACTGGCACCCATGGAGGTGGTTTTCTTCCTTCTTACAGACCATGTGACCAGGACAGGACCAAGGCTCAACACACTGCTGGACTCCTCTGCTCCCTCTCCAGGTGTCTGAGCACACCCAGCTTCAATCCATTCTTCCCTTAAACCCTCAGCAAATTACTCTCTGTGAGTCTCAGTATTCTCCTCTATATAATGGGGAGAAATAAGGTCTACCTAATAATGTTGTGATGAAGATGAAATGAAATAATGCCTGTCATTTGATTGATTTTGATCAATGGATGTTGGGCTCAAATGAACCAGGCACTCAAGAAATGGTATTACTCATGCATTTGGGTACTGTCATTTTAAGGATTCTTTTTGGCATCAATGCATGGCAAAGAAGACATGCAACAAAGTTTACCAAAAGAATGAAGAAAGGATCCAAAACATCAAGATAGAATATACTGTTTGAGAAGTAGAAATAAAAAGGGTATTAGAAACTAGGAATTATTCAGTGTTTACTGCATAACTGGCAAAGTGCTAAAACCATTTAAATGTGTTATTTCATGTAATCCTTAAAAATAATCTCATGAGATAGGTATTATTGTGATCCCAATTTTAGAAATGAAGAAACTGAGACACAGAAAGGTTAAGTAACTCTCCTAAAGTCACACAGTTAGTAAGTGGAGAAGCTGGGATTCAAACTCAGGTCTTTCTGACATAATAAACTAAGCCCTGGGTCAGAAAGGTATATCACTCAGTTCTTTAGAACAGCTAAAGCTGCAACCAATCACTGTCTCCTGTACCAGGTCTAAAATCAGTACCCAGAAGACTCAAATTTCACTGAAAAACAAAAGGGAAGCCAAGTGTCCCGAGGTTGCTACATTCCACCAGCCACCAGACAGCTCTCTACAACAAAGAGTTATCCAGCTCCAAAACTGATTATCCATTCTGCAGATGTTGATGCAGAGGAAAGAAGTGGTCATGAGGAAAGGTGGGTTTATGTTCTTGGCACCACTTGGCAGCTGTTAGATTTGAGGCAAGTGAGTAAATCTTTTTAAATCTCCCTTTTTTTAATGGCATACAGAGTCATGGTAAGAATTTGGGTAAACTGCCTAGTAAACTAGCCATGATCCTGCATGTATTTCCAATGCCAGGAGTAATGGTGAGTTCCTGGGATACAAAGACCAGGAGAGCAATATCCTTTGCCTGGCAACTTCACAGACCAGAAGGAGGACACTATTGTGACAGCACAGAGGATGGAGCAACCAACTTTAAAATGATGGAGAAGAGAGTGCCGTCAGGGAAGGTTACATCTAAGAGGGCTCTTGAAGGGTAAATAGGAGTTTTCCAGGTAGATAAAAGAGGAAGAAGCACTTTCAGGGAAGATTGTAGATATGAAAGTGTTTTATAAATGGTAAAATGTGATTGCATTTGCCTCAATGACAATACCATGGGCAACATCATGTCATGAACAGACCAGTTTAGCTCATGCATCCATGTTTAGAAACCTTTGTTGTTATCCATGGTGACCTTCAGCCCCACTGTGAGATTCATTTCCATAGTCCCACTACTGAAGTGATAGGATTTCTGACGCACTCCAGCTGTGTCACCAGGGAGGAAGGTTATGCTGGTTGGTTAAGCAGTACAGTCCCCATCAGTTAAGTGACAAAATCAGCTCAACCAAGTGACTGTCATTATATTAACACACCAAGTAAATGACTAACTGAGCGCCTGACTTGTCAACCAAGCATGCTACAACACTCTTCACAGATTGCAGATCAATTTAGCCACCTCTGTGCCTGAAACCCTTAGGTTTTTTCTGAGAAGTTTCTACATGAGCCATAAATGTGTGCAAAAGCATAGAAGAATCAAAGTGGCCCTTGATGATCAGCTGCACATGTGCCTAATACCCCAACATGGAGCTTTGGTCAGGTCAGAAGAGAAGTCCAAGAGACCCAAGGCATGGAGACTGAGCCCCTATCAGCTGGTACTTGGGACCTAAAGTGCCTGGAAGAGGTAACTGGCTGGTACCTGGAAAAGGAAAGTCCAGGAACATGTGGGAGAAAAACTGAAATATCTGTAGAATACAAAGGACCTGTGTTCTACCAACTAATTCCTGGTAGTAGATTGTATTATTCTTCAAAATATTCACTGTCTTTTGCAGGGAAAAATTCTATGTCTTCCATCCCACTGAGGTTGGATTCAGCTCTGGGACCTGTGCTGACCCTTCTTAGGAGAGGATTACATAGTCATTGAGATTTGAGGAGTGTTTGTTACCACAGTGGAACTTAGGCTGAGCTGATATATCCACTCCGGCAGCCTGGAATTAATTGTTGCAAAGAATGGCTGTGAGCATTTTTAACATACAGGGATGCCACCCCTAGTAATGAGGCAAAGTCCAAAGAATTTCCAGGAAATGTTCATCAATTTCTCTACACTCAGAGCAGTGGTCCTCAATCAAGGTCTATTTTGCCCCGTGGAACATATGACAACGTCTAGGGATATTTTCAGTGGTCATGACCAGGAAGCTGTTACTGGAATCCAGTGAGTAAAGACCAGGGATTCTGCCAAACATCCTACAATGCACAGGACAGCTCTCTACAATAAAGAGTTATCCAGCTCCAAATGTCAGTATTGCTGAGGTTGAGAATCTCTGCCTCTGAGAGAAACCAGGAAGGGGGTAGAAAGAAGTGGGCTATATATCATATTTAACAATACGAGCATGTAACATCTACATACCATTATTAAATTTACAAAGTGTTTGCTCATACATTCTTTCACTTCACCTTTATGGTACTCCTGAAGGATTCATATTTTTCTCCTATCTCATCAATGGGGTAACAGAAACCCAAGCAAAATCTTACCTAAGGGCATATTTGTAAGTGCAGAGTCAGAATTCTAGCCCCGTATTGCTACCCTACTTCCCTACCATGTTTCATTAAACCAGGGCTGTTTACAATGTCATTTTCTCCGGGATGTAAATCAATAAATACTCTGTCTCTCATTCAGGGGCAGTGTCTCAAAGATAGATTTGGTTAATTTCTAAATATTTCTAATCCCTTTGAACATGGGGTTCAGCAAAACAGACATACTGCTTGGTTCATTTGTTTTGATAAGGATAGCTTTGTTTTAATTATTTATGATAATACCAAGTGTAAACTAGTCAATTACCCTGGTATATCTTGTCAAAGTAACAATGCCTTGGCGAAGTCTCTAAACCACTGACCTCTTAAACCTTTGCTGAGAACTGGAACAAAACCATGGCAGGGATTTCTTGGTGGAAAATCATCTATTGCCCAACCAATTAGCCAAGCTGTGATGCTGAATGCTCTCTACTGCAGCATTCCAGGGATGCATGAGTTTTCTTGTTGCATGGGTCTAATCAACAAAGGCTGGCAAAAAGAAAGGCATATCAACAGTGGGAAAACTGTCATCCAAAAATACCAGTGCAAGTCAGATAATTCCCAAAGCATGTTGTGCAGTTCCTATTGAGGTCCCATAGCTCATTTGTAGTGAGAACAAAACTAGAGACCATTCACATTAGTCATCTGTGCCCTACCCATTGCCAGGGCTCAGACAAACCTTCCAAATCTATCCAAAGACTTCTCACTACTAATCCTGACAGGTAACTATAGCCTAAAGATTATGGGGAAGATAACAATGACAGACATGAATCAATAAATATTCTTATATTGGCATATGGCTAAATATAATTCTTCACCAATATAATCATCTATTACATTTTACAGTGATTATTGTGATTACTACTGCACTTGGAAGCTGCTTTTATGGCAGTGTATTAATCTGGTAGAAATTAAAGAAGTGAGTAGTACATGAAGTATGTGTGATCCCAGGAATAGATGTAAATGTAAACTTTTTAAGCTACCTATTTATGACCTTAATTTCTGACAATAATTTTGACACAAAGTAATAAAAAGGGACAAGGTAGAGCAGACAGAGTCCATTGGATGTGGAAGACTGATAAGACGTTGAGGTCTTCCATCAATTTCTTGTAACAGTGCTTAGGCAGCCTCTTGCAGAGATGAATCCACTAATTTGCATAGTGGATGAAGAGCCTGCTCTGTAGCAGATGCTCTTGACATCCTGCCTAGTATCCCCTTGGCCCACCTGGGTTACCTGCAGTGGCAGATGGAAACATTTCCAGGACACTGGCACTTCCCACCTCTAATGCCTCTTCCTACATCTTTCTTCTCTGCCTAAGGGCTTTATCTATCACTCCTTGAGTGTGTTGACCTGCTGCAAGCACAAATGTCCCCAGATGCAATCTCCAAATGATGAGGTAGAGGAATCAGTGGACAGATGTCCCAGCCTCCCCTCTCCAGTGGGAATACTTTACAGTGTATACCACACACTATCTCAGTGGGTCCCCAGCAGAATGGACCCCAAGTGGCCCACAGCCATAATCTTACACTCACCAGCATGCCACTTGTTTGGCTTGTTTGACTTTTCTTCCTCCCCTGTCCTTCTTTCCCTACTTCCCCATTTTCTGGGATCATCCTCCAGATAAACAAATGAGCTTGCATCCAAGTCCTCCTCTCAGAAGGATGTGAACTAAGACCCTACCTTCCTATAAAATAAAAACAGAACTCTAATCCTCCTTGAGTTTCAAGGATTTTTTTAAAAATATATGATAGACTACGGTGAACTGGAATAAAGCCAGGCGGCAGGGAGGATTCATGAGCTGGAGAACAAACGCTGAGAAGGAAGAGACATTAAAATAAAGAGGCCAACACAGCCTTGAATGCCTAAGGGATGAAGGGAGTCTGCCTCCACGTAGAAGGATGAGGCTAATTCCAGCCTTCCACTTGACCTAAACTTCCCCTTCCAGCCCAGTTGGTTGGGCAAAAGATGATTTTCCACCAAGGATCCTCACCATGGTTTTGTTCCACTTCTCAGCAAAGATTTAAGAGGTCAATGGTTTAAAGACTTCTCCAAGGCAAGTGGAAGCAGCAGCAGCTACCCCGTGTTTATTACTTCTTTTAGTTTCCTCTGAGAAAACTGCCTCTCTTCATTGTGAGTAACTTTTGTGGGAGGGTTGTTAGAGGTGACCACTTCAACTATGGGAAGCCAAAGAGAAATGATCTTCCTCCTTCTAACCCAGCACAGTCAGAAGTAGGGGCAGGCTGATGGAGGAAGGCTAGAAGGCTTACACTCTCCATGGGGACTTCTAATCTAGGGAGAACAGGGAAGAGGTGGAAAGAAATGGCTAGAGTCCATTCACTGCTGTAGAGCACAGGGGCCCCAACCAGATCCTTCTTCCCATAAAGCGATTGTTGGGCTTCCCGATTCATGTATCTACAGAGCTCTTAGCTAGCCTGGTCCATGATGCCTGACAATTCTGAGATCCCAAACATCCTGCCAACAGATTTCCTTTCACCTAAATGCAGTAAAGTTTCTTTCTGTTGTTTATAACCTGGAATCTTAATTGTTATTTGCATATTTGCAATATGAGCGTTTGGGGTGGGAAGCTATGTGTCGGGGGAGGGTGGGGAGGGATAAGAAAGTAGAGAGAGAGGAAGGGAGGTGGGAAATAGGAAGGAAGGGAGACCACTGAAAAAGTTTTAAAATGTAAAAGAACTGGAAAATATTTGTGGAGCCTGGACAGTTTTGCAATGAGACGTTCATCAAATGGAGCATAAACCAGAAGGAGGAAGTGTTCTTTGTCCTTGTCACCTCTTGGAACCATTATTGCCTGGATAGTTAAAGGAGATGCACCTTGAAACCACTAGGAACACACAGCTCCAACAGAGCCATCAAATTACAAAGTCCCAGTGCAGCTAACCACAGCATCCAGCATCACATAATGCAGGAAAGTCCTTTTACTCACTCCACAAGAGGGATGACAGCATCAGAGCTGGGTACACAAATCAAGTGTTAGGGTCCACACCTGAAACAGCTACCCTTGGGGGTGGCATTGCTGGTGGCACTCTCAGGGAGATAAGACAAGATGCTGTAAAGTCAGGGTGTGGCTTAGTCATCCCACGTTTATCTGGAAAAGGAGAGAATGACAACAGGACTGATTTATGAACACATGGAAGCTTCTCTAGAAATCCCCCAAGCCATTTGGAAAGCAGAAGCATGGAAGAGACTGACCTTTCTATAATCAAGTAGGTGGGATTTGAAGCTTCCCAGCTCTTTACTGCAACTGCATCCAGGGACTAACCAAGGCAGAGTATTTGGGTCAATGTCAAAGGCAGGGTTCTTGAGTAAATTGCCTGGCCTCCTCAAACTTCAGTTTCCTATTCTATACATTATATCACCACCTATCTCATTAGGCTGTTGTAGGGCTTCAGGGAGATGACATATATGTATTTAATAATACATATTGCTGTTGATATATATTGTTGTATATTATATATGTTGTTAGAGCCTCATCTCAAATATGCACTGAACTAAATCTTAGATTAATGATTTACATGAAAGAAGGAAAGAGAAGCTCAGAAGGACAGGGCTGAGAATGTGGTGCATGCCATCCCAAGATCACCAGGCTGAGCCAGATGACTTTATGAGCTGGACAGCAAACCATCTTTCATGGCGGTTCCATTTTCCTCCTTCCCAAAGCTGCAGTCTCATTCAGAGGATTCCCTCTCCCAATAAAGGAGGCCTGTTCTGCTGTTGAGGTTATATAAGGAGATCTGTGCCAAACCCACCAAAAACATCTCAGCTCAGCCTCTAGGAGAAAACTGAAATCAATATTGATCTAATCACAGAATTCACTAAGAATAAATGTGAAGAAATAAATTTCAAAAAATATTGATAGACCTAACTATAAAAATTAAAAATTCGAAAACATACTGAGAAAAAAAATTCCAACATATATGATGAAGAGTTAATATCCTTAAGGTTACAGGTTAGATCACTCTTAAGAGCAGTAAGAAAACAAATGCTGCATTAGGGAAACATGATCCACAGACAGAGAAAGTTCACGTAAGAGGAATGATAGCCAGGAGCAGTGGCATGTGCCTATAATCCCAGCTACTTGGGAAGCTGAAGTGGGAGGATCACTTGAGCCCAGGAGTTCAAGGCTGCAGTGCGCTATGATTACACCTGTGAATAGCCACTGCACTCCAGCCTGGACAACATAGCCAGACCCTGTCTCAAAAAAAGGAGGAGAAGAACTATAAATGACAAAGATTTAAAAGGTTCATCCTACTAATAATCAAAGAAATGCTAATTAAGACAGCAATGTGATTTCATTTGTAATCTATTAAATTTGCAAAGATTAAAGAAAACTCAGTGTTGGTGACAGTTGAGCAAGCTAGATACTCATCGATTGCAGGTGGGAGTATAAATTAGCACAAATTCCTAAAGAGTAATTTGGCAATCTGTATCAAGGATGCTGAAAAATTATTCATGCCTACTTAACAATTTTATCCTAAGGAAATAATTAGAAATGTGAACAAATATTTATTTACAAATGTGTTCATCATAATATGACTTTTAGTGGCAAACAAATGGATCAACCTGACTATGAAACAATAAAGAAATTAGTAAATAGCATATAGTTCACCCATATTGTGGAATATTATGAAGTCAATAAACAACATACTTTGGAATACATTAAAAAACAGGTTACAGAACAATATATAATATGATCCCACTATGTAAAAAATGAAATTATATTTACACATATCATGTAGGTATAGAAAAAGGATTGATGTTTTCTACTCCAAAATGTTTGTTGTGGTTAATCTTAAGAAGTGGGATTATAAAATTAATAGGACTTACACCTGCTTGATGTTAGCAGCAAGAAATAAGGAGGACTGACACATAGACCCAGTCAGATAGAAACTCAGAACCTTCAAAATGCAGGATTTTTTCTTAATGAGCCTGACCTCATAAGACTGTAACATTTGGGTTACATAAATTCAAGAATGGATAAAGGGATATGAAAGTAAATATGAGGGAAATTTTTAATTAATACCGAAAATACTGCACAGCTGTATACCAATGGTCTTGATTTAAAAAACTGTAATTTCCTAGAAAAATCACAATGTTATAATGACCAAAATTAATTAAATAAATATTAAGAAATCTGAATACACTGATTCTGATGGAAGCTGTGGCCTATAGAATAAAGTAGGGGCCAGAAATAAGTGGTTAACTATTGAAAATAAAGAATCAAAATAGGTATCATTTGCAAATATTATTATAAATTTAGAAAACATAATACAAAAATTTGAGAAACTAATGAGAATTTATTATATCTCATTAGATGACAAGATACAAAATAAATGTATATAAATCTATACTTTCATTGACTTTTATAAATGAAAAATATTCAATCTATAGTAGCAAAGTCATTCAAAATTACTCAATTACTCAGTGGTCAAAGAGCAGTTACTCTTAATGTCAGGGTGACATGTTATTTTTCCTAATTCTAAGCTCTATATTTTAAGAACTTTAGGGGTAACATCATCATCTGAAACATATTGAAGAAAACCAAGGTTTTGTCCTCATTTCCTATTTGATTAAACTCAAGCTTTTGTTTTTCCCCTTGTTTTGAAATTCCCTAATAATGAAACTCAGACACTTGGAAATCAACCATTGCTTTCCTTAGATCTTATGTAAATATCTGAGTGGTGGTTCTCCAGGACATAAAAATTGGTCACCCAAGCTCTCCCATCTTTGAAAATTCAGCAGTCTATTGCAATGTTAAAGCAACAACAACACTGTCACAACTCACTCTTCTACCTGTGGCTAGAAATTGTCTTGCGGCATTTTTTTGTGAGGTACTTTCTGAATTCAAAGACATTAAAACATGTGAGACAGGGAAGCATGCATCTTAGAATTAAGGAAGGGGGTTATCCCAGAAATTTAACAAACATGATCAACTTATATAAGATCCTATGAATAGAAGAAAGGGGCAATCAAATCTGGTTGCACCTACCAAACCAGTAATGGGGATATTTTGTGATAAAGATTCTGGTGATAATATTAATGATGTTGGTAATAGTGAAGAAAATTGATGGGGAGGAGTAGAAGTGAGTAAAGAAATGGTCATGGATGAGTAGAGTAGCATTAGGATGGGCGTCGGGATAAGAATAGGAACAAAAATGAGTGACAGTAGCCATTGGGATGGCCATGAGAATGGGAGATAAGAATAGGAACAGGAATGGATGACAGTGGGCATTAGGATGGGAGTGGGAATGGGAGTGGGGATAAGAAAAGGAATGGGAATAGGTGACAGTGGGCATTAGGATGAGTGTGGGAATGAGTGGGGATAAGGATAAGAAAAGGAATGGGTAACAGTGGGCATTAGGATGGGTGTGGGGATGGGATTGGGGATAAGGATAGGAACGGGAATGGGTGGGCATTGGGTTGGGAGTCGGAAAGATGAAGAGGAAGGGAAAGATGAGCACACATCATACACATCATTATTATTAGGGTAAAGTGTCTTCGTGGATGCCTGAAAGAAAGGAAAATCTCTCCAAATTATTCCTTTTCTCTCCCACCTAAGGTATCATGGGTGTGTTAAAGGAAGCGTTAAGCTTCTGGTGTTTCTCCCTAGTCCTCAGAGCAACGTTCTCAAATCAGACTCCTCTTATCCCAGATGACCCAAGAATGCTTGTTATTTGATCTTTCTGAGAGAACTTCTGATCCAATTCCAATCTGGTAAATAGGTTAGTCTTGTAACTTGCTGTGTCTTTGGCCTCAGTTACACCCAACCAGTGGTGAACATATAAGTGAGTGTATATCATATTAGATCACTTTCAGGGACATTAAGTAGAAGGAAAGCTGAAAAGTCTTGTGTAGACTTCAGATGCAGGTTATGGGGAAGAAGGACATGGAGGAACCTTCATTTGACACATGTATCCCAGTCCTGTCCTCTGCATTTTACGTACATGTTCTCATTTAATTCATCCAACCTTATATAACATACAAATATTTCCACTTTACAGATAAGGAAATTGAGACTCATAGCCTCTCTTACTAAGCTGTTTACCCACGGAGGCAGGAACCAAGACAGTTCTGCACAGCAGTCTATCCCCAGGGTCTAACCCCTGGCTGCCACATAGTAGGTACTCAGTGACTAATCATAAAATTAGATATTGCAACCTAAGGACGCCAACTGCCAAATGGCAGAGGCAGGACTCCCACCCAAGTCTGGCTCTTTCCTGTGCTATTTTTCCAGTACATAGTTGAAGATTTTAGATTTCCCTGGGTTTTCAAAGGAAATTCTTACGAAATCAAAACTTTTCCCGTGTTGCCTGTCCCCTCTGGAAGCATCCTGGGGTGTTTTGAGGGGAAAGGCAAATGGGGAAAATGAAATTGAAGAGCAGGAGCCGCTCCAGACATGACGGAGGTCCCCACAAATATTCCCCATGGGCCTCATTACACATTTGAGCAAACATTACCTTCACTCACAGCTAAATTTCCTGTTTGCTTGGTTGATCAATTCCTCATCAAATTTTAATGCGGGGTTCAAACCGTCTGTGGTGTTTTAATTAGGCCTAAGATTGCAAAGTGTCTGAGGCAGGGCTGAGCCTCATCCAAATCCCGCTTCCCATTGCGGTGTTGCCAGGAGGGGTGGGGGGCTGAGCAGAGCTGGGCTGGGCTGGAGCCAGAAACTCCGCAGACCCTGTTCCTAGGTGCACTGTGCTCTCTAGTGGTGGCAATCTGCAGAGAAATAGGCTGTGTAGCCCCAGGGACTTGGAGCCCTCTCCTGATTCCTTCCAAGCCCTGAGAGTTTATAAGTTGCCTTACCTGCTTTCCTGTTTCATCTCTCTTCCTTTCCTACAAAACAGAGCATCATAGTGGCCTTATGGAACTGACAAACACTAATCAACACAACTAGTGTGCCTGGTGCTATGCCAGGAGGTGATAGAAGAATAAGACACAAGACCTGCCTTCATGTAGCTCATAATGGAGAAGACAGTTGTACATACAATTTGACATGATGGATGGTGTGGCTGGGACATATATGTGACACTGGTGATGGGTGCCAGGAGGACAGACCCAGTGCTCAGGTCATTAGAGGGTCTGGTGGGCCTCCAGAACATCAGAAAACAAAGTGACTCTTTTCAGAGCCAGAGGGTGAACCAGGCAGTCAGGACATAAGGATACTGACAGACATTGATCAAAATAGATCAATGGATAGATCTCGATGTCCAACAACCTTCCCCCCTTCACACTCACTTCTCCACGCTGACCCTTCCTCAGCTCTGATCTTTAGGAGGCCTGCCCCAAAGATTTGCTCCTGCCCCTGACAAAATATATCAGGATGTCCAAAACTAACCACCTAGAAACTGTGCCCCTTGGAAGGCCTCCCTCCTTGTCCAGCCTGGGCCACTCACAGTTCTAGTTCATTTGCACTTTAGGATAGCCAGTGTCCATTACCATATTCAAGGCTCTGAGAAGTCCTGCAGAAAAGGAAGCTGGATCATTTTGCTTAACTCTGTGTCCTACAGGCTTACTTGTATACAGAATACTAGTTAACATCTTCCTCTGTCTCTAATGCTTTCTGAATCTATGCCCTCCACAAGAAGACCTATGCCTGGTTAGGACTAGCTACAGTTTCCAAAGGGCAGTTATCACCAATAGTATGTCTAAGTGATTCTTAATTTAATGTCCTGATGCTGTCAGTCCTGAGAGCAAAATGCAACTTTACAAAAGACAGCTCTGATGGGGACCACATAGGAAAGGCTGCCCAAGTTCAACAGAATAGTGAGAAGAAACCTATTTGAAAGTTCAAGGATTGATGCTCTTATTAGATTTGGGGAGGAAAATGGTGAAATTCATACTTGATTGAAATTACTAATGTTTCTAAGGCATTTACTGATAGTAGAATGTAATTAGCTGAATTCAGTGGTTTCCAAACGTGGCTGAGTGTTAAAATCACCTGGAGCATTTTTTAATTGTGCCAATTCCTGGGCTCTATCCCTCGATACTCTGATTCCACAGAACTGAGGTATTGCTGATGCTGCCAGTTGCAAGAACACATTTGAAAATGATTGCTACATTTCACTTTTCCCTCAACTGTGTTCTGTGAAACACCAGCTCCACAGGATGCTAACACATCTTACCCAAAACAGTTCCTTGTTAATAATGTTGAGCTCACAGTGTGTGCCAGACACTTTGCTAAGATGAAGACAGAGATGAGAGAGAGTCATCTCGCTTGATCCTCATACTCACCCCCAGTAAGATTATCTTCCACTTTCTGGACAAGGAAACTGAAGTATAGAGATGGATGGCTTTCCCATGGTCACGCAGTAAATAGTACCATCCCTTGAGAGGCCAACGATGATGTCCCACTGCTGGCTGATTGGACGGTGGTGTCATTCACTGAGATGAAAACAGGAAATGAAGCTGTTATGGGAATAAAGGGAAAAGTTAGTGTGTTTGGTTTCAGACACTCTGAGCTTGAGGTGACTATGAGATATCCAGGTAGAAATGTCCACCAGGAATTAAATACATGGGCTAAAGACCATGGAGAAGATTTGGACTGAAGTTAAAGAGCTGAGAGTTGAGGATGTTTAGATGGTAGCTGAGACCATTCTGGGCCTCCATTTCCTCTTTCCAAAATGGGAGATATCAGTTATCATCAATACGCCTTATATTGGTTCCTCACTAAGTTCAATATAGAATTACCATATGATCCAACAATTGCACTGCCAGTTATATACCCTAAAGAATTGAAAACAGGTGTCCAAACAAAAATTTCTACACAAATGTTCATAACAGCACTATTTACAGCAGCCAAAAGGCAAAAATAACACAAATGTTCAAAAACTGGTAAATGGGTAAACAAAATATGGTCTGTTCATACAATGAAATATTATTCAACCATAAAAAGTAATGAAGTACCAATGCATGCTACAACGTGTATTAGTGGATGATAAACGCTGATGAACCTTTGAAACATTATGCTAAGTGATGGCTGTGCACAGTGGCACACACTTGTAATCCAAGAGCTTTGGGGGGCCAAGAAGGGAGAATCACTTGAGTCACGGAGTTCAAGACCAGCCTGGGCAACATAGTAACACCAATCTCTACAAATTTTTTTTTAATTAACCAGGTATGGTGGTGCACACCTGTAGTTCCAACTACTCGGGGGGCTAAGGTGGGAGGTGCTCTTGAGCCCAGGAGTTTGAGGCGGTAGGCAGTGAGCTAGATCATACCACTGCACTCCAGGTTGGGCAACAGAGCGACACTAGCAAAACTGGATGTCACCCTTGACATAAAATATAGTCTGCTTCTGATGTAGAAAGAAGAAACTACATTATTTCTGGTTCATATAAAAACCATATGTGTGCATGAAATGTGGGGAGAGGAATGAATAGATTCATACAACCGTCAATCACTAAATTTGCCCTCTCAGAGCTTACATTCCAGTGGACAGCCCACTTAAAGAAAGTGAACACCTGCTGCCCAATTGATTCCTCTTCATGTCTTCCCTCCTCATAAATAGCTCCTGTAAAGACTAGGTTGCTCAAGCCAGAAACAAGAGCATCATCACTGTCAACTCCCTCCCTCTCACCTCCACCCCCAATCCATCAGCAAGTTCTGTCAATTCCATCTCAAAAATCTATTTCAAATCTATTCACCTCTTTCCTTCTCTGTTGCTGCCACTCTCCATCAAGTCACTTTCATCTCTTGCCTGCAGTGCAACAGCCTCCTCAGGGGTCTCCTTGCTTCACTTTTGTGTTCTACCATCCATTCTCTATGCACAGTAGCCAGAGTAGGCTATATTTTCCAAAAAAAAAAAAAAAAAGAAAAAGAAAAAAGAAATAAATTCTGATTGTGTTACTGCCTCTGCTTAGAAACAGTCAATGACTTCCTTTTGCTTAGAATCCCAAATCCCAAATCCGGCTTCCTTCTTCTTTCTAATGGATAGGCATAGGCCCCTTGAGGACCCAACCTAAGAACAAACTTACTGCAAAGAGGTAATAATGCCCACTTTCTGCTTCTTATTCTAACTGGAGCCACAAGCCAGAGAAGAGAGTTTTCATACTTTCAGTGGTCATGTGCATAAATTCAAGGCCACAGAAGTCCTGGGTATGTGTAGTCACCTGCTCGGGCTACCAAAACAAAGTACCTCAGACTGGGTGGCTTAAGCAACAGGAATTTATTTCCTTGTAATTCTGGAGGCTTGCAGTTTGAGATTAAGGTGTCAGCAGGATTGGTTCATTCTGAGGCCTCTCCCCTTAGTCTGTAGATGGCTGCCTTCTCCCTGTGTCTTCCAGTGGGCCACCCCTCAGTATTTATCTGTGTCCAAGTTTCCTCTTCTTAAAAGAACACCAGTAAGATTAGATTAGGGCCCACCCTAAGTCTTCATTGTAGCTGAATAACCCCTTTAATGGCCGTATTCAAATACGGTTACATTCCGAGGTACTGAGAACTAGAGCTCCGAAGCATGAATTTGAGAGAACACAGTTTAGCCCATAACAGTCTGCAGTATAATCATAGTGGTCACTTAAGCAATTAATTCAACCTCTCTGAGGTTAGGCTGTCCTTGCAGAGAGATACTACCTGCTTCTCTAAGTGGCAAGGATCAGAGATAAGGCATGTAAAACACCCAGCTGGGAACCCAGCATAGAGTCAGCACTTGATTCTCAGGGATTTTCATCCAAGACCATTGCACATGGACGTTTCCTTGTGGCAAGCTAGAATCAGACCACACAGCCAGCTTCAAAGGGTTAAGGCAGCAAACACACTTATTGACTGGAGCTTCTTGGCGGGCCCAGGGAAGCGTGACTGATTGGAAGCCTGTTTAGAGGAGGAGCCCACTTTGTGGGCCCGAAATAAATTAGAACCTGTCAATAGCTCAGATCCTGGAGCATCGACAAAGTCTGCAGTCTCAATAGGCAATTAACACTTTACAGGGGCCATTACCCAGCGGCCTCCCTGCATTTTACTGCACATTTTCTGCCATCAGGTCTGGTATTGAAGCTTCTAAATAAAAACATAAAAATGAGCTAGAACAGACCAGCATATTGCCTGGCTGGAGTTATGGTGCCCACATGCAGCAAAGAGATCATATTTCCTCTCTCCTTCCTAACTGGGCTCTAACTCTCCTGCATCCCCAGTCCTGCATAAACATGCGCACATGCACACACACAGACATGAGCACATGCACATGCAGGCCATCTTCTGAGTGTGCCACAGAGGCACCGCAGCATGGATACTGGGAGGAGGACGTGGTCTGGAGTCAGATTGCCTGAGTTCGAAGCCTGACTCCAGCACAGTGGACTGGGGGTGGAGGTGAGAGGGAGGGAGTTGACAGTGATGATGCTCAGCACATTAACTGTGTGGTCTTGCACAAATTGTTATGCCTCAGTTTCTTCATCTGTACAATAGAGCCTACATCACAAGACTTTCATGAAGATTAGGTGATTTTAGCACAATACCTGGCACATAATAGACCTCAATAATGTTAAAGGGATCAGTACTGTTGTTGCCACTATCATCAATGGGAGGAGCACATCCAACATCAACACTGAACATATCTAACTGCACGGATCATTGTAATCCCCAAGGCCACTCTGCTTCTGCTCCTTTCCTTTGGTTTCTGCCACTGTCAGTGCCTTGACTGAGCAAGGCATATGCTCACCCTGCTGAACGGAGCCCCTCACACACTTCCTCTGACTGCCCATGCCAATTCTCTCCTAGGAAGCCAACTCATGAAGTTCCACCCCAAAGCTGACTGCCGTTGGATCACTAGGAGTTAAATCCACAGGTGCAAATTCAAAGCAATAACCAGGAACTCTGTGAGGTTCCAGTCTGTGGGAACCTCATTGCAAACTCAAGATCTCAGAGAAGACTGTGGGGCTATTGGATTGGCCAGAAGCATTGCCTTTGAGGAGGATATGCAGGATATAATGCCCCAGTGAGGACACTGGCAGCACCATCAGGAGAATGTTGGGCTCAGGAGCATTCAGGGCCACTCCTGACCTGAAGTCTGCAGCAACAATTGCTGTCACTTGATGCCAAGGATATCATGGAGCCAGAGCTGGAAGACATTACCATCCAGTCCAGAGCTGGTGCACTGTGCCCATGGAGCCCCAAGAAGGTGGGATGGAGGTGCAGCTTGGTCCGGGTGCAGTGGCTCATGCCTGTAATCCCAGCACTTTGAAAGGTCGAGGCGGGTGGATTGGCTGAGGTCAGGAGTTCAAGACCAGTCTGGCCAACATGATGAAACACTGTCTCTACTAAAAATACAAAAAAAAAAAAATTGGCTGGGCATGGTGCCATGCACCTGTAATCCCAGCTACTCGGGAGGCTGGGGCAGGGGAATTGCTTGAACCAGGGAGGTGGATGTTGCAGTGAGCCAAGATCGTGCCACTGCACTCCAGCCCGGGCAACAGAGCAAGACTCTGTCTCAGGAAAAAAAAAAAAAAAATCCAGGTTTGTTTTTTATTTGTCACTGGACAGCACACAAGAGTATCCTCTACTAAGGCCCCACAAACAGTGGTGGGGCCAAAGCTGAGGCCTCTCCTTCCAGATTCATCACCTCCCCAAGAACTAGAACTTTCTCTGCTCTCACCTTTCTGCCTCTATGTATGTCATTCCTCCTTTTTGAGGTCCTTATTACTCCTCTTCCAAAATCCTGCCCATTCTTCCAAGCTCACCTCTTCCCTATGGCTTCGCTAGCATAACTTATACTTATTGAATGAATGTCACTCTACTTATTCACATGTATGTGAAATGGACTCTAGGCTGTGTCCAAGATCCCAGGGACAACCTCATGGGCATCACTGGGGGTGCAATGAGAGATCATCCCGTAAAGATACATATAGTCAATTCAGATACAAGGAGTTGCTTGGTAAGGTGGAAATTAAATTAAATTCTTTCAGGAAAGCAGCTGAGGACTCTTCTCTGTCAAAAGAGACCAGCAAAGCACTCTGTAGCTCTCTGCTTTCTCACTTCTTGGGGGTTACTTGGGTGTCCCTTGTAGTTATGCAAGTTAAGTCCAAGGAGACACTTTACCCTGGAGAAAGAGGATTCTCCTCACCTGACAAAATGTACTTTCCCAAAGCTCCAAGGAATGCAGAAACATCTTTGTAGGGGAGAAATGAATCAATCTATCAAGGAGCAGAAAACCTTGTAGAAAGGGGATTGAAATCCTGAACTGAACCTAGGAAGTAGATTCGACATTAGAACAACTTTGAGTTGACTGAGATGGTCTTCCTAACCGAAAAACAATTTAAGGACAAGATTTTAAAAGAAGATTTACCAGAAAGAAGAGAAAGCCTGGGTTCACGGCCCCAAGTTAACATTTGTCTTGAAGTTTTGCAATTCTGGAACATGAAACCGAGGCTGGAAACACTTCCAAACCCAGCTACCTTGGCATAGCTTCAGGAACAGCGACAGAGCATGTGATTACGAAATAGGTTAACCAGCATACTTTCCCCACTCCATGTGCCTGCTCTAACCTTCTGAGCTTCTGAGTGCCAAAAACAAAAACGACTGCTGCTTCATTTCCAGCCTTTTATCTTACCTGAAAATACCTTTTGTGGTTTACTCTAATAAGAAATATGCAGAAAAGGAAATTCCAAAAATGTCAGTCCAGCCTAGCCTGTTGACACATTACAATACCAGCACAGATAACTCACAAGGAAACATAGCCAGAACTCTGATCAAACCATGCCTGAAGCATGCTACCCTGAACTAATCTGTTATATAAGACAAGAAACTTCCTTCGATATTTAAGCTAATGTAAACTGACTTTTCTATTATATGCAAACCAAAGTATTATGACTGTTATAGGCAGAAACCAGTATCAGAATCTAGCACTGGGCCAGTAAAAAGAATGAGGAACATAAATATCTCACGTAAGGAGAAGAGCACCGAATAAGAAAGACTGAGCTAACTTTTACTGTTCTAAGATGGAACGAAGGAAGCTTGCCCTGGGAGCATCTTAAATGCACCTTGTAGTCTCTGGCACTAACTGCTCAATTCACACAGCTCCCTTCGAACTCTGGAAGAATAAGCAAATGTATCCGATCCACTCCTGGGATACTTAATCAGTCAGCCTCACATGGCATTTTTTATAACTCTGTCCTCTGTTAAGTTTATCCTTGTTTAACAGTTCACATGAGGCCCTCATTATTCTCATCACTGAATGTAACTCAGAGGGCTTCTACAAGGTCTTTTAAAGAATAGGCCTTGGTAAATACTTCAATATATTAAAGAGTGTGGTTAAAAGCACAGCCTTTGAAGGAAGATAAATCTGCACTCAAATCCTGGCTCTACCACCTCTGGATGTAATATATTGAGCCAAGTTACTTAATTCATCTAAGCCTCAGCTTCCTCATCTGTAAGGTACAATGACTCCTATCCC
Source organism: Rhinopithecus roxellana (assembly GCF_007565055.1). Lineage (NCBI taxonomy): Eukaryota > Metazoa > Chordata > Mammalia > Primates > Cercopithecidae > Rhinopithecus > Rhinopithecus roxellana. The sequence continues at coordinate 111,637,419 of NC_044561.1, read as the reverse complement.
ACAGCGTTACCAACAGGATTAAATAAGATAATGCACAACAACTTAAATAGTACTGACACTTTAAATAATCTCTCAATAAATGTAACTATTCTTTTCACTACTATTTTAAATATTCTTTTGTTTTCTTGTATAGAAGAAATACAACTTCATTACAAATTACTAGGAAAACATACAAAAGTGAAAATTCTGAGCTGTGTTAAAAAGCATGATGTCAGACCAAGCACGGTGGCTCACGCTTGTAATCCTAGGACTTTGGGAGGCTGAGGCGGATGGATCACCTGAGGTCAGGAGTTCGAGACTAGCCTAGCCAACATGGTGAACCCTTGTCTCTACTAAAAAAATACAAAAATTTGCCAGGCGTGGTGGCGGGCTCCTGTAATCCCAGCTACTCTGGAGACTGAGGTAGGAGAATCGCTTCAACCCAGGAGGCAGAGGAAGAGGTTGCAGTGAGCCAAGATCACGCCCTTGCACTCCAACCTGAGTAACAGAGCAAAAACTCCACCAAAAAAAAAAAAAAAAAAAGCATAATGTTGAACTATAATGTATCAATCTTTTGTGAAGATTTTTAACACATTGAGTGAGGCAAAAAGCCAGTTGCAGAACAGGAAATAGTAAGTATATGTTTATGTGAAACTGATATCTAACACAGACATACACTCAGACTTACAGATATATCTAAATGCATGGAACATTATTTGAATAATACAGAAGAACTTCTTACCAGGGGCTGCCTCTGACCAGTGTGATGGGGACAATGTGAGGCAGGTATAGAGAGTAAAGGGCCCAGACTACAGTGAAGCACTCACCTCAGGTGCAAAATTTTAAAGGGCACCAAAAAACTGAATAACAAAGATAAGTAATACTTAATGCAATATTTTAAAACTCAAGATTAATGCCAAACTATCAAAAATGTAAAGACATGATCAGTGAGCTAAGATACTCAAGAAAACAAATTGCTCTGCATAATGGAGCAGAAAGATTGTGAACTTTTAAAAAAATTGAGAAGAAATGAGTCAGGATATGAAAATATTAACCATCAATCTAACAGATGGCTGGGAGGTACAGAGAAAGCGTAGCTGAGAAAATTCACATTGTTGCAGGGCCCAAAGAACTCTTTAGAAAAGGAGTATCATAACATTAATTTGAAATTGTTTGTGTGATACCCCGTATATTTCTCTTATGTCCCTATCCCCCTAGAGATCTCTGAACAGGTTAAAACCCATCTCCATTTGCACAGTTGACAGGGGCAAAATATTTAGATTTGCAGTAGGTAGAATAATAGCCTCCCAAAGATGTTTATGTCCTAATCCTCAGAACCTGTGAGGTTAGGTTACATGGCAAGGGAGAAGTTAAGGTTGCAGGTGTAATTAAAGACGCTAATCGACTGACTTTAAGATAAGAAGATTATCCTAGATTATACAGATGGACCCAATGTAATCACAAGGGTCCCTAAGTGGGGAGAGGGTGGTAAAAGAATCAGAACCAGAGATGGCATCATGAGAAACACTGACTAGCCATTGTTGCTGGACTTGAAAATGGAAGAGGCCACAAGTCAAAGAATGTGGGCAGCTTCTAGAAGGTGAAAAAGCCAAGGAAGTGGATTCTCCTCCAGAGCTTCCGGAAGGAATGCAGCCCCACCAACACCTTGATTTTAGCCCCCTAAGACCCATCTCAGGCTTCTGACTTCCAGAAGTATAAGATAATAAATTTGTGTTGGTTTCAGCAACCAAGTATGAGATAAGCAATACAGATCTTGGTACCTAGAAGTAGGGTGTTGCTGTAACAGCTAAAAATGTGGAAGTGTCTCTTGTGATACAGAATGCAGAGGTACCAGGGTGTGTGTGAGGGAAAGGAAAGAAGTGCAGATTTCATTCTAAAAGAATGAAAGGCTCACGGTTAGAGCTGGTTTGGAGTCAGTCGCACACTCCCCTGCTAGTCATCCAGGAAGAAAGCTTCCCACAAGTTGGAATTCTCAGAATTGCCTCCATACTGAGCACAGATAAGTCACATTCTCTGATTTCAGGGTTTGCTGCTTCTGTACAAAACAAGACAATTTTGACTGTTTTCCCATTGTACATGCCCTGGGAGCCACTGTGTAGCCTGCCTCAGAGGCAGTAAGTAAAGGGTTAACCTCCTCTCTGACTAATGCAAGTGTCCTGTCATCTCTCTATGGGGCAGAAATCAATGAAGGCTGTTTTCATCCAAGTAAAAATAAATCTTTTTTTTTTTTTTTTTTTTGAGACGGAGTCTCGCTCTGTCGCCCTGGCTGGAGTGCAGTGGCCGGATCTCAGCTCACTGCAAGCTCCGCCTCCCAGGTTTACGCCATTCTCCTGCCTCAGCCTCCCAAGTAGCTGGGACTACAGACGCCCGCCACCTCGCCCGGCTAGTTTTTTTGTATTTTTTAGTAGAGACGGGGTTTCACCGTGTTAGCCAGGATGGTCTCGATCTCCTGACCTCGTGATCCGCCCGTCTCGGCCTCCCAAAGTGCTGGGATTACAGGCTTGAGCCACCGCGCCCGGCCTAAAAATAAATCTTAATCACCTTTGTAAAGGAGGAGAAGATAAGCAGACAGCGTTCTAAAAATGGATTCCCCTAGTTAACAACTGTTAAGTGCTATTTCTTAAACAATACCAAAGATGACATCACATTCGGGTTATAGGGTAGACATCATCCACTGCTGATTAGGGAGCAATTGAAAGGGGGAAGGAAAGGAAATAAAGATATATAGTTTCAAAAACTATATTGAAAGAGCTCTCAGAATGTGTGAGGCATATAAGAATGAGCAAGCCAGCAACACATCTCTAACATGGGTGGCCGGCAGGTGTTGACACCAGAGAGGATATCCAGGTACCCTCACATTTCTCCATCATTATGTCCTAGGCTGGACATGCTGGACAGACTCTGCTACTCACCCACATAGCCACATGAAACCATAAAAATCCTCAGCCACGTGCTTTCTCTTGTCTCATATTACCATACCTCCTGTGCTTTTCCTAAAATCTTTATAGTACAGCTTCCAACTTCCCTCCTCTCTGCTACTGAAAATGCCTATTTGAGGGTTCTCAGTGGTTCTGTTTTCTATGGTAGATTGTATTGTTGTTGGAATTATTTACCCTTCTATTGTCAGTCAAGGAAGTATACATTTTCATCCCATTGACTTTGTTTTTGGCCATGTGACATGCTTTGACCAATGGCAGGTGAGCATATGTAATATATACCATATCCATGAAGTTAAGATGTGTTGCAAGTTTCTACCCGATCTCTTGCACTTTCTTTCTGTCATGAAGATGGTATGTTCTAGATTAGGATAATTCCTTCTGCTTGGGTTCCAAAATGAAAGACATATTTGAGCAAAGTGCAGCCAAACTATAGCTGCTAATACGTGACAGGAAAGAGAAATAAAATTTTGTTGTTTGATAAAGCACTCATATTTGAAGAATTTGTTACCATGGCCTCACTTAGCAAAAGCTTATTATTGAATCATCCAGTTCAATGACTTCTCCTCAAGTTTCATCTGCTCAAGCCCTGCAATATTTCACAAAGTATTAGAAACTCAAAAGGGACAGGGTAAGAAAAATTTGGGAAATTCTGCATAATCACTTTTGGACATTAATATAATACCCACTGGAATATTAAAGGCTCTGAGAAGTTCTGTCATATACAGTAGTTGTTAAAGGCATGAGCTCCGAAGTCATATTTCCTGGGTTTGAATCCTGAATCAACTAGTACTTACTATATGAATGACTTTGAATAGGACACTTAATCTGAGTCTCAGTTTTCTCATTTAAAAGCGGAGGATAATAAGAGTACTCTTATAGGGTTATAGTGAGGATTAAATGAGATAATGAAAATTAAATACTAGTGGACTGCTTTCCGGGTCACAGAATGATCTGTCCTCTTTCCCAAACTCATAGAAATGGCACATAAAGTGCATTAAATTATTAAAATAGCCATGATCATGTTCAGAAATAATATTCAAATCTCTTTACTAGTGATGGAAAAAAATTTTACAATTTTGAGACAGGCTGAAGCTTAAGATTCACGAGGCACTGGAGCTGTAATTAGGTGCTAAGGGTGAAGAGCTCAAGTTCTACAGGAGAATGGGAAGTTGAACATTCTTCATGCATAGCTGGGGAACAGAAACAGTCTCCCAAGTGAGGCCAGAGGCCAAGACTGTGCTTCCCTTCTCTTCCCCTCTGCAAACAGAGATTTTCAGGGATAGACAGGGATCCAAAGGCCCATTTTCATCTTGTACTACTTCTGTTCCTTTCTATCCTAGCAGGCAGTGTTTCAGCCAATACATTTCCCTTAAAATCTTCGTGGTTCTCCTATGAAACTAGGGTTCATGTCATTAGACAAAGGACAAGCTTACAAATCTCTAAGCCTTTGTCTATCTTGGGCTACTGCTGAGATTGCTAAGAGACAATACCCTTAAGTTTCTTATTAGCCCCTTTTACTTACTAAATGGCTCTCTGAGGCACCACTTTCAATCTTCCTGAGATCTTTGAAATGATTTTATAGTCACACCTTGAACTTCATCTTTAGACTATGTTTCCCTAGATGTACCTCAAATTTTATCTTTTCTTCTGGCAGATTCCCTGCCTTCCTGTCTGATCAGAGCCCATTTTCTCACCCTTTGCCTGCCCTACCTGACATGCAATGCAACAAGTAGGATGGTATCTGGCATGTGGCAGGTGTTCAACCAACATTCATCACATAAATGAAGGAATTATTCTGTAAACCCCTAAGTGATCATCATGAGGCATGAACTAACTGAATGACTTTTCCACACACTTTGTTGCCAACTCCCTCATTTCGAAGAAAAATACAAAGCAAATATACTGGGGATTGTCCTAACAAATTCACTAGGCTTAGAGCTTCCTGAGCCATCTGTACCCTTGCCAGTGCATCTGACTGTGCTAGAACTGAAGGAAAGGGAAAAGATCTGCGGCTGACTTCCAGTCAGAGGTCTGGGGTATTTCAAGTACAACATGGCAGTGGTTGTCTCTCAGATTTCCCACAGCAGGCTCCCAAGAGGCCTCTTTTCTACATGAGGAAGAGAGAGGGCTATGGTTTAAAAGAAAAAACTGCTGAAGGTAGCAGATGTAGTGGAAATGCCCAGCAAGAAGCAGATATTCCCTAGGAATGAGAGTCTAAAGAACCCACTAAGACTCAGAGAATGAGAATGACACAGCACCTGCTGTCTCTGCAGGGCTGGGGAAAATGATAGTGCCCAGCACTACCCAGACGAGGAAGCAATAACTGATCAAGATTGAGAACACATATAAGATACCTCCTGGGAGCACCCAGAAATGCCTGATGGATGGACAAATTTGTAGAGGCATTCACAGGTAGCACTAGTGTAGCAGACACTGTTGGTGCCTTGCCCTATCACTATGGTGCAACCTCAAAGTCACCTGCAGCTTCCGTAGACAGATTCCATACTTACCAATGGAGATCCTACCCCAAGCATCTCCATCTCTGTGCCTGAGAGCTTCCCTTTGTAACTGGAGCAGGTTCCGCTCATGTTGGATAAAGAGGATCAGATGGAAACAGCCAGGGAGATCTTGCCCCTGGAAACAACCTTCAACCAATGAGGCACTGTAACGGATGAACAAATACCCAGCTTCTTTCCTGTCTGTGGAACAATTACAAGGTGAGCTCTACAGAGGTCCTCAGAAAGTCTGAGCCTGGTTGTCCCACTAGGCTCATTAGTGTACCCTTAGTTGCCTGCCTTCCCTTTCTGGTCTCATATCCCCACTCCCTACTGTGCTTCCTGGAGTCATATCCTGAAGAAAAAATATGTACCCAAATCCTTGGCTTGGGTCTATATTGGAGAGCAGAGTTAAGTCTACCAGGCCCAACTACCCAGAAACACAAAGACTGTGTCTTAGCCAACATCCTCCCAGAACCTATATCTGAAGAAGTCTGTTTCACCATCTCTCACTGGGAGTCTGGGCTCTTTTAATCAGAGCACCATGAGTGGAGTCGAGCTCACACAGTCAGAAACACAGATTCAAACCCCAACTCTACCCTTTTTGAGCTGTGTTCCTCCGGACAAGTTACTTTGCCTCTCTCTGAACTTCTATCTCTTTTATAAAATAGAAACAATAGGAGTTCCTGCCTCTTAAGGTTAAAAGCAGTTTACACACAAGCACTGAGCTTGACATGGTGCTTGGCACATAGTACTCCATCAGTGGCCACTCTCATTGTTATTATGTCTCTCTGGCCCCTAAATCTCTGATGTGAGGGGTTTACTCCAAACAATCAAGCCTATTCTCAGCACCATCTCTCAGGGACCCCTGACCCCAAGCTCTCACACAAGCAGATGTCAGAAACTCCAGCCCAGGACTGGTTATTTCATCTGCAGGAAGCTTGACACCTGGCGTGGATGCTTTCCCTGGAACAACCTCCTCTCCCAGATGTTTTCATGCTCCTGCCCAATGGCCCTTGAGCTGCAGAGAGGCTCAAAAGGACTGAGCAACCTATGGGCCTGGGGGCCTTTAGCCCTTTTCCATCTGTCAGGCCAGCTCCCAAAACAGCAGCAGATGCCCCACTCCAGGCAGCTGTGGGGTGAGTTGGCCTCTTTTTGCCCCAGCACACAGCAGCTGGGCCATATGCTCACACCAGAGGACAGAGAAGTTCATTCTGGGGGCAGCCTCCTTACTGCTCAGATTAATTCACTCATTCCAAGAGCAAATATCCAGCACCTACAAAGGGCCAGACCCTGAACTAGACACTAGGAATACAAGTTTTGCCCAAGAGAGGCTCACAGTTTGGTGAGGAAGACAGATGATAAAAGAGAGCAGATAGGTTTTGAGCTAGTGTAATTAGTTTTAAAAGGAAAGTAAGCATACAGACCTTTGGTAATAAGAGGAGCAAGTACATCAACTAATCTTGGGGGGTCAAAAAAGAGAAGACTTCTCTTTTTTTATCTGGTTCCTGAGATAAGAACTGAAGGACAAAGAAAAGTGAACAGGATGGAAAGAAGAAGAAAAGGTGCTCCTGGGAAAGCACAGCTTGAAAATATATGCAGGTGCTAGGTTCAGATTTTGGAGCTGTGTACAATTCATTCATTGTACTGCCTACTTGGTACTACCTCCATTTCAAAACGTGCCATACTCATCCATATGAAATAGCTGCCATGTTTCTAGAAGACTCCACTCTCTTAGAGTCCACTGGGCTTGAGTCACCCAACACAAGATAGGCTCAGAGATCACCACCTGAGGACTTTAACTTAAGATCAAGTGGTGGCTGAAACTGTAAGATGATGAACTCAAGAACTGTTTCCAGTAGCAAAGCCGGTGATGTTCAAACATGATGCCCTTCCCATCAAGAGATGGGTCTGTGGCCCCTCCCTTGAATCTAGTCAACACTTTTTGACTAACTTGATGAATAAACTATGGCAGAAGTGGCTTTCAAGGTTCTGTTAGAAAAGACCATGCACCCTCTGCCATTTTTCCTTGGGACACCAATCACTGAAGCCTTGAGCCACCATGTAAGAATTTCGGCTACCCTGAAATTGCTATACTAGAGTGACCACATAGACAGACTACAGAGTGGTAGAGAGAGAGATAGCAGAGGGGCACCAGCTATCTCATCCCTCAGCCCAGGTGCCAGGTATGAGAGTAAGAAAGATGACTTCAACTGCAGCCAACGTCAGTCAAATGACAACCACATGAAAAAACTGAGGATTAGCCAACTGGCTGTGCCAAGGTAACCCTCAGAATCATGAGATAATAATGATAAATGCTTGTTGATGCAATAATAAATAAGCAACATAGAAAAGCTCTTCTGTAGCAAGAGAGAATGAAGCCTACACTGGAGAAACATAGAAACTGCTTGCCTTCTTGAACTAGTTATTCCTGGGCACCCTTCTGCCTGCCTTCCCTGCAACAGTGTTCTTAGATTCTGTGAGCCAATGAGCTCTTATTGCCTAGGTGGAATTTCTCTTTCAACCAAATTAATACAGGTGATTTGGGATAAACCTCAAGATTTTGATGTGCTTACAGCATGTGCTCTGGAGGTTAAAGTGAAGAGAGATGAGGGAGAATAGATCATCTCAGGACAGATCATTGAGGAACTGCAGGCCACAGCAAGGAGTTTCAATTTATAATACACCCATCTCCATAAATGACTTGAGGAGGCTACTGAGAACTTTGGGCATTATTGTAAGGACAATAATGTCAGTGAACAATTTTCATCCAAAGAGTGACAGGCTTAGACATGCAGTGTGAAGAGGTCAACCTGCCAGTTTGGATGATGCATTGGAAGAAAGTAAACTGAACAGGAGTCAATTGACTGGATACAAGGAGGAAATAAGAAGCTGAACTAAAGTGGGGAAACCGGGGTGGAATAAGAAAGTATTAAAAGGCAGAATGGACAGGACCTAGAACCTTTTATGGGAGTGAGAAAAATTGATGGGAAAAGACCAAAATGATTTCCAAGTTTGTGGTTTGAGCATCTGAAGAGGTAATGGTGCCTTCATCAAGATGTAAGAGGAAGACCACATCAGGAGACAAAGATGATGTCTTCAGCTTGTATGTGCAGAGATTGGGGCATCTACGGCAAATTCAGGAGGAAAGATTACCCTTTGATGTATCCATTTAACACATTCATTGAGCATGTAGTATTTATTGAGCACATATTATATGTCAGGCTCTAGCAGGGTGTTTGCAAACAAAATTTATATGGTGCTTGCCCTCATACATTTTACTGTCCAGTGAAACAGATAGGAATGAATTGAAATTAGTTGCAAGTCACATATATAAGTACAAACTCTTGAAGAATGCTATGAAGGAAACATACTGGAAGCTAGGACAGCACATGATAAGGAAACCTGGTGGAGCCTGCGGATATATCAGTTACTTTGGTGGCATAACAACTCCAATATTCAGTTCATAACACAGTTACATTCATTTTTTATTATTTCTTGCAGTTTCTTTTAGTTGGAATTCTACAGATGCATTGTGGGGGTTACTTATCTCTGCTCCATGATGTCTGGGATCTCAGCTAGAAGGCTCAAAGACTGTGGAGCTGAAATTATCTGAAAGCACATTCAGTCGCATGTTAGATGGGCAATGCTGACTCTCATCTGGAGGCCTGAATTTCTTTCCCAGTGGTCTCTTCGCATGTGCTACTTGGGCTTCCTCACAAAATGGCGGGGGGGTACCATGGACAAGGGAAGAAAGGAACAGAGAGAGACAGACAGCACTCCAGGTAGCTGCTATGCTACCTTTTATGACCTAAAATTGGAAGTCACACAGCATCATTTCTGCCACTTTCTACTGATTGTGACAGTTACAAATATCCACCCCAAGTTCTGTATGATGTAACACTGACCCACCTGTTGATAGAGCAATGTCAACATCGCATTGTAAAAAAAGCATGTGGGATGTGAGATATATTAGTGTGGCCATCTTTGGAAAATATAATCTGTCACAGAAGAGATAAGCAAAGACTGCTCAGAGAAAGTGACATTTGAGCTGGGATCTCAGCAATGAACACAAATCAACCAGTGACAGAGTGATGAAGACAGATTAGGGATGGTATTCCTAGAAGAGGGAACAGCATGTGAAGAGGCCCTGAAGTATGAAAGAGCATGATATATTCAAGAAGCTGACGGAGGCCAGAGAGGTTGGAGTGAGTTGAAAGTACGAATCAAAGTCTCAAGAAAAAGGTCAGTGCTGGAAGCAAAATGTGAAAGCCCAGCATAGATGCCTGTGGAGGGGAGATGCTTGTGCAAAGAGAGAGGAGAACAAGTCTCATAAAATCTTGAGTTAGCTTAGACTTAATGCCCTCTGCCAACTTCCTGCTCCTAAAATATGACCAAGCTCAGAACTTGTCTTCACTGTCTCAATCAATAGAAGCTGTGTGCCTTCCTTTACTCTCTATTACCCAGATGTAATAGCCAGCTTCAAAAGTGGCCCCCAGGGCCCTTGACTCCTGGTATTCACACATTTGTGTAGTTTCCTCCCACACTGAATCAAGCTGACCTCTGTGACCAAAAGAATACTACAGAAGCGACAGTGCATGACTTCCCAGAGTAGATCTCAAATGGCATTGGATTGTTTATTCTGGAAAGACCAGCCATAAAGCCACAAGGACTCAAGCAGCCCTCTGAAGAAACTCATGTGGAGGAAGAACTGAGGTCTCCCATCAACAGTCAGCACCAACTTGTCAGCCACTTTGCAAGTGGATCCTCACCCCCTGGCAAATCTTCAGATGATTCTAGGACCCTAGCCTTCAAGTCCTCAAGCTGAGGCCTCAGACACTTGAAGCAGAGACAGGGAATCCCCATTGTGCCCTGCCTTGATTGATGACCAACAAAAACCATGCAAGAAAATAAATGATTATTGTTGTTTCAGGCTATTAAAGTACTAAAGTGATTTGTTATACAGCTATAGATAACTACTACACTAGCTCTGACTCTTTGATTATCCTCCCTACCTCACACCTCCCCCTAGATATAACTGGCTCCAGGAGATTCCTTGAGCTAGAAGAGATCACCCATTCAAAGACTGGCTCCATTTGGAACTTTCCATGCAAGTAAAAAAAAAAAAACCTCACCTCCCTTTGCACACTTCTAGTGACAGAGAATTTACTACCTCCCAATTAATTGTCTTGCAGGCAGAAGAGATTTCCACCCAAGTCCCTTCTTCCCTGGGACTTGCTAGTTCCTTCTTCCCTGGGAGCTGTCCCTGACCCAGTGCTGAAACCAGACCCCACTCACCCACCCGCAACCAAAAGATCAAATTACAATTACAAAAAGCACGCTTGACTAGGAAACATCAGCAACAAAGTTCCATTTCCCTGTATCTCTAAACGGAAAAAAAAAAAAAAAAAAAAAAAAAAAAAAAAAAAAAAAAAAAAAAAAAAAAAAAGCCTCCTTGTCAGTTTGGAGCAATTAGCTGTGGGAGATGATGATGGAGCAGTGAGAGGTGCTGCAAGGGGGCAGAGTGGCAGCGGAAGCCCCGACTCAGACAGACATGTCCCAGATGGCACAACGAGATAACGCCTTTCACGTTTCAGAAATCACATTGTCAACAATGTTTCCAGACTTGGAAATTAACTGAAGTCATCAGGAGTGCCTGGCAGCAAGCAGCAGGCACCCTGGTGGGGGCCCCTCATTTGACGTTATGCACTGGTGCAAAGAGAAATTGGCAAATTCACAGGAAAGGTTGGTGGAGCTACCTTCTCCTAAGGCTGCAGGCAGGGCAAGCCTGGGGCATATGGAGGCATTTTCTCAGGGTTAGCGATCAAAAGCCTCAATCTTCTATCTCCTGTCTCTATAGTAGGGGATTAAGTTAAAGTGTCACACTGTGACCTCCTCTTTCTATTCCATGCCTTGTGGAATGTCCTCTTTAGAGGGTTACAAAAAGCAAAAGTAATTAATTCAATCACCCATGTCTTAAATTTATATTATGTGTAACAAAATTATCCTTGTTAATGTAAAAACTGCTCTTTTTGCTAACCATAAGCCCTATCAGAGGCAGTCTATGCCAGCCACTCCAACCTTTCCATTATAGTTGACCTGCCTCACATCCCCCTACCCTTAAATGAGCCAGAAAAGATAATCAGAGGCTAGTACCCAGCTAGCAAAGATACCCACAACTCCAGCCAAATGCAATGATTTGGGGGGATTGGGAGTTAGCTATCGCTGCAATCCTAGGTGGTACCATAAGCAAGCATGTGATGCAACAGGGGGTAAAGATTACATCCTACTTTCAATAGTTCCCCCCTTAATTGCAGTTTCACTCTTTATGGCTTTGGTTACTGGTGGTCAACTGAGTTCCAAAAATATTAAACAGAAAATTCCAATGCTTTTACACTGTTGGTGGGAGTGTACATTAGTTCAACCATTGTGGAAGACAGTGTGGTGATTCCTCAAAGACCTAGAGTCAGAAATACCATTTGACCCAGCAATCCCATTACTGGGTATATACCCAAAGGAATAGAAATCATTCTGTTATAAAGATACATGTACTCACATGTTCATTGCAGCACTACTCACAGTAGCAAAGAAATGGAATCAACCTAAATGCCCGTCAATGATAGACTGGATAAAGAAAATATGGTACATATATACCACGGAATACTATGCAGCCATAAAAAACAAGATCATGTCCTTTGCAGAGACATAGACAGAGCTGGAGGCCATTATCCTCAGCAAACTAATGCAGGAACAAAAAACCAAATACCACATGTTCTCACTTATAAGTGGGAGCTCAATGATGAAAACACATGGGTACATGGTGGAGGAACACACACTGGGGCCTGCCAGGGAGTTGGGAGGGACGAGGGGGAAGAACATCAGGAAAAATGGCTAATGGATGCTGGGCTTAATAACTAGATGATGGGATGATCTGCAAATCACCATGGCACACGTTTACCTGTGTAACAAACCTGCACATCCTGCATATGTACCCCTGAACTTAAAATAATAGAGAATTCCAGAAATAAACAATTCATAAGTTTTAAATTGCATGCCATTCTGAGTAACATGATAAAATACCACACCATCCTGCTCCAACCCTCCCAGGATGTGAATCATCTCTTTGTCCAGCATATCCATCCATATATGTTCCACTGCCCATTAGTGACTTAGTAGCTGCCTCAGTTTATCAGATCAACTGTTGAGGTATCACAGTGCTTGAGTTCATGCAACCCTTATTTTACTGAATAGTAACCTCAAAGCACAAGAGTAGTGATGCTGGCAATTCAGATACACCAAAGAGAGGCCATGAAGTGCTTCCTTTAAGTGAAAAGATGCAAGTTCTCTACTTAATAGCAAAAAGAAAAAAAATTGTATGCTGAGATTGCTAAGATCTGCATATAATAAGATTCTTTAACAAAAAGAAAGAGATCACATTCACATAACTTTCATTAAAGTATGTTGTAATAATTGTTCTATTTTGTTATTCATTATTGTTGTTAGTCTCTTACTGTGCCTAATTTATCAATTAAACTTTATCATAGTTATTTACGTATAGAAAAATACATTGTGGCCAGGCGCAGTGGCTCACGCCTGAAATCCCAGCACTTTGAGAGGCCAAGGTGGGTGAAATCACAAGGTCAGGAGTTCAAGACTAGCCTGGCCAATATGGTGAAACCCTGTCTCTACTAAAAATGCAAAAATTAGCCAGCGTGGTGGCGGGCACTTGTAATCCCAGCTACTCGGAAGGCTGAGGTAGGAGAATTGCTTGAACCTGGGAAGCAGAGGTTGCAGTGAGCCAAGATCGTGCCACTGCACTCTAGCCTGGGTAACACAGTAAGACTCCATCTCAAAAGAAAAAAGAAAAATACACCGTAAAAATAGAGCTCAGTACTATCCATGGTTTCAGGCATCCACCGGGGTCTTGGAATATATCCCCTTTGGATAACAGGGAGCAAATAATGCATGCAAAGAATAAATACTCTGGAAAAAAATAATTCTTGTCTCTTCTCCTGAAGTACCTTCTTATGTTTGTGCTGGAAGGAATCAGGACTATTTATCTAATTGCAGAATCACACCTACTAAGACAAAGGAACAGGGTAAATAATTCCTCTTAGGAATTCAAAAGGACAAAAGCTAAGCTTGAACATGTGCCTATGCAGAGTCTTGGAAACAAGGCTTGAAAATGGTAGGTAACAGGTGGGAAGTGGAGGGTGGAACACTGGTGGTTATGGTTATACAGATAATTGGGACTCAACTTGAAGCTTCCAACCGAATCTATACATCCTTCGGGGAGTTGAAGCCCCAGGAGGTATCTGAGGCCCTTGCCTCCCTCCCAAAGTTCTGAAAAATTTGGGGACCACTTTGCCATTGCAAGACATCCAGCAGCTAGTAGTCAGCTCTAAACAGTGACAAAACCCCCAGGAGATGAAATGAGAGGGAAAGGTAAGTTTGAAGATCTTCCCTAAAGAAAGTGGTTTGAGCAGCCTACAGTTTTTATGAAGGTCAACCAGCTGGAACCCACTAGCTAGGCCATCTCCTGGCATTGGCAACATGTGAAAGGAGCCAAATCCATAAGATAGCTCTGCCTCTGGGGGCATTTAGGGACCCAGAAGAGAGTGTCTCTTTTATCCTCAGCCAATGGTGGGCTCTAAGAACAGGGAACTGCCGCTGAGTTATTCTCAAGACTCTCCTCCCCGCACAACTTCTTCTGGGGCTTAATTGCATCCAGATCTGTCTCTACTGGTAAGTTAGAAACAGACGGGGAGAAAATGAGGGTTGAGGAAACACCTTCTGTAAGCCAGATCTTTTGTATATTTCATCTCAGGTTGTGTTCTCAAAGGCCTTGTGGCCAAAGGATAATTAAAGCAGCAAGTATCTGAATGGAATTATAGCTCTAAGTATTGCTCTTGTAGAAACCCTGCTTCCACTGCCCCAGACTTCGCCAAATTTGGTGGCCACACCCTCATGGGCTCTTGTTATCAGAAGGAACTGAACTTTGTCTCTGATTTTAGCCCTAGGGCAGCCCAGGTGGCCTGGTGAGACAAGAAAATTAATCAGTAAGTAACAACCCAAAGAAACCAGGAGAGCTTAGATTTCTGCAAACTCTTAAAGAGCCCAAAAAGGGGGTTGCCCTCCCTCTTAACCAGTGGTTTGCAAAGTGTGGTCCCTGGACCAGTGGCATTGACATCACCTGGGAACATGTTAGAAATGCAAATTCTAGGACTCCACCCTAAGTCTCATGAATCAAAAACACTGGGGTTGGGGCCAGCAATCTGCATTTTTAAAAGCCCTATAGGTGACTCATGGCCAAATTTAAGAAGTACTGATTTAAAACTAGAAGGTCAAGTTAATTCCACCTAAATCTCAGGAGCAGGAACAGTGAGAGCCCTCTGAATGTAGGCAGGCCCCCCACCTCTCTCCTTCCATGCAAATTCACATGCTAGTCTGGCAGGGCCTCTGTCCAATCCTGCCTGGTCTTTCCAGCCCACTCTCAGCTGAGAATATATGAGGGACACACCAGTCTCTGTGGAACTACTTGGGGGTGCTGAGAAGCATCATGCCTCGGGGGTTCTTGCTCCTCTTGGGAGCTTTCAATGGGAAAACAGGGGCTATGTTCAAAAATTACTTTTTCCCCACTGGGAACACCCGCACTTCAGCTGGGGACTTTCCCCAAGGCCGCCAAGAGTAAAACCGTGAGTCAGGCAAGACTCCCACTCCCCTTTGAAAGTCCTGCAAGGGGCAAACATGCAGGCCCAGCCCTGAGGCTCTGAGCTGGGAGGCCTGTCACACCTGGGGAGGCCCCAAAACGCCAGCTCGGCAGCTGGGCCTGGATGCCAATGCGGCTGCCGGGTGATGGATCACTTTCCGATGAGGGTGCTGTGCAGGCCGCCAGCTGTGCCAGCGCAGACTCCCGATCAGCATGGCTGCACCGCTCCCCACTAACCCACACTTGCCAGAACAGGGAACCAGGAAACATCACACCTCGGGTGAGCAGCAATTAATCTGTGCAGGAGACAGGTCGAAGACAGGAAAGGGGAGCTGCCAGAGAGCTGATGGGCCCTGCCTGCCTTGCCTCAGGGTGGGCTGGGCCCTCCAGATACACAGGCTGCCCAGCTTCAGGTGCACTCACCAGCCTTCCCCAGCGGCCCCATGGGGAGGCAAACACAGGGACCCTCAACAGCCAAGAGCACTGGACTGAGAGTCAGTAGATGCAGGTTCAAATCCCAGCTCTGACACTTACAGGTTCTGAGATCTTGAGTTTAGTCTGAGCATCATTTTCCACTTGGGAAGCACAATTGCAACCACTCAGAGCCATAGTGAGAAGCAAATGAAAGGACTTGTGTAAGTAAAGTATCTGGCATGTGGCAAACACATGACAAATAGTGATTCATTCCCCTGTCCTCGGCTACACCCTGAGGTTCTCTTGGATAACCCTACATGGGATTACTAAGCAGGCAAAGAGCACTTCTCCCAAACCAATGAGGTCCTGAAAGTAAAGGGAAATGATGAAGAAGCAAATATCTTCCCATGGCTCATTCAATCTGGGAACAGCCTGATGGTGGCAAAGAAAGAAGTAGCAGCCCATGCAGGAACCCTGTGTCTAGCTGGCCTCCTGCTCCCAGCCGCATCCCTGTCCAGTCCACAAAACCAAGAGGTGATTTTTAGAAGACATATCTGATATTTCCTTGTTCTATTTTTAAGCCCTGGGTGACTCCTGAATGCCAATAAAGCAAAGTAAAAATGTCTCAGCATGGCATTCAGTATCAGTCCCAAATTTGCTGAGTCTTTTTCTCACCATGAGCCTTGCTCTTCCAGCCACCCAGAAAAGTTTACCATTCCCAGAATACACCAGGACACTGCAAAACAGGGCCTCTGGCTGTGCTGACCCTCCACCAGGAAAGGCCAGCCAGTGCTCTTATCTATCTAAAGCACCTCCCCACTTACAGTTCACCTTTGGGAAGACCCCCTTGATGCCCTATTCCAGGCATGAGTAATTACAATGAACTTCCTTGCACATGGTACAAGTGTCTAACGAGATCCTCTGCCTATTAGGAGCTGTTTGGTTTTTGGTCCCCTCCGTCACTAATATGGGGGCTCCTCCATTGTAGGGACCATAATTTGATTCCTCTCCACATCCCTGGCTCCAGCACAGTGCCTGGCACATAGTAGGTGCTCTGTAAATATTTAGGTAA
This sequence comes from Rhinopithecus roxellana, assembly GCF_007565055.1. Taxonomy (NCBI): domain Eukaryota; kingdom Metazoa; phylum Chordata; class Mammalia; order Primates; family Cercopithecidae; genus Rhinopithecus; species Rhinopithecus roxellana. Next base: position 111,620,790 of record NC_044561.1, on the reverse strand, counting down.
CTTAAGTGCTCTTTTCATTGACACCCCATAGTCATACCCATGTAAACTAATGATCAGTGAAGCCACAGATGGCTTCCCCTCAATGAGGCAGAGGGAAAATCAAGGTCCTGGCCACACCTATTCATCTTCAGCCCAGAGCCAGCTTTTCCCAAGGTCCAAGAAGACTCAAGGTTAGAGGATGGTCTGTTGACCCCTCAAACTCCCACTGGGTTAGCTAATGTCAAATTCCAGTGCAATTTATCCTTCTGTGGCCAAACCTATAGACTGCTTGAAAACAACACATTTCATCTCAGGGTTTTAAATCAGTGTTTAGCCCCTCCTGGAAGGGCTCAGTGTCTCATCAGCCTCTTGAGAGCCTTAGGCCAACAGCTATATAACTTTTTGTCCAGTACCTCCACTGATGATGTGACCCCAGGGGTCACCAGAAAATGTGGAGAATCAAAGAGCCTCATGAGCCAGAGGGAATTATGTAACAGTGCAACTAGTCTGTTTACCCTCCCAATGCTTAAATCATCTCTATAGGTTCCCTTCCCAGCTTAATATTTCCAATGACAGAGAACTCACCATCTCCAAGGATATCTTATTCTATCCTTGGTCAGTTCCTCAGATGTCTCCAAGTCCTGCAGTTTTCCATAGATCAATGGTTTTAATAACCCTAGGCCCCCTTCCTTCCAAATATCCTTACCCTAATCTCTAAAATGTTTTGAGATAAGTTAAGAGGTTTATGCATCACCTGAATATCTCTGGGTCAAACACTGTCCTTCCACTGAATTCTCATTCTCTGCCCTGGATCACAGCTCTTGTGATATGTCTATTAACATGGCTTGAGGGTAAATGGGATTTGTGGAGCCACAACATCCCGATTACTATACAAAGTCAAGAGTGAGCTAAAAGCCCCCAAGACCTTACAGAACTGCTTCACTAAGCCAGAGCTCTCTGATCCTGCACTTGGACCACTGCTTCTGCAACCCAACACAGGACCCTCCCTTATTCTTCTGCTGATTCACCTAATAAAATCTGGCCACACTTAGGCAACCAAGATCTAAAAAGATACTGATTTCTTCAGCCAGCTTCTTCACACATTTTCTCTTTCACCTTTATTTCACCAGCAAATCACATAAGTGGCTTTCCATCTCTTCATTCAAATCATTAAAGTGCTAATATGATTAGGGTTACCATAGAGCCCATAGACACTCCAATAAAGACCTCCCCACAAAATGGTATCAACTCATTTATCTGCTCTGAATGGGTAAACTAGTTTTTAGTCTCCCGGGATCCTCAAAGACCCAGTTTGTATTCTCAGTTTTCTCTCTAAAGATATCTAAAGATTTTTTTGTATGTTCTGCTGAAACCCAAATCAGTTATCTGCTTCACGGGACAGAGATTACTAGTTTAGCAACCAACATCTGTGCTTCCTGGCTTTGTCAAGAGGCAATGTGTCAAGATACTACATTTCCCAGCCTCCCTTGCAAATAATAGTGGTCATGTGACATAGTTCTGGTCAATGAGATGGAAGTTATTGGGTAGCCCTCCCAGGAAAACCACTTTTAAAAAGCCAACTCGGATGACACAGGTCCTTTGTCCTTCCTGCCTGAAATACTGATTTGATGTGGCAGGTGGAGCAGTCATTTTGCAACCATAAGGGAAAAGTCAGGACAATCACAGGTGCTGTAGCCCTGAAAGTCATGGGTCTCTGAAATAAATGCTAGAGACAACCTGCTACTAGACTTCTCTTTGCAGGAGAAAAGAATTCCTTAATTGTTTAAGTCACTCATCTTTTGGTTTCTGTTATTCAAAGCCAAGTACAATTCCTAACAGATATGTCACTGTCTTACTCTGAGAGCCTAATGACACTATCTAAAAAGGAAATTATATTATCCTCCTATAACTTATTCTAAGTGAGTCAATATTGGTTTCTAGTGATCTCCAAGATGTTTACAAATCTTACCCTAAATAAATCATACGAGATTCCTGCCCAGGATTGATTCACCTTTCTTCCCTTAAGGGAAAATGGAATTTTTTTTGCCAGTTTCCAGGCTTCAGGCATCTCTCTCCTCCAGGATTTCTGAAAATTAGCATAATTAATTCAAGAGTCTGCAATTTCCCAGAGATCACTCATCTTGCTAAAATTATTTCAACTAGTTTTGAGCTATCTATAAACTTCTACCTTTGAGTGTTGTCTTATCAATGTTAACTTTACCCTTTGTGATCTGAAAATGTATCTTCCTTGGTCAAGATGATAGCCAGTTTCTAGTTAAAGATTCTTATTTCTCTGACACTTTCCACATCAGCAGATCTGTCCCGAACAAAGGCATCTTACCAACACCCCATATGGCAATCAAGTGTATACCTGCTTGGCCTCACATCCCAAAATATTGAGTTCAAATATAAGGAGATGCCTCTCCCTTGAATACTTCTTCACCTGAAATATAGCTCTTTGTTCATGAACCCAAAGTAGCTGCAGGCCCAGAATATCTACAATTGTGGGAAACTTCAAGTTATGGATTGCATTAGGCTACTCTTGCATTGCTGTAAAGAAATACCTGAGACTGGGTAATTTACAAAAAAAAAAAAAATTAGGTTTCATTGGCTTATGGTTCTGCAGGCTGTATAGAATCATGGTGCTGGCATCTGCTTGCTTCTAAAGAGGACCCAGGAAGCTTACAATCATGGCAGAAGGTAAAGTGGGGGCAGGCACATCACATGGTGAAAGCAGGAGCAAGTGAGAGAGTTGGAGGGAGGTACCACACACCTTTAAACAACCAGATCTCATATGAACTCAGAGTGAGAACTTACTTATCACCAAAGCCATGGCCCAAGCCATTCATAAGGGATTCACACCCATGATCCAAACACCTCTCACCAGGCCCCAACTCCAACACTGGGGATTGCATTTCAATATGAGATTTGGACAGGGACAAACATCCAAACTATATCATGGATATTAGCCATAGGCTTGCTTCTAGAATCCAAGGAATCAAGGCCACCAAACAGCCATCTGAGGATGGAACCAGGAGTCTAGAATCTGACCATTCAGGTTCACACTATTTGCTACCTTATTCCCTGTAGAACCAAGGGACAATTTAGTACCTGCTCCCAATCTTGGTCTCTTCATGTAACAGAGATGGTAATAACAGAGTTGTTGTGATGATTCAATTAGATAATACACTTGAAGTTACTGGCACATAGTAATCTCTCAATTTTTGCTGCTATAAGCATCATCATTAAAAATCATAACTAATATTCTGCCGTCATCCCTATTGCAGATTTCAAACAAAAAATTATGCACCCAGAAGGTATGTAAGGAAAGGCAGTGGAGTAAGGCCAGGGTATTTCTTTTACTGAGAACTTATGACAATCAATAATTTTTCTCCTCTCTGTGGTGCATCCCTGCTGGCCTTAATGCAAAATGATGCTTCCATTCAGACATTCCTACTGAAAGTCTAAATGATTAAAAATTATTTAAATGGCATATACTCATAGGTAAGGAACAATCTATCATGAGCTATAGTGAGATTTTATAACTTTCCTATTCTCTTCTAGTTAGAAGCAGGTCTTTTGTTCTTATATAGCATGAGGATCCTTGTTTTGGTTTTAATTTTTCTTTAGTTGTAAAGTAGCTCCTGTTAAATATACTGTCTAATCATTGTGGGAAGGACTGTAAAGAAGAACCTAATCTACAAATCCACATTGAGAATTCTAGGCTGCCAAAGCAAGTCACCCAAGAGTCCTATATTCATGAAAAATACTTTGAGATAGAAGGTTGGACCGTTGGGTTTGGGATTGAGATTCCAATCTTCCAGTCATTCTGGACCGGCTATGTCCCAGATTAGAAAGGGACTGATTCTGAGTTAAAAAGAGAATTTGGCTTCCTAAGCACTGTAAGCACTGTAAGGAAAGAATCATTCCTAGCTGAGAGAACTAGTAGAAGTGTCAGCCTCCTAAATAGTTCTCAGTTTAAGAACAGCCTCGGCTATGTAGGCAAGGATGTGAGGGGCTATTGACTGAGGCCATCAAGGGACAGCAATAGCAGGCAAGCTTAATGGCTGTTGACAGTATGTGCACGACTTTTTACAAGGAAATAGAATTATGACACCCAAGATCCCGAGGATGCTACTGAAAGGGAGACTAATAGTATAAGATTATTAGGGCCAGGCGCGGTGGCTCAAGCCTGTAATCCCAGCACTTTGGGAGGCCGAGACGGGCGGATCACGAGGTCAGGAGATCGAAACCATCCTGGCTAACACGGTGAAACCCCCTCTCTACTAAAAAATACAAAAAACTAGCTGGGCGAGGTGGCGGGTGCCTGTAGTCCAGCTACTTGAGAGGCTGAGGCAGGAGAACGGCGTAAACCCAGGAGGCGGAGCTTGCAGTGAGCTGAGATCCAGCCACTGCACTCCAGCCTAGGTGACAGAGCGAGACTCCGTCTCAAAAAAAAAAAAAAAAAAAAAAAAAAGTATAAGATTATTGTAATTTTCCCCCAGGCTGTTTTGTCTATATGCATTTACCTACCTGCTCACCCCTCATCATCTCTGAATACACTATATTTTATGCATCCTAAAACTGTTGTGGACTAGGGAAGCAAAGAGTTTTGTGTTTTGTGCTTTCTAACAAATCTGCCTTCACTGGTTAGGCTCCCTACAGTTGCAAGCAACAGAACCCCAATTTAATCCACTATAAGCTGAAAGAGGATTATAGAGTTTTGAGGCATCCCATGAAACCTAAGGACCAGAATGAAGTTAATTAAAGCTCAATAAAAACAGGCACCAAGGACATCAATGCCTCCAAGACATGCTCTTTGTCTCCTCTGTTTCTTCTAAATATGTTTCAATCTTCCCTCTTACAATAGACAGGATTCCTCCTCCTGGGGAAAAAAATGAACCTACTGCTGTAAAGAAATGTTTAAAATCACTTACTGTTGACATATTGAGACTTGTGTGTGTGTGTGCATTTATAACCAAATGCTTTATTTAAATCTTATCACTTCCAAAATTTTCCTATTGATTCTCTCATGTTTTCCAGGTAGCTAATAATCTCTTCTGCAAGGGATAAGCATTTTTCCTCATTGTTTGCCAGATGTCTACCTCATTTTTATTTTCTTCTCTAATAGCATTGGTAAGCATCCCCAGAACAATGTTATATAAGAGAGTTGAGGGAAAGTAATCTTTCCTGTTTCCTAAATTTAACAAGATTTTTTCTATTGCTTCACCATAAAGCATTCTTATAATGAAGATTACTTAATTTTTTAGTTATTAATTACCAAGGCATTATTAAAAAGCATCTGGGCCTTGTTCTCAGTTCCTGGCCTGGAGCTCCTAAAACTCTTGGAATTTCCTGTGTGATAATAATAACAGGACTGTCTTTTGTCTAGTAAGATAATTCTTGGCTAACCTCTAGACAGCTTCGGATTAGGGACTGGTCTCCAGAAAGACCAAGCCTTGGTTAGAAGCCTAGAACTTTAAGCCCCACACCCCAGGAAAAAGAGGCTGGGGATTGAGTTAATAATCAATCATGCCTACATGATGAAGCCGCCATAAAAAAACCCTAAATGAGGGGATTTGGAAAAGCTTCCAAGTTGGTGAACACATCCATGTGCTGGGAGGGTGGCATATCCTAGCTCCATAGGGACAGAAGCTCCTGTACTTAGGACCCTTCCAGACCTCATCCTATGTACCTCTTCATCTGGCTGTTCAATTGTATTCTCTATAATAAACTGGTAAACCAAAGTTAAGTGATTCCCTGAGTTTTGCAAGCTATTCCAGCAAATTAACAAGCCTAAAGGGAGTGGGCTGTGGCAACCCTTGATTTTGTAGCCAAGTCGGACAGAAGTGTGGGTAACCTGGCCACCCGACACTTGTGACTGGCATTTGAAGTAAGGACAGTCTTGTGAGATTGAGTACCTAAACCTGCAGTTTAGGTGCTAATTCCAGGTAGATAATACCAGGTAGTTAGCGTCAGAATTGAGCTGAATTGTAGAATACCTAGTTGGTGTCAGGATTAGTTGATGTCAGGAGGGGAAAAAAACACTCTCAACTACAAATCTTAATAAAAATGAATGTAAAATTGTATCCATATTTTTTCAGAATTCATTCAGATATTAAATTTTTTGGCCTGGTAAGATGACAAGTTATAATTATGGGTTTCTTAACATTGAATAATCCTGTTATTCCCTAATAGAACCCCACTTAGAATATATTAATTTTTAAGACACTGCTAAATTCTATGAAACAATGTTTTATTCAGGAATTTTATATCTTTATAAATAAGATAGGTCTGGAATTTTCTCGTGTTAGATTTTGGCATCAAAGGTATGTTAACATTATTATAATACTTAAGAAAATTCTCTTTCCTCTATCTTCTGTGCTAATTTGAATGACAACTGAAATATCTTGAATATTTGAAAAAACTTCTCTATGAAATCATCTGGACTCAGGATCTCAAAGACATCTTTAACAACTTCATTAATTTCTTCTATGTTATTTGTCCACGCTTTTCAAGCACTTCTTAAAGTCATCCAGTGTTTTTAAAAATACGTTAGTTTCAGAATTGGAAAAAACTGCTTTAAAGTTCATATGGAACCAAAAAAGAGCCCGCATTGCCAAGACAATCCTAAGTCAAAAGGACAAAGCTGGAGGCGTCACGCTACCTGACTTCAAACTATACTACAAGGCTACAGTAACCAAAACAGCATGGTACTGGTACCAAAACAGAGATATAGACCAATGGAACAGAACAGAGTCCTCAGAAATAATACCACACATCTACAGCCATCTGATCTTTGACAAACCTGAGAGAAACAAGAAATGGGGAAAGGATTCCCTATTTAATAAATGGTGCTGGAAAAATTGGCTAGCCATAAGTAGAAAGCTGAAACTGGATCCTTTCCTTACTCCTTATACGAAGATTAATTCAAGGTGGATTAGAGACTTAAATGTTAGACCTAATACCATAAAAACCCTAGAAGAAAATCTAGGTAGTACCATTCAGGACATAGGCATGGGCAAGGACTTCATGTCTAAAACACCAAAAGCAATGGCAGCAAAAGCCAAAATTGACAAATGCGATCTAATTAAAGAGCTTCTGCACAGCAAAAGAAACTACCACCAGAGTGAACAGGCAACCTACAGAATGGGAGAAAATTTTTGCAATCTACTCATCTGACAAAGGGCTAATATCCAGAATCTACAAAGAACTCAAACAAATATACAAGAAAAAAACAAACAACCCCATCAAAAAGTGGGCAAAGGATATGAACAGACATTTCTCAAAAGAAGACATTCATACAGCCAACAGACACATGAAAAAATGCTCATCATCACTCGCCATCAGAGAAATGCAAATCAAAACCACAATGAGATACCATCTCACACCAGTTAGAATGGCAATCATTAAAAAGTCAGGAAACAACAGGTGTTGGAGAGGATGTGGAGAAATAGGAACACTTTTACACTGTTGGTGGGATTGTAAACTAGTTGAACCATTATGGAAAACAGTATGGCAATTTCTCAAGGATCTAGAACTAGATGTACCATATGACCCAGCCATCCCACTACTGGGTATATACCCAAAGGATTATAAATCATGCTGCTATAAAGACACATGCACACGTATGTTTATTGCGGCACTATTCACAATAGCAAAGACTTGGAATCAACCCAAATGTCCATCTGTGACAGACTGGATTAAGAAAATGTGGCACATATACACCATGGAATACTATGCAGCCATAAAAAAGGATGAGTTTGCGTCCTTTGGAGGGACATGGATGCAGCTGGGAACCATCATTCTTAGCAAACTATCACAAGAACAGAAAACCAAACACCGCATGTTCTCACTCATAGGTGGGAACTGAACAATGAGATCACTTGGACTCGGGAAGGGGAACATCACACACTGGGGCCTATCATGGGGAGGGGGGAGGGGGGAGGGATTGCATTGGGAGTTATACATGATATAAATGATGAATTGATGGGTGCTGACGAGTTGATGGGTGCAGCACACCAACATGGCACAAGTATACATATGGAACAAACCTGCACGTTATGCACATGTACCCTAGAACTTAAAGTATAATAAAAAAAAAAAAAAAGATAAAAAAATAAAAAAATATGTTAGTTTGGGATGTTCAGAAATGTTATCTTAAAATTTTCTTATCTTGTTATTGTCTTTTAATTTCTTTTGTGTCTGTGGTTATATCCCCTTTCTCATTTCAATTTTGAAGTGTTTGTGGTTTGTCCAGAGGATTATTTAAAATTTAGACATGCTAATGACTTCATAGAAATATTTTATATAAATATAATTATATTATATAGTTTTATATTTATTTATTATAAGAAATTGGCTCACGATTATGGAAGCTGACAAGTCCCAAGATCTGTGGTGAGTCAGCAAGCCAGAGACCCAGAAGAGCCAATGTTTCAGCTTCAGTCTGAAGGCAGGAAGAAAAACCAAGGTCTCAGTTTGAAGGCAGTCAGGCAGGAGTTATTCTCTTACTCAGGGGAGGGGGTAGCATTTTTGTTCCATTCAGGCCTTAAACTGGTTGAATAAGACCCATACACATTAGAGAGTACAATCTGCTTTACTCAGCTTACTGATTTAAATGTTAATCTCATCCACAAACACCTTCACAGACATGCCCAGAATAATGTTTAACCAAATATCCAGGCACCCCACGGCCTAGTCACACTGATACATAAAAGTAACCATCACAAAAAGCATTTCCTCCTGCACATCTATTCCTATTTCTATGTCAGCTTCTCAGAGGTCCTGGACTAACACACCGTCCAGCCAGCTCTGCCACCCTCATCCAGGTCTCCCTGAACCCACCACTACCAGGTCCATATAAGCAGAAGACCAAGAGAGAGGAGACAAAGTGAAAGAAGAAACACTGTGAATCACAGTAGGAGGGGAGAAAATCATGTCTTTTTCCTTATTCACCTTGAGGGAAAAGGAGTTATTCCCACCTCTCTAAACAAGCGTGGGAGGGAAACTTCAAAGAAATCACTTGTAGAGCTTGGAATAACAAGAAGATGCAGGGTAACTGACATCTCCTTCCCTCATTAGACATCTGCCTATTCAAGCAATTCAAGAAGAGGGAGAAAAGACATGGGGAGAGATGGCAAGAGGGGCAAGGGCAGACATGGGGCCTCCCCATCACCGTTTCCCAGTAAAAGCCTGGCTGTCAACCAGGAGAGAAAAGGAGATGGGCAATGAAGTGCATGTGAGAATAAAGTTTTAACCTGGTCCAGACTGTACAAGGCATTTTGTAAGAAAGCAATTATATTTTAAACTGTTTTATTGAGGTATGATTGAGGTATGCAAAAAGCTATACGTTTTTAATGTATACAACTCCAGGAGTTTGGTGATATAATAAATATACACCCATGAAACCATCACCATAAACATACTCATAAAGGCCATAAACATATCCATTACCTCCTAAAGTTTCCTTCCACCTCCTTGATTAGTGTGTGCGTGTGCGTGTGTGTTTGTGTGTGTGTGTAAGAACACTTAACAGAAGATCTACCCTCTCAGCAAAGTTTAAAGTTTATAAGTAGACAATATAGTTTTGTCAGCTTTAGGCATTATATACTGTATTGTGATCTCCAGAATTTATTTTGCATAACTGAAACATATGCCCTTTGACCATCACTTACCTCCCCATTTCCTCTTCCCCGCTTTCCCCCAAACCTGGAAGCCACCACCCTACTTTCTGCTTTTGTGAGTTTGACTATAGTATGTTCCACATACAATGAGGTCATACAATATTTGTCTTTCTGTGTCTGGCTTATTTCACTCAGTATGATGTCCTCTAAGTCCATTTATGTTGTCACAAATGACAACATGGCTTCTTCTTAAGTCTAAATAATATTCCATTGTATGTACATACCATGCTTTCTTTACTAATTTATTCATCAGTGAACTTTTAGGTTGATTTTGCTCCTTCACTATCGTGGACAATGCTGCAATGAACACAGAAGTGCAAGTATCTCTTCAAGATCCTAATTTCTGTTCTTTCCTAATTTTGATATCCAGAAGTGGGATTGCTGGATCATATGGGTTCTATTTCTAAGTTTTTAAGGAACCTCTGTACTGTTTTCCAGAATGACTATGCCAATTTACATTCTCATTAACAGTGTACCAGGATTCCCTTTTCTTCACATCTTCGTTAACATTTTTTTAATAATGGCCATCCTAGCAGGTGTAGAGTGATATCTCATTGTGTGTTCAATTTGCATTTTCCCAGTGATTTGTGATGTTGATCATCTTTTATATAACTGTTGGCTATTTGTATGTCTTTTTTTACAGAAGTGTCTATTAGGTCTTTTGCTCATATTTCAATCAGGCTATTTGATAGTTTGCTATTGAGTTGCAGGATGTCCTTATATATTTCGGATAGTAATCCCTTATCAGATATTTAGTTTGCAAATTTTCTCCCATTTCATAGGTTGCCTTTTTATTTTCTTGAATTTTTCCCTTTGCTGTGCAGAAACTTTTCCATTTAATTTAGTCCCATTTATTTATTTTTGCTTTTGTTGCCTGTGCTTTTGGTGTCATATCCAAAAAATCATTGCCAAGGAAGTTTTCCGTTTTCTTCTAGGAGTTTTACAGCTGCAGGTCTTATATTTAACTCTTAAATACATTTTGGGTTTATTTCTGGATTTATTGCCACCACTATTCGCCTGGTTTGAGGAGTTGCCAATTAAGCCCTGGAAGTTCAAAGGGCCTCCACCACCCAAGAGAAAGGCGGAGTGAAGTGCAGCACTATGAATTTTAACATCGTGCTCAGTATATGCTTCCCTGCTAATTGCTCTTTACCATTCTCCCCTTCTTCAACCAAAACTGATTCTCTCCCTGAAATCTGCCCTCCTGTCAGTGTTTCTCCTCTCGGTAGAAGCAACATCGTTCATTCAGTTACTCAGGCAAATGCCTTGGAATCATCCTGGATTCCTCGGTTCCTCATTCCCCACGTCCAACACATCAGCAAATCCCAAGTCTCTTCCTTCAAAATATATCACGTCACTGACCCCACCTTACCACCTTTTTCTCAACAGCTAGACCAAGCTGCCATCATCAACCTCTGCCTGCAACGGTCTCTGCTGTAGTCTGAATGTATGTGTCCCTCCAAAATTCATATGCTGAAACTCACACACCAAGGTGATGCGTATTAGAGGTAGACCTTTTTGGGAAGTGATGAGGGCTCCACCCTCATGAATGGGATTAATGCCCTTGTAAAAGGGACTTCAGAGAACTGCCTGGCCCTTTTTCCCCTTTCACCTTGTGGGAATGCAATAAGAAACATCATCTATGAAGCAGAAAGTGAGTCTTCACCAGACGCTAAATCTGCTGGTGCCTTGATCTTGGACTTCCTAGCCGCCAGAACTGTGAGAAATAAATCTCTGTTATTTATAAATTACCCAGCCTGTGGTATTTTGTTACAGCAGCAGGAACAGACCGAAATAGTTTCCTAATTGGGTTTCCTGCATCTTCTCTTGCCTCTTTCTGTTCTATTCTTTACACAGCAAATAGAATAATCTTTGTAAAACATAAAATACAGCATTCCACTCCCTGCTTCAAATCTCCCCAATGGCTTCTTACCACACTTAGGATAAAATCAAAGTCTTTACCTGGCCTTAGGCTATACCTCTGGCTTCACTTTCTATCCCTTTTTTCTTTGACTGCTACACTCCAGCCACCTTCCCTAAAACCCACCAGGCACACTCCTGCTTCAAGGCCTTTGCCCACGAGGTTTCCTTTGCTTGGAAAGTCTTTCCCCACAGATATTCACATGGTGTATTCTCTCACTTCCTCAAGTGTATGATCAAGTGTTGCCTCCTCAGGGAATCCTTGCCTGATCATGCTACCAAAATAGTATGTATCACCACCTGACTTTGTGGCCACATCACTCTAACCTCTGTCTCCGTCTTTATATGACCCCTTCTCTTCTGCCTGTATCAAATCTCCCTCTGCCTCTCTCTTACAAGGATGCCTGTGTTTGGACTTAGGTCCCACCCAGATAATCCAGGATTACCTCCTCATCTCAACATCCTTAATCAAATCTGCAAAGACCCTTTATCTAAAAAGGTAACACTCACAGGTTCTGGGGATTAGGACATGGACTATCTCCTGAAGCCATTATTAGCCTGTTACAGTCCAGTTGTAAAATGTGTTTAGTCTTTCCTGTTTATGACAACCTGTTCATTCTCACGATAGAGTTGTAGGATGGTCCTACTCACACAGGTTTCTTCTCTCCTCTCCCCAGGACTCCCTCTTTTCCAGAGAAGCTGTAGTTTTCAGCCCAGCTTCTTTTTCTGACTCATCAGAAAGCACCTGGGAACCTGTGATGGATAGAAGGTTACAGCACAAACTTTGGGTCTTGGGTTATGGGGCTGCCACTTGCTAACTGGTGAATGTAGACAAGTCACTTACACTCCCTGAATCTGAGGTGAGGACTTAGTATGTGCCAAACTCTTTTCATGGACTGCCTCCTTAATCCTCCCAAAAACACAGTGAGTTAAGTGCCATTTCTAAATAATTCATTTATTTACATTTTCTATCAGCAACTACCTATTCCAGGTATAGTTCCAGCACTATAGATACAGCAATAAATAGGAAACTCTCTGCCCTCATGGAAATTACTTTCAAATGGTGAAGACAGATATCAGGGAAACAAAGATGACTACAGAGAGTGATAATGGCTATGAAGTCAATAATTTAATATAACAGTATTTAGACATGGTGGTAAGGAACTCCTTTAGATGGGGTTGCCTGGGGAGGCCTCTCCAAGGAACTGGCATTTGACCTGAGACTTGAATAGTATGAAAAAACCATCATGCAAATATCTAGGAGAAGAACTTTCCAGGTGAAAACAAATTGATATATTCAAGGAACAGAAGAAGCCATTTGCACTCCAGGAAACAAAGATGTCGAGGTATTAAGCATCTTGCCTAAGATCACTGGGCTGGTAAGTGAAAAAGTTGAGGCTTGAAGGCAGAAACTGTAATCCAAGAGCCTGCCCTATTCACCACCACACAAGATTATTCTTATCCCCCTTCCATGTATGTCTTGACAATTAAGTGAGAAGGAGAATTAATAATGGCACTGCTCAACTGATGTTAGTTGTCATCATAGTCCTTTCCTGAGTGACCTAAGGCTTCCAGAAGAGCTTCCAGACCAGTCCCTGGAGAACCAATGACGAGGAAGAGATGTCCACTGACCCGCCTGAAGCTCCAAGGATGGATGCTTCCAAGGAGGATGTCAAGGAGGAGCTACCACCTGGCCCTTCTAGTATAGCCACTCACCCGTTCAGAGCCCAGACTAGGGTGCACTCAGGGCACAAACATTAAGGAGGCACTCACTCTTCATGTTGCTTCTGAACTTGCACAACCCTGAGAGTGAGGGCCTCCTTAAATCCTGCACCCTGGACACCTGGCTTGTCTTACCCTAGTCCCAGCCCTGCATCTGTGCCCCAAACCATTACCTATACAGAGCTCTTCAAAGAGCAAGAGATTGTCATTCTGGTGGCCTTCCTCTGGCTTCCACTCCTCTCAGCTGTATCTATTAAGCCTAGATAACCCAGGCTTATCCCCTAGCCAGGTCTGTCCCCTCTACTCTGGGGCTGAAATCCCAGTATTCCCCATGCCCTAGCCCATCTCATCCAGGACAAAGTGCTGGCTCAGCAATTCCTCCATCCAGGTGGCTTCCACTGATCATGAGTTCACAAGGACTGTGAGTGTCCCTCAGGATGACAGCTGTTTTATCACTTGGTGTCACAGCATGAGCCAGGGAAGGAGGCAGATAAGACTGTAAAGTCATGTTTCTAGAAATGCCAACCAGCCATCTCTGACACCACACCTGGACCATCAGCTCCTTTGCCAACTTCCCCATTGTTTTATTATAATGAGCAACAAGCTCATTAATAACTCTCCCCCCACTTCCTGAGTCCCAGCCACAGGGGGAACCAGCAGGTGCAAGGGGCTCACAATTAGTCCTTCATAATGCATGGTTGGCAATAAACCCACTCTGAAGCTGGAACAACCAGGATCCAGCTCCGTGCAGCGTCTGCAGCCACTGGAGTAATTAATGGCAGAGCCATAGGATAGAGAGTGAGTTAACTCTTATGAAGCCACTGAGCCTAGGAATCTTGGGAAATTGGAAACCTCAAGAAAATAAAGCATTTTGCACGCACTAGAAGAAAATGGCCAACATCTGGTCTCAGTCTTCCTGCCTGTACCTCTGATGTTACACCTGCACCACCATTACCACCTCTATGAAGACACTCTGAATCTTTGTGCTCTGCCCTGTCCTCTCACCTCTGCATTTCCACTGGCAGCCCAACTGGCTCAGATGAATGTAGGCATTGGGACCTTATCGGAAAAAGGCAACCTGAAGACCATGGGGAGATCACGAGGTTAGAAGTAAGTACTGTAGAAGAAAATAAGTTCTTAAACTACAGCTGAGCAAAGGGGACCATCCAAGGGCACTAAGCAGGTGTGGAAATCATAAGTGTGTAATGAGCTCAACCTCCACAGTTGTGTGGTTTTCTCCAGCAAAGAATGGTAAAGGTTATGTAGGACTGCCAAGAGGGTATCACACAAAGGTCACAGGAGTGGTATACAACAATGAAGCCTAGATTTGGCATATTGGGGATTTGATCCAGGAAGGGCTGGTAGACTTAGAGTAGGGAAATAAATACCAATGGGGTTAGAGAAAGGTCAAAAAGGCAAGTCAACGAAAGTGAGAGAAAGGAGGAAGAAGGACAGCTGGGAAGGAGCTCTTAGAACCTAAGATTTCAGAGGCCAAGCATTCAATGTAATGACTAGATCCAAATCATGGTCATGGGCTTGGGTAGCTGTCAACAGGGCCGTCACATTGCATAACTCCAGAAATACCATTCACATAAAATTCAAAGGAGTTGTGCAATATGGTGGCTGATGGAGAGTAAGTACCAGTCATTGGAGATGGGGCAGCCAAGCAACTGTAAAGCAAGGGCATGGGAGGGGTGACCCTCAGGAGCACTGGAGACACCCTGGATGATGGTGGGATAATTCAGGGTAGAGAGGAAGCCTGTGGTGTGGGAAAAATAGGACCCTGGCCCCAAGCAAGCCTGACCTCAAATCCAATTCCACCAATTACTTACTGTATGTCCCTGTAGCTATCTCTTAGCTCCTCTTGGTTTCTGGTGTCATGTCTTTATAATGGAATCAAGAGTACTTAACTTCAGGGCGGTAATGAGAATTTTTAAAGATGGTTTATGTTCAGGAGGACATTATTCTGTGACTTCTTTGCAATCAGATCTGTTCCTCCCTCTTACCTAACTCTGTTCTCTATCAAAGAGAGCCAACCTCTGACTTGGCTTCAAGGTCAGCTGGCTTCCAGCAGGAGAGGGCCAATGGGAAGCCCTGTTGGGATACTGGAAGGCAAGAGGAAGGAAACTTCTGGGTATTTTTCCATCACCTTCTTCCTCCCTCCCCAGGCAACATCTCTAGCAAGAGCAGAACCTCCTCAATGTTTTGAGCTCCTGTGGAACAGGACACTCGATATTTCAACTTCTGCCCCAAAGCTCTGATAACCACATCTTTTCCTTTTACCTCTCTAGCCCTGGTGATGGTAGTGGCTTCCCACTTTTGAATAAAGTCTGGACGGCCTCATCCTCTCCTACTAAGCTTCTCAACTTTTCCATCACCTGTGTAATCAACTCCATAATTAAGTTCTCCCTTTTAAATATTTAAGTTGGTTTCTGTTGGACTTAACTGCTATAAGTTCCTAGTGTCATGCTTGGCACATAGGGGAAACGTAAATAGCTTTCAGTTATTTTATTTATGTTTAGATTAACATTATTCACATTTAATTTTCCAAGACCTTTGAGAATGTGGTAATCATTCCACCGAAGATTGAGACCAGGATGGGAACAAGATGGCATAACTACTCACATGTGCTTCTAAGAACAGAGATGGTTGATGGACCATTACAGGGTATATTGTTCACTTGGGCCTCTAAATCTCACCTTCAAAACAGTGACTGAGTGCTTGTCTTTATATCCCAGGGCCTGACACAGGCCCTGAAACAGAGCAATTCCCCAAAGTAATAGTTATTGAACTGACTTGAAATCTTTCTCGTTGCGTAGCCAGAACAGCACTTATTTATGAGTCTGGAAAGCCCTAAGTTCAGGTTACAGGGGCTCACCTGTGTGTACACAGAAATTTTAGAAATCAGAAATAGATTAGGAGGGCCAAGGTTAGGGCAAGATGAGTGAGGCACTTTTCTCAGGTACAGAATTTAAAAGTGCGCCAAGAAAACTCAGCAATCAGAATACATACTATATGACAACATTTTAAAATCATAATTAGTGCAAAAATTCATAATGAACAAAATATCAAAATTTGAATAAAGATAGGATTCATATTATGGATTTTTTTCTTTTTGTAGTACAGCTCAGCCCATGCTGACTAGAACTGAGTAGCTACTTTCGATAATTACTCCACTAGTACTTCAGGAGCCTGATGTCCCTGGGGTTAAGATCCAAGTCCGCCCAAACACACACACTGCTATCTATAGGCTCTGCAACAGGGTCTGGGTCTGCCTTATTCCCTGTTGTAACTTCAGCTTCTAAAACTGTGCCTAGCACATAGTGCAAATAAACATGTTAAATGAATGAATTAATTGAAGAACAAATTGCCTCCTCTGTATCCTTGGGATTCCAATAGGATCACCAAGAAGGTATTCTAACAATGCACCTTTAAAAAAAAAAAATAGTCTAAACTTACTAGGAATCAAAGAAATGTAAATTGAAACAATGAAGTGCAATTTTTCACTGTTAGAATTAGCAAAGATTTAAGAGATTGACAATACCCTGTACTGACATGGAAATCAAGAAAAGGATATTCCTATGCATTACTGCTAGGACTGAAAATTAATGCAGTGTTTCTGGACAGCAATTTGGCAATATGTAACAAAAGCCCTTGAAAAGTACATTTCTTTTGACGAGCAATCCTACTTCAAAGAATTATTCTAAGAAAATAATTAGGCAAGTGCCAGAAGATGTTTCTTCCAAGGAGTTTTATCACAGTATTGTTTATAACAGCAAGAGCTTGCAAACAGCCTAAAGGTCCAAAAGTACTGGACTTATTATTAAGAAATACTAATAAATTGATGCTTCATATGATGGAACACTATGCAGCTATTTAAAATGATGATATGGCCCCCTATTCACTTAAAATAGAAGGACATTTATGATGTATTAAATGAGATAAAAGATAAAGCAATTAGTGTAATCACCAATTTTAAAGTATACATGGAGAATGTTTAGAAGGTTGAATATGAATGGTGGTTATCTCTAAGTAGCAGAATATCAGATAATTTTAATTTTTTTTGAGACAGGTCTTACTCTCGTACCCAGGCTGGAGTGCAGTGGCCCCATGATCACGGCTCACTGCAGCCTCGACCTCCTCAGGCTCTGGTGATCCTCCTGCCTCAGCCTCTGAGCAGCTGGGACTACAGGCATGCACCAACACACCCAGCTGATTTTTCCCTTTTTTGGAGAGACTAGGTTTTGTCACGTTGCCCAGGCTGGTCTCAAACCCCTCAGCTCAAGCAATTTGTTCACCTTGGTCTCCCAAAGTGCTGGGATTACAAGCGTGAGTCACCATGCCAAGCCTAGATGATTTTAATTTTTTAATCTGTATCTGAATTATCTAAATTTTATACAATGATCATCTATAACCTGTGTAACTCTGAGAAATAAAAAGTGATCTATTGGCCGGGCGCGGTGGCTCAAGCCTGTAATCCCAGCACTTTGGGAGGCCGAGACGGGCGGATCACGAGGTCAGGAGATCGAGACCATCCTGGCTAACACAGTGAAACCCCGTCTCTACTAAAAAATACAAAAAACTAGCCGGGCGAGGTGGCGGGCGCCTGTAGTCCCAGCTACTCGGAGGCTGAGGCAGGAGAATGGCGTAAACCCGGGAGGCGGAGCTTGCAGTGAGCTGAGATCCGGCCACTGCACTCCAACCCCGGGCGACAGAGCGAGACTCCGTCTCAAAAAAAAAAAAAAAGTGATCTATTCTGGGTTTGTGCATTTTGCTGGGTGAAATTCCCAGCAGGAGCAAGTTAAATCTCCATTATCACCCTCACCTACTTTGGGGCTTCCTTTGTTATCTGAATAAGGTCATAAAATATTATGCAGAGTCTTCTCCACTTAATGAGAGTCTATTTGCCCTCCCTTGGCCAACACCCCAATGCCTGGCAGAAATGTCTCTGAAATTGGGTCACCTTTCTGGCACACTCAAATTACTTATGGAGCAAAGGTCCCAAATGTCACCTTTTTTCAACCCAAAAGGTTAATCCTGTTGACTGAAGATAAACCTAACACGTCCCAGGCCAGTTTTGCCATTTGTAAAATGAGGATGAGTATTTACCATACAGGTGGACCAAAAGGCAAAACTGGTGTCCAGCAAAATAAGCCACATCATGCTGCAGTAGCAACCCCAAAATTTCGGGGTTGAAACAACAACTTCATGTCTTACTACACAGCACATCTGTTATAGGTCTGCTGGGGCTCTGCTGCATCTTCTCCTCCCTCAAAGACCCAGGCTGAGGAAGACTTCACCTGCAGGATTTCCCTTTGCCAAAGCAGGGGAAAGAAAACATGGCACCTAATACACTAGCTCTTAAAACTTTCACCTAGAAACAGTCCATGTCACTGTTTTCTCATCTCATTGGCCAAAACAAGCCACGTGGCACACCAGGACTAAAAGAGAAAGGGAAATTCAATCCCATCATGTGTCTAAGAGACCAAAAAGAGAAAGGGAAATTCAATCCCATCATGTGTCTAAGAGACCAAAACCCAGAAATATTGGTGAATAGCAAAAATAACTCCCATAGTAGACATTTATAAGTATTTTTTGCATAAGAGGAAATACTTACTTCAAACCCCAGATTCTAAGGCAAAGAGCACTATGATGTCTAAGGCATTATGCTAGGTAAAACTTACAGTGGGAAATCAATTTAAGTATTGTTTACCAAAGTCACACAGCTAGTAAGGGCTAGATTCAGGATTTGATTCGGCAAATTACACCTTATTTATCATGTCTATGCCTATTTATGCTATTCCAAGGTTACTTAATTTCTGCCAGCCTATTTCTTCCTCATTTTCCAGAAGCAAGTAATATTGACTGTTTGGGGACTTTTCTACCAGAGTGATGTACTCTCCCTGCAATGGTAGGCATAAAGGATATGTGAGATGGGGCAATGTGTATTGTACAAGGTCTGATCAAAGACAGTGCCTGGAGAAGCCAAGGAGCAGGTTGTCTCCTGTGTTCACAAGATGGGGCACTGGGGGTGTCCATTGAATTCTGCAAGATACACCTTATCCCTGGGCTAAAATGAAGGCCACTCAGTTACCAGAGAGCACATGTCCCCTTACTCAATTATTGGAAGACATATGTCCACTCGCTCTGTTATTAGAGGATATGTGTCACTATCCAAATATGGCAGACAAGTCTTGACACATTCATCAGCCTCTCCTCACCACCACACACACGCACCATGTGTACATACATGCACCATGTGCATATACATGAGCTGTCACCTTAGCTCATACCCACTTGCAATGATGTCATAAACACACATACTGAGACTGTGCTACATGCAGCACCAACTCATGCAATATCCATATTTGCTTCATCTATTCACATGATTTATGGTCATCCATATGTGTATATATTTTGCTCAACCATATGAAATTGCTCTTTTATTGGCAATTTCATTTGGCTCAAACTAATGTATGTACAATTACATAAAATCACAGCTATTTCATGAATGTACACACAACCACACATCTACACACACACAGCTCATACTCACAACATACACACACACAGAACATATGCATGCACCACATGTGCAACTTGCTTCTCATCCCCCATCTATTGCCTGACCCAGGTGCAGGCTCCGTGGTAATGAGTTCCATCATTGTCATTGTCAAGGCTGCTATTAAAGCTCAGCTCCAACCATCCACGAAATCAGTCACTGGGGCTTGGCCTCTGTGGCCCTAGCCTTACCCAGCAGCTGTGCTCAATGTCTCTCCCTACCCTGCCCCATCCACTTAGCCTTGTTTTTAACCCTAAATACCCCTTTCTTTGCTCCCTGTGCTAGTCCGTTCTCACGCTGCTGTAGGAAACTGCCCATGACTGGGTAATTTATAAAGGAAAGAGGTTTAATTCATTCACAGTTCTGCAGTGCTGGGGAGCCCTCAGAAAACTTACAATCATGGTGGAAGGCACCTCTTCACAGGGCAGCAGGAGAGAGAAGAGTGAGAACCACATGAAGGGGTAAGCCCCTTACAGAACCATCAGATCTCATGAAAACTTATTCACTATCATGAGAATAGCATGGGGAAAATGCTCCCTTGATTCAGTTACCTCCCACCGGGCCCCTCCCACCACACGTGGGGATTATGGGAGCTACAATTCAACATGAGATTTAGGTGGGGACACAGCCAACCCACATCACTCCCCATCACTCTTGCACAGCCTGCTGCCTACCAGCTGAAAGGCTGCCTAGAAGTTGTGGAGCCTTACTCTCTGTCTTAGACACTCTAGCTCTATCCTAAAATTCTACACAAACATGGGGACTAGAGGGTGAGAGGATGACCATCAAAGACAGAGAAGGCCCCTAGGGCTCAGGGATGCCAAAGGTGAGCATATTTATTGAGCTCCAACTCTATCAGACTCTGTACTAGGCACTAAGGATGTTGTAATGAACAAAAGCAGATAGAATCCCTGCTTATATGGTTCTCACATTCAAGGGCAGACAGAGACAATTTTTTTTTAAGTACAAATAAACATAAAATTCCAACTCTAAGAAGTAGTATGGAGAAGAGGTATATATGCCTCAGGTTCTTCATCTGTACAATGGAATAATAATAGTACCAAACCCATAGGATCGATGTGAGGATTAAATGAAATAACATGTGTAAAGTTCTTATAATGGGCCTTGATGCACAGTAAGCGCTATATATTGTTAGCTCTTTTATTATAGCTAGATTATTCTATATTAAGGGAATTAAGTTAATCAGAGAGATTAATAAAGGCTTCCACATGAAAGCTACAGCTCAGCTGATACCTGAGGATGAGTAGGGATCAAGGAGATGAAGAAGACAGGGCATGTCATGTGCAAAGTCCCTGTAGCAGGAGACATTAACTGATAGAGGCTCATGTAGTTTCAGTGCAAACGGAGAGGAGGTGGTCATTTGGCATGAGACTGGACAGGCTGGCAGGTAGCAGACTGTACAGGGCATTGAAAGCCACAGCAAGAAGTCAACATTTGTAAAACATAAGTTAAGTGCAATAGGAGGCCTTTGCAGAGTTACAGACTGAGAACAATATGGTTTGCATTTGCATTTTGAAAGACCACTCCTGCTGAAATGCAGACAATAGATTGAAAGAGGACTACATCAGTCACCAATGGGACACCTTATAGGACAACCCAAGCTGTGCGATGCAAGTAGGCCATTGTTAAAAATTCACTGACATGAGTTAATCCCATCCTGGGATTAATTCACTGGCAGAGGGGCTTTTGCAGTATAGAGGAGAACAGCAAGGCTGCGTCTCTAACCATTGGGGAATTAAGTCCAGGATGGGAGCATATAGGGAGAGGTGATTTTCAGTCCATCACATAGGCAGCAAAGTCATAACTGCAAGACTTGAGTATATTTGGAGCAGGATTCAGGAAGCAGGTGGAAATGAAAGTCCCGGGTTCTTGTTCTTGGGGAAAGAATTACCGGAAAGAACAGATGTCAGGTCTCCAGTCACAGAATCAGGAAAACATGACAGAAACTTACATCATCCAATATTCCCCTGAGGATGACAAGTATCTTTCATCTCACATGTATGCTCTAGTTGGTTGGGAGAGGCTGCCTGGAGTTCTATGTTGAGAAAAATTCTGAAGTCAAGTCTAGGGTTAGTAAGAAGAAGTGTTATGATTTATTAACATGCCTATCTTGGGCACAGAAGGTAGGAACTAGTGGGACATGTATCATGGGTTTACCACCCCTGAACTATGAATGTATTCATCCAAACTCTTGTGGTTGTGAGTGACAGAAACCCAATTCAAAATAGCTTAAGCAAACAATTAAAAAAGAAACATACCGTCTCATATAACTGGGAAGTCTAAATCTGAGATACAGCAGAATTCAAGTGATGCTGCTGTCAGAACTTTATTCTGCCCTCTCAGTCTCTTGACTTTGCTCACCACTTCTTGATTGTGTCATTAGGTAGGTTACCCCCTCCTAAGGGTGACCAAGCCAGCCTGTCTGTCCTTAAGGCTGTATTCCAAACGAGTCAATGTCATTTTTTACAATAAAGCAAACAAAAGTCCCAGCAAAGGCTCTGATTGGCCTGGCCTGACTTATATGCCCACCCATGGGTGGCAATGGTGTAAAGCTTCCTAAATGCAATATTTGGAAAGTTCGGTTTCCTGACCAAGATGTTTATAGACAAAGGGCTCAGTAGTTCCTAAAATAATCAAAGCTGGACAGACAGAAAGAAAAGATATGTCCATAGAGGGCTTATGTGGCAATGAGGCTAATTCCAGGCTCACCCACTGAATGTTCCCACGAGTTCCTTCCTTTGGTGCCTGTGCAGCTAATAGAAGTTTTGCATATCTCAGGCTGATGGAGACAGTGACTGTCACCAAGGCTTAATGGGCATGATAGTCAAAGGAGGATATAGAGCTGAGAAGCTAATAGAAAAAGACTGAAAGCCAGAAAACAGAATCCTAGCATGTCACCAAACCAAGAGCATCAGAAGCGGATATGGTAAGGGCAGCTTGGAATAAGAACAGGGAGAGAGAAAAGCAGAGGCCAGTGGATTAGGGAGGAAGTAGGTGGGCAGTTTTGGTGACCTCCTGGGAGAGGTCTTGCTCTCTCTTTATCTACTGCACTGTCTCCAAGGCATTATTCCATCAGTCCGTCCATCTTCCAGGATCTTCAGCCTTTCCCACCACATTGGCTCCTTCTTCTCAAAATATAAAACAGACTCAAGTCCCATCATACTCAAAAAAACAAAAGCCCTTCCCTGATTCTGCAAGTTCTTTAATCTACAGTAGCATTTCCTGAGGTATGTGAAGTGTGTTCTACAGCAACACTATTCCTGGTGTGTGATCCACAGACATTTGCTGTCCACAAACTGGCTCCTGATCTGTAGCAAGTAAGAAACAAAATTGAGAGCAGCTGTTTAGGAACCATAATAACAATTTGACAGAGTAACTATATGTCTGTTGAATCTAATAATAAAAAGTAGGCCTGTATTTTGTGTCTTTTTCATTTCTTCAATAACTCATTTTTGTTGTATTTTACAAGTGTCAGTCTGCAATAGGTTGAAAATTTAAAACACACACATGTGCACTGATTTTAACACAGAAGGTTTGAGAAATACTGTTTTACAAAATTAGTGTTCAATTTAAAAATAAAATAAGAATGAGATAATTAAGAGTAAATATGGGAATGGAAGTCGGTACAAAGGAAGACATTTTTAAGTTTCATAATCCAAAATAAGTGGTGTATTCCTCCCTCAGGCTGAAAAAGCACATCAATTTATCAAAGGCATTCTCTGCAGCCATATCTTGGAACTCTAAGGTTTGAAAAGAGCTTTTAGGCTGCAAGACCAATATCCACCAGCTTGTTTTCCCAGCATGTTCCTCGCATTTAGTAGGTATTCAATAATTACTGGTTTGAGTAAACTCGTTATCCAGATTGGTTCCTGTTCCAGTTATTCATTTCTGCATAACCAACCACCTCAAAACTTAGTAGTTCAGCATAGCAATTTATCATTCCCTCTCATTTTTCTATGGATTGACTGGGCTCAGCTGGGCAGTTCCTACTTGAGGTCTCTCATGCAGTTGCAGTTACATGGTGGCTGGGACTATGGTCATCTGAAAGGTCAACTGAGCTGGACATCCAAGATGACCTCTTCACTCATGTTTGGCACCTCAGTTGGAATGGCTAGAATAGATGGTAACTGACCAAGCATCCCTTTCTACATGGTCTCTCCAGGTGGTTTGCTTGGTCCTCCTCATAGCATGGCAGTCTCAGGGTAATTGAATGTCTTATATGTTATTTGGCTTTCCCTGGTGCAAGTTCAAAAAAAAAAAGTAGAAGGATCCAGTTCTCTTAAAGGCCAGCAAGGCACAGAACTAGCACAGAGCCAATGGAAGCTTTGCAGGGCTCAGGCTAGTGGAGGCAGTGAGTCTCACCAAGGCTTCTGGGGCACCATAGTTGAAGGAGGATATAGAGCTGAGACACTAATAGAAAGAGACTGAAGGCCAGAAAATAGAATCCTAGCATGTCACCAAACCAAGGGGATCAGAGGCAGATATGGCAAGGGCAGGTTGGAAAAAGAACAGGGAGAGAGAAGAGCAGAGGCCAGTGGCCAATCATATTCTATTGGTTGAAGTAAACATGAGGCCAGTCACTCCATCTCTCAGTGGGAGAATAACAAATAATTTGCAGTTATCATTGTCCAATACTGTCTCCCTGGCAATACTGCAACCCCTAAGTGATAGATATCAAGAAGAACAACCTTTAATATTATTTTTCATTATAATAATTCTCACCATGACTTACTAGGTCCCTGACTTGCTATGCTCGGCACTTTATATCTATTACTCCATTAAATTCTCACAACAATTATTTTTATTATATAGAAAACGAAGCTGAGGTTCAGAGAGGTTAAATGACTTACCCAAGGTTATACAGAGAGTAAGTGACGGGAATGGGACACAAAACCAAGGCTACAGTCTTGTAGCTTTGTAAGCTTTAGAGCTCACAGTCTTGACTACTGACTTGTCCACTGACCCAGCACCTCTGATTCATCTCAATTATTATCACCCCAAATATTGTTTGGTTTGCCCTTGATTCACCTCCAGAAGATGCACCTGGCCTGCCTAGCTTTCCATCAAGAAGCAAACCTGCCAATAGCTTCTCCCCACATTTCTTTTTTTTTCAAATAATGCCCTGTCCATCAGCAATGAGTTAGGAATGACCTCGTAGCTCAAGAACTGCAAGTCATATTTCTGCAGGGACCTATGAGGGGCTGCCAAAGTGCCTCTCAGCCCTGGCCAGAGTGAGCAGGTAATTAGATTGAATCCACTATTTGGCTCAGTTGCTTTTCCAAGCAAATCGACTGTTAAGCAATCCATTCTTCAGGCACTCATACATCACCTGAGAACACCAGGCCATGATGGATGAGCTGGGCCATCAGCAAGGCCCACGATGGATGGCTGTCATTCATCACCGTGAGGAGCCAAAGGAGTCATGAGTTACTCAGGCTGTGGCACCTTCCAGCCCCTTTGGGGGCAGAGCCAGGAGGACAGAGGCTGGGAGTGGGGGTGCAGAGCTGGGAAGACTTCTCTGGGAGATGTGTCAGCAACCATAGGAACATTCTGTCTGAGCCACTCCAAAGTAACGAAATGTTTAATGTGGTTTGTTGCTGGAACAAGGAGCTCATAAGAAAAGGAGAATGTAATAGATAAGATCACAGACTTTGGAAATTGTACTTGCCTGATACGTGTCTTTGTTCTGCCTTTCCCTTGTTGTGTAAGCTTGAGCAAAGGATTTACCTCTCAGAAGTTCAGCTTCCTCATCTCATTCCAGGTGCTCCTTCACATTTCTCAACCCCTCATAGTTAGTTAGGCTGGGCCATGTGACAAGTTCTGGTTAATGAAATATATGTGCAAGTAACAGTTGTCACATCTGAATGATGCACTAAAAAGTTCCCACAAGACTCTCCAACCTCTCTCTTCCCCTGCCACAATAACTAAGAGGTCTCATGCTAAGATATCAGAGTTGCAGAATAAAAATAGCCTGGATGGCTGATCACCTGGAAGGTGAATGCGCTGGAGGGCTGCACAGACCCACAGCTGACATTGAGTCAGCAAGAGATAAACCTTCGTTAGGCTAAGCCATTCAGTTTATTGCTTGTTACTGCAGCATAAACTAGATGTGTCTGGCTGTTTTGGTATTGCTATAAAGAAATACCTGAGACTGGACAATTTATAAAGAAAAGAGATTTAATTGGCTCACAGTTCTGCAGACTTTACAGGAAGCATGGTATTAGCTTCTGGGGAGACATGAGGAAGCTTACAATCAGGGCAGAAGGCAAAGGAGGAGCAGCCACATCACATGGCAAAAGCAGAAGCAAGAGAAAGAGTTGCAAGTGTGTAGGTATCACACACTTTTAAACGACCAGATCTCATATGAGCTCAGAACAAGAGTTCACTTATCATGAAAGGGATGGCCCAAATTATTCAAGAGGGCTCCACGCCCATGATCCAAACATCTCTCACCAGGCTCCGCCCTCCAACATTGGGGATTACAATTCAACATGAGATTTGGTGGGGATACATATTCAAATTACATTACTAGCCTACTCTGGCAAATACTCCATATCAGGGATTGGCAAAGAGCCAGATAACACATATTCTAGGTTTTGGGGGCCAGATGCTCTGTGTTTCATAATCTTCATTTTATTTACAACTCTTTTAAGACGTGAAAAAGCATCGTTAGCTTGCAGACCTCATAAAATAAGCCACAGGCTGGATTTGGTCTACAGGTTTCAGTTTGTGAATCCCAGCCCTAAATCATAAGATTGTTGTTAAAATTAAATGAGATGATGAACACATGCATTTTTTTAATGTTAGCTGCTACTATCTTTAACAGTGGTAATAGCTATTATAAATAGTAATATTTACAACTATGCCAAGAACTCCTGTAGGCATTGGTGATTGTGCAATGAACAAATCATTATGAAGCTTCTATTGGGGAGGGGGTGGTTATTGTTGTTGTTATGGTGATATCAGTGGTGGCGATGATAGCAAAGATTACAGGATATTGTAAAAGTTTAATCCAATTCACGGGGCCTTGTTTCTGTTATGATTTGGGACAACCGTCATGGCTAGAGCCTGAAAGAGGCATCCTCTCTGCCCAAGTCCCATGGTTTCCAGGGACAAAATCATCAGGCCATCCCACATAGCCCTTGTACCATAATAATGATCACCATAATATTTGACTAGCCCAAGTTCTCACTGAACCGTGTCCAATGTTAATATCCTCCCTGCCACATGCAACCCCAAAACAGTGTTCCAAAAGGCCCCTTTAGCTTCAGAGTGGTCAAAGCTGCCTTGCTCACCCATGTGCAGACCCCTGGTTTGGATGATATGCATGCCCAAGATTTGCTGGGGTCAAGATAAAGCCCTCCCTAATGTGTATGGCTTTGAGATGTAGCTTCAGAGTTTCTGTAGTAATTTATAACTTGTATTTATTGAGAGCCTGTTATATGGTGGAAACTATCCTATATAATTTATTGACTCATTTGATGTGAACCCAAATGATACTGAGGGTCAGAGAGGTGATAAACCTTGCCCAACACTACTGTTGACTGTGGCCAAGGCATAAGTGACAATCTTGCTGATTCCAAAATCATTGTGTTCTGCCTGCTACACCACACTGCCTTTTTACAGAGGAAGGACTCATCAACTGTGCATTACAGAAACCTGCACCAAAGAAGCTGAGTTGTTTTTGCTAATCCTGTTTAAAAAAAAAAGAATGCCCTTGGGATTTTGATGAGGCTAGCACTGAATCTACAGACCACCTTGGGCAGTATGAACATTTTTAATAATAGTAAGTCTTCCAATTTATGAACATGGGATGTCTTTTCATTTATTTGTGTCTTGTTTTATTTCTTTCACTGATGTTTTATAGTTTTCAGTGTACAAGTCTTTTTTTTTTTTTTTTTTTTTTTTGAGACGGAGTCTAGCTCTGTCGCCCAGGCTGGAGTGCAGTGGCGAGATCTTGGCTCACTGCAAGCTCCGCCTCCCGGGTTTACGCCATTCTCCTGCCTCAGCCTCCCGAGTAGCTGGGACTACAGGTGCCCGCCTCGTCGCCCGGCTAGTTTTTTGTATTTTTTAGTAGAGACGGGGTTTCACTGTGTTAGCCAGGATGGTCTCGATCTCCTGACCTCGTGATCCACCCGTCTCGGCCTCCCAAAGTGCTGGGATTACAGGCTTGAGCCACCGCGCCCGGCCTATACCTCCCTGGTTACGTTTATTCCTTAGTATTTTTTTCTTGTTGATAATATTGTAAATGGAATTATTTTCTTAACTTCCTTTTCAGATAGTTCCTCATTAGTGTACAGAAATGCAATTGATTTTTATGTTGATTTTTCACCCTACAACTTCATTGAATTTGTTTATTACTTCTAGCAGGTTTTTTGTGGAACTTTTAGGGTTTTCTACATATAACATCATGCCATCTATAAAGAGATAATTTTACTTCTCCCTTTGTGATTTGAATGCCTTTTATCTTTTATTTCTTGCCTAATTGCTCTAGCTAGGATTTCCAGTACTGTCTTGAATAGAAGTAGTAAAAGTGGGTATCTTTGTTTGTTCTAATCTTAGAGGAAAAGCTTTCAGTTTTTCAGCATTACGTGATGTTAACTGTGGATTTGTTGTTGTATTAGTCTGTTCTCATGCTGCTATAAAGAACTGCTGAGACTGGGTAATTTATAAAGGAAAGAGATTTAATTGACTCACAGCTTCACATGGTTGGGGAGGCCTCAGGAAACTTACAATCATGGCAGAAGGGGAAGCAAACACATGATGGCAAGGAGAAGAAGTGCCCAGCAAAGAGGAAGAAGCCCCTTATAAAACCCTCAGATCTCATAAGAACTCACTCACTATCATGAGAATAGCAGCATGGGGGTAACCACCCCAATGATTCAATTACCTCCCACTGGGTCCCTCCCACAACACATGGGAATTACGGTAACTACAATTCAAGATGAGATTTGGGTGGGGACACAGACAAACCATACCAGTTGTATATGGCCTTTATTGTTAGAGCATAAACTTTTGAAATACAGAATCAAAAAACAATAGAAAAAGTCAACAAACTAAGATTTCCATTCTTGAAAAGATAATAAAAATTGAAAAACTTTTATCTACATTAAGAAAAAAGAGAAAAGACTCAAAATCAGAAGTAAAGGAGGAGACATTACAACAGATGGCACAGACATAAAAAGGATTATAAACGACTACTATGACCAATTACATGCTAACAAATGGGATAACCTAGAATGCATAAATTTCTACAAACATATAACATAGCAAGCATGAATCATTAAAAAATAGAGAGACCAATAACAAATGAGGACATTGAATCAGTAATCAAAAAATCTCCCAACAGAGAAAACCCAGGACCAGATGGCTTCACTGGTTAATTCTACCAAATGTTTAAAGGAGGACTAACACCAATCCTTCTCAAACTCTTTGAAAAATTTAAAGAGGAAGGAACACTTCCAAACTCATTTGTCAAGGCCAGCATTACCCTGATACCAAAACCAGATGAGAACACTACAAAAAAAGAAAATTATAGGCCAATATCCATGATGAATGCAGATGCAAAAATCCTCAACAAAACACAAGGAAACCAAATTCAATAACCCATTAAGCTCATACACCATAACCAAGTGGGATTTATCCCAGGGATGGTTCAATATAAGAAAATCAATTAATGTGATATACCACATTAATAAAGAACTAAAATGACATGATCACCTCAATAAAGGCAGAAAAAGCTTTTGACTAAATTCAAAATTCATACCCTTAAAATTCTCAACAAAGTAGGTATAAAAGGAATTTACCCCAACATAATAAAGGCCCTATAAGACAGTCCCACAGCTAACATTGTACAATGTTGAAAAACTAAAAACTCTTCCTCTAAGATCAGGAAAAAGACAAGGATGCCCACTCTCACCACTTCTATTCAACATAGCACCACAAGTCCTAGCCAGAGCAATGAGGCAAGAAAAATAAAGGCATCCAAACTTGAAGAAGCAAAATTATACCTATTTGCAGATGACACAGTCTTTATATAGATTATCTTAGACTGAGCTTCTTGAAAGCAGGGATGTTTGCTTTCTGAAAGCCCACCAGCTGTGCCAAGCCTGGGAATGACAGGAGCTCACCCAGCATGGGGCACACAGCCTTCTTGTTAGGACTCTGGTGATGGCGGTAAAGTGGTCATACCTGTGGTGATTTGGAAGGTTGATAACTCATCACTCACTTCCAGGTGAATCTGGATAAGCATGTTCTTCCTGTAAATGGCACCACAATTCATCCACATGCTCAAACTGAAAACTAGGAGTCATTCCTGCTTTCTCCCTAATCCCATCCAGTTCAGTAACAACTCCTGTCGACCTGAACTTCTGAGCACACCTGAGATCCAGCCACTTCTCTCCATCTCATCCACCCTCACCAAGCCCCGGCCACCACCATCTCTTCCAGAACCCACCATCTCTTCCAGAACGACTGCAGCAGCCTCCTCATCAGTTGTCCTGCTTTTCCTGTTACTTCCCTTCAATCTATTCTCCATGTTTTAGCCATAGCAATCTCTGTAAAATAGAAGTGGAACCATGCTATTCTCCCAAAATACTTTCCATTGCTCCTAACAGAAATCCTGTTGTCCTCTCATCACCTACAAGGTGCGGTGTATGGTCTGATCCCTGCCTTCCCCGTCCACCTTGCCTCACACCACTCTCCCCGTTTCCCATTCACTCTACTCCAACACACTGGTCTCCTCTCAGATTCCATAACACGTCAAGCCCTTCTCAGCTTGGTGCTTCTGTAGGTACCTGGAATGACCTTTCTTTGTTCTCCCTGGGCAGCTCCTTGGAAGTCCTTGGAGAGGCTTTCTCTGACCCCCTATCTAAATAATTATTCATCTCACCTTGAATCTCATCACTATGTTTATTTCCTTCTCAGTACCTATAACACGCAAAATATTCTTTTGTTTCCTTGTTTATCACCCCTACTAGACTATGCGCTCCATGAGGATAGGATCTGTGTCTGTCCAAATCATTACTGTGTCCCCAGTGTTCAGCACAGTGCCTGGTACACAGCAGCAGCTCAATAAATATTTGTTGAGTGCAGGATCCACAGAAAGAAAACCTCACAGCAGGCTCTGCACGCTCCCCATGCCCATCCTGACCTAGCCTCGACCCATCACGTTCACTGTCCACCTAATCACATGGTCTCAACACGTGGCTTCACCGGACCACTGTCACTTTGGATACAGCTTTTCTCATGACTCCTGAGAAAGCTCTGAAGCAAAGAAAGTGTTCTCTGTGCTTTTGTGTCCTCAAGCCTAGGACAGTGCTCTGCACCTGGCAGGTGCACAGGAAAGGTTGATGATGATGCAAAAACTCTGCTTGAAACAATATTGCAGACAAGGTGGGAGGCAACAGCAGAATCTCACTGATATCATCTCAAAGTCACATGAAGAATCTTTAGGAAACCAAGAGAATACTGGAGAGGCCAGAAGAAAAATAATGTATTGATTTTCCAAAACAGGAAGCAGTCAGATTCAATCCCTTTTTTGACTCTAGATCTTCTCATAAACTGGTCAGTTGGCAAGTAATTTAAAAAGAATGAAGCAATTACCATGATCTGATGTCCATTCCCAGAGAATGTCAGGTGAAATTACTCTAATTTCCTTTTTGATGTGATGCCCATGCTTGGGACTGCTAATATCTGTATTTTAGACAAGTATTCATTCAACAAATATTTATTTATTGAGATAGCACCAATTTCAGGCTCTGTGCTTGCACTGTGGATACAGCATGAACAAAACCAGAAGAACCCATGTCCTCGGGTGGCTGCATGAGGTGCCAGACACAGACAGCACACAGCTTAATAACATGCATAGTATGTTCCATGGCAATGATTGCTGTGAAGAAAAACCAAGGCAAGGTAAGGGCACAGACTGAGCAGTGGGGAAATTAGCATTAAATAGGATGGTCAGGGAAGAGCTGAGAAGGGGGCACCTTGACTGAGACTGAAGAAGGTTGGGAAGCAGCCCATGCAGATTCTTGGGGCTGGGGCTTCCCAGGCAGAGGAAGGAGCAGGTGCTTCGCCTGAAATCACAGCATTTTGGGAGACCAAGATGGAAAGATCACTTGAGTCAGAAGTTCGAGATCAGCCTGGGCAACGTTACAAAAGCCCATCTCTACAAAAAAAAAAAAAATTAGCTGGGCAAGGTGCCATGTACCTGTAGTTCCAGCTACTCAGAAGGCTGAGGTGAGAGGATCACTTGAGTCCAGGAGGCAGAGGTTGCCATGAGCCCACATCATGCCACTGCACTCCAGTTCGGGCAACAGAGCCAGACCCTGTCTCAAAAAAAAAAGAGAATGGAAGACATGGCTAGGCAGGGTGGCTCACACCTGTAATCCCAACACTTTGGAAAGCTGAGCCGGAAGGATCACTTGAAGCCAGGACTTCAAGACCAACCTGGGGAACAAAGCAAGACTATTTTTTAAAAAAAAAAAAAAAAAAAAAAAAAATTAGCTGGGTGTGCTGGCATGCACCTAAGGGCTCAGCTACTTGGGAAGCTGAGGTGGGAAGACAGTTTGAGCCCTGGAGGTTGAGGCTTCAGTGAGCCATGATCATGCCACTGCACTCTAGCCTGGGCAACAGAGTGAGACCCTGTCTGGAAAAAAAAAGAAAAGGAAAAAAAGAATGGGAGACATCTCTGGAGGGGGCCACAGGTTTGGTTCTCGCCATGTTCTCTTATAACTTCATAGATTAGAAATGAACTCTTGTCTTCCAAAGGCTAAGAAATAACTGATTTGGCAGAATCAAAATAATCTCCACAAACTGGATGGCTGGGACAAAATCAACAAAGGAAATTCAACAGGGGTGATCCTTTCATCACACATTGAAGTTCGGTCCAAAGCATACATCGCATAAGCTCAGGGGAAAAGAACTTGAAATCCTGTGGACCCTCTTGTAAAATAATAGGATTGTTTTGCCTGATAAAGGCACACGGGTCATGAGAGGGGACCCATCTAAGTCCTCCGTGCTGCACAGAGCACACATGGAGCTCTGTGCCCAGCTCGAGGATCTTCCCTGGCTTGACCCAACTCAAACCAATGGCGAAAGCCATGTCTGGCAGAACATTAGCAAGGTGTTAGCAAGCATAGCTCACATTGCCCTTCATCCCAAATTCAGACTCCTGAGGTGAGGATGTGAACCCCAGGTTTCCTCATCCTCCTTGGCATGAGAGTCCAATATCCCTCCCCATGCCCCAGAGTCCATCCACAGAGATGGACTGCAGTAAGCCTGCCTCAAAGAAGACTGGGAAGAGGCTGACTCTATTATCAGCCTCTGGTCCCAGCCCCAAGGAAGGTCCAGAGACTCAGGGCCTATAGGGGGCCAGGCAGGAGACACTAGTGGCTGATACCTAGAACAACTGGTCACAACCCAAACTCCCATCTCCCTCCCACCACAGATACTGTCATTTTACTCAGGGCCATGTGTTAGGGAAGGTGAGACTGAGTCAGCCTTTGAGGACATACCTGCTGGAGGTTATCAAAGGCACTCACACAGAA
Organism: Rhinopithecus roxellana; assembly: GCF_007565055.1. Taxonomy (NCBI): domain Eukaryota; kingdom Metazoa; phylum Chordata; class Mammalia; order Primates; family Cercopithecidae; genus Rhinopithecus; species Rhinopithecus roxellana. The sequence continues at coordinate 111,587,350 of NC_044561.1, read as the reverse complement.
CCATCATTGGCATGGGCCAGGCCTGCAGCTCCCTGAACCTCAGCAGGATGTAGATGGGGAAGAAGAGGAGGCTGGGCCTGGGCAGGCTGGGGCTGGCCACCTGGCTGTGGACATGGCCCCAAGGTGGGAAGTCAGCAGTCCAGTGTCAATGTCCAGAGACATATAGCAAATTCAGTTCCACTCAGCCTATGTCAATATCCAGATGCATCCAACCCCGATCAGGATACCAGATCTGGGGACAGAATGACAGAGTCCAGCACAATAGGGAGTGATAGGAGAGGGCCAAGAGTCAGGGTCCCAGCCAAGCAAAATAGGGTCAGAGCAGGATTCCAGTACCTGAGACACCATAAGAACTAGCAGATCAGTCCAATGAGAAGTTTCTAATACTACTATACCACCAGGACCAGAGAAGCTGTGCTGTCAGTGGAGAGCTGAGGAAGACTATGACCTGGTAGAAGTGAGGTGACCCCAGGCATTGAAGCAGCAGGCTGAAGGCCAGGAAACAGAGGCAGTGACTCTCCAGCCAGCCTGTTCACATTAAGCCAATACTCCAGTGAGATCTTCCAGGTATGGAGAGCTTCTGAAAGTCACAGTGACCCACCTCTGGCCAGGGACCTGGTCCTCCTCCTCCAAACCCTGTCACTAGGGCTGTGTGCTCTGCTCTCTGCCTGGTTATTGCATCCTCCCTCCAGGAAACTGGTCATTGCAGAGGAAAGCTGAATTGCATGTGTTTGCCAGGGAGAGGAATCCCTGCAGCAAGAATCTTGGGCAAGCCATCCTTACAGGCATAGGTCCCACGGGCCTCTCCATCACTGTACAGAGCCACCCTCCTTGGGTTCCCAGCGTCTGTTCCCCCTGTTCAACTCCAGCCACTCTGACGCCTCAGCAAATGGTCACCTTTGCAGACTAGCCAAGTGAAAACAGAACTCCCCCACTTCTTGTTATTTAAAACCCACTCCTGTTTTTTTTTTTAATCCCAATCCTAGGGCATTTCCAAAACTCAGGGAGACTTTTCTACATTGGTTTCTTTCCCCAGTTGCCCATTCCAAAAGGAAAACTCAAGATCCAGTTTCCCTTGCACATCAGGATTGGGGTTCGAGGCCATGCTCTGTGGCCATGGATGTTGCTGTTAAATTTTACGAGTGTTAAATTTTTAAAAATCATAACAAAGGTTGGCTCCAGCAGTCGTGCATGCTGAGGCCTCACAATGCTTGCTGTCGTAAGGGGCTGATTACCCAACTCCATTTATCAAAGTGTCACTTCTCTGACAGGCCCTAATAAATATCCTGCCAGAGACCCCGCACCTGGCAGCCGGGCCTCTCGGCAACACGCCGCTAACCTAATTTGCTAATTGCTGCTTTCCCCATTAATTTTAGTCCTGTCTTGTTTGGTGTTGACATGGAGGAAAAAGAAATAGGGTGGAAAAAACAGACAAGAAAGAAAGTATCTCGGGGTCCCCCAGCATTCACTCCGCCCTCCCGCCCCTTCACATAACTACTCAATTGCACTCACCCCTAAATACCAACTTCCTTCCCCTCTCTTATCATGGCTGGAGGGAGATTAAACATTTAAAGGTGCAGGTACCATATTTCCCAAAGTGAAAATCAGGACATGTGCCTCATAGTGCGATATAATGTTTGAAAATGGGGCAATCATAGAAATATAAGGGGCCTGTGGTTACCATATCTAAAGAATTTCAGCCAGGCACCATGGTGTACTCCTGTAATCCCAGCACTTTGGGAGGCTAAGGCAGGAGGATTGCTTGAGCCCAGGAGTTCAAGGCTGCAGTGAACTATGATCACAACACTGCACTTCAGCCTGAGCAGAAGAACGAGACTCTGTCTCTTACAAGAAGGAAAAAAAAAAAAAATGTCATCATTCTAATCAATATCATTGCACCAGCTAGGGAAGAGATTAAGTAGGACATCAAGGGGTTAACAAGTTCAGCCCATCAGTCCTCTCCTACCCCTGCATCCCAGAGCCTTCAAGCCCTGAGGTTCCTCATTCCAACCCTCCCTGCATCACAGGCAAACTCTGCCTCCCTTTCGGTCTCACTCTAAACAATGATGTCCAAGACAATATCACAGTCTGCCTAAGGATTGACCTTCCCAGCCAGGACTGACTCACTCAGATGGTGAAGAGGCCTTACTGTGGATTATTTGGTTATAGATCATTACCTTTGAGCCCAGTGGGTTCAAAGACCTGAATATACTCTCTGAGATAAATAAGTTTCTATCTTAAAAAGGAGGATGGTCCAAGGATCTGAAAATGATCTCCTCCTCCATCTTGGTAAATGGAAACCTTGGGCATTATTGAGCTGGTGGTCCCACACTGGACAGACTGGATATATACATAGATTCTATTTAATTCATGTACTTCCTTATTATAGATGTCATTATAGGCAAATCAGCAACATCAAACAAGACAGGGTTGTGGCATTGCAATTTTCTTTTTAGGTTGACAAAGATGGTGCATGCTTGTTGTAGAAAAATGTACACCTTTGGAAAGATGCAAAGATTCTTCAATGTCCCATCACTCCAGGACAACAGCCATAGGAGTATATATTACTTTGCATATAGATCATGTTATTACGCCACCTGTCTCATTTTTTCACTCACATATCAAGGTGCTCTTCTGTGCCATGAAGCGTATATCTCCATCATTCTTTTTTTTTTTTTTTTTTTTTTTGAGACGGAGTCTCACTCTGTCGCCCAGGCTGGAGTGCAGTGGTGCCATCTCGGCTCACAGCAAGCTCCGCCTCCCGGGTTTACGCCATTCTCCTGCCTCAGCCTCCGGAGTAGCTGGGACTACAGGCGCCCGCCATCTCGCCCAGCTAGTTTTTTTTTTTTTTTTTTAGTAGACACGGGGTTTCACTGTGTTCGCCAGGATGGTCTCAGTCTCCTGACCTCGTGATCCGCTCGTCTCGGCCTCCCAAAGTGCTGGGATTACAGGCTGCAGCCACAGCGCCCGGCCATATCTCCATCATTCTTTTTAACCATTTTACCAGAATTTATTTACTAGTCATATATGGACAGCTAAAATGGACATTTAAGTTGTTCCCTTTTTTTTTTCCTATCCACAATGCTGTGATAAATAGCCACGTACAGAAGGCCCCCTCTTACCCACGGTCTTGCTTTTCACTGTCTCAGTTATCCACGGTCAACCACGGTTTGAAAAATCATCATGGCTCAATGATCCAGGACCACTCAAAGCAAGTTATTCTCCTTCTGATGTATTGTCATAGTGGAAAATATCAAGGCTGATAGTAGCTTAATGCCACGTCACAATGCCTATGTCATTCGAAACCTCTTTGTCTCATTATGGAGGCATTTTACCATCTCACATCTTCACAAGAAGGGTGAGTACAGTACAAGAAGATATTTTGAGACACAGAGAGACTGCACGTACATAACTTTTATTACAGTATATTGCTAAAATGGCTCTATTTTATTATTGTTGTTCATCTCTTACTGTGCCTAATTTGTAAATTCAACTTTATCATAGGTGTGTATATATGGTATAGCAAAAAACATGGTACATTTGCATAGGGTTCAGTAGTATGCACCGTGAGATGCATCTAGTGGAGGGTTTGGAATGTCTCCCCCACAAGTAAGGGGCTACTATACCTACACCTTTGTTAATTTGTCCAATTATTATCCTACGATAGATGACTAGAGGTAGAAGCACCAGTTTAAATTCAAATAAACTTTCTCACATGTCCCCACAGAAAAGATGAACAAACTTATATTGCCCCCACCATCATGGTGCATGAGATTTTCCTGCTCTACAATCTCAAATTAGTTATTTTTCATGTTTAATCATTGCCAATCCTCTTGGTAACAAATTATATTTTATTTGCATTTTTATTAGTTGTGAAGTTCAACGTGTTTTATGTTTGTAGGGCCATTCAAATTTATTTTTTAAATTACTTGTCCTTACCCTTTGCATATTTTTCTGTTTGCATTTTTCTTATTAACTTACAGGCACTTTTTATATATTAGGGATCCTGTTCTTTCACCATGTACAAGTTTTTCATCCATTCTTCCTATCGTGCCCAGTTTATTACCTCAATTTTCTATATAGTGTTTATTATATGATAGTGGAAAATATCCAGGATATTTGCCTATAATAAAATCTACAGTAGGAAAGTACATGAGATAAGTAGAATCTATGGACATATCCACTGTATTCAATGTGGGACCACCAGCCAAACACTAAGGCTTCCACGTGCCAAAACAGAGAAGAATATTATATGCAGATTCCTGGATGAGTAAGACAGCCCTAAAATCTCTCAGCTTCCTCATATTCATCTACTCCTTCCCTCAATGGATTGCAAGTTTCCTGATGACCTGAATTCCAGGAAGGAGCTGTTAGAACCAAGCAAGGCTATGTGACAAGTCAGTAGCCCAGCCCTCGAGATTCTCACCTTGACAATAGTGAGCTCTCTGAGACTTCAGTTACCTGGCTTCAGCCTAAATAGAGCACCCAATTCTTTGTCCCCAGGTCACAGCACCAAGTATATTTTGTTGAGGATATAAACCATATATCCTCACCAAAAGTGGAGCTTGGGTTAGAAAGAGGGAATGGCATAAGGGTAAAGAAGAAACTAGGGAGAAGCACATTTGAGTTAGTCAACACATCCTTCATTCCTGAGCTCTATAGCCAGGTTATCACTAGTGGTACAGGATGAAGTTCAGGTGATCACATACACTGGAGGCAGAAGATCAAGGACAACACCCAAGGGTACAGGGATATGTGTGCATGTTTATACTCCAGCTGCTCAGTGTCCACAAGTGTATTCACATGTGGGCTCTGGTGTGTGTACAAAGCTGTGTGGCAGGCATGAGTGGGAATGAACAACTGAACAAGGCTGATATTAGCATGTCCCAGTCCATCTTTGTACAAGCCTGCCAGTGTAATTATCTACTTTGAGACTGTGCCTGGACAGTGGAATGAAGATAAATGTCTTTGTATATAAGGACAGGGTTGCAATATCTGTGAGACTATAAAGGAGACATTAGACCCAGGGCTATAACTTTTCTAAATGTTTTCCAGACTTGCACACTCAGTCCCAGAGGCACTGAAACTACATCAGAACTAGGACCATGTGTTTGGAATATCCTCATCCTCTTTCATATACTTGGAAAATTTCTATTTCTACTTCAAAACCCGACTCATTTGTCCCCATCCCCCCAACCAGCCTCATGGAAGAGTTCATCTTAGGACCTCTGTTTTATAATACTCTTTACACCATGTTCCAGTTATCTGTGTACACACATTCCTCCTAACTAGCCCATAACCTCCTGCAGGTCAGGACCTATGGGTCTTACTCGTCCCTGTACCCACAGCATCTAGTTTTCCAGCACTCGACAGGTAGAATAAACATTAGCAGAATGAGTTATTGAATGATGGCTCTCTTACCCAGGATTGGGCCCTGGGGTCACACATCCTTGGATTGGATGTCAGCTATGGTACACAACAAAGATATTGGGACATTCCTACTTCCTCTAAGTCAGTGACAACAAGAAAAGAGGTATATATATCCAGGCCTGCTTAATTAAAGCAATCAATAAAAGCCCCCCCAGACCCTCCAAAGATGTCCAGTAAGGAAGCATTTAGAAGCCTTCTCCTTTCCTCTCACCACTGTCTAGAACATGGGTTGACAAACTTTTTCTTAAAAGGCCAGAGAGTAAATAATCTGAGCTTTGAGGGCTCTATGATCAACTGTAGCTTTCACTCATCTACTGTTTAAGAGCAGTCACAATACATGAACTACGTACGTATGGCATGGCTGCGGACCCATAGAACTGCACAGTCTGCCAACCCCTAGTCTAGAATTCTGAAGTGGAGGAAGAGGCTCAGACCCACAACAAGGACAGCAGTGGCCTCTATCAAGGGAGTCTAACCCATTATCACCCTTTCTGAGAACCACACAGCCAGGCCCCTCACCCCCACATCAACACCATGCCAAAGCAGAGATGTACTAGAGGCTGAAGACAGAGCTACTGCATGTGGTTGCCCAAGCTGTGCATTGCACAAAATTCAGGAGATGCCATTCACATAGACCTTGATATGAATGGTGCCCTCCTGTGAGTTGGACAACAGGTCAGCCCTACCTAAGGGTTGCCAAGAAATCCCATATATGTAAGAGTCACTGGCTGGTGGGTGATCATGTAGACCTTTGGCTGCTAGTCCACTAGTTCAAACACCTGATGGACAAGGATGTCTGCCCCAAGAAAGGACTGTGAGCCTCTGCTTCTTTGGAAGCAGCATAATGGGGGCTTTCACATTGCATAGATAATTTGAGGCTGAAGGGCCAGGGCCAGGGCTGAAGGGTGCCCGGAAGGAGTAGATCAGGGACTATAAGGAGTTGTCGGAATTGTTTTAAAGCTGTTTCTGTTGAAGCTTAAAGAGCATGTGATTTGGGAATGCAAAACTGCCTGCCCCCAACATGCACTGCTGAGTCTGTTGCTCTCAGCTCCTGGTTGCTCAGGAATCCAAGAGGCAAGAGGGGCCCCTGGAAGTATCCAGCCAGGTACCCCACCTAAGGGGCATGGAGGCCAGCTCTGGGGAGGAAGTGAAGCCAGCCTTCATCCTTACAGGCTACAGGGCCCAGCCCCTCAGAGCCAGCAAAGAACCACCCCAGATCCCACCCTACCCCAGAAGGCCCCAGAACTGGCTGCAACTGGCCCCAGATCCCTCCCAGGATAAGCCTGCTGCCCAGCTCTCAGCCATTAAAGTCCGCTGAGGCTCTTTCCAATAGCTACAGATGAACAAAATATTGCCCTGTTCCCAGTTACGTTAAAAGGGCCTAGTAAAGAATAATGGCAAAGATGCTCGCGGCCAAAAGCTGCTCTTGATGGCCCTTTAAGCGAGATTTACAGCCGGCATTTAGCAGTGTCCCTGGAACACTTGCTGGCACCGATCGGTGGGAAGTATGTGCATGGCGCCTCCCTGGGCCAGCAGGCAGGGCCATTCTTCATTCCAGGTCCCTCTGCCTGCCCCTGGTGCTGTGCTGGCTCCCCCACTAACCCTGCCCAAGTCCATTAGGCCCCTGCCTGAGCTGCCCACTAATAATCCCGGCTGTCAGGTGTCTCAGGATGAGACAAGCAGAGGGGATGGGGAGGCCATAAGGTGTGCCAGGTTCTGAGAAACTGAGTCAGAGCCAGGGCTGGAAGCAAGGAAGACAAAGGTGGTGGTGTCCCGGAGAATAGAGGGCCCTGTTAATTTATTTATTCAACACGGATTTATTGAACACCTGTATGTGCCAGGCAAGCCAGGTAGAGGGGTGCACAAACAAGCACATTTGCTCACTGCCCTTATAAAATGTATTATTGGCTGGGCACAATGGTTCACGTCTATAATCCCAGAACTTTGGAAGGCCAAGGCAGGCAGATCGCTTGAGCCCAGGAGTTCAAGACCAGCCTGGGCAACATGGCAAAATCCTGTGTTTACAAAAAATACAAAAATTAGCCGGGTGCAGTGGCGTGCACCTGTAACCCCAGCAACTTGGGAGGCTGAGACTGGAGAATCACTTGAACTTGGGAGGCAGAGGTTACAGTGAGCCGAGATCACGCCACTGCACTCCAGCCTGCATGACAGGAATGAAATCCTGTCTCAAAAAATACGACAAAATGTGTCCTCCAGAGAAGAAGAGAAATAGTAAACTATCAATAACAATAAAGTATGATAACTGTTTTGACAAGGAGAGCCCAAGGAAGGAGCAAATAAGTCAGGCTTGGGGTCATCCCTGAGAATGTAGGATTTGCCTAGGACATAAACCTGTGCGTGTAACACAGTGGCCACCAGCCACATATGGCTACTGAGCACTCGAAGTGTGGCTCATGCAAATTGAAATGAGCTGCAAGTGAAAAATGTACTCCTAATTTCAACGCCTTGCTACAAAAAAGAACGCAAAATATCTCATTGGTCATTTTTATACTGATCATATGTTGAAATGATTAGATTTTGAACATCTGGATTAAATAAAATATATTATCTAAATTTCAATTGTTTCTCTTTGCTTTTTTAAATATGACTAGTAGAACATTCTGAAGTACATAGGTGACTCACATTTGTGGCTCACATCATATCTACTGGTAATGTCATTCAAGATAAGCCTTCTTATGAGAGCCAGCCTAATGATAACTAGTGCTGGCCTAATGATAACTAGAAATCTGCCAGGTGAGGAAGGACAGAGCATAGACCAGCAACGGAAGGTTTAGTAATAAAATCCACTCTACCAAGCGAAAGTCAAAAGTCTGGACCCCTGACAAATAAGCTGGGCTCCAGGAAGAGAAACGGAGGCAGAAGCCTCTGTCAGCTTGCGCAAGCACATTGAATGTCTAGGACAGGCCAAAACTCAGGGTGCCTGAAGCACTCATCAGCATGGCAGGTCTCCGGCTGCACAACTCACTCCAGGTCCCACCTAAGGATTCTGCTTCAGTTTCATCTTGCCTTCTGGCTCCAGCATCTTGACATTCCAGCTGCCCTGGAAGTTATAGGCTTACTCTCACCTGGAGCTCCTTCAATTCTGTGCAGCAAGACCCCACAGTGTGGCTTGCCTTTCTTGCTAAAGAGTTTGAGAAGTTCTACTTGTTGGATATACAGTTTCCTTTTCAAACCACAGCAGTTTGAGGACTTACCATGAGCCTGACACTGAGCTCTGTACTTCACTCACATGCTTGCTTAGCCTCACACAGACCCTATTAGGTGCTCAGTGACTGAGCAGACAATAGAAACAGCTTTTTCCTCATTAAGATTGTTGAGTTTCTACTCCCATCCTTCATCTCTCAAATCCAAAGACAGCCTACAGCAAGAATGGTCGGTATGTTTTATTTCATATGCCACCTGCAATAGATTGGTAGTGTCTGCCTAAAGCACTGTGTTGAGAAGGATTCAGAGGTGTAGCAGAAAAGAGTGACTTTGATTGATCAGTAATGTCTGCCATGGAAGTATGTATGTGTGGTGTTTGCCACTGTTAATCTCGATTTAGGTTAGATCCTATAATCACTGGTCAGACAACGTTCAAAGCAGATCTATACGCTGGAATTCAATCCACGTGTTCAGCAGCTCATGCAAGTATGTAGGGGTTTCACTTGACAGAAGAAGACATCATGGCATGTCCTCCCGGAACTATACTGGGATCTCAAGATCTCAGGCTGTATGAAAAGAGATTACAGGAGGAGGGTCCTGCTGCTCTGTGCCAATGAGACCACACCTAGACTACACTTTATAGGAACATAACTAAGAGAAGTGCACTCAGAAAAAGGCAACCAGGGTGGAAAGGGGTCACAAAAATGCATTACCTGAAGGTTAATAGAATCAACAGGGAGCCAAACCTGGAGACCCAAATGGCATAACTACTCTCTTCAAGTACCGTAGAACTTAAACATAAAAAAAAAAGAAAAGAATTCACTAGTTCAACAAACGTGTAATAAGCACCTACCATGTGCCAGATGCAGTGGCAGGCTCTGTGCATATGTCTGAATGTGGAGTATCTTTCATCGGCCCCTTCAGATCCATGGGCACCCTCTCCATTCTGCTCTGCACCCCAAAATGTTGACCCGATAAAACATACCAATGGACTCCCTTACCCCCTCACTTCCAGCCAGGCTCAGACAATAGAAGATCAGAAGGCAGGGGGAGAGTGAGGTCAAGGTATTTGCCAAGTTGTTGCTAGTGGCCTTGACCAAAGACTCCAGCCAGGGCTCCAGTACCATGTCCTTCCTTCCCTCAGTTATTGGGTTAGTCACAGCTTTCTGGTGTGGCTAGTCCTGGGTACTATACTGTCCCTTGTGGATTCCCCTAAGCCTGCCTACACCCTTGTGGGTTTGGGGGGAGTTTTTTGTTTGTTTATTGTTTGTTTGTTTTGAGACAGGGTTTCTCCCTGTCACCCATGCTGGAATGCAGTGGTGCCATCATGGCTCACTGCAGCCTCGACCTCCCAGGCTTAAGCAATCCTCCCACATTAGCCTCCCAAGTAGCTGTGACCAGAGGCGTAAGACACCACACCCAGCTAATTTTTTTATTATTATTATTTGTAGAGATGGGGTCTTGCTTTGTTGCCCAGGCTGGTCTTGAACTCCTGGGCTCAAGTAATCCTCCTCTCTTGACCTCCCAAAATGCTGGGATTATAGGTGTGAGCTACCACGCCCAGCCTATACCCTTATAAAGAGTCCCTTTCTTAAATTCAAACTACAGAATTCAAGTGTGACATCTATTTCTCGCCAGGACCCTTACGAATCATGTGAATAAAGCAGGCTTGGTCCCTGCTCTTAGTAAAGCTTACAGTCTGGTGGGAAAGACAGGTGATAAACAGGCAAGCAAATATAGTATCAATTGTGGTATTTGTAATAAAGATAACAAGCTTAGCGTAGTAAGTAGCAGAGAGTGGGGGGTACCAAATAAAATGGAGTGGTCAGAGAGGCTCCTGAAAATGTGGCATTTAAGCTGAGATCTGTAGAATAAGAATTAGCTGGGTGAAGAGTTGTTCTGTTGTTACTGAGAACCAAGAGGGGTAGTGATGAATTTGGTCCCCAAAACCTATCAAATATGGAGTAAGCTTCCCAAAGAGATAGTGAGCTCCCCCTTCAAGACACTCACATAGAGTCTAGAGGGCTCTGGTGGTAGTAATGCCAAAATAAGGATTAATTTCCTGGGGAAGGGGGAGACCAGCAGTGTGCTAGGAGCTTGTCCTAGGAAGGTCTCTCCATTCCTCTCTTGTCCAGCCTGAATCTTGGTGCACTACTGCACTCCTGCCAGCCACATCGATTGGGAGAACAAAGAAATAGGGTGCTACAATGTGCATGACAGAAAAAGATGGGCAAAATTATCACTGTTCTAAACCAGTTTTACAGAGGTGAGAGAAAGAAATGAGGGCCAAGACCATGCGTAACAAGTGTTTTTTTGGGGGGGTGGGGTTGGAGTCTTGCTCTGTCCCCCAGGCTGGAGTGCAGTGGCACGATCTCGGCTCACTGCAAGCTCCGCCTCCTGGGTTCACGCCATTCTCCTGCCTCAGCCTCCTGAGTAGCTGGGACTACAGGTGCCCGCCACCACACCCGGCTAATTTTTTTGTATTTTTAGTAGAAACGGGGTTTCACCGTGTTAGCCAGGATGGTCTTGATCTCCTGACCTTGTGATCCACCCGTCTCGGCCTCCCAAAGTGCTGGGATTACAGGCTTGAGCCACTGCGCCCGGCCACAAGTGGTTTTAATACATAGTAACTCTGCCCACTGCATACATGAGGCAACCAGGCTTCTAGGATCTGCCCCAATCATGAGGACATAAGAGCAGACAGCAAAGAGAATTCTACTTCTCTTGCAATAAGAAGAGATCCAAGGATTGCCTTCCTCCTCAGGAGCTGGAATCTCAGGAATCTCATGGCTCTCAGCCCTGGATCCCCATTCAAATCACCTGGAGGACTCTTAGAAGGCCCCACCCCTAAAACTCCTGGCATAATTGATCTGGGATCTAGTGTGAAGTCCATATTGAAAGCCACTGTAAAAAGAGATAAACGGGCTGGAGCATGCAAAGAGAATTGCCAAAGCATCCTGGGAAACTGTTTAAATGAGGTTCTCTCTTAGGAACATTCTCTAGTTACTGTCAAACCTCAGAGTGAAACAGGGTCACTTGCGTGCTTGAAGCTCACAGGTACCCAGTCTCCACTCCCCCAGGGTCCGATTCCCTATGTCTTAGATGGGATCTGGGAATATGCACACTTAATATGCTCTTAAGTAGATTGGGGAAAATACCGTTTTGGGAGGTAAAAAAAAAAGTCCCAAATATTCATGTTACTTGACCTCTTAATACTTAAACCCCTGCGTGAGAGCTTGGAGAAAGTCAGCACCCTGGGCAGAGGCAGCAGCGGGGGTCATCATCCTGGATACCATCCTTGGTTTTGGAAAATAAAAGCCTAGGGAGAGAGCATGAATGGCTAGACTGAGATGCAGCCAGAAAACTGAGACAATTGACTCATTGTTGGGGCAGAGAGGCAGAGAGGAGGGAGGGGAAGCATTAGGGATTTGAGAATATAAAAATGAGGACTTCAGAGTGACAAAACTAGGCTGAGAAAGGGGACATAAAAATTCATGCTTTAACCCCACTGCAGTTGCCTATGGAAAGGGAGGGGAGAAAAAAAGATGAAATTAACTTTGGACTTTGAAATTCAGAAGCAAACCAACTCTCAGCACTTTCATTTTCTGGGCATATTAGATTCATTTAATCATGTAATCATCAGGATAAGATGTGAGGAAGTTCATATGAAGTTTGGTGCAAAAGTAATTGTGGTTTTCACCATTTGCAAAATTACCGTAATTACTTTTGCACCAACCTAATATTATTCCCATATGACATAAAAGACAAGTGAGGCTCAGCAAATAGAAATGCCTTGCCCAACACCACACAGCCAGGATGCAGTGGTGCCTGCAGGACGTGGGCACAGGCCTGCCTAACTGCATAACCAACACTCACTCAATCACACTAGCCCCCTTCCAAAAAGAGCTTAGGGACTTTGACACCATCACTCTCGGAAAGGAGACAGGAATCCAAACTCCAAAAAATTCCCAGTGAAGGGTGGACTAGGAAAAGTCAAGGAAATTATAATTAATAAAAAATGGACAGATTTCTTCTTTCCACAAACATTTGAGCACTTCATATACACCAGACTCTTTACTAAACTCGAAGGATACAAAAGTGGACTTTTGAAAGACTCAATCCTTAACTTCATAAAGTTTACGCTGAGACCAGGGATGGCAAAGTCATGTGATTCGGGCCATCACTTCCTGCTCCTGCACCCCTGAGACACACCACTAAGCAACCCCAGCATCCTTTCTACTGAGCCCCAGTTTGGCCTCAAATTCCTTTTCAGGTGGCTGCAACCATTCACATGAAGGCTGGCAGGTGGAATGAAAATTCTATACCATCTTTGATTTGAACTTTAGAGTTTACACAAGAATTTTCTGAATACCTACCACATGCAAACACTGGGAATTTGTCAGGCGTAATGTCCCCATGTTATAGATGAAGACACTACCATTCAGAGAGCACCATGCTAACAGAACTCTGTAATGACCCAGGTCTGCTATACGGAGCCCTTCAACAGTGGTCACAGTACAAGAGGAGAAGTGAAGAGACAAATTTGGAAAGAACATTAGAGATCTCTTAGGAAGAATTATAAGGTTGGTACAAAAGTCATTGTGGTTTTTGGTTTTTTATGTTTTGTTTGTTTGTTTGTTTTTGTCGTTGTTCTTTGGTTTTTTTTGAGACGACGTCTTTCTCTGTCGCCCAAGCTGGAGTGCAGTGGCACAACCTCAGCTCACTGCAACCTCTGCCTCCCAGGTTCAAGCGATTCTCCTGCCTCAGCTTCCTAAGCAGCTGGGACTACAGTCACGTGCCACCACGCCCAGCTAATTTTTCGTATTTTTATTAGTGACGGGGTTTACCATGTTAGCCAGGAAGGTCTTGATCTCCTGACCTCGTGATCCGCCTGCCTCGGCCCCCTAAAGTGCTGGGATTACAGGCGTGAGCCACTGCGCCAGGCCCATTGTGGTTTTTAATCATTGAAAGCAATGGCAAAAACCGCAATGACTTTTGCACCAACTTGATATTACACCTGGGGCTCAGCAGGAGCCCTAGGGCCACTGCTTCCAGTGCCAAGCTGTGTGTGCTTCCTCCTACCTTCCAAGCCTCCCACCCAGCCCCTGCCTGGAGTCCTGCTTCTGTGGTCCAGCTCTCCTCTGACCATCTCCAGGAGGCACGGTGGGAGAAGGAAAGGCAGGTTCCATTCCTGCTGCATCTGCCAACGGAGAGAAGAGGAGGGAGTGGGCCTTTGATCTGCCTGGGCATTAGGCGTGCCTTGGGTAAGTGTCCATCTCTGGGTCACTCAGTCAGGCCTTTGGACCCATCTCAGCTCCTTTTGCCAAGCCTGCCATCCCTGGAGCAGCGCTTTTCAAACTATGCTGCACATTAGGGCCACTTGGGGAAGCTGACAACTTCACTACCCGGCCCCATCCCAAACCAATGACATCAGCATCGGCCTGAGGAGAACAGAGCTGCCAGCAACCTGCTCAAAGTCGAGTCAGCTCTGTGTGGAGATGTCCAAGGTGGAGACAGGCGGCCAGCCTGCCAGCTGCTCACCCTCCAAACCCCGTCCCCTGCAGGGCTCAGCACTGAGCCATGCCAGGCCTGCTCCCCAAGGCGTCGGGTCCTCCAAATAAAAACAGGCGGCCAGAGTTCAGGGCCCGCTGGTGTTCTCCCGGTAAGCACCTTTTGTTCCAGGCTCAGAGCTGTTAATTAAAGAGCCGTGATTAATGAGGAAGCGCTCCCGGTCCCCATCCAGGATGAGAAGTCCTGGGGATGCTGACTTTGCTGGAGGAATCTGCAGTCAGATTCCAACTGGAGCTATTTATAGTTTGAGCTCCAGTAGGGGTGGGAGAAAGGTGCTCCTCCTCCTCCTCACTTTGTCTTCTTCCCCCCTCCCTCCTTCTCACCACACTGCGATGGAACATAGAGGTGCGAATATTTATTGAGGAAGAATTTTTAAAGGAGTAAATCTCAGCACATATGCGTTCATATTAACTTATCCATTCATTCATTTCCCCGACATGTATTTACTGAATGCCTACTAAGTGCTGGGCTCCAGGCCGGTTGTTAGGGCTGCAGCTCTGCTGAGAACAGCGTGGCCCCTGTTCTGGTGGAGTTTGCCCTCCAGGAGAGGAGTCATTACCAAAGAAGTTGACAAGTACATGGACAATTGTACATAGAGGCTGGAGCTCTGCAGGGGAGAACCATGGCTGCGTGGGAGTGTTGGAGAAAAGACTCAAGAAACCCTCCCAACATCACACTGCCTAGGAGATTATCACCATTTGCCCTTTAATGGGGAAACTGAGGCTCAGACATGTGAAGGAAGCTAAGGTCCCACAAATAGTGTGTGACAAGTTCTAGATTCAAAACCAAGTGTGGCAGAGACTGATGTGGCTCTCCAAATCCATTTCCTCTTCTTCCTAGGCACGCAATTCCCCACTCTCCTTGAGGTTACACACAGCCATGAGGCTAAGTTCCAGCCAGTGATACAAGAGGAGTAAGTAATGTGCACCACTCCCAAGGGTGCCCTGCACCAGCCCTTCTTGCTGTGTCCTGTTGCATCTAGCTTATGAAATCCAGAGGGACCTTGGAAGCCACATGTTGAAGGCATAGAGTCTCTGTCAGCCTGGATGCCTGAATGGCTTTGCGGAACAGAAAACCCCCACCCACTCCCAACCCTGCAACCAAGTGGACTTTCTGTAAGCAAGCAATACGCTTTGTTGGGCTGAGTCCCTGAGATGTCAGAGTTTCCCTGTTACAGCAGCCAGCACTGCCTAAACTAACATAGCAGATCTCCCTGCTGCAAGCTTATGCTTTATCTACTGCCCCTTAGGAAGATTCAATGACTCCCTAAAACATTTTATAAATAGACACCATTGGGAGCTAAGCGCAAAGATGCTCAGTGTCCTTCACAGATACCTTCTCAGTCAGGCCTTGTTCATAGTCACTGTGAATCAGCCCTAAATTGTCCTCCAGCCCTGGCCCTACCCCCTCTCCCCTCTTAAGCTGGAACCAAGGTGCTCCATCTCTGCACTGGAGGATGGTGAAGGAGGGAGCAGAGGAGGTATCTTCCTGAACCAGCTCAAAACTGTGGCATTGCGTTTTCCATGGAGGTATGCCTGGTGGCATGGAGGAGGAAGGGGAGCCCTGGAATTTGAGTGAGAAGTCCTGCCACACATCCTGGGGATACCACAGGTCAGTGTCTTGGGCTTCCATATCCTCCTCCATAAAGTTGATAAATGAAACTACCTTGGCACAATGTCCGACACACGAACAACAAACAGCTTCAAACCTACCTGCAAATGGGAAGCTTCTCAGAGTGGGAATGGCCTGAAGAAAGATGGAAAGACCTGCAGGGCGTGGTGGTTCATGCCTGTAATCCTAGTACTTTGGGGAGCAAAGGCAGGTGGATTGCCTGAGTTCAGGAGTTTGAGACTAGCCTGGGCAACACGGTAAAACCCTGTCTCTACTAAAAAATACAAAAAAAAAAAAAATTAGCTGGGTGTGGTAGCATGTGCCTGTAGTTCCAGCTATTTGGGAGGCTGAGGCAGGAGAATCACTTGAACCCAGGAGGCGGAGGTTTCCGTGAGCCGAGATCACACCACTGCACTCCAGCATGGATGACAGAGCGAGACTCCATCAAGAAAGAAAGGAAAAGGAAAGGGCAAGGGAAAGGAGAAAAGACTCGACTCCAAGTCACTGAGTAGCTAGGCTGCTGAATTGACCAACCCCAGAACCACCTTACATCCAGAGTCTTCTATAGCCAAGCTAATTAATCATCCTCATTGTTTAAGACTATTTTCATTGAGGTTTTCATTACTTGTAACAAAAAAACATTCTGTCTCATCTGTAAGACAGAACGCATAACATCTCTGTGACCCTATATCTCAGCTGTAAAATGGCAACATCACTCACTTTTCAATGATGACTTAGCTAATGGGACAATCACAATCATCATACCCACCTTACCAGATTTCTGTGGGGACCAGGTGAGCCTGCATTTTAATGAGCTGTTTAAAATTGAAGAGCAATTTGCAAAGCTCTACAGAACTGGCAGTGTCCTTACAACTTACTTTACTCAAGTGGTTTTCCCATCTTTTGCAGATACTAAACCCTCTGCTTATGTAAAATGTTAGTGAAAGCCCAGTATCCCCTGTGGATGTAAGAAGACGACAGTTTTGCTCTAAGCCCAGCAGACTTCTAAGGAGTCTGGCTGAAGAGGCAGCCCTGCTCAGCTTTGTTCAGCGAAGCTCTGTGATGGGGTTGATTACATGAGTATATGGGAGCTGAACTGCTTGTCCTATTCAAGGGAGAGGAATTGAGACCTGAGGAAGAAAGGGAAGAGGGAAGCTGACGTTTGCTCCGCAGCTGAGGGATGTGATCCTCTCCCCAGCATCCACAATTTGGGTGGAATGGACCCATCTCCTTATTCTTGGTATGTGGGTGTTGTGGGGGATGCCAACAAGGGGGCTTTCTGATATTCACGGCAAGGAGGTCATGTGTCAGGGCAGACGCAGAACCCAAAGAGGCCAGAGTCTCAGAGGCAGGGGAGGGCCAGAGAGGAGCAGTAACTTTCTTGAGGTCACGTAGTGCTTCGAGGCAGGGCTGGGATTCAAACACAGGTGTAGCAGCGGGTGCAATGGTTCACGCCTATAATCCCAGCACTCTGGGAGCCTGAGGCAGGCGGATCATGAGGTCAGGAGATCAAGACCATCCTGGCCAACATGGTGAAATCCCGTCTCTACTAAAAATACAAAAATTAGCTGGGTGTGATGGAGCATGCCTATAGTCCCAGCTACTCAGGAGACTGAGGCAGGAGAATCGCTTGAACCAGGGAGTCGGAGGTTGCAGTGAGCCAAGATCACACCACTGCACTCCAGCCTGGCAACAGAGCAAGACTCCATCTCAAAAAAGCAAAACAAAACAAACACAGGTGTACTTGATCCCAATGCACTGCATTACATGCACCCCACTTGATGTGGCTGCAGTCACCCAGACACTCCTGCCACTCACCTGATTTGCTTCCCTGCTGCACAGCCTTGTCCCCAAGGAGGCCTCTTAGCTTCATGTTTGAGAATCAAGAGTCCACAGGACCACGAAGCTAAGCAAGGCTGAACCTTACTTGGTGCCTGGAAACGGTGTGTGGTGAGTCCATAGTGTGCACGCATAGTGTCTGTGCATGCACACACACAAGGGTGCACACACTCCTCTTGGAAGTGTTGGGCCTGCCTGGAAACCTCTGCTGAAGTGAAAGCCTCTGAGCTGGACTGCACTGCTCTAGGCACGGAGACTTTCCATAGTACTCCCTCTCCTCCTTAGACTCCTCTAGCTCCTGTCTTCTGGGTAGGGAAGGCTGGCTATGGGCTTAGGAAGGGTGGTTATAGGATCCCTGTCTTAGGCCAGGATTCCCCAGAGGCAGACACTGAGACCAGGATCTGAGAATAGCGGTATATTTAGGAGGTGGTTCCAGGTAAGGCACCAGGTGTGGGAGAGTGATATAGGGAATAAAGACAGCCAGTATGGGGTCTGTTCATGAGCTGGGGACCCCTGTAGGCAACTGGGCTTCGATCCACTGCAAACCTCTAGGAAATGGGGTGGAACATGCCTCAGAGCTGTCCCAATAAAGAACAATTCCTGTCTTCATTGGCTAGGGCCATCAACCTTCAGCGCTTATGGTCTGCCCTGCATGCAATCCAAGGGAAAGTCTCAGTTGAACAGAGTAAGATTCCATCAGCAGGAAGCAGAATTGGGAGAGGATGCATGGAGAGGGCACTGGCAGAGTCCACTGGGATCTCATCCTTCTGTCTACCTGCCAATCTGGAGCTCCCTGAGAAATTATCTACCCCCATCCTCCTACCTGCCCCAGGCCCTACCTTTAACTATGTGGCTAAGAGCTTGGACTCTGAGACAGACTGCCTAGGTTCAAATGCTGCACTTAAAAACTGTGTGGCCTCCAACAGCATGCAGAACTTCCTGAAGCCTCAAGTCCCTTCTCTGCAACATGGGGTTGATGTTTTCCAGGTTGTGCAGCTGTTGTGGGGGTAGAATAAGATAATCCATGTCCCACTCTCAGCATAGAGCCTGCACACAGTAAGCACTTGCAAAATGCTGGTTATCACCCAGAGCTGTCATGTACGGCTGTGGAGGTTGACCCTTGTACCAACGCACCTAACCAAGGGGAGCCAAGGGCAGCTGGAGTCCAGACTCAGCTCCCTTTCCTCATCAGGCTCCTCAGTGGGGCTGCCTCAGTTCAGGGGAAGGAGTGCCTCATCCTCAATGGCCATCAAAGGGGACACCTTGCTATCACCTATTTTCCTTGAGATAGTGCCTTGTTCTAAATCTCAGAGCTGCCACCTGGGCTACTGGTGTCCCTGAATATTATTAGTCTTTATTATGACTGCTCCTATTAATAAGTTAATTAATTCATGGAAAGTATCCCTTAAAGAGTAGAAAACGTATGCCAGTGTTTCAACAATTGCTCTAACCAGAAGCATTTCTCTAGTAGGTTAGGACAACTTAAGAGGTTATTTTGGTCAAGGACCCTTCAGTCCTCTAAACAGCAAGGCCCATGGCATGTCACCTGCTTCCCAGCCCCAAGGGAGCTGGCAACAACAGGTGGCTCCAGGAGCACTTGGAGCTATGAGCTGTGTGCCATTCACAGGTCCCGACACTACCAGTTGAACAGTCAAAGCAAAAGGTGATTTAATGAGCTTGCAAGGAAATACTTGACTCAGGACTTCTGGGAAAATATCTGTTTTTTTCTGGCACTGCACCCTTGGTTGCCAGTGGGGCATGGAGGGGAAGCTTCAGATTCCTTGGGAAATAATCTAAACAATGGGAGAGAGAGAAAGGAGGACACAAGATTGAGCCGGTCAACATTTTCCATGTGCCAACTTCTCCCCGACTCCTGCCTACTGTCCAGAGAGCTCTGTCCCTACATTCATGCTCCTTAAGGATGCAGCCCAGATCCAGGCACACCAGCCCATCTCCTCTCCTTAGTTATGAAGCAGTCACCCATCATATCCCATGGTCCTCAGGGGCCTGCCCCAGCCCCTCCAATCTCTTTATGTCCACTCTGAGCCTCCTCCAAACCTCTTCTGTTCATGCTTCAGGGATTCAAATAGACCATGCTACCTCTGAGAGCAAACCAGGCTCAGACCCTGAACTTGTCTGAAGTTTAAAACTTATGAATTTTAAAGTTGAAAGAGACCTTTCTAATTTTCTTCTCCCCACACTCCAAACCCTTTCACAAAACGATCTGAATTCCCACCAGGAGAGCATGCCGGAGTTCCCCTCCCAGTATGCACATGGAGATGCACATCCATTTCCCCAGGGTCCAGCCCCCACTCTGTGTTGTCAAGGAGACGGGAGCTCACAGCGGGAAGCATAGTGTTCAGCTTGGAAGACTTACTCTGTCCGCCTGGAACTACTCACCCCTGCCCAGAGCCAAACCTCCCACTCAATCCCTGGACAGTCTGTCTAGAACAACCTCCCACCTTGGTCCAGCATGACTAAGCAGGGCGTCAGGGCAGAGGTGAACCCCTCACTGCAAACCACCCACCTCACAGACCAGTCTTCCTTCACCTGCTCCCTGAAGTCTCTGAATTCTCTCCTCCTTTGGGAAGAGCTTCCAAAAGCCCAATGCAAACACAGATGTTACCTGGGGCTGGGGCTGAAGCCCTGTTTATAGAGCCATGTTCACACACACTGCACACACTCATGATTGCAGAATGACCAGGGACACATACACATGCAGCCCACACAGTCGCTGAAGCTTCAACCATAGGAAAGGAAAAAAATCATAAAAAATCATTGCACACACCCATACTATTTGGGCACATATATTTACCCCCTTGCCCACATACATACACATGACCATGATGATGCACATGTGCACATTCCCACCTGCACACACAGAGATGCACAAACAGAAATGCAAGGTATATATGTGGTCACTCACCAATACATGTGCACATACATGCACAGGGCACACAAAGCACATGTCCAAGTGTATGTACACATACTGACGTGCACAGACATGCACACATCTTAAACGTGTGTGCATGCGTGCACATACACATACACACAAATACACACTCAGGCATTGCTCTGAAAGCCCAGATTAGAGGGAGTCCTGCTCCAGACTGGCTGGGGGGCTGCGGATGTTCCCGTGGAGAGTCAGAGTAATTAGTTCTTTAATTAAAGTCCCCTCGCTGCTCACTGGCCATGAGGACCAGCACACACACACCGGCACCTGGCTTGGATCGTGACCATCTCAGAAGCTGCAGATGGGCCAGGCTGATGCTGCCCAGAGGCTCGGTCTGGGTGGTAATTAGGGACAAGAACTCAGCTGAACAACTCGCAGCCAACCAGCCGTTTCATTTTTCTCTTTCAGGAAAAAAGGTCCTGCTGGCTCCACGGCTCGGCTTCTCCATGTCCTCATTATGCCTCTGGCTCAGGCTCTCCTTCCTGCCTGCCACACCCTGCATCCCCAACACACACACACATACACACACACAGAAAGGCCCAGGCCAGCACCAACCACAGCTTCCATCACAGCCTCACCCGGGGCCAAAATAGGAATGAGTGTAAGGTGCCTCACCCTCAGTCACCTACCACAGCCCCAGCCCACTTCCCACCCAAATACCTCCTTCCACAACCCCTCAAGACAAATTCATTGCTTCCACCTTGTGTGTATTAATGCCCTAGGGCTGCCCTAGCAAAATTCCACAGGCTGGGTGGTTTCAACAATTGAAATTTGTATTCTCACAGTGCTGAAGCCCAGAGTCCAAGCTGGTTCCTGTTGAGGGCTATGAGAAGTCTGTTCCACAGGAAGACCCTTGTGATGCAGGAAAGGTATGGGCTCATCCCTGAGGTCCCCAAAGCAAGCGGGATAGGATGAGACAGGTGGGAGGGCTGGGCAAAGATCAAACCATGAGAGGACTCGTAGGCCTTATCAAGAAGTTTGGATTTTATCCTGAGAGCAGAGTGGAGTACAATGATTCCTTTGTGTCCTGACTTTCCTGTGGAACCTGTATTGGAAGGGACCAGGGTGGAAGTTAGGAGAAAACAAGCCATTTTGCAGGGCCCTGTATCTCAATGCAGCTGAGCAGGTACACGTGTCATGGTGAGGTCATGCTCCACATTCCCAGCACATTTTAAATCACCATGGATTTTGATGTTCAAATAAAAACATTCCATTCCATTACTTTGAATGCCAATCCATTTCCACTCCTGTGCCTGTAAAAAAACAGATTGAACGTGGCACTGAGGTGATTTCCTAGCTTTAAGTCTGACCCCTCTTGAGCCCCCGAGACTCTGGAGTCTATAGGAATTTCAGGGAATTCCATAGAGCTGACGTGGATTATATAAATTGCTCAGCAAACTCCAGCCCCATGCCAAGCAGGGCAGGGTTGGTCCTCACCTTTCTTGCACCAGACAGGGGCTCCCTCTGCTTCCTGAACACACCAAGTTCTTTCCCATCTCGATGTCTCTGCATTTGCTGTTCCCAAAGCCAGGAACATTTTTCCGTTGGTTCTTCCAAGGCTTATTCCTCCTTCTCCTTCTGACCCTCACATCTGTCAGCCACTCAGAGAGGCTTTCCCTGATCACCCCATCCAAGGGTGGTCCCCCCGTAATAGCATTTGTCATCATTACTTCACTGGTTTATGCCTATATTGTCTGAGATGTCCCTCTCAAGATAAATTCCCTGAGGGCCTGGCCATGTATCTATCTTGTTTAGAAGAGAGGAGGTAGGAAAGAAAGAGGAGGAGGGAGGGGAAAAAAAAGAAAAGAGGAAAGGAGGGAAGAATGAAAGAAGAAAGGGAGACAGAGGGAAGGAAGGAGGGTAGATGTTTGGTGGTAAACATTCAAATGATCTTAGATTTTAGATTAGGGTTTCTCAATCTCAGCACTGCTGACATTTTAAACCAGATAATTCTTTACTCCGGGGAATTGTCTGGTACATTCTGATGATTAGCAGCATCCCTGGCCTCTACCATTAGATGCCACTATCCTACCATCCCTCCCACCGACCCCCACCCAGTTGTGACAACCAAAAGTGTCTCCAGACATTGCCAAATGTCCGCTGGAGAACAAAATTGCCTCCAGTTGAAAACCACTGTTCTAGAGGCTTTCGATCTGTTTTCAACAATCAAATTCTTATTTCAAACACACTTTTATATAGAAACTCAATATATGAAACACATTCCACTGGAGCTGCTCTGGGGCTCTGTATTGGTCAGCTACTGCTACACTAATGCGTGCAACAGGCACGCCAAAACTCAATGACTTCCCACCACAAGTGCTGGTTCTCATGCTCCTGGGTCTGCAGGTTGACTAGGCTCAGCTCATCTAGGCTGGGGTCAAGGGACTGGCTTTGCCTCCCCCTGAAAGTTGGCTGGAATTGGCTTCAGACCACAAACAAGGGTCAGGTCTGTTCCATGCATGGTCATGCTGGGCCTAATTTGGATATGCTTATCATGACAGCAGGTCGCCAGTGTGCATGCAGGAGGGCATGAGCCAGACAGCACAAATGTGTTCACAGCTTCTTCTTGTTTGAAGTCTACTAATGTTTCACTGTCACATGAGTAAACGCATAGGCAAGACCAACATCAATAGGGCAGGGAAATATGACTCCACCACTCTGCACGGGGAGGTGAGTGAAGCTTTCCTGAACAATAACCCATCTAGGCCAAGCCTAAGAACACACTGATCCAGACAGTTGAGGCTCACGGGAAAGGCCCCAGCTATGGTCCTACACTGACTTTTCCAGAATACCAATCCCTCAATGAGCCCCTGCCTGGGGCTAGACGAGCACGTCCCAGAGCTCTGAACCAAGGGACAGTCCACAGCACACGATCAGGAGTTGGAGCCCGTGAGGCTACCCCAGGCCTGTGTGCTGGGCGACATTCACTGCTTTCACCTTCCTGAGCACCTGCAAGCATGGCTTTCACTCAGCAAACATTTTCCCAGTGTCTGCTCACTGCCAGACACTGTCCAGAGCACTGGACATCCTGGGGTGAGCATGGAACACATAGCCAAGTGGATGAACGCCCCACTCCCCAGGGATGGCCCCAACAACCACACAGGAGTGTGCCATTGTCGCCAACAAATCTCCTCTGATGAACACTCCTGGCATTACTTTCTTCAGAATCTGTGTTTGGGGCCTCAGAAGGACTCTCTTCCTGTGGCAGCTCCAGCCCCTCAAATAGGGATCCTTTGAGATGGGGACTTGTCTCGTCAAGATAGCATCATGTCTAAATCGAGGCTGTGTCAGCAGCCCCATGAAAATGAATAATGGCCTCAATTATGACCCATATAACAGCCCAATAAAACCTAATTAAAATGATCCACATCCCATCTGCCAAGTGTAGGGCAAGGCAGCCAGGGAAAGTTGGAGGCCCAGTCAATTCAAGGAGAGCAAGTAACATGAATAATGATATTATTGTAAATAGATCTTATATAAGCATATAGTAACAGCACTATTATTATTATTACTATTGCAGCTAGCATTTATTATGTGCTTCCAGTGTGCCAGCCCTGGGCTAATGGAGCTATCCCTCATACACTGGACAGGCATCATCCCATTTAATTCTCACTAGCTTGCCAAAAATTAAGTGCTAAGCATTATTCCCATTTTACAGATGAGAAAACTAAGGCACAGAGAGGTTAAGTAACTTGCTCAAAGTGATACTGCTAACATGTTAGTAATGGAACCAGAAGGTCAGGCCCAGCAGTGCCTGGTCTGCAAAAGTTGTTCAGTATGTATATGACGGATGCATGAATGGATTTGGCCAAGAGTCTGTCTGGCAACCCAAGATGCCACACAGACAACCAACAAATGTTTGTTTAGCATTAACTAAATCCTAGGTGTTCTATTAAAAACAAAGTGTGGAGAAAGACAAGCCAGTCATTGAAATCTAATATGATTATTGCTATAATGAAGGTATGTACAAACACAATGGGTAGATGAGGGTGGGAGGGACTTAATTCTGCCTGGGAAATCAAGGAAGGCTTCTCATAGGAGGCAGCACTGAAGTTGAGCCTTAAAAGATGAGTGAGAATTTGCTGGACAGACAAGTAGAAGGCATTCCAGGCAAATGGAACAGTATATGTAAAGTTATAAGAGAGTCAGAGCCCAACATTTTCTGGAACTTACAAAGCTACATAGTATGAAATTGCAATCTCATAGTCTAGGCGGAGCATGACATGAGAGTCTGACAAGAAGGCTGGCAAAGTCAGCAGGTCAAGATCATCAAACACCTTTTAGACCAGACTCAGGAATTTCGATTTTGTCCCATAAGCAATAGGGAGCCATGGAAGATTTTAATCTGACCATGGAAGATACAGTCAGATTTGCTTGTTTGAAGGATTCTTTGGGTAGCTGGGCAGGAAATGTCTCAGGAAAGACATAAAAGAACAAATCCTGGGACATTTGGATATAGCATCCCCCGCAGGAGCACAGATCGCCAAATCTAAAATTTTATCAGAGAAAAACCTTAAAACAGGTCCAGTATGGTCAGATGGGCTGCCTCAGGACCAACTCCTACCTGGCACAAAAGCTAGAATTGGACCAGCACCCGCTGTCTCTCCCTAACTAACGAGTAGATTGCTCACAATATCTTTAAGCGGTTCTCCATAAGCCACCCTTGCCCACCCCCAGGGAAGATGACTTTTGAATCCTGGGTACCATCACAGGTCTCTACCTGCCGACAGAATGGCAGGAGATGGTACACACTGTCTCCTGCCTGAAGGCCTGAAGTTCAGGAAGCAGCTGACTCCTCCGAATGGATGGATCTTTAAAAAACCAAGAACACCAAGGTCACAGGCATGTGAGACAGATTGGTTAAAAAACGGTCTCTGTCATTGCCTTTGTCATATCAAATGATGCTGCTCTTTGACCCAGGAAGAGGTTCCAAATGCATAAATAGAGCAATAAACTCAGCATCGGTGTTTTGATAAAATGAGAGAGGGGGGAAATACGTATTATAAACACCACCTCCGGGAAGCGCAGTCAGAAACAGTTATTAAACATTCTGTCACAAGCTTGGCAGCCAGCACTGTCCACCCACCCGGCACTGAGTTCCTAATAAAGGCGGCATCTTGGAATTTGTCTCTCTCGAATGCATAATTTACTAGTCAAAAAGCAGCGGTAATACATTGCATTTTCATAAGGGGCTCTGAAGCTGTCTAATTTCCCTGAGCTGCAGGACGACAGGAGGCTGTGGCCACTTGCGGGGGCCTCTTTATGCATTATGGATAGAGGCTTTGCAATTCAAAGTGACAGCTCAGCCTCCCTGTCGCCCACCATCCAAAATCCCAGATCATATTGGAAGGCCTAGAACTAAAGCATGGGTCTGCCCCCAAAGCCTACAGCCCTTTGGTGCCTAGAAATAAGTGTGAGAGAGAGAGAGAGAGAGAGAGAGAGAGAGAGAGAGAGAGAGAGAGTGTGTGTGTGTGTGTGTGTGTGTGAGAGAGAGAGAGAGTGAAGATAGAGAAGGAAACAGAAATCATTGTCTGGGTCTTACCAAACATAATCAGATAACAGCCTGACCTATCACTTGATAACATATTTGTGAGATGGGGCAAAGAACAAGTAGGCAATGACTGGATAGGATCAATCAGCCCCATGCCGCAGACAAGCCATCAATGTCCTCTTCAGCCCCAAAAGTTAGACAAACACTGACTTCTCTGCAACCTGGATTACAAAGTGTGTAGGTGCATAACACTAACAATCATGGCAACTGGATTGGAAAGGTCTTGGGGAGTCTTCACAGCCCCCTTATAGGGGAGGCAGAAGCAGAGGACAAAAAATCAGGCAAAGAGATGGGCACAGCCTTGGGCAGAGGCAGCTTGAGGTGGTGGAAAGAGTTTTAGACCAGGATGCAGAAGGTCTCTACTATAATCTCACCTCTCACAGCAAAATCCAGGGACCCCAGGCAAGTCCCTCCACTTTATCCAGGGATGGCCTAATCAAAAGCAAAACAGCTTAGTGTATTAGAAAGAGTACAGGACAAGGAGTGGAGAGAATTGGGTCCAAATTCAGCTCTGCAACTGACTCACCTGTGGCAGTGACCACCACAACACCAGGGGTTTTTCTCTGCTCAGATACATTTGGCCCTGGTGGTCAAATGTGAACAACTCTTCCTTCCTCGGGGCGAAAGGCCCAGCCCATTTCATTATACCCTGTCTTACCTTTTATGCAGAGAATGCAGAGCTAAGCTGCCTGGGTTTGTCTCAGCTCTGCCCTAACATCTCTAGGCCTCAGTTTCTCTACCTCTAAAATGGGAATAAAAATGTTACCCACTTCCAAGAGATATTAATGCCTGACCCAGGGGCAGAGGTGCCGGAGAGGAGGATCACAAGAAAAGCATGGCACTGAGATGGAGCTCAGAAGTTTCAGGCAAAGGAGGGGAGCAAGGGAGATTGTCATGTATGGGCTAAGTCAGGACAAGACAAAACAGCTCCTGGCAGTGCCTACGCCGATAGGGTCTTTCCAAATCCTGCATAGCCAGAGATGTCATGCCCAGCTTTCTGCTCCCAAACACACATCATCTTGGCTCTCTGATCCCATTCTTGAGGGTAAGTTGTCAGTGAGCAAGACCACAAAAGCCAGAGGAACATCCAGCCTCAGTAACAGCTGGGTCTACACAGTGGCAAGTGTGATCAATGCAGTCAATATGAAGAAAAGTGAAAAGAAACAATAACAATATCTAATAAGGAGGAGGAGGAGAAAAAGATTGCATTTCATCCTTACAACTATTCCCACAAGAATGAAGCTAGTTCTCTTCAACTTCTCTATCCTCCAGGGCTTCCCAGGCCATTGGTGGTGATAGACAAGCACTCAAGAATAACAGAGGTGAGTACCTCTTAATAGCTAGTCCAAGAATACCCCTGGGAGTAGGGACAGACTGTCTTGATAGAAACGCCTCAATAAGCCACTTAGCAAGGAGTCAACAAAGGAAAACAACTCAACTTCTCTGCATATGACAAGGAGGGGAATATTTGTTATTGAGAAGAAGGGGCAGGAAGGTTTAAAGAGGGAAAAGGTTGAGAAGGAAGAAGATAAAAAGCTAGGAAAAAATGGCGCTGAATGACACTGAGTGAAGCCCTGACGGTAGACTGGACTGGAGTCTATTTGAGAAGAGAATGAGAATATTTCCCTATGATATTAACCTCTCATCCCCAAAACACCTCTTCACTTGAGTTCTACTACACTCAGTGCACTCATAAATGCTTGGAAGATGTGGTGTTGTTCATGGACCTCAAAGAAGAGACTGAGTTTTCCAGTCTTAAGACTTAAATTCTGAGGGCTGTAGGCCCAAGGCAGAGGAGTCACTGAAAATATAACACCTGGAAGAAGACGCAGAGAACCAGGGAGAGTTTGGGGTAAATTTTAGATATAAAATGGGAGCACCAACCAAGCTTATCCAGAACTCAAAGGACCAGGAGGTACCAGACATCTGGAATCCATGGATAATCTCTGTCCAAAGTATATTCCTAGGATATAAATGAACTCCAATGGGAGCAACAGGGAAGGGTAGATAACTGCCAATGTGGGCCTTGGCAGGTAAATGATTAAGTTTCTCTGTCCATAAGGCCATTTATTCCAAGAAAAGGAAATGACATGTTCAAAAACACATAGTTATAAACAGGTATTGTGTGTGAGCATGGCAGCTGGTGCAGAGAACTTCGAGGGTTAGGGGAACACATAAACAAGTGGAAAGTTGAGCATGGAGTGGCAGAGGGGCAGGCCAGGACAGATCAACGTAAGTCTCACCGTGAATCAGAATTTTGTCCTGAAGAGTGAGGATCCCTTAAAGGACTTTTGTGAGTGTCCTGTCATGGCCAGATCGATGATAGAAGTTCAGAAGGGAGGAGAGCCTAGAGTCACAAAGACAACAGGTCCAGGGAAGAGAAATGATGCTTGACCCAAGATTGCAGCAGCCTAACAGACAGACAAACAATAATGACAAAACCAAAAAGAGACAAGAGCAAGATGGTGGAATAGAAGACTCCGCCGATCGTCTTCTCCCACCCCACAAGGACACCAATTTAACAACTACACACACACACACACAAAAAAAAGCACCTTCATATGAACCAAACACCAAGTGAGCACTCACAGTACCTGGTTTTGAATTTCACACCGCTGATGAAGGCCCTAAAGAGGTAGGAAAAGCAGTTTTGAATCACTGATGCCACCCCTTCCCCATCCACCAGCAGTGACAGTGTGGTATGGAGTGTCACTGTGCACTGGGGAGAGGGAGAGCACAGCAATTGTGAGACGTTGAATTCAGTACTGCCCTATTATAGAATAACGCAAAATGAATCCAAACGCAGCTGACCCCACCCACAGAGGGAGCATCTAAACCAGCCCTAGCCAGAAAGATATCGCCAATCCCAGTGGTCCCAACTTGAGTTTCACCACTGCAGGCTAAAGTGCTCTGGGGCCCTAAATTGGAAAGGCAGTCTAGGCCACAAGGACTGCAACTCTTAGGTGAGTCCTAGTGCTGAACCAGGCCCAGAGCCAGTGGACTGGGGGAGCATATGACCTACTGAGACACTAGCCAGGGTGGCTGAGGGAGTACTGGCATCACTCCTCTCCTAACCCCAGGCTACAGGGCTTGTAGAACCAAAAGACACCCTTCCTTCCACTTGAGGAGAGGAGAGGAAAAAGTGGGGAGGACTTAGTCTTGCATCTTGGATACCAGCTCAGCCATAGCAGGATAAGACACCTATCAGAGTCAATGAGGCCCTCTTTCTAGGCCCTAGCTCCCAGAGAACATGTCTAGACATACCCAGGCCATATGGGAACCCACTGCCTTGAAGGGAAGAACCCAGTCCTGGGAGGATTCAATAACTACCAGTTGAAGAGTCCTTTGGCCCTGAATAGCCAGCCCCAATACCCAGGTACTACACTGAGGGCCTTGGGTGGGAATCCAAGACTTGCTGGCTCCGGATGAGACTCAGCACATTGCCAGCTGTCATGGCTATCAAGCATAACTCCTGCTTGAGAAAAGCAGAGGGAAAAGTAAAGGGAGGAGACTTTGTCTTGCACTTCAGGTACCAGCTCAGCCACAGGGTGGGTAGAGCACCAAGCAGGCTGTTGGGGTCCCTGATTCCAAGAGTTGGCTCTTGGATGGCATTTCTGGACCTGCCCTGGGCCAGAGGGGGTTCCACTGCCCTGAAGGGTGAGTCCCAGGCCAGGCAGCATTCATCACAAGCTGACTGAAGAGCCCTTGGGCCTTAAGGGAACACTCCAGTAGTCTGACAGTACTTTCCATGGGCCTGTGGTGGCTGTGACCCCAGGGTGAGGCTCCTCTGCCTTTGGAAAGAGGAGGGAAGAGTGGGAAGGATAGTATCTTATGGTATGAGTGGCAGCTCAGCTGAAGTACGACAGAACATGAGGTAGATTTCTAAGGTTTTTTACTCTAGTCCCTGGCTCCTGGACAGCCCCTCTGGACCCTCATTCAGTTCTATGTCCTTCTACCATGTGATACTGTTTTCTGTTAAGCAGCCATCAGGTTTAGCAGCCCCTGTAAGCTGCTTGGCTTAACCAGGGCTTCTCTTTCTCCAGAGTCTGGAGAAGGTCAAATCTGAATCAAAAAAGACTGTGGTGACCGTGGTGTTCTTCACGTCCCATCAAGATTTCTGCTTCACTGTAGATGTCAAGATAGATACAGATGGGAAGACATCCCTCTGCTGGATTAAATCTGCTTTGAGAGGAGGTGGTTACAACACTGTAGCCTGGGAATTGCTGGCCCAGCTACCTCACTCACAACCGCAAACATTGTTTCTAGAGGGCACATACACCCAGACTTTTGGAATCCAAAGGGTAATCAATTAAAGTGATCGCCTTTGCTGTGCATGGTTGGTGACAGATGGGTTTCTTAGGCTGGGTTTCCCAGAAGCAGACCCTGAGAGGAGGATTCAAGGCCAAGTAGTTTATTTAGGAGGCAATCCCAGGAATCAACAGTTAAAAGAGTAGAGAAGTGAGACAGGAAGGGAAGGAAAACAACAGAGTGTGTTGCTGAGTAGTTTGTTGCCATGGATAACTGAGGCTCAATCTCTAAGGAATTTTAGGAAAGAGGAGAGTGTAGAACAGCTCTCGGTGTTACCTTATCCAAGAGGCAAGGAAATTGGAGTACTTATCCTCCAACCTTTTACATATCAGGCTGGACAATGGCCTCCAATTATATCACACTCTGATCCCTAGAACCTGTGAATGTGACCTTATATGGCAAAAAAAAAAAAAAAAAAAAAAAAAAAAAAAAAAAAAACGGGGGATTTTGCAGATGTAATTAAGGACTTTGAAACGTGGAAATTTTCCTGAATTATCCAGGTGGACCCTAAATGCAATCACAAGTATCCTTATAAGAGGGAAGCAGAGCAAAATTTGACACAAACAGAAAGGAGAAGGCAACATGACTATGGAAGCAGAGATTGGAGTGATGTGGCCACGAGCCAAGGAATGCCAGCAGCCACCAGAAGCTAGAAGAAGCAAGGATCAGATTTTCCCCTAGAGCCTCAGGGTGGAGTATGGTCCTTCTAGTATCTTGCTTTCTGCCAAGTGATATTGATTTTGGATTTCTGTCCTCCAGACTGTGAGAGAATAAATTTTTGTTGTTTTAAGCCATCAGGTCTGTGATATTTAGTTATAGCAGCCACTATATACTAATACACCCCATTGGGTGTGTTGTATTACTAATACACCCCATCGAGTAGTGGGTGAGGGCTCCTCCCAGGGGCATTAATTGTCTGCACATCCAGCATTCCCCAGAAACAGAGAAAAATATCTCTGGCAGAGTCACAGATGCTTGCAATGGCATGCCAGTGTGCACCTCCTGCAACAATAAACGCTAAGGGACTATGGGTGGGCCACAAACATCAGTCTCAGCAGGCAAGGCCTGGGTTGGGCTGTGACACTGCATTAACTCCTGAGTTGTACAAAGCAGGGGGCTCCTCTGGTTGAGGTTGTCTGGGTGGCTCCAAGATGAAGTTCTCACCTTTCTCTGCATGGGAACAGCCTAATCTGCCCAGGTGCTTGGAGTTAAAGCCCCAGGGAGTCAACGTGTCAGAATACTCAAGAACCAGGCATGGGAGAAAGATGCCTGCATCCACCAAACCCAGCCTCCCCAGCTGGCCAGATCTGCCCCGGAAACCACCAGCCACACCTTCTGGGTTAAGGCTTTGGAGAAGAAGCGTATAAGCTGGCTCCCATCTCCTAACACCCCAGTTATTAATCAATGTTATACCCAAGAAAAAGGTTCTTTGGCCAAACAAGTTTGAGTCAAGCAGAATCAAGTAAAGTTAGACTGACTAACTCTTCAAGAAAGGAATATTATGCAATTTCCCCAATTTTTTGTTACAGATTTTTTTGTGTGACTATCTCATGAGATTTGTTTCATGAAGCATACCTGAAAGTGATGAGATAGAAGACAGCCAGAAAAAGGAGGCAATGCAAAGGCCAGAGGCATGATTGCTACCAGGGTTGGGGGATGTTTACAGTGGGCCGAGACCCTGACCTGGGTGCTTTTGAGGGTTGTCTCCTCTACCTTCCCCACTCCAGGAAGAAGGTATTGGGGGTTCCCATTTCACAGGTGAGCAAATCGAGGTTCGACAAATAAATGGTGGCTGGATGTGCAGAGCTAATCCTGCCCATGGGATGACAAAGGCAGCTCCCCCTGGCTGGGTGGGGGTCATCTGAGGATTATCCAGGGAGGAAGAAGATGAACTACACTCAGGTGAATCATAACCTGGCCTTGGGGCTTTCATAGGTTGACTCACGGCTGGAATTTGAGGGTCAGGACAAGTCTGGCAACCTGGCTAATAATGAGGAAGAATAGAATGTCAGGGCTTGGGTCAGCGTGGCTCCCTAACTTGTCTGCTCCCTTCATCCCCATGTGACCACACCTGAGACTGTCCACCTGAACACTGAGCCAGGGGGATCATAATGGAGGGGCATGGCTGGCATTGTGGGGCTTCCTGTCCTGGTTTCTGCTGGACTGATCTCATCTCTGCTTCATCATCAAAAGGAGTGAAGTGAGCTGATGGATACTAGAAGGGAGCAGGTTAAGATGGATGGCTGGTGTGTGTGCCTTCAGGCCCCTCAAACTCCTGGCTGTGCAGGGAAGCCCCTCACTGCCCCTCCAGCATCCGCTGACTTTGGCCCCCAGCCCCTGCTCAGCCCAGAGCCTACAGATGTCTTTGCTGCCACTAAGCCCACCTGCCCCTCAACCGGGTCACCCAGGCACAGCATCTTCATATCCAACGACAGACTTTGTTACAGATGCAGAGACCAGGTGAGGGGCAACCATACTTTACAAACATGGCCAAGGGAAAGTCAGAATTCTCCAAGCCTGGTCCAGAGAGGATGTGTATGCTGCATCTGGCTGAGGTACCTTGGGATATTAGACCCACAGAGTCAGCTGAGGTTGGAAAACCAGGTAACAGCCAAGTTCTGGGGCTGGCAGGAAAGGGATGACTGTTGTGAAGCCTCAAACAAGGATCACGGAGAAGTGGGCAGAACCTGACTTGCTGCTGCCTCTGCAACATCTTGCTACTCTAAGTGTGACCCCTGGAGCAGCAGCAGCAGCCGCAGTGCCTGCAGGCTTATTGGAATTGGCCAATCTCAGCCCCATTCTATACCGAGTCAGAATCTGCATTCCAACCAGATCTCCAGGTCATTAGCGCACGTTCAAGTTTGAGAAGCTCTGTCTGTGCATATCTAAGCTTCTCTTTCACCAGAACTGGAGGCATGAAGGAAGCAGGAGGGAATGAATTCTCTCCCTGCCTCCCTCCCCTTACTCTCATAGGCTTTCTTAGCTGCCTGGCGAACCCATACCTTCCTCCCACCTGGTAAGAGTGGGGACCAACTACTGGGACCCCTGCAGGGTCCCTTTGCCTCCCTCTTCACCGTTGTTCAGCTCAATGATCCCAGGCCTAAGGCGGCCTGAGTGGGAAACCAGCTCGCCTCCATGGCCAGCCCACACTCTCCCTGTTTGGCCTGTGGGCTTCTCAGGGGTACCCCTGCCTCCATCTGGAAAGAACATGGGGGCAATCCCTCCACCCCATTCTTTTATGTCTTTGTAAAATGTTTAGTGAAAAATTGCCGACTATGTAAATCAGAGATCATTAGAGGTTGGGTTTTTCCTTAAAGAATGGATTCAGCAAAATGTTGTTTTCTCCCCAGCTCTGGGTCTCTATTTAGGGGATTGGAGCGCTGCTTATTTATTTATTTATTTATTCATTAGC
Organism: Rhinopithecus roxellana; assembly: GCF_007565055.1. Lineage (NCBI taxonomy): Eukaryota > Metazoa > Chordata > Mammalia > Primates > Cercopithecidae > Rhinopithecus > Rhinopithecus roxellana. The sequence continues at coordinate 111,553,510 of NC_044561.1, read as the reverse complement.
TGGGCCCACAGTCAAGGAGAAGAGAGCAGGGCTATTAATCTTTCCTGTCATCCATTCACAGATGTGGAGTTCACACCACAGCAAATGTGAAGTCAGCAGTACACAACCACAAGGTGGAAATTTCAAGAGAAACAAGCTTAGAGAAATAAAAAAAAAAAGGAAGGGAGTGGGGGTGGGGTGGGGGAGACAGAGATGTGGAGACAGAGCCCATTTAAAATACAGTGTCTAAGCCTCCCTGGGCGCTTGTGTGTGCTGAGGATAATCTTGTTCTCAGCATGGAGGTGCCATTGATATGTTAATAATAATTTTCTTTTCTCTTCATCCTAAAGAAATGAAGTTTGCAAACTGATTCTGATGAAGTAGGTCTGACTCTGTGTGTGTGTGCGTGCGTGCGTGCATGTGTGTTCACAGACAGACAGACACACACACACATACACTCCCTTCTCTACCTATTTATGGCATCAACTGAGTAGGTTCTGGAAATCTCCATAGAAAGGCAAATAGTTGAAGGCTTTAAGTGCTCCTTTTGGCATTGATGTGATTGCCAAATCCTGGGGTGGAGAGATGTCTCAGTGGCTAAAGAAAAAACCTGGCAAAGTCATAAGCAGCTCTCACTTTAGAGTCCTAACATGGGGAGAACCCACTCTCCAGCATCCCTAAACCAGTACTGATCAGGGTGGAGTAGATCAGAAAAATCAGCCCTCGAGCCTCCTAGAGCTGCTGTCCTCCTAAGCCTGGTGATCTGCACGACTCCCAACGCAGGTGTGCCCGATCGTGCTGCGGAGTCGGGCTGCCTACTCCCCTGCCTCAGTTTCCTTCTTGCTCTGTTTCTGCTTTGGAGGCTGAGGTCCTGATACTGTAGCCTTGTGCTTGTCAGCTCTTTCCCCCTCTAGGCCTGGAGAGAATGGGTGGCCAGAGCCCTAAAGTATACCACCTTATCTGAAGATTCCAGAAACCCTAGTGCTGTACCCACTGCTCAGGCCAGGCTCACTGTTCGTTGATCCTAACCTGGTGCAAACCTGCCTTCATCCTTTATCTTGAGTTGCTGCCATTCCAGTGGGGTCCTCTCCCCCTCATCTGCATCTTCTGCCCTCTGGTCTGAGATGCAGAAGTCCTAGCCATGCAGCCCCACCCAGGCATAGCCACATCTCAGACAGGGAAGCCTGAGTCCAGTTCTGCAGGGCATTCGGCCAGCACAACCCTGAGAAAAAGCAGAGAAAGGCTGCCACTTCAGTGGTCACTCAAGCCAATAACTTCTCTCATCAGAATGTGAGCTCCTTAGGGCATCAAGACCATATTTATTCATCTCTGCTCCTTGACACTTAGTAGATCTCGGTGAACATTTGTTGAATTGTGTTGAATCCTGGGTCAAAATCAGAGCTGACAAAAAGGCTGGCTGCCTGGGAGCAGTGACTAGGTTTGTGCAGAAAGTACTGCGTGAGCTCAAGCTTTCCCCCCTGGGTTAAGGAAAGGATGGGAAGCATGCTGGGTGATCAGCAGAGGGCTGTGTTGAGCAGGATTCTGAGGCTGTCTCTGGATTCAGTGGGAAAGTTTGGTGATCCCTTAGCAAGTCTGCTATGAGCACAAGAAGGGGCAGGGTGATGTTTGCGCCTCACACTAAACATTAAAGGGTAGCTGCTCTGAGTCATGGAGCTTTGTCCCAAGTGTGGATTTGCAGGTCCTGTTGGAGCCTGAGAGCAGAAGGCACACGTTTGATGGGAAGAGGAGGAAGAACCAGACGTGGAGCCAAACCCACAACTCAAGGAGCCCTGTCTTAGGTGGGGGCCCCAGAAGGAGGCTGAGTGTGGGCACAGGACACTCTAGGACTGGAACAAGTCTTGAAATGCATAGCACAGGAACCACGAGTTAATGAGACAAAGCCAGGCTGCACCCCCACCATTCTAAACAGAGCCCATCCTGCCACTCATAGGATGTGGCAAACACACGGGAATCGTCCATCCAGAAAATCCCTGCCTCCAGAAATTCCAGCTCCTTTATTACCATGTTCATTTCACATCTGTAAAGTGGAAACATTAAAACCCAGTCCTAGAAGGAATTGAGAACACATTCATATTAATAGCATAGTGCCGAGCACAGTCCACTGCTGATGGATGCCAACTTCCTGAATGGTGATGAGATGCCCAACATGCCACCAGCACTATCCTGCCAGCCTCTTCTCTCAGCTCCCACCACCCAAAACCCCATGTTCTCTCTTACCTCTGGCCTCTGTTCATGCTTTCCTCTGTCGGTGATCTCTCCCCACACCTTTGCCAAAATTCCTGAACTCACTATTTAGGTCTTGGAGTAGACACTGCCTACTCCAGGAAGCCTTCCCTGATCCCACCTCCCACCAAAGCCAAGCACTTACTTCTGTCACAGTATTGTCACACTACATTGTCATTGCCTATTTATATGTTCATCTGTTTATGTTTCTCTTTCCCACTAGACAACAGACTGGCAAACTTTTTCTACAACAAGCCAATAGGAAATAGTTTAGGCAGTAGGGGCCATAGAGTCTCTGTCACAACTACTAAGTGCTGCCATTGTAGTGTTAAAATAGCTATAGACAATATGTAAACAAATGAGCATGGCTGCATTCCAATAAAACTTTATTTACAAAAACAGATGGTGGGTCATATTTGGCCCACAGGCAATAGTTTACCAAACTCTGCACTAAGAGGGAGAGCTTCTCAAAGCAGAAAATGTTTCCTATTCAACCATTCCTTACATAGTTCCTAGCACAGAGAAGGTACTTGATACTTAATGAACAAAGGAACAGTGTTAAAAAGGTTGTTTGCAAACCCTGTCATGACCTGATAGGAATAAATGAACCCATCACATTCCTGAAGCATAGAGGGGCTGCCTAAGCATTATGCCTTAGCCTGAATATTGCTGGGCCCATTGCATGTGCTAGACAGTGTGCTGAGCCTGGAGTGTGCCCAGGGTACACGCCACATCTCCAAGCAGGACACCCTGTCCTGTTCCTCAATCTTGCCTCTCTCCCTACCTGTCCAGATCCCTGCCATTTCTAATAGGCGGGCACCAATATTGCTTCCCCTGGTACAGCTGCTTCTCTTGGACACTGCTTCTGCCACCACTGAGTACGCCATATCCTACCCGCTGCCAGCCACAGTCATTTCAGATGTCTGGGGCCACAGGGGTTCAAAGCCCCATGGTGAAGACCTGTGATCTGGGGGAAAACAAAAACCTCTTCCTCTTCATGTTTAATTCCCCCAGAAGGGACTCACAGCACTGGTGTTTAGGCCCCAACATCTCGCAATGTTTTCTTGGAATAATCAACTCTCCCCAGGGACTAGTCGTGAGTCAATGGTGGGGATAGAGTCACACAGGGAAGAAACCAGAGACGTCCATCATGGAGTTCTCAGAAATGCCCCTCTCTTCAAGGACTGTGATTGTGTTATTTGGATAAGCTCCTTGGCCCAGCTCTCTATTACCCCAGAAGGAGCTCACTCTCCTAAGAACCCTCAGTTCCTCCTTTCAGTAGCCCCTGCTGATTCAGCCCAGCCATCTATCAGACATTCCTAGATAAATACAAACCTTCACTTGCACACAACATAGGGTTTAACCCCAATACCTCAACCTCCCACCCCCTCTGGGTAAATATGGTAGACTCTGTCTCAATTCTTACTCCACCATACTAAGATTAGACATCTCAACTTTTGCCATGTAACCTGCAGTGCCTGCAGTGCCCTCCCACTGGGAGAAAAGTTTATGTCTCTACCCCATGGATGTTTAGCTTGGCCACGTGACTCACATTGGCTAATAGGATGATAGTAGGCATGACCAGGTAGAAGCCTCATGGGTGCCCAGATGGTTTACCTGCCCTCTGATCTCCTCCTGTTCTCCATGGGAAGCTCATGCTCTGGAGAGTCACTGCTCCAAGGAGAATAAAGCTCTGTGGAACAGATCTGAATCCCACATCCTCCCTGGAGTCCAGCCTGGCCGAGCCAAAATCTCCTGAACCCCAGCCAACCCACAGACCCATAAGAAAGAAAAATAAATGCTTGTTGTTTTTTACCACTGACTTCGAGGTGCTTTGTTATGCAGCATTATAGTAGCAGTGACTAAAATAATGAAGTAGGAAACTTGCTCCAAACCTTCCTGGTGGGCTTCCAGGGACTGACTTACCAGGTTAATAAAATGCTTGGAGGTACTTACCTCCCTATACTTCCCTGCAACAGTTCCAACCATTTGGATCTGGCTGTACTCTCCATTCATCCAGTTACTGGGAAAGCTCTGAGCTTTAGAAGTCTTTCGTTTTCAGTTGGTTTTTACTTTTTGAACATCTAAGCAGGCTATGGAGCTCTGTGGAGGCTCCCCTGTTCACTGCGGGCTTTGAGGAGGGAGTCTGGCTTGGCATCTTCTAAAGATGATGGAAAAGTTAATTGTATAATGGTTCTCATTAACAGACAGGGCTACATAGTCAGAGCTATCCTTGAGTCAACTGCTTATGGCAAATGAATGGAGAATTACAGCTCTTGCCTCCATGATTCGTGACTGAAAGAACAATTTATTCAGAAATATCCACTGATTTTAGGAGGAAAAAAAATCTCATTTGAAATTATCAGGCATTAGCCTTGATTCCACAATTCCCAGCATAGTCTAGTTTGGCAGGTGTGAACCAGAGCCTTTGAAACTCATGAATTGGGTGAGCCCATTGGAGCAAATCTCAAATGCAAATTCCTTCTGTCTGACATGAAAGCTTGTTGAAAAGTTGTTATGCTAGATTTTGCAAAAAAAAAAAAAAAAAAAAATCGTTGTAATTATTCACTTCTCATATCCACATCCCTTTGCAATTTGCCTTTGCAGACCTTCCTATCAAGAGACAGAGATTTCCCCACACTTTAAATCTGGACTGACCTGGTGATTTGACTAGTGGAATTCAGAGGAAGTAATGTTGTCCCACTTCTACTGCATGCTTTAGTTTGTTCTCTTGGAACCCTGCCTAGCCTTCATGTGAACAAGCCTGGCCTTCTGGTGAGAGATGGCATGAAGCACCAATGAGTCGTCCCAGCTGAAGTCTTCCTAGACAAGTCAACACAAAGCTTGCCCTAGACCACATGGGTAAGTCTGGCCAAGACCAGAAGAGCCACTCAGCTGAGCTCAGTCCATATTGCCAACTCAAGAGAATCATGAGCTGAGTAAATAGTGGTTGTTTCAAGCCCCTGATTTTAAAGTAGTTTTTATGGAGCAAAACTGATACAACTGTCATTACTAAGAACTCATTAGGACTACCTCACACCCATCAGGATGGCTACTAGAAAAAAAAAAAAAAAACACAGAAAATAACAAATGTTAGTGAGGATGTAGAGAAATCAGAACTCTTGCACACTATTGGGGGGAATGTAAAATGGCATAGTTACTGTGGAAAACAGTAAGGCAGTTCCTCAAAAAATTAAAAATAGAATTACCATATGATCCAACAATCCCACTTCTGGATATACAGCCAAAGTCATTTCAATCAGTATGCCGAAGAGATGTCTGCACACCCATGTTCACTGCAGCATTATTCACAATAGCTATCACATAGAAGCAATCCAAGTGTTTATCAATGGATAAACAAAATGTGGTATATACATACAATGGAACATTATTTAGCCTTAAAAAGAAGGAAATTATGATACATGTTACGACATGGATAAACCTTGGGGACATTATGCTAAGTGAGATAAGCCAGTCACAAAAGGACAAATATTATATGATTCCACTTATATGAGTTGCTTAGAATAGTCAAATTTACACAGATAGAAACTGGAATGGTAGTAACTGGGGGAGGGGAGAGGAGGGTAGGCAGGGGATGGGAGTTATTGTTTAATGGGTACAGAGCTTTAGTTTTGTAAAGTGAAAACAGTTTTGGAGATGGATGAGGATTTGGTGATGATTTGCATAACAGTATGAATAGACTTAATACTACTGAAATATACTTAAAAATGGTTAAGATGATAAATTGTATATGTGTATTCTATCATAATTTTTAAAAGGTAAATGCATTCAGATGGTATTGGGAACTTTCTAGGAGTGACTAGTGTTCAGAGAATCCTCAGCCAATCTGTGAAAAGGCATGAACTGCAGCAGAGGAGAAAGGAGGCACAAACACCACTGGGAAATACCAGTGGGATGGCAGGTAGTTCAGACAGGACTCAGAGTAGACGGACTGTGATGGATGTACTCTACTGTGAGTAGAGGGAATGTGTTGGATGCTGAATTCATCAGGATCCTTTGGTTGCAAGTGACAGAAAGCTAATTCAAACTAGCCTAAAGTGAAAAATGAGAATTATTTTCTGCCATGGCTGAGAGCAGTACATGCTCAGGCACCTCATAGAACTGAAGAAGGACCTGCCAACAAGACTGGGTCACCAGGTTTTACTTTCTCTCCTCTTCTTTGTTCTCTCCTAGAGCTCTGGCTGTGAGCAACCCCTCACCTCCTTCCAGATCAGCTACCCCAGAGGCATGTCAGCTTCTCCAGCTTCTAACTGGAAATGCTGGGGAGGCACCTGCTTGGTCTGACTTGAGTCCGAAGGTCCACTCCCAGACTGATCAAAGTCTAGGGCAATGGAGGATTCTGATTGGCCAGACCTGGGTCAGGTGACCCTGTGGCCAGGATGGGCGTGAGAATTGCTTCAGAGAAGCAAATGAGGATGTTTGCTGGGCAAACACACACAGTGACTACAGTCCATAATGGATGCTATTATATTAGAGTGAGGGTCATTAAGGATCATCATCCCCCATGCTGAGGAAGGTCCATATACCTACCCTCAGTACAGCGGAAAGGTAAAGAGCTCAAGCCATGGAGAACATTAGGCATCACGACTAGCAGTGTGAATATGGACAAGATCTTCACCTTTCAAAGCTTCCATTTCCCCATTTACAAATTGAACTATTACATGGCTGACGCAAGAGTGAAAGATGAGAATGTTTATAAATTGTTTCCCACTGTGTCTTGTACCTTATAAGCATCAAAAAATAAATTCATAATAGCAGTAATAAAAATGACTATGAATATTGCCTACAATGTGTTTTCTTTGCTGTCTGCCCCCATGGGACACCAGGAGGCAGATCTCTATGGCTTTCATTCATTCTTTCAAGCCCCATCTGAGCACTTCTGTATGCAGCCAAACCCCAGAGTATAGTTAGGTGTTGGTTTTCATATGGTTAGTGCCTGGGCCAGGACCAGAGTGAGGCCAGTGAGGGGCCTACAGTATAAAATTCCAGGAGGCTTCACTCTCAAGGCCGTGTAAGTACAGGTCCAAGTACTCGCTGGCTTCGCCCTAGTTCCAGCCTAGCCTAGCCTACTGGGTTAGAATCATTTGTGGATCTTGTTAAAAGTACATTCTCCGGTGAAATCCAGATCTAGGAAATCTGAATGTTCATAGGTGGGCCTGGGACTTTGAGAAGGTCTCATTCCTAGGAATTCTTCTGTTGTCCATGCTGGGCTGGCAACTAACTTCTAAGGACAGGGCTGTCCAGTGTGCTAATGCAGTGGTTTTCAAAGCATGTCTACAAAGAGGATTTCTGCAGAGACACCTCTGGGTACCACGGCGGGGAGGGCTTAGGAGGCAAGTGAGAAGCACCCTGCACTGACCACTTCAACGGTGTTTAAATTTCATGGATACCATACTGTCACTCAAATAAGATGTCACTTGATAAAACGGTTTCATCACTTTAAAAGAAAGTTTGAAAACTTCTGGGCTAGAAGTGTTAAAGAACTTGACATGCTTTTTTTTTTTTTTTTTTTTTTTTTTTTTTTTAATGAGATGGAGTCTCGCTCTGTTGTCAAGGCTAGTACAGTGGCGTGATCTCGGCTCACTGCAATCTCCACCTCCTGGGTTCAAGCAATTCTCCTGCCTCAGCCTCCCGAGTAGGTGGGATTACAGGCACGTGGCACTACACCCAGCTAATTTTTGTATTTTTAGTAGAGATGGGATTTCACCATGTTGGCCAGGATGGTCTCGATCTCCTGACCTTGTGATTCACCCACCTCAGCCTCCCAAAGTATTGGGATTACAGGTGTGAGCCACTGCGTCCAGCCAAGAGGTTCTTTAATATGCAAATGACTGGCCTCTTCAAGCTGTTCCCTCACTCACCCGACTCTCCTCTTCACTCTCACCTCTCTCTCTCCTTTATCCCTGGATAAACCCTGACTGGGATCTGGAAAGCTGCCCCTGCCCAGAAAGAACAAGGTGGAAGGAGAGGGGTAACTGAGCCTCACGGCATGCATGCCAGCCCCCACGTGGCTGGAGCCAGATCCCAGCTTGCCCCTCTGCTGAACCCTCATCCCTGCATGCCACCCTGCAGGACTGACCCCCGAGGCTGCCTGAGCTCAGCCTCCCCACTGCTGGGCTCACTCAAAAAGTTCTTCTCTGGGCTGGGCTGGGAGTTAGGGCAGGAAGAAGTCTCAATCTGTTGCACCTTTACCTTCCCCTCCCACCCCAGAAAATCCAGGTCTCCCTGTTCCATGGGGAGTTCTGCTTCTACCAATGCACTGAGTACAACAGGAGGAGGACAAATTCTAGGGACTAGGGAGGTTCCATTCTGGGTCCGATGGGGCCCAATTCAGCCAGGGTCCTCCTGCGAGTCCCTTCTCCTCTGACTTAAAAAGCCAGGATGCTAACTCAACTTCACCATTCCACAATATACACATATCATATTGTACATGATAAATATATATAATTTTGTCAATTTTAAAAAATTTAAGCTCAGGTTTATATGTGATTTTATAAATACACATAGTTGTCTCATATAATTAGAAAATTATCCAATATTTTGAATAAAAATATATTAAGATATGTTATTTCAATGCTTCTAGACTGTGACTAGGAAAATCATATATTCTTTCAAGCACATCATTCCTGATTTCGATGTTGCTTACTTGAAGCAGTATTAATGGAGAACTGAATTTCATTTCCACAGCTCAGTTTAGCTGTCCTGGAGATAAATATCTAAAGGTGTTGTTTTGTTTTCTAGAAAATTAATGCCCAAAAAAGCAAAGAATCACAGAGAAATGGTCCCTCCATGAATGATCAATGAGGAACGGATCAGGGGCTCCAGGCTGTCACAGGGCTCCAGGCTGCAAACTCCAAAAACGGAAACATCAGCTTTAGAAGTGCTGAGAAGCCACCCCGTAACCCCTGCCGGCCACAGTGTCTAACACTTGGATGGAACCCTTTCAGATACTAAAACAAAAATAGATTACATCTCAGAAAGAGACACGAAGATGATTTGACACTATGTGTGTAATCTAATTCAAACCATAGACCCCTAATCGACATTTAATTGATGCAATAATGTTTTTCATGACGGTAAATAAACAAAATATATAAACAGAAACATCTTCTTTGATGTTTAATGACTGCTTAGCAGCTATTTGGGTCAGAGCTACTGAGCCCTAATAAACAAATGCTTAATAATCAATTGAAATGCATTTCTCTGGTTATTGCCTTATTAAATCAGACGCAACTTCAGCTGAGGAATATTCCTTCCAACAGGAAGAAAACGGTTGGGAATGAAAAAGGTTGTGATGGCAGGTCCCTGGGTACCCTGTAAGTGAAATGGACGAGTTTCTCTCCATCCCTGCAATTAGCTGGAGCCTATGAGAAAGCCACACTCCAGCCTGCAGGTACCCTGGGCCTTGTACTAAAACAAAGTGTCTCCTTTTCAGGTCTGACTGTCATTATAAATCCTCTTCTATATTACCTCCTCTATGTGGCAATCCATGTAAACAAAACAATCCATGTTATAAAAATAAATAAATAAATAAATAAAAAAGCAGTGTCTGGCATGTTCCATAAATCCTCAAAAAGATGATTATTATTATTTGCTACTGTCATTATTATCATAATATTATTATAATCCTAACTTGCCACTGCTCTCTGAGCATGCGTGAAATTCACTCTGGTCACCTGAGTTTTCGTTTTTCATAAAAGTAAGCCTTATTTTTCAGTGCCCGAGTCAAGCCACATCCTGCTGTCCCAAACAGCAGCTCCATCAGCTCCAAGCCGTGTCTGGGAAGGACCACAGCTGGCCAGGGCCAAGTCTGCAGTCAGGGCCACCTCCAGCTGGAACTCTGAGCTCTTGCTCCTTTCTCAGGTGCCTGAAGTTCACGCCAGCCTTTTCTGTGTCACTTCAGTCCTCATGCTTCCAGGTGAGCCCTGTGTTTGGGGCCCTGGAATGGACATCCAACCTGTTTCTCATTCCTAAAGATTCCCCAGAGCCCAGCTCCCGGCGGCTGAGCCCACCGGTGACTCCAGAAAGTCCCTTCCTACAGCTGCGCAGCCACTAGCCCCCTGGCAAGCCCTTCACTTCTCTCCTTTCTGCTCCCCTCCTGCTCTTCTCCCCACTCCACTCCTCTCTAACACAACCCCAGTGACTGGGCTCTCTCTACCCAGGGTGAGCAGGAAACCCAGAAGCTGTCTGCCCTGCTACAGAGATAAGGAAGAGGCGCCTGTGTGGAACATTTAAGGGAAGGAATAATCAGAGGCCCATTGAAGAGATTGGGCAGGCGCTTGATGGTCCCACGGCGCCATCGTGTGGCCAGTCTACATAATGACAAAAGGGTCCCTCTCCTGTGACCATCCGGTCTGGGCTCCTAAAGTCCCTATCCAGGACCCTTCCTTAGACCTCAGAAGCCCCACAGTTCACCTTCTTGGAGGGATGGGAAGAGAGGGAGAGCAGAGATGAGAGACTGACAGCAGAGGCCAGAGCAAGGAGAAGGAAAGGGTGCCCAGGACAGTCTGTGCTTCTTAGACAAAAGCTGTTCAGACAAGACCAAGAGCTCCTGAAAGAAAAGGGGTCAAGGGAAGAAAAGTCCCGTGGGAACAGAAAAAGCACAGCTACAAAGACAGAAACCCAGGCGGCCTCCACTGGAAAGCTGGATTTCCAACACCTCCGTGCAGGGAACCAGGAGAGAGGGAGAGAATCAGATTCAGGAGTAGGGTCAGAGAGTTCCTTTCTTCTTCCCTTTCCCTCCTCCCCCTCCTCTCTCTCCTCCCCTTCTCCCTCCTCCTACTCCCCTTCCCCCTCCTCCTACTCCCCTTCCCCCTCCTCTTCCTCCCCCTGCCTCTCCTCCCCTTCCCCTTCTCTTTTATCCTCCCACCCCTCCTCCCCTACCCCTTCCTCCTCCCCTTCCCCCTCCTCCTCCTCCCTCTCCTATCCTCCTCCTCCCCTCCCCCTTCTCTCCTTCCTCCCTTCTCCCCCTCCTCCCTCCAATGCACCCTCCTCCCTCACTCTTTCTCCTGCTCTTTCCCTCCTTCCTCCCCCTTCTTCCTCCTCCACTGCCCATCCTCCTTCTCCTGCACCACCCAGACACAGGCTAGGAGAGTACAATTGATAGGATCTTGAGAAGCCATAAAGTTCAAAAGTGCATCCCCCATGGCCCCTCCAGCTCTGGAGAGTTATCCCTATCATCCTGCCAGGTTTGTGCAACATCATTTTACAGAGGAGGCACCTGATGTATTAGTTTTATTCCAAGTGTGTATACTAACTTTGGGGAGATTGTTATTAAACACTCAGGCTTGGGAAATCAGGCTGCCTACATTTGTGTCTTCAATCTACCTGGCTGTGTGAACTTGCACAGGCTGCTCAACTTCTCTGAGCCACCATTTCCAGACCTGTAAAATTAAGATATAATTGTATAATTGTACCCGGCCCTCCGGGTTGACATGAAGATAAAATGTGATAAGACACGTAGTGCTAGATATTTTCACATGCAAGAGCTAATTCTGTTCCCCAAACATCCCAGGGCATCATGAGTGCTAACACGCCCCATTTTACAGATGAGAAGCTCAGAGAGGCTGAAATGATCGGGCAGAAGTTGTACTGACAGTGGCTCAAGCCTAGATTTGTCCAATTCCAAATTTGCATGAGAATTCATTGACCATGTACCCCTAGTTTGTGCGAGCTCTTCCCTCTGCCTACAATGCCCTTTCTTTTGACTCAGCCAGAGAAACTATGAGATCCAAGCCAGAGGTCTCCTGCTCTGTGAGGGCTTTCTCTACTCCTCCAGACCCAGCAAAGCTCCCAGGAGACCAGCCCAGCTCTTCATTAGCATGTGCATCACGTGGCAGGGTCATCACCTATCCACCTGCCTGGCTCCCACTAGGTGGAAGTTCCTGGGGGGCAGGGCTGAGGCTATTTCCCTGCAGCTGTGTCCAGCTTGGAGCATTAAGTGGCATAGTGCAAGCAGGGAGGAAGGAAGGGAAGAGAGGAAGAAGGGGAAAAGAAAGGAAAGATATAAGAAAAGAGGAGGGAGGACAGGAGGAAGAGCACAGGAGAAGCAGGGATGCAAATGAGGAAAAGAGGAAGGAAGGGAGCTGGGAGAGAAGGAAGAGGGGGCAAAGGAGGGAGGGAGGGAATAGGAGAGAAGGTAAAGGAAGAGGAGAAAAGAGAAAGGAGGGAAGGGGAGGAGGGGGAGTGCAGAGATGAAAAAAGAAAGAACCGAAGGGAAAAAGGAAAGGGGGTAAAAGGGAAGGAAGAGAGAGAGAGAAAGGAAGAAGAGGGAGGGAGAGGAAAAAAGGCATGGAAAGAGGGAGGGAGGGGAAAAAAGGAGGGAGAGGAAAAAAGGAGGGAGAGGAAAAAAGGAGGGAGAGGAAAAAAGGAGGGAGAGGGAGGGAAGGAGGGAGGGAGGGAGGCAGGGAAGGAAGGGAAGGAAGGGAAGGAAGGGAAGGAAGGGAAGGAGGGAAGGAGGGAAGGAGGGAAGGAGGGAAGGAGGGAGGGAGGGAAGGGAGGGAAGGGAGGGAGGGAAGGGAGGGAAGGGAAGAAGGAAGGAAAGGAAGGAAAGGAAGGAAAGGAAGGAAGGAAAGGAAGGAAAGGAAGGAAAGGAAGGAAAGGAAGGAAAGGAAGGAAAGGAAGGAAAGGAAGGAAAGGAAGGAAAGGAAGGAAAGGAAGGAAAGGAAGGAAGGAAGGAAGGAAGGAAGACAGTGCCTTACTTCTCACAGTTACCTTAGGGGGGTCTCTCTCCCTGGCAGAGGAAGCAGGTATGGGTGCCTCAGTACCAGCCACCTGGCCCTCTCCCAACACTTCCTTTTGACCAACTCTCTCCTGCCCTCAAGGCTAGTGCCAGCGCCTGACTCTGATTCTCTCCCAGTCGGCATTTTCTTCCCATGCTGGGGCACAGGCGCAGACTCTGGGAGTTAACACACCTGCCACTCCTGTGCTGACACACAGCTTTTCAGAAAATGGGAAGACAGGAAACAAGGCTAGATGCTGCTGGGGTGGGAACAGGCCCTGGAGGCTCCCCCAGCCGGGGATGGGGCTGCTGGGGTGGGAAAGGGCCCTGAAGGCTCCCACAGCTGGGGAGGGGGACTTCTGGGTTGTCCTAACAGAGGACTCTGGGGGGGACTCCTCCACTGACCCCTCTACCCATGCCCCACCTCACCCTCCTCCTCCCACACATTGAACGGGGTGAAAAATATCTCCCCCACTGCAGCAGGGCACTGGCTGGAGCGCACAGAAAGGAAGCCTCCAGCCCCTTCACCTGGACAAGATGTCAGGGCAGCCCTTCCTCTTATCCCCTGCGAACAAAATGTCCAGAAACATTGCCAAGAAACAGCCACCAAAGTTCAGCAGCCCTAGAGCAATCTGACAAAATAAAATGCCCCTTTTCAGAACATATGAGCCTGCTGGCCCCTCAGTGGATCATTTATGTGGGTCTTGTTTCTGCTAAAGCACACCTGGTGTCACATCTTCCTTGAAGAGATGGGGGAGAGCTTAGTTCTGGCAGCTCTGGGAGAAGAAAAAGAGAAGACACAAGTCCCCAACCAGCACCCCAAAGCCTGACCCTCACACCCCAGTCCAAACCACCAAGCACAAGGGTAACAAGAAACTACCAGCATTTACCCATTGAGTGTTTAGTCACGTCATGCACTACTGAGCTAAGCATTTAAATCACCTTACCCTCTCAAAATTCCAGCAGGAAGCTGTTACTTAGGGAGGACAATTCAGAGAAGTGAGTAACGTGCCCAAGGTCACACAGAGAGGAGGGGATGACTCAGGAGGTAAAACCAGCCCAGGCCCTCATTCTGAGTCTTCCTTTTTCGCTTTCGCTCTGGAAAAAAAGTCCATTGGTGGGAATTGCCAAAGTCGAGGGACAAGGGTTTGGCAGTAATTAGGAAGGCTGCGGAGGAACCAGGTAAAAAGGAAACCAATTATCTCACACTAGGAAGAGAAAGGCATTCCCAGCTGGAAGAGCTTTTCCTTTAAGGGTAACTGATCCCCTCCCCAGTCCAGCCTGGCCAAAACTGGCAGCCCGATGACTCTCTGCCACCCTGGGCCTGACTGGAAGTAAGGGGTGGGCACAGAGCTAGCAAATAATTGTTTTTAGAATCCATGAGGTCAGAACGCATCATGAAAACAGAGCAGAGTGGAACCCACAGACTGGGAGTCAGGAAAGGCAGGCTTGGGATGCCACATCCCAAAGGAAGCTGGGGTCAGGAGGAGGTTGTAACACCCAAAGCAAGTTGTCCTCCCACTCTGCCCCAAGGCTAGTATCCCAAGAATGAATGGCAGCCTTTGAGCTTCTGCAAGATCAGTAGCAGTGGGCCCCCACGATGGGCAACTCTTTGTCCCTGGGGCATGGAATCCTCAGCTGCTTTGGGCTGAGAGACAGATAGTGTCATTTAAATTGCACACACATTGCCTTGAAAGAGGTGTCATATGGACCCTGGAACAGAAGTAAACTGTATTTCATATATCATCTGTGCTCTATTAGTAATGACTGCCTGGAACAAGAAATATAAAGGGTCCAGGGAGCTGCCCCTGGGCTCCATAAGAACTTGCACAGAGATCAGTTAGTGATGTCTGCCAAGGATGAAGTAGAAGGGCTCACGTTTGCCATCCCTGCCCTCATCTGCTCTTGTGCCTCATATCAGAAGGATGGAAGGAAAGAGATGTCTTGAAGAGACCGAGTAAGAGGTTATCTAAAGGCCAGCCACATCCACCCAGTGGTTGAAGGGTGACTTGTATGAGTCCCTGTGTCATAGTGTCACTGGCTTACCCTCTAATAAATTCCTTTGCTGCTTAAATTAGAATCCATTTTTCCCTGCCTGAAGCTAAATAAGAACTCTAACTTGCACACTTCTTCCTTCCGTCAGTCCTTCAAGACTTCATTAATACAAGGCTGGTGTATATAGGAGACTTACTAAACGTTTATGGGTAGGAAAACAATTATAGAACAAAGGACAATTTCAAATTTAATGCTAGACATGATGCTTCCTAGGAGTATATTGGTTATTCCTGCCATGGGGGATTTCTCATTGTCCGCTCTTTCCATGAGCCACGACTGCTCACCATACACTCAATCTCTCTCTCGCTCGCTCTTGCTCTCTTTCTCTCTCGCCCTCCCCCCGACCCATGCTCTGACATCTTCCTTCTCCTCTTAACATGGAACCCTTACCTTCTCTTTCTCACATTATTTCCTGGGAATCTCGTAATTCTACCCAAGCTATACAATGGAGTTATCTATTTCTCCTGCTCTCACCATCTAGACCTGCCAAGGTAAGGTTCACTTGTCTCAACCATGAGGAGCCATTGAAGTTGTTGCCCACAGCCAAAGAGTCTCCCACATTTGAGATAAAGGCAGCCCCTGCCCTAGAATGCAGAATACCAACCATTTTATTTGTAAATAACTTCTTTTCTCTTCCTTCCTGCCACTCTAGCCTGTCACCTGGTAAGAAGATAATAAGGCATAATGATGATTATTGAGCAGGAAGGAGGATGGGCCCAGCTGTGACTACTGTCCTCTCTCCACCATTCAGGATGGTCCTGAACCTTGGTTGTGTGCTGCAATGCCCTGGAGTGCTTTCAACAATACAGATGCCCAGGCCCCATTCCCAGGGAATCTGATTTAATCAGTTGGGATAGGAGGCTGGCAGCCGCCCAAGTGGCTTGAATGTGAAGTCACAGCACAAAGCCTCTGGTCCATACTGTTGCTGTCACTCAAAGAAAGGCCTGGGGCCAAGATGACTGTGTGTTCACCAGCACCCAATTCCTCTACCTGGTGGGCATCCATGTAAATTCTGTTTCCCAGTAATTCAGTGACTGAATTACTTGGCCACACCCAAATGCAAATCATAGACACATCTAAACCCAGTCCACAAAAACCTCCTGTGCAAAGCTCTACATGCTGTTCTCACTGCTTGCCAGATGGAAGGGAAGGACTCCAAGATGCTAAGAGATGGCAGAGCTAAAAGATGGGGGGTGCCTGGGTCCCTGCATCACCACAGGGAAAGTCAACTGCCAAATACTCAAGTGGACTTAATGTGAGAATTAGACTTCTAGGATATTAAGTGACTGAGATCTGGGGGAGAGTTGTGTTACAGGAACTAGAATTACCTTAACTAATGTTAAGGTAGCTTCCTTTCTGGAATATACTTTTGGAGACTGGGCCCAGAATCTCCTCAGCTCAGTGGGAGACATTTGGTAATTCCCTGGAAATATTAAGAGCCTTCCCCTCCATGCTCCCTCTAACACTCTGCTAACCCCTAACTCCTCATATTAGGTTCCACTGGTAGGGATTCAGAGACAGAGCATGAGGGTTCATCTGGATGCCTACATCCACCTGACTACAGCCTCATCTGGATGTCTTCTGAAGCTTCAGGCGCTCCTACCCATGACCCTCCAACCACAATGGGCTTTCTGTGGCTCCGTGGACATGCAATGCCCTCTTCTGTCCCAGGGCCTTGGCACTCACTGTTCCTTCTGCTTACGACACTCTTACCTACCTCTTTCTCATGGCAATCACCACATCCCTCAGATCTCAGCTCAAAGATCACCTTCTAGAGAGGCCTCCCCTCATGCCCGTCTCAGTTGTCAACCCCACCCCTTGTCTCTATGTCTGCGCTCTATTTGTTTTCTTCATAGCACTGGTCACAAATCTTAATCACGCATTTATTCGCGTTCTTCCTCATAGTCTGTTTCTCCCAGTAGACTAGATGCTCCTTCGGGAGGAAGGGATCTTTTCTTCTTGTGATAAGCACAATGCCAGCACAGAGTAAGGCGCTCAGTAATTATTTATTACAGGCACGAACTCACGAATGCTCAAGTCAGACCAGGGATGCAGGCTTCCCAACACTTGTTCCCAGTTCTGGATGTGATGTAGGAGGGCACAGAAGACTGAGAGCTTACAGACCACAACTACCCCGCCACTGGAGGGAGCACCAAGCCCAGGGGCCCTGGGGTGCACAGTCAAAGCCAGAGGCAGATCCAGGACCAGCACACTTCACATCTCTTGGCGGTGCAGTTCACATTGCTAACATGTGAAGGGGAACCCCAGGGGCTATTAGAGCATGGCCTTTGTAACTATATGTGACCACACTGGACCGGCCCTAGGTCTGCCTGGGGTCAGGCAGGAAAAATAAGTATTCCCAGACAGATCATTATGCTGTACTCTGGAAACTTTGTTCATCTCGTCTTAAATAAACTTTTATGTGAAAACCAACACATAAAGGTGGAGACGTTTCAGCTGAAACAGAACAGTCTGCAGTCTGCCATAGTAGGCATCGGAATCCTTGAAGACAAGGAGAATACAGCATCGCCCATGGACAGGGCTCCTATGCCCCACCGACAGGGTGCCTGTGTCCTAAGGAAAGGGTGCCCATGCCTCATGGACAAGGCACATATGCCCCATGGCATTGACAACATCTTATCTCGCCAAAGGCTGAATTGAGTCTCTAAGGAGACACCCAGAAAAGACCACACCTACCCTGGGCACAAGACAGGAAGTGTGGGCTCCTTCTTGAAGCATCCCCAGATGTTATAAACCCAGCCCTCTCCTTTCCTTCTAAGGTGAGGTTTCCAGCCCCAGAGGGAAGATGCCTGGACTGTTTTCCAACAGGTCTAAGTTGACTCTGCCCACCCTGCCCCTATCAGATCTCAGAGGAGACAGGTAAGTATTCACAGGAAGCTACTGTGAGTACATGTGAGCAATGTCCCACAAAGCAAATGAATATTGCTGTTCCTTATGCCCCAAAAATGCCTCTTTACCGGTTTCTGTCAATTTTAGCATCCTTTCATGTGATCCAGGTAGGTGCTCTATTATAGAAAGAATTTATAAATGACACATGGGTTGATATCTACTTACTTCTTCATACATTATGGATTCTTTGTCTACTGCTTTTAGACCTAATTGACTCATTTTTATCCCTTCCCCACTTTCTGTCTCTATTTCTACAATATGCTTCTCCTTTAAGCCATCTGTCATCTGGGCTTAGTGACATGATCATAGACTCTGTAATTCTTCTCCCCAAGAAGTCCCCCAAATCATGGATCTGCCCTTTCTCTAACTACCCTTCCCAGAACCCCTACCTCCTCTGCTTGTGACCCGCTGACTCTAAACCTTAGAGCCTGTTACCTGAGACCAAATCCAGCCCTCCTACATCACAGGGCTTTGAAGAGCTTGACATGGCCTTGAAGCAGCTCCTTTCCCCCACAAACAGATGGGAGGTGAATGTTCCACACAGCATCTCTTCTTTGCCCTGTCTCCATAAGGATGAAGTCCCAAGGCTCTAGAGTCAGATTCAGATCCTTTCTTTGCCATTTGATCACTGTACAACTTTTACCTAGTTTAAAGAATCTGAGATCCAGTTTTCTGGCCTATAAAATGGGATAGAGTCAGTTGAACAGTGACCCAAAAAAAAGATATATCCATGTCCAAATCCCTGGAACCTGTGAATATTATCTTATTTCTGGGGAAAAAAAAGATCTTGGCAGATGAAATGAAGTTAAGGATATTGAGATGAGATCACCACAGACTCCTTGGATAAGCTCTAAATCCAGAGACAAGTGTCCTTATATGAGTCAGAAGAGGAGATACACAAAGGAGAAAGCAGTGTGAAAAAGGAGACTGAAATTGAAGTGATGTGGCCACAAGCCAAGGAAGCCAAGGAATGTTGGCAGCCACCAGAAGCTGAAGACGCAAGGAAGCATTCTTCCCTACAGCCTCCAGAGGGAGTGCAGCTGAGACTTGATTTCAGATGTCTGGCCTCCAGAACTTTAATAGAATAAATTGTTGTCGTCTTACATCACCTAGTTTGTGATAATTTGTTGTGGCAGCTTCAGGAATATAATACATGGGGTTAAGTCTTAAATGAGGAAACCCATGGAGTACACTACCTATTACCCAGTAGGAGCTCAACAAAGGTCAGACATCATCACCATCACCATTGTCATCTCCAGCACCATCACTATCGTCATCACCACTATCACCATAGCCACCACCATCTTCATCACCATCATAATTACCACCACCATTACCATCTTCATCACCATCATCATCACCATGACCATGTCCATTTTCATCATTGCCACCCCATCATCATCATCCTTGCCATCATCACCTCCATCATCCTCATCATCATCGTCATCGTTTCTGCACACACTAAAAATTTTTCCTCCAATCTATACATTTAGGGGCATTTGCTATTTCTCTATTGAATACTTCAGCAATTTCTCTTTTGCTCTCACATCTTCTCCACAATATAGATGACATTCACATTTGTGCACCATTGCTCCCTCTCATTTCTTGGGAAAAGCTTGATTCTGAGACATCATTCCCCCAGTTTTTAATATTAAACTATTCTTTCTTTTGTGAAATAGTAATAATAAAAGAAAATAGCTGTTTTATACATCATCACTTAGAAAAGACATGGCCTGCTCTTTACATAAGGGTATCTCCTCTGGGTATATTTCATTTGTTTTATTTTACTTGCCTGTGGAATGTAGAAAACTGGAAATCAAAGCTCTAGTGTCTTTGATGCCCCCCACTCCAACCCGCCATTTCTGAGTATGGTTCTTGAGTGTCACCGAGATATGGAGGGAACTTGGGAGCTTCAGATGCAGGGCTAATATCTGCTTGGGATGCTCAGGGAAAGGAAACAACATATTTGAATGTAGGCTTCAAGGCAGACAAAAAGTGAGCCAGTGGTGGAAGCAGTCCAGACCTGAGGTCTCCGTGCCTCAAACTGTTAATGCAGGGCCCAAGCTCCCAGGGAACCCCAGGCCAGCTCAGCCAGGTGACCCCGCATCCCTCCTCCTCAGGGCCTTGCTGCCTCCTGACGTCACCCTCCTCTTCCTTCCCACAGGCAAGGGTTCAGCACTTCTTCCCTGCCTCCATCCCGCACACACACCCTGGAGATCAGGGCTGGGATAATTATACCAAAAAGCCCCATGCCATAACAGGTATGTAATTATGTACTGAGCAGCTTAGCAGGCAGGATCAGTTCAGCTTCCCCTGGTGAGGGGTGCATCAAATCTCAGTAGGGGAGGAAGAGAGGGAAGGTACAGGATACTGTGTCTCCTGCTAAAAACTCTGGCAAGAAGCCAGAGGGTCAACTGATCAGTCCCAGCCCATCCCAGGCCTGAAGGCAACAAGCAAATAACCACAGCACAGCACAATCCAGGAGTGACAATGAGGGGTTGGAGCAACTGTCACCTACTTCAGGATGCTCAGGGAAAAGAGGTGACATTTTAATCCAGGCCTCAAGGGATCTGGAGAAGCTGTCAGCGTGAGAAGGAAGCTTCAGGAAGGGAACAACCTGAGCGATGGCCTGTGTACAAAAAAGGCATGTGAAGCTGAAGTCTGGCTGTTGAGCAAGCTGCAGGGATGGCTGCCAGGGAAGGAGTCACGCTTTTCCTGATTTGGGGGCTAGGTGCCTCTGGTCCCCACCCAAATGAAGCATGGAGAAACGGGAGACTATGAAATGGACAGTGACGCAAATAGGAGTTAAATGACTTATCCAATACTATAATCAAAGCCAGAATTTGAACCCCGAGACTGGGATTCCCCTCTTAACCCCTAAACCTCATACTAATTAGAGAAAGAGGTGATTCTAGACAATGAACCATAGCGCTACAGTGGGCTGAGCCCAGGGGGTCATGAAGGTACAGAGATGTCCCTGTGCTCATCAGATTTCTGTTGGATAATGCTACATAACAACCCCAGTGGCTCAACGGTATACAGTACTCAAGGGTCTGTAGTCAGCAGGACTGGCTTTGCTCGTGACTACAGATCACTTTCAGGTCTCTTCCATGGGGCTTACACTCTGGGACCAGTGAGTCATTAGAGGATCTTCTTTTCATGGTGAATGGGAAAAGCCCAGGAGAGCTGAGCTGAATAAAAGAATTTCCACGATCCACCCTAATTCCACCTCTAGTGCCCAAGCCCCCTTTTCCTACTCCTGGGTGGTCTACTCAGATCCTATCCCTTGGTCACGCAAATTCCTCCTAAATATGCTCAGGGAAGATGCCCTATGCCCTCTGTCCATATCATTCCTGACTCCCCTCCCATAGACCCCTGCTCTTCTTACTGAACCAAAGTCCTGCCCCGAAGGCAACCTCAGGAGAAAGCAATGCCCAATAGGCTGATTTTGCTCAATAAAAAACCCTGGGTTCAAGTGACAGAAATGGAAAAGCACACTTTTTATCATTTCCACTACACTCAAGGAAGTCTTAAACAAGCCCGAGCTCCATAGAGAGGGTGGCCCCCACCTACGTATCCTGACCCTACTTCCTAAGCCCCAGGAGTCAGTCTCTCGCAGAATCAGGGCTCCAGGACAGGGGAGGGGAGGCTGAGAGCTGAAGAATACACTAAAGAATATATCAAGCAGGAAAACTTCTTGATTTGGGTACAACTGGAGGAGGGGAGGGAGGAGGAAGGGACCTGCTGGCTTCCCGGGTTCTTAATTTGAGGCTCCAAAAGGAAGAAATAATAACAACAATAACCATCCCTGCTGCAGCCACAGCACTTCCTGCCCGTTAAGGCGTCCGAGAAAGTGCTGACGGGGACGGCTGACAAGCGTGTGCATTGTAATTCACACCATAACAGCATCTCCAGGGCTCATGGATTTCTCATTGAAAAATTATGTGATGTCTTTTTGGAAACCCAATACTGAGTTATTGATATCGTGAAGGCAGCAGGCTCACCACTTGCAGCCTATTAGCTTTATACTTTCTGAAGGACTTTTTTTTTCCCCTCTAATTTTCAACTTGGATTTCCCTTTTCAGTTTAAATTGGATCATTGGGCTTGAGTGAGTGCCTGTGAGTGTACACTGGGGGAGGGGCTGTTCTGTATACCTGGAGGCGGGCTTTCTTAGAAGTGTGTCAAGATGTGTGTGTGTTTCTGCGGGAGTTAAGTATGTGGGTATACAAGCCTCACTATATGCTTGTGTGTGTGTGGTAGGAGGGAGGACTTTCAACTCTGCATATTTGTGGTCATGTCCAGGTGCAAATATGGGTAGTGTGTGCATGTGTATATACCTTTATGTCAGAGTAGCCAAATGTATATTTGTATATGAGGTATATGCATAGGTGTGTGTGTAGTATACGTGGAGGTATGAATGTGGGTACATGCATAGGTGTATTTTTATATCTGAGTAGCCATGGAAATGTGAGTGTGTCCATATCATACATCTGTCCACATATCTATATGGATATCTGCATTTTATATGCATGTTCATCTATGTATACCTATGTGTCTTTGGGTCTGTACGTGCGTGCCTGTGAGAAGCAGAATTGCTGTATTGTGGTTCTAGGGTCACACAGTTTGAGGACCAATACTAGTTTTGCCTCTTGCCAGCTGTGTGACATCAGCCAGTTTTTTTTAACCTCTCTGGAGCTCAATCTCTCATCTGCAAAGTGAGGATCGTTGTAGCCTTACCAAGTAGAGTTGAGAAGATAATGCGAGCACATGTGTATAAAGCATGCAGCACAGAGCCCAGTGAGTGCAAGATTCCCTTGAACCATCACATAGGTGTCCCTCAGCATATGTGTCAGAAGCAGAGGCCCTGTACTAAGAAATGGAAACTTCTGCCACCAGCTCTTGCCTGCTTGGGGGCTCCAGGGTGTGATTTAAATCAGTTTCGTACCTGGCACCTCCATGCAGGGCCTTTGCAAAAATGCCTCTACAGAACTGAACATCAATTCACTATGAACCACACCACTGGGTGTGAGACTTGTGTCTGGCCCTGGGAGGCACAAAAGTGCATCGGGCAACGTGCAGCCATCCAGGGGCTCAGGCCAAGAAGGGCAGTGGGCAAAAAGTCTGGAACGAAACACGCAGGGTCTGCCAAGTGCTCTGCGATTCCATGGAAGAAGCCCTCGATCCCCACCCTGGCTCTTCGGCTGGGCATCAGGGGATAGCAAGGGTTTCCCTAGAAGTCCTGGGGGCCTAGGAAGAGGCAGGGGGTGTGCACGTTCCCTTCTGAAGCCCTCTCTGCTTCCTGGAAGTGGGGAGGCTCTGGTGTTGCAGGGCTGGCAATCAGAATCCCAACTCTGGGAGTCTGATAAGGATATATCTGAGTTTATGGATTTACATGGCTCAAACAGGGGAAGGGATCATCCTATATAACTGATATTGGGCCAATCTAGTGACCAGCCACCCCAAATCAAATCCAAGAAAATAAAATAAAGAGGTGTAACACTCAGCTGCTTGCACCCCAAGGGCACTAGATCCTCCCAATTCTGTGTGTGTTTTACACTACAGCACACCCCAATTCACATTACAAGTGCTCAGGACCCACACACAGTTAGTGGCTACCAGATCGGACAGTGCAGTTCTAGACTCTAAAAACTCAGAGGCCTGTTTACCATGCCTGCTTGGCAACTTCTCTAGGCAGCTCCAAAATACAAAAATCCCAGATCCGAGGCTGGTACAGCACCAGGGCAGGCACCCAAAGGGCAGAACTCTCCTCCTAAAAAGGAAGGAAATAACTGACCTTCCCACCAAGGTTCAGTGACAGGGCAGGGCCTGGGTTGTGCTGGGGCCGGTGGCTGGGGTGGCAGAATGTCCACAGCTGCTGAGCCCACGTGCAGGGACTGCAGCCAGACGCAGGTCTGCAGGGACAGAGGAACAGAGGGAGGTGGAAGCAGGAGGAGGAAGCTGACTGACAGCCCGGCTGGGGAGCAGCAGGGCCAACTGCTCAAAATGATGCTCAGAGCAGATTCGTGGGGCTGGAGGAAGGAGAAAGGGAGAGAGGCAAGGGAAAGGGAGATGGCAAAGGAAGCATGAAAAGCCCCCTGTGCACCAGGCTGTTCGCTGCACCTTCCTGCAGCTTGTCCTGTTGAGTCCTCCCAGCAGCCCTACAAAGCCACTGTTTCCATTCGAGGAGGGGCTCTGGGAGCATTTAGGAATCTCCCCATGAACCAGAGAACAACACCTGTGTGGGAGGGTGGGGAAGTGCCATTCAAAGGAATAAGAAAAGATTGTTCCATTCAAAATGCCAACAGCGCGACTTGTCGAGAAATACTTTGAAGGAATTCACCTTGTTTTACTAGTGAGGAAATTCAGGCTGCAAAAGGTCAGGTGAGTCCTAGGCATATGATAGATGTTCAGTAAATAGTCGCTGAACAAATGAATACAAATGGTTTGGGCATTACCTTTGACCCCTGGGATTAACTATATATCCCAACCCTGGTCACCTCCCTCAGGGATCACCATACTGGAAGACACCTAGGCCTATGTGTCTAATGGCCCTCATCTCCCCCCTGTCCCAAACCCCCTTTTCTTTTTCTTTAAGAGACAGGGTCTCAATCTGTCACCGAGGCTGGAGTGCAACAGCACAATCAAAGCTCACTATAACCTTGAACTCCTGCCAAACTCCTTTTTCTATCCATAGCTTCCTCCCTCCTGCTGAGGGTAGACTGGGTGGCAGAAAGTTTTTTTGTTTTTTGTTTGTTTTGTTTTTGAGACAGTCTTGCTCCTGTTGCCCAGGCTGGTATGCAGTGGTGCAATCCTCCACACTACAGCCTCAACCTCCTGGGCTCAAGGGATACTCCCTCCTCAGCCTCCCAAGTAGCTGGAATTACAGACATCTGCCACCATGCCTGGCCAATTTTTGTATTTTGGGTAAAGACAGGGTTTTGCCATGTTGCCCAGGCTGGTCTCAAACTCCTGGGCTCAAGTGATCTGCCTGCCTCAGCCTCCCAAAGTGCTGGGATTACAGGTGTGAGCCACTGTGCCCAGCTCAGAAAGAAGTTCTTAACTTGGAATCAAAAAATTTGAGTTCAAATCCCAGCCCCTTGGTTTGGTAACCTTCAGAAAGGCCAGCCCTCCTGTCATTCATACTTAACATTCATTCATTCATTCACTGCATACATTGGTGTGGTTAAGAGCAAGTACTTGGGAGCGAGATAGTCATGGGTTAGGTCTCGGCCCTGCCACTTAACAGATGAGTGAACTTGAGAAAGTTCCCTAACCTCTCTGAGCCACCATGTCCCCTCCTATTAAACAAGGTAGTCATGGTACCCACTTCCTCACCGGAGTGGAGGGAGAGTTAAATGGACACTTATGTAATGTATTTAACCCAGGGTTTATCAGCCACTCTATCAGTCAAAAAGTATCTACTGAGTGTATATGGTGTACTGTTGGGCTGCGTATGGGTATGAACAAGATAGGAAATGTACCCCATCCTCAAGAGCTGACATTCTAGTGGCAGCGGTGGGAGCGCAACAAAGCAGTGGCCACTGTGCCTGACTCACCCTAGGAGCTAGGTCAGGGCCTGCCTGCCTCCCCTCCCTCTTCCCTCCCCGCCTTCACCGTTTCTCTTCCAGTCATCCTCTTTGTGAAAAGAGGGACATTCTTGTCTTACTTCAAAATTGGGAGCAACAGCAAGTGAAAATCAGGCCCTCAGACATGAAAGTGAGAGAGATGCATTGGACCCAGGAGGCCCAGGGAGCCCCAAACCCAGAATGTGTGGCCGACTCCTCCAGAGGGATGCCCAGTCTGCCCACACCCCCTCAGAGTCCAGGGGGGACCAACTCCACACAGCTCCAAGGCCATTTTCTCCTTCCCACCCACCAGGGTCTTTGCATCTAGGACTCAGCAGGCTGGGGCAGCCAACACCCTCTAGCATTTCAGAATCAAAGGCTGTTTCTATAACACAGCACAAATACCAATATGGAAAAAGAAAAATGTCCTTTTTATTAAATTCCCAGTGATACTCCAGATGGGCACACACACACACACACAGGGAGAGAGGGAGGGAGAGACAGACAGACAGACAGAGACAGACAGACCATTTTTCCTTTTTTGCCTTACAAAGAAAGAGAAAGGCCCCGAGCATTTCATTCCAAGCCCTTTCCTTGGGAAAGGTGTTCCGCCCTGTGCCCAGTAGGTCTGTATGACTGAGTTAAAATGTGTTTTTTTATTAGATGAATTGCATCATTAAATTACATTATAAAAACTAAAAATGCACCATTAATTTTCAAAAACAAGAGTAAATACATCTCATTTCTAATACATGATTCTGCATTTAATTTTTGCCTGGGGCCCTGTCTTTTTCTTCCTCCTAGCCTCACTGTCTCCCTTTATGCAGACTATATAAATGGAGCTAAATTGCCAAAGAAATTTTTGCCAAATGTCCATAATGTGAAAATAAATGAAGTTCTAATTGGCTGTTGCAAAAAGAAAAATTACTTTTTGATCTCAGCTCAGCCAAGCAAAAATCTACCTAGCTTGGGTAATAAGATGCAAACACATTTAGGCAATGAACAGAGAGACAAAAGGCCTGGCCAAGTGATGTTCAGAATGACATCCCTCCTCTTCCCTCCCTGCCTTCTTCCAGCACGCTAGGAAGCCTGCCCTGGGAAAAACCCAGGGGAGGGGACAAGCGGGGTCCAACTTCAGCAGGAGTCCAGCTCTCTGCCTCCACGGGGGCCCTGGTACCCGGCTGCAGCACAGCTCAGGAGACCAGAGTTTAAGTCCCATCTGTTCCTCGCTGGCTTTGAAACCCTGAGCAAGTTGCCTGACCTCTCTCAACCTGGAACTCCTCATTTGTAAAACAGTCATCACTTCTGCCTTTTGTAGGCTTGTTTGGAGGTCCTATGAGTTGAATGGCACCCCCAAAATTCATAGGTTGAAGTTCTAACCTCCAGTACCTCAGAATGTGACCTTATTTAGAGAGAAAATCTTTACAGAGGTTCAGGCCGAACTCAGTGGCTCACGCCTATAATCTCAGCACTTTGGGAGGCCAAGGCAGGAGGATTGCTTGCATCCAGGAGTTCGAGACCAGCCTGGGTAACACAGTGAGACCTCGTCTCTACAAAAAATCAAAAATTGACTGGGGGTGGTAGTGCACACCTTTAGTCCCAGCTCTTGGGAGAGTGAGGCAGGGGGATCACTTGAGCCCAGGAAGCTGAGGCTGCAGTGAGCCATTATAGCACCACTGTACTCAGCCTGGGCAACAGAAACCCTGTCTCAAAGTAAAATAAAATAAATTGTCAGGCACGGTGGGGCTCATGCCTGTAATCCCAGCAACTTTGGGAGGCTGAGGTGGGCGAATCACCTGAGGTCAGGAGTTGGAGACCAGCCTGGCCAACATGGTGAAACTCCATATCTACTAAAAATACAAAAATAAAAGTAGCCAGGTGTGGCGGTACATACCTGTAATCCCAGCTACTCAGGGGTCTGAGGCAGGAGAATCGCTCAAACCTGGGAGGCAGCCATGTCAGTGAGCTGAGATCACACCACTGTACTCTATCCTGATTGACAGAGCAAGACTCTGTCTCAAAAAAAAAAAAAAAAAAAAAGGGCCAGGCGCGGTGGCTCAAACCTGTAATCCCAGCACTTTGGGAGGCCAAGACGGGCGGATCACGAGGTCAGGAGATCGAGACCATCCTGGCTAACACAGTGAAACCCCATCTCTACTAAAAAAAATACACCCCATCTCTACTAAAAAATACAAAACATTAGCCAGGCGAGGTGGCGGGCACCTGTAGTCCCAGCTACCCGGGAGGCTGAGGCAGGAGAATGGCGTAAACCCGGGAGGCGGAGCTTGCAGTGAGCCGAAATCCGGCCACTGCACTCCAGCCTGGGCGACAGAGCGAGACTCCGTCTCAAAAACAAAAATAAAAGAAAAAAGAAATATTCAGAGGTCACCATGCTAAAACGAAGCCATTGCTGTGGGCCCTAATCCAATATGAGTGGGGTCCTAAGAGGAGGAAACGTGGACACTGACATGCACAGAGGAAAGCCTATGTGAAGAGACACAGGGGGAGGACAGCCATCTACAAGCCAAGGAGAGAGGCCTGGAACTGAATAGATCCTTCCCTCCTGGCCCTTGGAAGAACCTGCCCTGCTGACACCTTGATTCTGGACTCCAGAAATGTGAGACAAATACATGTCTCTGTGTCAGCCACCCAGGCTGTTGCACTTGATTAGAACAGCCCTGGCAAACTAATACAGGAGATTTGAGACATCAACACACATTGTAGATACAGAATGGCAAACGTAGCCTCTGGGTATCTCCATTATTCCAGCATTCTCCCAGGATAATCCCAAGAGGAAGATAGAGGGATTTAGGATTGAGCTTCAAGAGCTTTGACCTTAACACCTGGCTTTGTCTTTGCCCCAGAGATCAACAGTCTCAGAGACTACAATATCCCAAAGCCACTAAAATGATCCTTCCAGAATCTTCTTCAGCCCCACCCCTAAGCCCTATATCTGACCACATTGTTCCCCTCCCTGGGTCAAGTCCTCACTGGTAGGTAGCCTGACTTTTAAACCCCTGCAGATTGCGGCTTCAGCTATCATGCCCTGCTCAGCTGCTACCTCCCCTGTCGTAGTCCATTTGGGCTGCTATAACATCCCACAGATTGGGTGGCTTATAAGCAACAAATTCATTTTCCAGTTGTGGAGGCTGGGGGGTACAGATCAAGGCACTGGCAGATTCGGAGTCTGGCAAGGGCCCCATTTCCTAGCTCATAGGTGGCATCTTCTCACTGTGTTCTCACGGTAAAAGGGGCAAGGCAGCTCTCTGGGACCTCATTTACAAGGGCACTAATCCCATTCATGAGGGCTCCACCCTCATGACCTAATCACCTCCCAAAGGCCTCATCTCCTCATACCATCACATTGGGGATTAGGGTTCAACATAGGAATCTAGGGGAACGTCAGCATTCAGACCATAGCACTCATCCTCCTGCATCATGCCATGGCAGTTTTTTTTTTTTTTTGACACAGAATCTCACTGTGTCGCCCAGGCTGGAGTGCAGAGGTGCGATCTCTGTTCACTGCAGCCTCTGCCTCCTCAGCTCAAGCGATTCTCCTGCCTCAGCCTCCCCAGTAGCTGGGTTTACAGGTGCCCACCACAACACCCAGCTCGTTTTTCTATTTTTTAGTAGAGACAGGGTTTCACCATGTTGGCCAGGCTGGTCTCAAACTTCTGACCTCAGATGATCCACCTGCCTCAGCCTCCCAAAGTGCTGGGATTACAGGCATGAGTCACCATGCCCAGCCAATTTTTTAGAAATTGATTTTTGTGCATGTTCCCTCTTCTTTTTTTAAATTCTTTTTTGCTTTCTCCACATTTTGAACTGGTACTAGAGCCTTTTGAATGCCCTTGCCCTTGGGATCTGGCAGAACAAAAAATAGCATTTGCCCATTTTCTTCCTGGCTTTTATGGTAAACTCAGAGCCACCGAGAAGACTTGGAGGGGTGATCCAGAGCCAGAGGGTCAGGAAAAGAGGGCCTAGGCCAAAAAGGAGGAATTATTCCCAGGCTAAACAGACAAGACAGGGGTGAGGACTCATCACAGCTCATTGTCCTCCCCAGACATCCAAGGGGCAGTCACACCATGTGCTGAGCAAGACCCCAAGCCCTGGCGTGTACTGCCTGGACATAGATGTTGAGCCTCATGTGGGAGAGAATCACGGGCTTCAGGAACCTCTGTGGGCTCAGACAAGCAGGATGGCAGCTGTGGCAGCTGCATGGAGAACAGATGAGAAGATTTACCAGATGCACCTGAATTTGGGACCCCAGAAGGGTCAGGGCCTTGGTAGTGACTGAAATCGAATTTCCTGCTAATTCAATGGATGGGGGATAGGGGTTAGTCTGATTTGATTGATTTAAGGAAAAGATCTAATTAGATACTTCTGTCATAGTTGAACTACCATATCCCTCTAGGGCCTCTCACTGACTCCAAGTCATCCCCTGAACACATAGTAAGCTCTTTCTCTACTACTTTGCATGAGCTGTTCTCTCTGCCAGGAATAATGTCCTTTCTCCCTGGCTCTACCTGAAGAACTCCTATTCACCCAAAACCCTGTCTTCTATGTCCTCTCTTCTGTGAATGTTTCTCTAGCTGCCCCAGGATGGATCAGCTACTCTCCAGACTTCCTAAGCTTCTAGAAGCAGGCGCTGAGTCCAAGTTACCCAGTTATCCTGTCTTTCTGGTAAAACTTCAAACATCAGAGCCACTCCCCACTTCTACTCCACCGTTCTCCTTCTTTCAAGGCATAGGCCTAAAATCCATCTCATTTATACTTTAAAGAAAAAAAAAAAAACAGGCAAGCTGGGCACCGCTGTCATCTTCATTGCATAGAGGAAGAAACCAAGGCTCCAAGAGGTGAAAGGACTTGGCCAGGATCAGACAGTGAGGAAGCAGTAAGCTAGGATTCAAAGCCAGGCATGCAAGTTCCAGGGCCGAAGCTCATAATCACTGTACTTCCACCACTGCCTCTCAGGAAAATGGGGCAATTGAATTTGAGTTTGGACAGATTACTCCAGCTGCTGTCCTATGAGGGTCTGGTGAGAAACCCCCTAGGACCTCAATTGCCCAGGCCCCCCCTAGGGAGTAGAGAGGAGAACTGGGGACCAGACAGAACCGAAACAGGCAGAGGGGATCAGATCTTGCTTCAAATCAGAAGTCCAGTGTCCAAATGCCCCTCCAAGGAGACCCCAACCTGGGTGTGGCTCAGATCCCAGGATTTAGGGGGAATCCATTGGGAACAATACTGCAGGTAGTAGCTGGAGTCATAGGGTCAGGGTTCCCAGGGAGCTGTCTGACCAGGGCTGGGGAGGGGTCCTGGGCTGCAACACTGGGGCTGAAGAGCTGGGCAAGCTCTGTGAGCAGAAGACAGGTCACTTGGGCATAGGGACAAAATGGCAGGCAGTAGTGCCAGTAGTGGGGATGGTGCAAGATGAGTGGCTTCCTTGAGAGGAGGGGGAGGCCTTCTGGCCAGGATGAGCTTGAAGTGGGGTCTGGAAGGGCTGGGCCCCTCCAGGGTGCCTCAGGAATAACCACCACCCCCTTTATCCCATGTGGGGGAGACTGAAGAATGTAACGGGTTTTGCACTTTGACCTTCCATCTAGGAGAACTTTGGTGTCAACTCTGGAGGAGCAAAGAGAAACAGAGATGAGAGAGAACGACAGGAGAGAGAACAAGAGAGACAGATTTGGTGGTCCTGAGTCTCTGTTCCAATCCCTGGGGCCCAGGGTTCCTGGAACATTTCCTTCAGTCCTGGGAGTTCAGTTGTCTTGGGTTTCTGTCACTTGCAAGCAATGTATTCAGTGCCACATTATCATACTTGAGTTTCATTAATGTCTTACTCACCCCCTTGCCCTGATATCAAACCCCCACTACTCAAGCCAGCATGAGGGGGTTCTGTTACCTGCAATGCAAGAGCCTCAGATCACGCCTCAGACCACCCCTCCCTGCCTCGAGCCCCTTCCCAACTGCTCCCAGCTCTCTGTCCTGAAAGAGACCGGCCACTGGCCTGAGGACCCCAGGACGACTCCAGATCTTGAGCCAGAAGCGAGGCAGTTTGTAAAAACAACCTTCTCCCTTTAGTGTGCATATTAATTACCCTGAAACAGGTGCAAAATCAACTTCATTTATTATTATTTCTTTGAGCCTGTAATGGCAGTTGCTGTGAATAAATCCCATTAACTCAGGGAAAGGATTTATGGCCCCAAATTTACACCGGCCGTTTAATCATAGCACCTTTGCCGCAGACAGACTTTCTCCAGAACAATTTGCCCCACAATTTGTCAGTGGGAAAATGGCCTCATATAAACGTTTGGAGGAAATAAATGCTAATCCAAAGCTCAGTCTTTCATTCTCCTAATTGCCCAGGGAATTTAAAAGAGACAAACTTATTTACTCACAGCAGGAAGTGAGCTGTAATAAACCATCTCCATTGTGGGCTGAAATCGGTTCCTGACAAGAAGGGGGAGGGGGACTGGGGATTTATACAGAGGGGGTGGTGGGTGGGGGAGGCCACGGGGCAATGAGACAGTTTGGTGGCTCCAAGACTCTCCTGCATTATAAAGAGGTCCACTGTTAGGGATAAGTCAATTCAAAGCAGATAAATGGCTAGGAGGACATTAACCTTTAACCACCCTGGGCTACCTTAACTCTCAAGTTGGTTGCAGGAAGGATTCTGGGAAAGGGGCAAGTTAGGCCCCCAAGCTGTCCCCAGGAGAAGCCATCCAGGAGAGTGGGCAGAGAGATGCTATTCACAGTACCAGACTGGAGGCAAGGCCCTGAAAGCCGGCATCCTTGCAGGGAGGGTGAGCTCCAACTCCAAGTTCCAGGGTTGGGTGTGCAGGGACCTCAGCCTCATGTATGGGGAACAGAGCGTGAGACCACCAGGTGTTTCTGAATAGGCATCATGGTAAAGAGACCCAGAAAAGCTGGCTGGGAGAGACAGGGCTCATACCTCCCATCTCATTCTTCCCAGGAGACTCAATGGCCTGCTGTGGGCTGTCCCTTTCTGATCTTTCTCCCCAGTAGGAGCCCAGGGACCCTGTTCTAAGGTGAGAAAGGTTCTCCCCGTCCCCGTGGCATTCTAGCCAGTATTGCTTAGAAGTCCTCTTATGACATAGGATGTGAAATGCATGCCCCTACAGGGCACCTAAACAGAAATGCATATCCCTACAGAGCACCTAAACAGTCTATTCTCATAGACTACAGCATGAATGGTGTCATCTAGAGCTGTGCAGTCCACAACCTGGGCAACTGTTCACAGTGGACTTGTGAGATACTGTCTTGGAACTGAAACATTCAAGGGATCTCCCAGAAGTTCTCTTCTCCATCCCCTCCTGTCTTCCCCTAAAGATAACAGGAACTTCTCAAAAGAGACTGAGGACAGGGACACCAGGGTCTTGTCTCTTGACTCTTACCATGTCTAGCCAGCCTCTGGACTTCTCTCTTTTGTCCTCACCCCATTCCCCGTCTTCCCAACTCTGATTCAGGCATGTTATTACAGAACACCCTCAGAAAGGCAACGGGTGTCCAGGTTTGAATTCAAACACAGCCACCAACCAACTGTATGGCTGTGGCACTTTAATCAACCTCTTTGCTTCTCTATTTTCTTCTCGGTAAAATGCGAATTATAATATTGCCACGGCTGCTGTGAGATTCGAAGAGATCAAGAGGGTAAAGTGCCCTGGCATATCATCATGCTTAACGGAGGTTATTACAACTCCGAATGATCGTGAGTAAGGGGTCCCTGGGAGCCTCTCCCACGCTCTGGTTTCGCAAGAAAGATTAAAAAAAAAAAAAAAAAAAAAAACTCCTAGAAAGAATGGAAGGAATTCCCCACCAAGAAACAGGACAGGCCAGGTGCAGTGGCTCATGCCTATAATCCTAGCGCTTTCAGAGGTTGAGGGAGGTAGATCGTTTGAGCTTAGGAGTTTGAGACCAGTCTGGGCAACATGGCAAAACTATGTCTCTATAAAAAACACCACGATTAGCCGGGCACGATGGCACACACCTGTAAGTCCCAGTTACCAGGGAGCTGAGGTGGGAGGATCGCTTGAGCCCAGGAGACAGAGATTGCAGTGAGCTGAGATGGCACCACTGCCCTCCAGCCTGAGCAACAGAGTGGGACCTGGTCTCAAGAAAAAGAAGGAAAGAGGAGGGGGGAGGAGGGAGGGGGAAGGAGGGGGAAGGAGCGGGGAGGTGGGGGAAGGCGGGGGGGGGGGAGGGGGGGAGGTGACAGCCCAAGGCAAAGGATAATGAAAGTTTGAGATGAAACTTCAGCATCTTGGCTGCTCAGATAGCAACAATGATCTTGCCTAGGGGAGGGTCTACATCTTCTGAGAAATCACACAGGACAATATAGAAGATGCCGGAGCACTGCTGAGCTGAGCTCCACAGGCCGGGTGGTGGAAGTGAGCTCTCTACTGGGGCTCCAGTAGCGGTTTCATGCAGCCCAGATGTGGCTGGGACTGCAGTAGGTGATGGGCAGCTGTCTTCCTGACACACCTACTGGGTATTTTATTGTTTCAACTCCAAGCTCACGACAATTATCGATACAGTCATTTGTTTTATTTCTCTTTCTCACTAGGCAATCGTCAACATCAAATCACAGACTTCATCAGTCTCATCCATTACTATATCCCTAATGCTGAGCACGATGCCCAAGCCCATACTAGGTCCTTGATAAATATTTGCTCAATGAATGAATGAACATTGTGGGGGAGATGTCATTATCACCATTTGACAGGAATGGCTCAGAAAGGTTAAGTGACTTACCCAGAGCCACACAGCTACGAAGGGATTTACAGCCACACTGGAATTAGGGACAGAAAGGGAAAATCCTTTTGCAAGCACTCACAGCATGCCTGTCATTGCATGGGGCACTTTACCTGCATTATCACACTTGCTCCTCACAGCAGCCCTAGAAGCAAGACACTCCTGTCCCCATTTCATAAAAAGCAAGATTTGCTGGGGAGTGTTAAGTGGCTGGCCCGAGTTTGCACAACTAGCTGTAGGGCCATAAAAAGGGCCAGTCATATTATTCTGTTCCCCTCTGCATTGCACTGGCTCCTCACGAGAACAGCTCAGGACAAGACAATGTGACATTTTAGTGATGCAATGGCAAGAAGCTCCTAAGGAATGGAGGCCTAGACTGCAGCTGAAGTCCTGTCAATGAAGGTCAGCAGGGACCCACACACACCACAGCTTGAGGGCACCTGTGCCTTCTGGATCAACAAGAATGATCTTCCAGCTGCAGAGGGAGACGGGACAGTAGGGAGAGGGAACTGGCAGTCAGGGTGGCAGGAAGGACCAATGACAGCACCCGGGGCCATAAAGGAATCACCCTAGACTCAAGAGAAGCACCCTCTCAGGAGAAGAGGTTCTGGTTTCCACTAACCAAGGGCCAGGGAGAATAATGTCAATCCCAGGCCAGATTCTGGAAGGGGTTACTGAGTAGAACTTATTCTTTTATTCGAATGATCTTACACACACACGAATGTATGTGTGTA
The DNA here is from genome assembly GCF_007565055.1 of Rhinopithecus roxellana. Taxonomy (NCBI): domain Eukaryota; kingdom Metazoa; phylum Chordata; class Mammalia; order Primates; family Cercopithecidae; genus Rhinopithecus; species Rhinopithecus roxellana. The sequence continues at coordinate 111,518,509 of NC_044561.1, read as the reverse complement.
GGCACAAACACAGAAACACACACACACTCACTATGTACAGGAAAATATAATCAGCCTTCCATATCTGTGGGCTCCACACCCATGGATTCGACTAGCCACTGAATAAATTCAGAAAAAAATGCAAAATAATGCAAAAGTAAAATATAAATCATACAAATATAAATAAAAATAAAAATTATAAATAATATAAATAGTATAACAATTATTTATATAGCATTTACATTGTATTAGGTATTATAAGTAACCTAGAGATTAAAACTATGCAAAAGGGCTGGGCACGATGGCTCATGCCTGTAATCCCAGCACCTTGGGAGGCCAACACAGGCAGATCACCTGAGGTCAGGAGTTCGAGACCAGCCTGGGCAACATGGTGAAACCCTGGTCTCCACTAAAAATACAAAAATTAGCCAGGCATGACGGTGCATGTCTGTAAACTCAGGAGGCTGAGGCAGGAGAATTGCTTGAATCCGGGAGGCAGAAAATGCAGTGAGCCGAGATTGCACCACTGTACTCCAGCCTGGGCGACAAAGCAAGACTCTGTCTCAAAAAAAAAAAAAGTATACAAAAGGATGTTCACATGTTAAATGCAAATACTATGCCATTTTGTATCAGCGACTTCAGCATCCATGGATTTTAGAATCCAAGGAGTATCCTGGAGCCAATCCCCTGTGGATACCAAGGGACAACTATATATAGTATCTTTTCATGAACTTATATTTTAACATAAATGGTATCTTACTTCAAGTTATCATTCAGTAACTTGTTTTCATAACTCGACCATATGTCTTAGAGATACTACCATCTTGATAGAAATAGATCCACTTCATTGTTTTCTAATGCTCTGAGGCATTGTTTTAGTGCTGAGGCATTCCAGATATAGACGCACCATTGTTTATTTAGCCAGCCCCTGATGATGGCCATTTAGGTTGTTTTTAACATTTTGCCACACTCTAGAGCTTACTGATATCACTTCCACCACATTCTGCATGTCAATGCAGATCAGGAGGCAGCTTAGGAAAGTAGACTACTTTTTAACGGAAGGCACTAAAAAATATTGTGGCCACAATTTTAAGCTTATTTTAGTCCACTCCCTGCTACAATTATTTTCATTTCTTCCACATTCAAAATATGCTCATTCTCTCCTCCCACAAAATGTCTCATGCCATTATAGCTTCATGTTCAGAACCTTGAGTTGTCTTAGCTCAGGCTGCCATAACAAAGTACCATAGACTGGGGGGTTTAAACAACAAATGTATTTTCTCACAGTTCCAGAGCGTGCAGTCCAAGATCCAGGTGCCAGCATGGTCCTTAATTTTATCCTTAGACTCAGGTCTTATCTTACTTTGAGAATTTGTTACCGGCTGGGTGACTGGAGATACGAGGCAGTTTTCTTTTCCAACCTCAACAAGTCCCAGGCCTTCTAGACTTCTCTAAAATATGGACATTGGCTGATGCACATTATCTTACATAATCCTCACAGGGGCTCTGGGAAGGACAGTCCTCCCTCCTTTTGCAAGTGAGGACGCTGACGCTCAGGAGATGGTTCAAACTCACAAAGCCAGGAACCATCAAACTGGAGTTAGAACCCTTTCATTCATGCATGCAACAAATATTTGTTGAGCCTATCTGAGTGCTATTCTACGCTCTGAAAATAGAGCAGCAAAGAGAAGAGACAACGCCCTGTCCTCATGGAGTCTACAATCTAGTGGAAGAGACAGACCTTAGACAGTAAACAAATAAATGACATTTCAGATGTGGCTGGTACAAAATAAATTCTAAAATAACAAGGCAGAGGCAGAGTGATAGTGTATACAACATGGAAACAGGGCCATGGGGCAGGGGGACATTGCTGTTTATAAGGAGTGCCCAGGAAGGCTTCCCTGACACCTGACCTTCAGGACATAATACTGTGCAGATATCCTCCCAAGTATGGTGGCTCACAACTGTAATCCCAGCACTTTGGGAGGCCGAGGTGGGCAGATCACTTGAGGCCATGAGTTCAAGTCCAGCCTGGCCAGCATGGTGAAACCCCATCTCTACTAAAAATACAAAAATTAGCCAGGTATGATGGCCTGTAAATCCCAGCTACTCAGGGGGCTGAGGCATGAGAATCACTTGAATCCAGGAGGTGGAGGTTGCAGTGAACCAAGATTGCTCACCGCACTCCAGCCTGGGTGACACAGTGAGATTCTGTCTCAAAAAATCAATACTGTGCAGGTATCTGGGGAAAGAGCATTCCAGGTAGAGGGGACAGCTGGGGCAAAGGCCTAGAGACCTTTAAGAGCAAGAAATTCAATAGTCTTGAGAGGCATGAGTGAGGAGGGTAATGGGAGGTGAGGTCCGGGAGGAAAAGGAGAAGGTGAGGAAGACCGTGGAGAGTCTTAAAGGAGAATCATGCAAGGACGGACTTCACCCTGAATGAGACCCAGGTGAGAGCATGATCTGGTTTCCATCTTTACTGGATGCCCCTGGATCTTCCACTCAACATGTCAGGACCCTCTCCACTAGGACTGAAGAGCTCTAGTTAAAGGTAGGTAGGAAAAACCTTCCTCCCAATCCCATCCCAGCCAGGGCACCCTCAGGCCCCATCTCCCCAACCCTGCTGGGCTCTGGCTCCAGTCGCTTTCTCTCCACCCTGGAGCCCGACAGCCACCCTCCCTTCTCCTCCTCCCTGGAGTCATTCACTTCCAAGACAAATGGCAGATTCTTCCTGCCCATCCGTCACTGCTCTCAGGCCCATCCATTAGCAGCCGCTCCCCATCCTGCCCCCAGCCCCACTGTCCTTGCTTAGGGACGGGGTCCATTGATCAGAGGCCCATCTGCCGCTTGTCACATGCTGGCGGCCCTGACAGCAGGAGACAGAGCTGTTGCTGGCCAGGCCAACTGGGGGCCAAGGGAAAGACAAAACTGCCCACCCCCGGGGTTGGGGCTGGGGCGAAAGCCCTGACTGGGAGAAGGGGGCAGTGGGTGGTTGGGGTCAGGGTAAGTAAGCCCTTCCCAGCCAGAGGCTGCTCCTCCAGGGCAAAATGGAAAGTGAGCTTCACAGAACAGACTTGCAAAGACTCCCAAGCACCCCTCCACATCTAGGTCTGCTCCAACCTGGGTGTGCAAGGCTAGTGTGGACCCGACCAAAATGCTGAAGACCCTCCCATCCTGACTGCAGCTCTTCCCACACTTCTCTATGTGCCTCAAATCACCAGGCCAGGCCTAAACTGGGCATCTTCCCCCAACCTGACTCTCTTCTGAATTTTCCACCCCCACCAGTAGCCCCCTGGCCCCTCCAGGTCCACTCAAGAGCCTCCTCCCCCTGCTAGGTGGCCAGAGAGGATGACCTATGGACCACCTGCCCTCTGGCTTCTGGTTGAAATAGGCAGCACTGGCAGGAGACCTGAAGGAGGCAGGATGAGGCTAAGGACTCATCCTCTGGCTCCTGCTCTGCAGGGTCCCTGTGGGTAGCCATGGGTTGGCTGTGTCCCTCTACCCAAGGAGCTCTCTTCATATGACTCCCGCTCTGAGTGCTGGTAACCACCAGCCCCTTGCCTCTTTGGCTGGAGATGGTAAAGTCTCCCCACAGCTGCTAGCTTGGGACACCGCCCCATCCCTTGTGACTCCCTCCCTCTGTCTACATGACTGTAAACGGCCCCTTCATTAAACTGCTCTCAATTACCCAGTTTTAAAGTGTGCATCATTCAGTCAATAGAAAAAAGAGAGTGTGCATCAGACCAGGACCAAGTGGCAGGGGGTGAGGGTATGGGTGCCTGCCCTGGGGAGGCAATGAGAGGCAGAGGCACACACCCTCCATTGTAACACAAATTCAAATACAAAATCATGAAGAATTTCAAGACAGCAACCATGAAGCACGGGGCCCTTCCAAGCCTGTGGGACTGCCCTGGCAGCACGCCCATGCAGTTGGCCCCATCTACCACCCTTCTCTCCTTGTCTCTCCCAGCCTCTGACCTCCTGACCACCTCCCCTCACACACTGAAGACTTTGGCCACTGCTCAGGCTCCTGTTCACCCAAGGGCCAGCATCATCCTAAGGGAGTCGCCTTGCACCTAGACAATCCATCCATCATCCTGGCTGTCAGGCATCCCCTCCCTCCCCACCTCCAGGGACCTCCACCTTCATCCATCTCAGCTACTCCCTCCCATGGTCAAATCCCTACACCACCCAGCCTAGCTCTGGGCAAGGATGCTTTTAGAAATCTCTTCTCAATATCAGCTAATATCTACCTCCTGTAAGATTCTCGAATTCTTCTCAGCAAGGCTCTCCAGGGCTCCAGGGAAGGGACTGGCTCCCTCAGACACGCAGCCCACATCGGTCTGAAGCGGAAGCAGAGGTTGGAATGATGTGCTTTGAAGATGGATAGAGGGGCATGGGCAAAGGAAGGCTCTAGACACTAAAACAGAGAAGGAAACAGATTCTTCTCTAGAACCTCCAGAAGGAACACAGCCCTATGACACCCTGATTTTAGCCCATAAGACCCACTTTGGAATTCTGACCTCCAGAACTGTAAGATAATACATTGGTGTTGTTTTAAGCTACTAAGTTTATTGTGATTTTGTTACAACATTAGGAAACTAATACAGGTTTTGGTCTCCGGATACCCTCTACTCCAGACTAAGCTCAATCAATTTCTCTAAGCATGGGAATGTGATCCCAGGAAAGTGTGACCTCTTCAGACTTCAGCTTTTTTTTTTTTTTTTTTTTTTTTGAGATGGAACCTCACTCTGCCACCAAGGCTGGAGTGCAGTGGTGAAATCTAGTCTCACTGCAACCTTCACCTCATGGGCTCAAGCAATTCTCCTGCCTCAGCCTCCCGAGTAGCTGGGATTACAGGCATGCGCCACCACACCCAGTTAATTTTTGTATTTTTAGTGGAGACGGGGTTTCACCATGTTGGCCAGGCTGGTCTCAAACTCCTCACCTCAGGTGATCCACCTGCCTCAGCCTCCCAGAGTGCTGGGATTATGGGCATGAGCCTGCATGCCCGGCCAGCTTCCTCATGTTTAAATTTGGAGATGGGGAGATGTTGTGAGGATCAAAGAAATCAATAGATGTAAAGTGGTTAGCATGTTAGGCAAAGCACTAGAAATATTAAGCACTCAAAAACTGCTAGACTGTATTATTATTCTTGTTATTATTGTTTGATGTTTTCTATAGCACCCTGGTTTTCAACCAGGAGGAATTCTGCCCCTGGAGAGGGATATTTGGTAACATCTGGGGATATTTTTGGTTGTCACAGCTGCAGGGGAGCAGTGTGACTAGTGGGAAAAGGCTATGCATGCTGCTAAATATCCTACCATGCACAAAACTACTCCCCCAACAAAGAATTATTTTGTCCAAAATGTCAATAGTGCAGAGAGTGAGAAACCCTGCTGGGCTTGGTACAATTTAAGTCTATTCATTTTAAGCCTCTGGCGGCCACTCCTGCAACTCAAGTTTCCACCACAAGGTGGCGATTCAGCCAGTGCCTCTCTTTCCTGTACTGGTGGATACTTCCCACCCTAGATTCACTAATTATTCTCCATTATCCCTTTCTATCAAAAGCTGTGCCCTGTAAAGTAGCAAACCACGTTCAAAGAGCTATATGGAGCTGCCTGTCTACACAGCATATAACAAAGCAAATCTATCCACATCTTTTCCTCTGTTCCTCAAAACATTTCTTAGGCACAGGTGTTATTATTCCCACTTAACAGAGAAGGAAACAGGCTTACAGAAGCCATTCTCTCAAACCAAGTGCCTCCTTAGTGGTTGTTGACTGGGACTCTCCTGGCTTGGAGTTCTGGCTCCACTTGAATTCGAACCCTGATTTCATAAGCTCAGAGTCCAGAACATTCTCTGCATTTGGGGAATCCCTGCACTGCCTAACACTGGCTTCTGCCTTTGCACCCTGCATTCATCTGCCTGGGTTGCAGGAGGCTCATCATCTGAACCCAGGGGTTCCCAAACATGCCTGCATGTTGGAATCTGCAGGGGAGCTTCAGAAAGTTCCGAGGCCTGTGTCCTACCCTGAGATTTTGAGCTAATTTGGAATTTTTGTAAGGACTTGCAAGCAATTTGAATCTGCAAATAAGCCGGGGACCACTACCGCCTTCACTGGCATCCTTTAAAATATATTCCATTATTTGCAAGCATTTCACTATTTAATTTTCTGAAGATTTAAGGGGCAGGAGCAGGAGGCCTTCCTCCATCTTTGTTACCCACCAGCTTGTGGCTGTTTCCACTTCCCTCTTCTCCCTAAGGCAGGCAGAGCCCCATCTCTGCCTTGTCCTTGCAGAAGAGTGCATCCCACTTTCAGGCCCTGCTGTGACTCAGGCAAGCTTGTCAAGGAACTTTCCTTTGGCATAAAAATGCAACGCTGTTCATGAAAAGAATTCTGACAAGTCAAATGTCTTTATTTGATCACAATTATGTATAAAGTAAAACACTGTCCAGAGCAGGGGTCCTCAAATTTGGCTGCAGTAATGTGCACTTTAAAAAATAAAAACGATGACCAGGCCACAGCCCAGACCAATTACATCAGAATTTCTAGGTAAAGGTCCCAGGTAATTCCAATATGCAGCCAAGTTTGAGAACCACTCCCTTGCTTCTTTACATGTGTAGCCAACACTATCAGCATCACCTGAGTGCTGGTTAGAAATGCCAAATCTAAGCCATACTCCAGACCTACCGCATCAGAAACTGCATTTTAACAAGATCCCAAGTGACTGCCTGTGCATATTAGAGTCTGCAAAGCATCAATCTAGAACCAAAAATAAGCCAATGTCAGCCGGGTGCGGTGGTTCACACCTGTAATCTCAGCACTTTGGGAGGCCGAGGCAGGTGGATCACCTCAGGTCAGGAGTTTGAGACCAGCCTGTCCAACACAGTGAAACCCCATCTCTACTAAAATACAAAAATTAGCCTGGTGTGGTGGCTCACACCTGTAGTCCCGGCTACTCGGCAGGCTGAGGCACTAGAATCGCTTAAGCCGGGAGGCATAGGTTGCGGTGAGCCGAGATCACAACACTGCACTCCAGCCTGGGCAACAAAGTGAGACTCAGTCTAAATAAATAAATAAATAAATAAGCGAATGTAAACAAGCTGCCCCCTTCTTCACAAATCTACAGCTGCTACCAGTCCCGGCCAGATAAGTTCCCACTTGTTATCCTTCCGCCTCTCTGGGAAACAGTGCTGTTTGTTCAGTAGGACAGAGGGGAGAATTTGGTGGATAGTTCTCCATTCTAAGTGTCTTCCATGTCCCAAGCATTATGCTTGGGCACACCACAACACTCAGGGCAGAGAGCTCCTGTCCTCATGGCGCTTAGCTTCTAATGGGCAAGAGCCAAAACAAGCAGACAAATCAACTTTTAAACATTGAAAGTTGGTCAGGCATGGTGACTCACGCCTGTAATCCCAGCACTTTGGGAGGCTAAGGTGGGTGCATCATTTGAGGCCAGGAGTTCAAGACCAGCCTGGCTAACATGGTGAAACCAGATCTCTACTACAAATACAAAAACTAGCCACCGTGATGGCTCACGCCTGTAACCCCAGCTACTTGGGAAGCCAAGGCAGGAGAACCGCTTGAACCCGGGAGATGGAATTTGCAGTGAGCTGAAGTCATGCCACTGCACTACAGCCTGCGTGATAGAGGGAGACTCAGTCTCAGAATAAAATAAATAAAATAAGAAAACTGCAAGCTATGAAAAGTGCTGAAAAGGAAACCAACAAAAGACTGGTGTATTAGTCCGTTCTCACACTGCTATGAAGAAATACCCGAGACTGGGTAATTTATAAAGGAAAAAGGTCTAACAGACTCACAGTTCTGCACTGCTGAGAAGGCCTCGGGAAACTTACAATAATGGCGGAAGGCAAAGGAGAAGCAGGCACTCTCTTATCAGAGGACGGCAGGACAAAGCGAGTACAATGGTGAACGCCAGTCATTTATAAAACCATCAGATCTCGTGAGACTCACTCACTATCACGAGAACAGCATGGGGGAAAGCTGCCCCAGTGATTCAATTACCTCCACCTGGTCCCGCCCTTGACGCGTGAGGATTGTGGGGATTATAGGGGGAAACTGCCCCAGTGATTCAATTACCTCCACCTGGCCCCGCCCTTGATGCGTGAGGATTGTGGGGATTATAGGGGGAAACTGCCCCAGTGATTCAATTACCTCCACCTGGTCCCGCCCTTGACGTGTGAGGATTGTGGGGATTATAATTCAAGATGAGATTTTGGATAGGGACACAGCCAGACCATATCAACCGGGATAACTAATAAAAGGGGCACTCACTGGCTCCTTAAACTGTGGCCAGTGGTGGCCTCTCTGATCAGGTGGGGGTTAATCTGAAGCCTAACCAGAAGGAACAGCAGGAACCAGCCACAGGAAACCCAGCGTGGAGGAGCTGACAGGGCAGAAGCCATGGCGCAGCCGAAGGTCCTGACATGGGCAAGTGCTGAGTGTTCTAGAAACATAAACGAGGCCAGGCGCAGTGACTCACACCTGTAATCCCAGCACTTTGGGAGGCCGAGGCAGGCGGATCACGAGGTCAGGAGATCGAGACCATCCTGGCTAACATGGTGAAACCCCGTCTCTACTAAAGATACAAGAAAAATAAGCCTGTGGCGGTGGTGGGCGCCTGTAGTCCCAGCTACTCTGGAGGCTGAGGCAGGAGAATGGCGTGAACCCGGGAGGCGGAGCTTGCAGTTAGCAGAGATCGCGCCACTGCACTCCAGCCTGGGTGACAGAGCGAGACTCCCTCTCAAAAAAAAAAAAAAAAAAAAGGAAGAAACATAAATGAGGTCACTGTGGTTAAATCAAAGTGATCCAAGGAAAGGGGTGGGAAAGAAAGTCTGGAAAGACAGACGGGGGCCAGGCAAGACTTTCATTGTATATGCAAATAGAAGTCTTTGAAGGCTTCTATTATACTGGGAGAGTGATGGAATTTTAGTCTTAGAATGTTCTCTTTGGCTGCTGGGGGAAGAACAGGCTAGAGGTAACCAACATCCAGGAGATAAATGACAAATTGTGAAGCCAGGCCACCTGGGTTCAAATGACAGGTCCTATACATTTTCCTATGTGCCAGATGCTATGATTTGCACATTAACAATAAGGCAAATTCACTTTAGGAGACCAAGGCAAGAGGATCGTTTGAAGCTAGGAGTTCAAGACCAGCCTGAGCAAACATAGTGAGACCCCATCTCTACAAAAAAAATAAGAAAAATTAGCCAGACGTGAAGGCACATGTCTGTAGTCCTAGCTATTCAGGAGGCTGAGGCAGGAGGACCATTTGAGCCCAGGAGTTTGAAGCTGCAGTGAGCTATGATAGCATCACTGCACTCCATCCTGGGCAACAGAGCGAGACCCCATCACAAAAAAATAATAATAATAAGGCAAGTTAACGTGGGTAGGTAGAAAGAACTAGTAAGACTTGTTCAGATTTTCAGGGTTAATGGAGTATCTGTTACATTTTTAAACACAAAGTTAAATAAAAGTGAAAAGGATGACTCTCCAGAGCTTGTTTTTCCTACGTGAGATACCAAGAAAGTAGCATGTACTCATTTGCCTCCAAAGAGTGGGGCAGTAATGCGGGTTAAAAACTCCGTGGAAGGCCATCTTCTCTTCTCCTCCCATAAACCTCACTTCTGCCATCCTGGGGTCAAATGTACCTGAAAGCTCTGATAAGGAAAGGGCTGCAAGCTCCCAGGGATCTGCAGCAGGGCAGCTGTACTGAACAGCGGGACATGACTCCCATCAAAGTCCTGCAAACAGCGCCCCTGGAGTGGTGGATAGGCAGACCCTGATGAGGACCCAGACATGAGGTTCCGCGGAAGAGGCGGGTGGGAAGCCACGTGGAAAGGTTTGACGACTGGATGACAAGAGAGGAAGAGGCAGGACTTGCCAGCAGTTTAAAGAAAGTGGGCTGTGAGAGCAACAAGAGGAGTTAGCGATTCGACACAGCTGTGGGAATAAAGAGAGATCATTTTGGCCGGGCGCGGTGGCTCACACCTGTAATCCCAGCACCTTGGGAGGCCAAGGCGGGCGGATCACGAGGTCAGAAGATCAAGACCATCCCGGCTAACACGTTGAAACCACGAAACCCAGTCTCTACTAAAAATAAAAAAATAAATAAAAAAATAAAAAATTAGCCAGGCGTGGCGGCAGGAGCCTGTAGTCCCAGCTACTCGGGAGGCTGAGGCAGGAGAATGGTGTGAACCCGGGAGACAGAGCTTGGAGTGAGCCGAGATTGCGCCACTGCACTCCAGCCTGGGCGACAGAGCGAGACTCCGTCTGCAAAAAAAAAAAAAGAGAGAGAGAGAGAGAGATCATATTTTAAGTTGGGAGACACTTGAGAATGTCCAGATGAGGAGTGGCCAATCTTTTGACTTACCTGGGCCACACTGGAAGAATAAGAACTGCCTTGAGGTCAGGCGCGGGGGCTCACACCTGTAATCCCAGCAGTTTGGGAGACTGAGGAGGACAGATTATCCGAGGTCAGGAGTTCAAGACCAGCCTGGCCAACATGGTGAAACCCTGTCTCTACTAAAAATAAAAATAAAAATAAAAAATAAAAAAAAATTAGCCAGGCAAGATGGTGCATGCCTGTAATCCCAGCTATTCGGGTGGCTGAGGTAGAAGAATCGCTTGAACCCGGGAAGCGGAGGTTGCAGTAAGCTGAGATTGAGCCATTGCATTCCAGCCTAGGCAATAGATTGAAACTCCAGCTCAAAAAAAAAAAAAAAAAAAAAAAAGAACTATCTTGAGCCACACATAAATACACTAACAGTAGCTGAAAAAATCTTATAATATTTTAAGAAAGTTTATCCATTTGCATTGAGCCGCATTTAAAGCTGTCCTGGCCTGCATGCAGCCCACAGGCCACTGATTGGATAAGCTTTGTCTAGATTGTAATCAGGAGAATCCAAGATAATTCTCAAAAAATCAAGAGGCATGAGAAAAACTAGCCTATCAGTGGGATTTTAATTTGTATATCCCTGATGCCTAGCATATTAGTCACAGTTCTCCAAAGAAACAGAATCAAGAGGAGAGATGGATGGATAGAGATGATATTGATATGCAAAGAGATTCAGTAGAGGGAACTGGCACGTGCGATTGTAGAAGCTAAGTTCCAAAATCTGCAGTCAGGCCAGCTAGATACTTGGGAGAGCCAGTGATGTTGTTCTAGTCCAAATGCCAGCAGACTTGAGACCCAGGAAGAGCCAGTGTTTCCATTTGAGTCCAAACCCAGGGGAAAAAAAAAACCTGATATCCCAGCTTGAAGACAACCAGGCAGGAGGAGTTCCCATACTCGCAGGAGGGCAGCCTTTTTGTTCTATTCAAGCCTTCAACTGATTGGATGAGACCCACCCTCATGAGGAAGGGTAATCTGCTTTACTCGGTCTACCCAAATTCAAATGTCAATCTCATCCAGAAATAGATACACCCAGAATAATGTTTGACCACATTGGGCACGAGTTGACATATAAAATGAACCATCACATCTAGTATGGTTAGAAATGTTTTCCTACGCTTAGGAGATTTTTTTTTTCATTGAATTATAAGGTTGTGTCCTCTGTCCATTCCATCAAGTCCTAGTGATTTTCTTTATCAATTTATAGAGATTTACCTTTTGCTGTCATGCATGTCAAAAAGGTTTGGTCAGCTTGTCCTTCAGTTTTTTTTTTTGTTTGTTTTTGGTTGTTTGAGTTTTTTGTTGTTGTTTTGTTTTTGTTTTTTGGAGACAGGGTCTCGCTCTGTTGCCAAGGCTGGAGTGCAGCAGTGCAAACATGGCCCACTGTAGCCTTAATCTCCTAAGCTCAAGAGATCCTCCTACCTTACCCTCCCAGCTAGGACCACAAGCTTATGCCACCACGTCTGGCTAAATTTTTCTTACTATTTTTTGTAGAGACAGAATCTTGTCATGTTGCCCAGGCTGGTCTTAGACTCCTGGGCTCAAGCAGTCCTCCTGCCTCAGCCTCCCAAAGCGCTGGGATTACAGGCATGAGCCACCATGCCCAGCCTTTTTTTTTTGGCCTCTAGATGAGGGATATGTCTTGAGATGCAGGCATGTAAACACGTTGGAAGCTAAATCTGTTGGTCTTTTTTCTATCCAAAGTCATGGATAAAGGCCTCCTCATCTGGAAATCAAATACTTTTTTAATACTTTATTCTAGTCTTTTATTGTTTACTTTTTAGTTTCAAATGTTTCACTCATCTAGTTTTTATTTTTTGAACTCTCGAATGAGACAAATATCTAAATTGACTGTTTTCCAAATAACCAGATTTACAGATAGCATTTACTGAATAATCCATCCCTCTTCTATTGATATGTGGTCTTTCATTTTTCATGCACTGAGTTTTATTTAGGACTATCTATTTCATTCCATTGATTTGTCTGTCTAGTTGTATACCAGTAACATGCTGCTTTTATTACTGTAGCTTTATAATGCATTTTAATACCTGGTAAGGCAAACCTTCTTTCACATCAATTTAGCTCTTCTCCTCTTGTTGGATTGGATTGTTGTTTTTTCTTTTCCCACATGCTTTAGAGTCAGTTTTATCCCTTTTTCCACTGACATCAGAGATGTGACCTTGACATTCACAGAAGGTTGTATTTTGTGTCAACATCACGGGGATTCTCGGCTTCCCTTAAATGGTGCCTAACCTAGTTACCCTCCCGGCTGTGAGCTGCTGGAGTCAGGCTCACCCTGACCCACAGGGAAATACAGGCTCTTGTGGCTAAGAAAGAGGAGATAGGACCATGTGTTCCTTCCCCCCAACTACTTTAGTGTTTCTGCTAAATAAAAGTCCATTTTTATTCTTATAGGAGCTGAGCAGGGAGATGTTTTACACCCCAGTTTTCACCTGCCGTGATCTATGTCCCTTTTACAAACTTATCTCTGGGTTTTTGCTCAGTTTATAAGCTAGGGGCGATCTTTCTTCCCTAAAGCCTCCTTCCACCACAGTCTGGAGGAACCTTGAGATTTCCTGCCGATGATTTAAAGGGCTATAACACTCGCAGGCTAGATTTGTTTTAGTGTCCATAAAACTCAAAAATTTCATAAAACAATTGGTGAAAATAAAATTACCAAAAAATGATATAGTGCCAGCAGACTGTATAATAGTTACGGGAGAAATGGAGACTATGATTCACTGGGGGATAAAAATGACAATGTATTTATTGCGGTGCACTGACAAGAAACTAATTTGTCCCTTTTACTTTTGAGACAGGGAAAGAATTCCGATTTTTCTCCTCTTGCGCTGACTCTGACAGGGGAGCAGGAGGTGATGGCGAATGATTGTCAGCTTTGGGGCTTGTGTGCATGTGTGTTCATGTGTGCACTAACGTGAGGGGTTTCAGTGAAAACACAGCTGTGTTCTGTCTCACCATGGCCTAGATCTTTTTGAGCCTTGACAAAGTTTCCTTAACCTACATTTGTGTGCATACATGTAAGTTTGTGTAATGCATGTATGTGTGTGAGTGTGAATGTGCATATGTGAGAGGGTTGTGTGTACGTAGGTACACGTATGTGCCCATGTCTGTGTTCGCGTTCATGTATTTTATCTGGACATTATTGGCATGGTTGAAGAAGATAGGTTATAGGAAAATGAATATTGTTTTACCAAGGAGATTTGTGCTCTCCTTGTGTAAAACACGGCTGGGTGTGGTGGCTCACACCTAAAATCCCAACACCTTGGGAGACTGAAGTGGGAGACTCACTTGAGCCCAGGAGTTCGAGACCAGCCTGGGCAACATAGCAAGACCCCATCTTTACAAAAAATTTAGAAATTAGCCAGTAGTGGTGCACACCTGCAGTCCCCATTACTCTGGAGACTGACGTGGGAGAATTGCTCGAGTCTGGGAGGTCAAGGCTGCAGTGAGCTGTGATCACACCACTGCACTCCAGCCTGGGTAACAGAGCAATACCCCATCTCAAAAAAAAAAGAAAAGAAAGAAAGAAAGGGAAGGGAAGGAAGGGAAAGGAAAAGGGCACAACAGGCAAAATGAAAGTAAATGAAAATTTCAACTGAGAGATAGTGATGGAAATTGGATCAGAGCTGGCGTGACGGTGAGGGGGTGGGTGGGAGGTGACTACAACGAAACTCCAGGGAACTTTCCAGAGTCATGGAAATGGTCTATGTCTAGGTTGGGGTGCAGATTACACAGGTGTATACATTTGTCAAAGGTGGTTGATCTATAAACCTAAAATATACAAATTTTATGTAAATTATACCTCAATAAAGTCCATTAACAAAAAAACTTTATGAAGGAGGGAGAAAAGGGAGGGAAGTTGCTTCTGACCTGAAGGGTAAGGGTCAAACCCAGCCTCTAGCATGCTGTGAAGCCCAGGGGGCAGTCCGTGAATGTATGAATGAATGAATGAAATTGGGGCCAAACTTAATTCTTCCCAAAGACAAAGTCACTGTTCAGGATGAAATAAGCTATGGAGAGTGGCCTTGGGGGAGGTCTTAGTATACCCACTCTACAGGTGAGGCAATTGAGGCTTAGAAAGCTCACCTGACTTGACTTGCTATGGGTCACACAACGAATGAGAGGTGATGAAAGAAAGTGACCCAGGCTCAGTTAACTGCCCAAATTCATCATACCAATGACAGAGGGTAGGATTCACTTAGGATAACCCTGCTGGCTGCTCTGAGCCTTCTCTGGACACAAAGCCTTAGACAGACTTGGTAGTGCCCACAGGGGAGCACTTGGTAACGCCCACAGGGGAGTCCCCCCGACACAGCCTCTCAGGGCCGGGCTGGCCCCCACTCCACCGGGTGGCTCCCACGGGAACACTGCTCTCAACACAGCCTGCTGGGATTCTGCAGAGATAAAATGAGGGGACTGTCAGAGATGTCGGCAGGGTCAAGGGCCCCAACAGGGGAGGGGAGCCCCCTGGAACCAGAACCAGCAGAAGCAGCCACATCCCTGTACCTGAGGGTGAGAGGAGGAAGGACAGTATCATTGAGCCTGTGCCGGGGGAGCTGCAGGGAGGGCCACCTCCAGGAAAGAGGGACACAGCTGTGGCAAGAGCAGGGGAACCAACCTCTGGCAGCTGTCCCCCATTTCTCTGATCCCAAGGGGGCTCCTAGGACCCACTCTACCTGGAGGCCAGAAGCCCCGGCCCCCAGGAGTCAGCCTTCCCAGGGCACAGGACAGGGTGGAGATGATAGAGCGGACCCTGCCCTGACGGAGTTGGAGCCTGTGGAGGGAACTTGGCAACAGACCTCGCCTGGTTCCCCAGCCCTGACGGTAACCAAGGAAGACAGTATTTTGGAATGCGGTCCAGGCAAATGAAATACACAGCCTCTCCAAGATAGGCAAAAAGGTCATTCGGGGCACAGAGAGGATGCCCTGTCGGAGTTCCAACTCAGCCCAGAGTTCCAATCCAGTCCTCTGACCAGCTCTCTGATCCAGCCTTAGAGAGGGTCAGAGATGACCTGCTTGATGCCTGTGACGGTTAATTTTATGTGCCAATTTGAGTGGGCCATGGAGTGCCCAGATATTTGTTCAAACATTATTCGGGGTCTGTCTGTGAGGGTGTTTGGGGATGGGATTAACATTTAAATGGACAGACTGAATAAAGTAGACTGTCCCCCACCACATATAATATGGGTGAGCCTCACTAATCAGTAGAAGGGCTGAGTAGAAGAAAAAAAGCTGACCCTCCCCACTGTAAAAGTGAATCTTTCCTCCTACCTAACCTCTTTCCCACTGGGACATTGACCTATTTCCCTGCCCTCTTCCTAGAATGGAAACATCAGCTCTTCCTGGGTCTCTCCCAGCATTCAGGCAGGAACTCCAGCACTAGCTCTCTGGGGTCTCCAGCTTGCCAACTCACCCTGCAGACCTTGGGACTTGTCAGCCTCCAACATCGCAGGAGTCACGCCCCTAGAATCAATCTGTTTCTACGTGTATACATACATCCTATTGGTCCTGCCTCTCCGGAAGACCCTTATACAGTGCTTCTTCTTCAGTGGTTAGGAAAAGAACAAGGTTTGGTGAGGCCAGAGCAAAATTTCCTACCCCAGGTGACCAAAGTAAAGTGTCAGAGCCAAACCTGGGGCTGGATGAGTGAGTGAGTTCCCAATCCTGGAAGTCAAGCATGCCAGGAAGGAGACAGAGACAAGGTAGGGTCTGGGGTCAGTCTCCATGGGTCCTCTCCACCTGGGCTCCATTCATCTTTGCTCTGCTTTTAGTACCCCAATTTCATTCTGAGGACCACCCCCGCCCACCTTCAGGCTGTGTGGTTTGAGCTGGGCTGGGCCAACCCTCAGGGTGAGCACCCATACATGCCCAGCCAGGCAAATTGCCACGTCCTGCTGGGCCAGTGACTGGTTCACACCAGCGAGTCAGTCCTGAGGCTTTTGCTGGAACTGTCCTGAAAATAAAGGTCTTCTTTGCTCTGAGGTTGTTCAGCATGAAAGTGAAAATCCAGGGTTGCAGCAGCTGTGTAGACTGAGAATCAAGAACACAGAGCCAGGAGCAGTGGCTCAGTCCGTAATCCCAGAGACTTGGTAGGCTGAGGTGAGAGGATCCCTTAAACCCAGGAGTCACAGGCCTCAGCGAGCTATGATCGAATGACTGCACTCCAGCGTGGGTGACAGAGTGAGACCTCGTGTCAAAAAAAATTCATAAAAAACTTTCAAAGAACACAAAAAGGAAAGGAGCATTGAAACATAAAGCAGAGCTGACTCCTGACACCACTGGCCAATCTCCTGGATCCAGCGCTTCCTGAAGGCAGACGTATCTCTAAGTGTCTCATTACACAAATCAATAAAGCCCTGACAAATACAGAGTCCGGAGCTCAGAGAACAAAAACAGAAACAGGACTGGATTGAAGCAAAGGGTAGGAGTGAGGAGAAAAGTCAGGGAGGAGCCAGTCCTGAGGGATGACCTTGAGTGGGTGGGGGCTTGGAGGGGAGGGTTGGAACATGGACTGTCCTCCCAGTCTCAGGATGCCCAACATCCAACTTCCTAGAGTAACACAGCCTTCAGGGAATACACTCTGCCTCTTTTCCCAGAAAGTGACCTCTCGTGACTAAGTTTCTACCTGCCCTTCTGAAAGTTCTGTATGTAGGTATCATTAGGTATCATTAGCGCCTTGGAGCCAAACCCGGACAGGAGACTAAAGCTGCTGTATTTGTTACTCAAATGCCAGAGGCACTCATTATCCCCAGTGAACTTTACAGAAAACATGCTGTGTGTCATTCTTCCTCGTCCCCCTCCCTCCTGCATCATCTCCTCACCCAGCCTCCATATCTACATCCTGTGAGCTTCGTCAGCCAGACTGCTTAAATGTCTCTTAAACCCACCCACACTTCTCTCCATCCCCACCGCCTCCCCCCAGTCCAAACTCCATCATCCCTCCCTGGACCATGTCAAGACCCTCACACACAATTTTATTCAAAGCAGAGGGACTGGGACCGTACACAAGGGGCCCAAAAACTCTCCAGTTCAAGAGCTCTGAGCTAGGAAACCTGACTTCATTCTTGGCCCAAATTGGTCCTGGGAGTGGACAGTCTGGCTCCTGGGCAGTGAGCAGCTCTAAGCAGGGAGATGGGTGAATACCTGCAGACCAGTGGCTCCCAGCAGGAGGAGGGAGTCATACTGCATTGGGCTGGAGCCCCACACAGACCCTGGGAGGACACATTGCCCTCCACTTTCCTAGCAGAAGGTTTGAACATGAGGCTGGTTTACAGGGCAGGACATCTGCCCTTTTGTTTTGTTTTGTTTTGTTTTGTTTTGTTTTGTTTTAACAAGAACGGGATCTTGCTGTGTTGCACAGGCAGGTCTTGAACTACTGAGCTCAAACGATCTTCCTGCCTGTGCCTCCCTAAGTGCTGGAATTACAGGCATGAGCCACCACTCCTGACTTCATCTGCCTATTTCAATCTGCAAGAGGCTTAATATGGGGACTGAAACCCACCCCTACCTCAGCCCCACCACCCTCACACACACACACACACACACACACACACACACACACACACAGCTGCTCATTTCCCAGTGCTGGTGCAGTGTACAGGGTCCCAGGTCATCAACATCCAGCTCTGGGTGTGGGGAGGGGACAAAAGGACCTGAAATTGCAGGTTGGGAAGAGAGTGGAAAGGGCAGGTGAGCTCTAAGGAGGAAGAGGTTGGGCTGGCCCATCTCGGGGATGTGTAGGCTGGGTCTGCAATGTTCATAGACAGCCCAGTCCTGAGACCACAGAGGAGAAAGGGCTTGAAAGGAAAATCAGATCCTGCAGGGAGACCACATTTCTCCAGATCAGATGCCCAAAAAGGAGAAAGCTCTCAGCATCTGCCCATCTAGAGAGTCTCAGGTATCTCTGCCTCCAGCCACACCCTAAGTAAAGGCTCCTCCTCTCTGAGAACCTGAGGATTCCTGTGCCTCCTCACGCTTCAGGATGTGAATGTTTGGAACCCTGGTTGGAAGGTCTGGAGTGAAGTGTTCCTCCCCCATCCCACAGCAGAAAGAGCTTCCTTTCTAGGCAAAATAGCCTTAGCTCCAATGCCAGGACCAAGAGAATATAGCACCTGGGTCTTTAGAACCTGCAAAACCCACTTTCTCTGACAGTCAATTTCTTTGGCTGAGGAAAAGCCATGAAAAAAGGCTGATCTTGTACAGCTAATCCAGCTGAATGTGAGCCTATGTATGTGTACACCTTGTGTGGTGGGCAGCCTCTGAGATGGTCCCCAATGATCCCCCCTCTCCTTTCACACTTCATGTAATCCCCTCTCCTTTCTCCTTGAGTGTGGGCTGGATCTAGTGACTTTTTTCTAACAAATATGGCAAAAATAATGGATGTCACTTCTGCAATAATGTTACAAAAATACCATTGCCTCTCTCCCTCTCTCTGTCTCTTTCTCTCTCTCTCTGTCTCACTCTGCCATGTTCTAAGCCATGTTGTAAGCTTGCCATGTGGAAAATCCCACATGGCAAGGAATTGAGGAAGACATCCCCCACAACCAATCACTATCAAGGAACAGAATCGTGACAACAACGTGTGAGTGAAAGTGGAAGTGGATACTTCCTCAGTTGAGTCTTCAGATGAGACTGCAGCCCCAATAATATGACAGTAACCTCATGAAAGACCTTGAGCCAAAGACATTCAGCTGAGCCATGCCCTGATTCCTGACTCACAGAAACTGTGAGATAATAAATGTTTGTGTGTTAAGCTTCTAAATTTTGGAGTAATTTGTAACAGCAACAGATAACTAACCAATACTTTCAGTATACAGAGTCATCAATCCTATGTGTATGCCTGTGGTATATGCTTTTACTGTGTGTGTACATCATCTGTGTGTATGCTGAGTATTCAGTTAGTAATGAGTTACGCACTGCCACAATAATGCTGCAATAACAAATCACCCCAATACTCAAGAGACTTAAAACCAACTGTTATTGCTCACAGGTCTGTGAGTCAGCAGGGCTCATGCATGTATCTGTGATCAGCTAAAGGTTAGGAAGGGCAGCTCTGCTGGTCTTGGCTGGACTCTCTCATGTGTTTGCAAGTCAGTTGGCTATAAGATGGTGTAGGATGACTGCAGCCAGGATAAATGGGCTGTTCTCCCCCTAGTCTCTAATGGTTCCTCATCCTCCAGCAGCCTAGCTCAGCCTTGTTCATGTGCAGCTGGGCACAGTTCTAAGAGAGTTAGTGGAAGCTGCCAACTATCTTGAGGCCTAGGCTCAGAATGGACTCATCGTCCCTTCCACTTCATTCTATTGCCCAAAGCAAGTTTCAAGTCCAGCCCAGGTCAAGAGGTTAGGGGAACAGACTTTATCTTCTATTAAGAGGAACTGCAAAGTCACATTGAAAGGGCAAGGATTCAGGCAGGAACAAAGGAGTGGGGACATTTTTGCAATCTACCCCAGCTACTAAAATGTGCAGTGTGCATATCTTCCATACTATCCAAACCCTATGCCTTCCTCTCAGGTGTCTCTGGCTTAGATCAGCACCCTGATTTTACAGTCTATTTTTTGGTTCTCATGACAATGTGTACAATGTTCACAGGCAGGCATGCTCAGAAGTTGGCTACACATGTGCTCAGGCCCTACACACACAGCCCCACGAAGACAGACACATTTGATAGCTACATATTCAACGTGTTCCCACCCAGCTTTTCCTTGCTTTGTCTACAATGTGCACACACAGCCACTTGTTATCACATGAGTGCAAGCAAGCAGACACACCTAGGCTGACTAAAGTGTGCCCACACATTCAGACATATGCAGACATGTGCACATGCCATTTTAGGAGCTGTACACAATGAGCACACAATAACCACAGACACACTCACAGGATTGTGGCTCTGGACAGAGCCACTCTGAGAGGTCTGCTTACTATGTGCACATATTCCCACACCCCAAACCCACATGCACATGCAATTCCGGGTCGGTAACTCCAGATCAGTGTGTGAATCCACAAACAGAACCACTCGGGAACTGTTGAATTTGTCTCCACTGGGCGGTTTTCTGCTTCCAGAAAGATAAATGTCCTCCTCTCAAAGATGAGCTTCCAGCCCTACAAATCACTGCTCCTCTGCTCCTGCACCCTCCCACCCCCTGACCCTCCCCCATTACTCATCCAAAGGAAAATGCAAAGAGTAATAATAATTAGACAGGGACAAATCACTGAGCTGAGTTGGGAATGGCTCCACTCAATACAGGGCCGTTTCCCTGGCAACCAGGGGAGGTGCTGGGAGGCAGGTGGTCCTGGGAGGCCCACTAGAGGTGGGTGCGGAGAGTGCAGCCCAAGGCTCAGCCCCTCCTCCATGTCCAGCAGAAGTTTAAATAACCCCCAATTCTAGGGAACTAGGCAAGTCCAACCCCAATCCCAGGAACACCCACAAATTTTGCTCTAGAAGCTCACATGCAGTGAAAAGGAGATTGATGACAATCTGCCTTGTCTTATATTCCACACTAAATGGTGCAAAGCTTATCACATTTTTGCAAAAACTTATCTTTTACTTTAAAAAGTTAACATTTCTGAGGCTGAGCGCGGTGACTCATGCCTGTAATCCCAGCACTTTGGACGGCCAAAGCGGGCAGATCACCTGAGGTCAGGAGTTCAAGACCAGCCTGACCAACATGGCGAAACTCCGTCTCTACTAAAAATACAAAAATCAGCCAGGTGTGGTGGCAGGTGCCTGTAATCCCAGCTATTTGGGAGGCTGAGGCAGGAGAATCGCTTGAACCCGGGAGGTGGAGGTTGCTGTAAGCAGAAATCTCGCCACTGCGCTCCAGCCTGAGAAACAGAGCGAGACGCCGTCTCAAAAAAAACAAAAACGGTTAAAATTTGTAGAGCAAATATGTTATTCGTAAACACTATTACAAGTGCTTGTTTTAAAAATTTTAAATAAGGCCAGGCACAGTGGCTCATGACTGTAATCCCAGAGCTTTGGGAGGCCAAGGTGGGAGGATCACTTGAGACCAGGAGTTCAAGACCAGCCTGGGAAACATAGCAAGACCCTGTCTCTACAAAAAATAAATAAATAAAAATTAGCCAGGTGTGGTGGGGTGGCTCATGTCTATAAATGGCTCATATCTATGGTCCCAGCTATGTGGGAGGCTGAGGCAGGAGGACTGCTTGAGCCTAGGCGTTTGAAGTTGCAGTGAGCTATGGCTCCACAACTATACTCCAATCTGAGCAACAGAGCAAGACCCTGTCTCAAAAATTTTTTTTTCAATAATATAAAGTAAGTATTTTTAAAAAGTGAAAGTTTTTCTCCTGTAGGCCCAGCTCTACTCCAGTGAGGTGGTACCATTAGCCATCTCTAGAACTTTCTTTTTTTCTTTTTTTTTTTTTTGTTGTTGTTTGTTTGTTTTGTTTCCCTGATACAGAGTTCTGCTCTTGGCACTCCAGGCTGGAGTGCAATGGCATGATCTTGGCTCACTGCAACCTCCACCTCCCAGGTTCGATTCTCCTGCCTCAGCCTCCCGAGTGGCTGGAACTACAGGCACACACCACCACACCTGGCTAGTTTTTTGTATTTTTAGTAAAGATAGGGTTTCACCATGTTGGCCAGGCTGGGTCTCGAACTCCTGACTTCAGGTGATCCACCCACCTCGGCCTCCCAAAGTGCTGGGATTACAGGCATGAGCCACCATGCCTGGCCAGCCAACTCTAGAACTTTCTATGGCACATTCAAAATAGAGACACACCTAGCAAAGTGATAATAGATCTAACTTTTACACAGCACTTACTATATGCCAGGCACTGTTCTAAGCACTTTCTATCCATTAGCTCATTTAATGCTCAGAATAACTCTGTAAGATAGGTATTGTCATATCCCCACTTTTCAGATAGAGAGCTGAGGCACAGAGAGGTTAGGTAACGTACCCAGGGGTCCACAGCCAGTGAATAGCAAATCCGGGATCCAAACCCAGGCAGCCTGGCCCAGAACCCAAACTCATCTCCCACACTCTGCTGTCTGTGATCATCCCTAAGATGCTGATGTCCATCTTGTTTTATGCTTTTCTTTATAGAAACTTCGATTCCCTGAGGCAACAGACCTGAAGGGCCCGGGAGGGGAAGGGTTCCAAGGCTTGTTAAAGAGGAGGGGGTGGGGTGGGGGCCAGATGGGGAGGTGGGGGAGCTGCAAGCCAGGGACGCTGAGCTGCACTCCTCCATGGCATCCGGAGGGCCGTGGGGTGCTGGGGGAGGCCTGTATTGACTGCCACAATGTCAGAGCCTCGTGAAGAGCCCTCGCCCTGGCTGGGCACAGAGGAAGTGCAGCTGCCCAGCTTCAGATAGGTCATGTGGTTCAGGGTCACCCGGAGAGGCCATCTGGATGGAAAATCAGCCTCTCCTCCCATTTTGCTGGGCCGTGTTGGCCTTGGGGGGGGTCTCCTACGTTTTCAGCAGAGAAAGGACAGCCCCCAGAAGGAGTGGCAGACCCTGGGAGCAGCTGGGGCTGTGTACTGAGTTGCTCTTCGTGGGCGCCCCAACCTGCACCCATTCTCTGCCCCTGTTAGCCCTGCTCTGCTCCCCGGGCTGACCTCAGAAGGCAGCACCCCTGAACCCCCTCAGCCTTGGCTCCTGGCTGAGTCTAGCCAGCGGGAGGCCACCCAGGGGTGGGTGGAAAGACAGGGAAGGGGATGTGTTCTCTGGTCCCTTCTCTGCCTTCCCTCAGTTTGGCTCTTCCCTCTGGCTCCTGCAGCCTCAGAGCAATCACGTCCCCAAGAGGGCGACCACTGGTTCTCGGGGAGTCATAACCTTACATATTGTAATAATTTGTCACCCTCCAAAGAACCACAGCACAGGACCAGGCACGGTGGCTCATGTCTGTAATCCTAGCACTTTGGGAGGCCGAGGTGGGAGGATCGCTTGAGGTCAGGAGTTCGAGACCAGCCTGGCCAACATGGTGGAACCCTGTCTCTACTAAAATATAAAAATTAGCCATACATAATGACACACGCCTGTAGTCCCAGCTACTTGGGAGGCTGAGGCAGGAGAATCACTTGAACCCAGGAGGTGGAGGTTGCAGTGAGCCAAGACGGAGCCACTGCACTCCAGCCTGGGCGACAGAGCAAGACTCTGTCTCAAAAAAAAAAAAAAAAAAAAAGCCACAACACAAAAACAGAGAGGCAGTTTGCCTGTGGTATTGTGATTTTATGATGGCAAGGAAGAGACAATTAGAGAAAAAAATGCCTTAAAAGGTTCCTTGCTGGGAGAGGCTGTGTTAGTTTCCTAGGACAACCACAACAAAGTACTATACACTTGGGGGGCTTCCTCTCACAGTTCTGGAAGCCAAAAGTCAGGAATCAAGGTGTCTGTTGGGCCATGCTTCTTCAGAAGGCTCTTGGGACACAGCCTTCCACACCTCATCCAGCTCTGCATGGTCACTGGTAATCCCGGGGCTCCTCAGCTTGCAGCAGCATCACTCCAGTCTCTACCTCCAGCTTCACGTGGACTCCTTCCCTGTGTCTCTGTGTCCACATTTCCTTTTCTTACGAGGACACCAGTCATCAGAAGGCTCACCCTAATCCAGTATGACCTTTGTTATGGACAGAATGTTTCCCACCAAAATTCATACATTGAAGCCCTCATCCCCAAAGTGAGGTATTGGGAGATAATAATTAGGTCTAGATTAGGTTATGAGGGTAGGACCCTTATTATGAAATTAATGCCCTTATAAGAAGAGGAAGATAGAGCTCTCTCTCCCTCCCCACCAACACATCGAGGAAAAACCACGTGAGGTCACAGTGAGAAGGTGGCTGTCTACAACCCAGGAAGTGAGCTCACAGCAGGTACCAAATCTGCACCAGCACCTTGATCTTGGACTTCCCAGCCTCCAGAACTGTAAGCAAGAAATGCCTGATGTCTAAGCCTCCCAGTCTACAATACTTTGCTCTTGCAGCCTGAGCTAAGACAGATCTCATCTTAACTTGATTACATCTGCAAAGACTCTATTTCCAAATAAGGTCACATTCACAGATATTGGAGGTTAGGACTTGGACATATGTTGGATAGTGACACAATTCAACCCGCAAAAGGGTGTCATAATGAAAAACAGGTTGAGGCCAGGCATGGTGGCTCATGCCTGTAATCCCAGCACTTTGGGAGGCTGAGGTAGGTGGATCACTAGAGGTTAGTTCAAGACCAGCCTAGCCAACATGGTGAAGCCCCATCTGTACTAAAAATACAAAAATTAGCCAGAAATGGTGGCAGGTGCCTGTAATCCCAGCTACTCTGGAGCTGAGGCACAAGAATCACTTGAACGTGGGAGCAGGAGGCTGCAGTCAGCCAAGATCGCGCCATTTCACTGCAGAGTGAGACTCTGTCTCAGGAAGGAAGGAAGGAAGGAAGGAAGGAAGGAAGGAAGGAAGGAAGGAAGGAGGAGGGGGAGGGAGGAGGAGGAGGGAGGGAAGGAGGAGGAGGAGGGAGGGAGGGAAGGGAGGAGGGAGGGAGGGAGGGAGGAGGGAGGGAGGAGGGAGGGAAGGAGGAGAGAGGAAAGAGCGAGAGGAGGAGAGAGAAGGAAGAAAAGAAGAAAAGAGAGAGGAAGAAGGAGAGGAAAGAGGAGGGGAGAAAGAGAAAAGAAAGAGGAAAGCGAGAGAGAGAAAGGAAGAAAGGAAGGAGGAGAGAGAGAGAAGAAGGAGGAAGGGAAAGGAGAGAGAGGAGAGAGAAAGAAAGAGAAGAAAAAAAAGAACAGAAAAGAAAGAAAAAAGAAGAAGAAAAAGAGAAGAAAAGAAAGAAGAAAGAAGAAAAGAAAAAGAAAGAAGAAGAAAAAGAAAGAAAGAAAAAGAAAGAAAAAAAGAAGAAAGAAGAAGAAACAGAAAGAGAAAGAAAAAGAAAGAAAGAAAAGAAAAGAAAAGAAAAGAAAAGAAAAGAAAAGAAAAGAAAAGAAAAGAAAAGAAAAGAAAAGAAAGAGAAAGAAAGAAAGAGAGAGAAAGATGGGTTGAGAAACACTGATGTGACAGCCCAGGCAGGGACCTCCGCTTTCTCCTCTTCTCCTCCTGTCCCTTCAGCCCCAGAGGCCACAACAGCTTCCTGCTGCCCTAGGGCCTGGGTGTGTCTCAGCATTTCTTATTGGTCTCTTTCATCCTGCCCACCCTTGTATAAATAATCTCTTCATTAAATTCTCTTAAATAGAACCCTAGCATTGTTATAAGCATTTTGTGTACATCTCTTTCTACCAGAATCTTGACTGATTCATTTTGATTTCAAAAAATAATGACGTCTGTTACTGAGGACTAGGGAAAAAATAACGATAGGGCACACTGAGAACTCTGACACTGCAGGTGGAGCTGTAAATCGGTACAACCACTCTGGAAGACAGTCTGGCAGCGTCCAGTCCAGCTGAAGACATGGAAATTCTTCAGCCAAAGTTTCCTCTCCTGGATATTTATCTCCTGGTTTCCTCTCCTAGAGAAATGTGGGCCCAAGTATTTCAGAAGATATGTAATAAGAATGCTTCAACCACCGGCCAGGCATGGTGGCGCACGCCTATAATCTCAGCACTTTGGGAGGCCAAGGCAGGAGGATCACTTGAGGTCAGGAGTTTGAGACCAGCCTGGCCAACATGGTGAAACCCCATCTCTACTAAAAGCAAAACAAAACAAAACCAAAAAATTAACCAGGCATATTGACACCCACTTGTAGTCCCAGCTACTCAGGAGGCTGAGTCAGGAGAATTGCTTGAACCCAGGAGGCAGAGGTTACAGTGAGCCAAGATGGGGCCACTGCACTCCAGCCTGGGTGACAGAGTGAGACCCTGTCTCAATAAAAAGAATGCTTAGGACAAATACCTAATGCATGCGGGGCTTAAAACCTAGATGACAGTTTGACAGGTGCAGCAAACCACCATGGCACATGTATACCTATGTAACAAACCGGCACGTTCAGCACATGTATCCCAGAACTTAAAGTAAAATAAAAAGAAAGAATGCTTCAGCCAGCATTGTTTGCAACAGCCAAAACCTAGAAACACTCCAGAATTATAGCCATTTCATTATTATTATTATTGCCATACAATGGAATAATATTCAGCAAGAAAAATGAACTTCAGCTGCACACAACAACATGAATGGCTCCCCCAAAAACATAATGTTAAATGAAAAGGGTAAGGCACAAAAGAATATGCGTGTATTAGTTCACTTAGATAAAATTCAAAACAGGCCAAACCTAACGATGTTGTTCAGGGATACATACTTAGGAGAGGAAAATTACAAAGAAAAGCAAGGATTCGACCTGGGTTTTCTTACTTTTCTACTTAAATTTCTGACAAGTACCCTTTATAAGTGTCAAGGTCATGAAAACACAAGAAGAGACTAAGAAACAGTCATGGATGGAAGAAACTATGGAGAAATGATAACTAAACCCAATATGGGATCCTGGAGTGGATCCCGGAACAGAAAGAGAACACTCATAGGAAACTGGCAACATCCATAAAGTCCGTAGTTCAGTAAATAGTGTTGGACCAGTGTCAATCTCTGAGTTTTTATAAACATGCTGTGGTTACGTAAGATGCTTCCATTAGGGGAAGGCGAGTGAAGGGTATGTGAGTATACAAAGGACATACAGGAATTCTCTGTTTTATTGTTGCAACTCTTCTATCGATCTAAAATTATTCAAAATAAAATGATTTCTTAAAAGCAATGATTGTTACTATAAATGAAGAACAGTTACTTCTTGAGGGAATTAATTGGGGAGGGCACATGCAGGGGCTTAGCACTGTTCAATGTCTAGGCCTGGGTGGTGGATACGTGGGTGTTTGTTTTATAAGTTTAAACTAGACATCTCTGTTTTATGCACTTTTCTGTATATTAGTTATCTCTCAAAATTCTTAACATGTTAAAAATAGATGAAGGCTGGGTGCAGTGGCTCATGCCTGTAATCCCAGGGCTCTGGGAGGCCGTGGTGGGTGGATCACCTGAGGTCAGGAGTTCGAGACCAGCCTGACCAACTAGGTGAAACCTCGTCTCTACTAAAAATACAAAAATTAGCTGGGTATGGTGGCAGCTGTCTGTAATCCCAGCTACTTGGGAGGCTGAGGCAGGAGAATCGCTTGAACCTGGGAGGCAGAGGTTGCAGTGAGCAGAGACCATGCCATTGCACTCCAGCCTGGGCAACACAGCGAGACTCAGGCCCCCTCCAAAAAAAAAAAAAAAAAAGATGAAAATGACTATCAGGCACAGCAGACACGTAGATTAGAAAATCACAGTTGTGAAAAGAGGAAAAAGAAGTAAGGAAAGCAAATATAAATCTTTATCTAGTAAAGAGAGAAAAAAGGGAGGGAGCCGGGAGAGAGGTGTCATTTCCTTTACCTCAGATGTCCAGCAAATTCATACCCATTCCATATATATATGCCTTTTTATACACAAACAAGATGCTACCACACACATTATTCTGCTCCCTGCACAATACATCGTGGGCATCTTCCATGTCAGCACATACAGGGAGCAGGGTGCATTCTTCATCCCACTGCACAGCGTGGCATTGTGCGGTTCCGCCATCATTTATGCCCTTGGTCCCCCATTGATGGATACTCAGGTTGTCTCCCGTGTCTCATGATGACACGCCAGGCTGCTGCTACGCACCCCCTTGCACTCGAGCCAGGCACACCTCAGCCAGCGTTTCCACAGACTCAAGACCCCTAAATGGAACACAGGGTCAAAGTCGGAAAGCTGTGGGCAAGTATTGACTGATGTGATCTGGGATATTTATTTTCTGCTCTGTTGCTGGCATTTATTTATTTTTTACTATTTTTATTATGATAATGTATATATAACATAACACTGGTCGTTTTAACTATGAAATGTACAGTTCATTCGGAGACATTAAATACATGCTTGCTGCTGTGCAACCATCACCACTATCCATCTCCAAGACTTTTTAAATCACCCCAAACAAAACCCTGGACCCATTAAGCAATAACTCTCCATTTCCCCCTCCCTCCAGCCCTGGTAACCTCTATTCCACTCTCTGTCTCCATGAATTTGCCTGCTCTATATATTTCGTATAAGGAGAACACAAATGGAGAAGTGTTGCATGAGACCCATTGTTTTTTTGGTTTGTTTGTTTAAGACGGAGTTTCACTCTTGTCACCCAGGCTGGAGTGCACTGGCGTAATCTCGGTTCACTGCAACCTCCGCCTCCCAGGTACAAGTGATTCTCCTGCCTCAACCTCCTGAGTAGCTGGGATTATAGGCACGCGCCACCATGCCTAGCTAATTTTTGTATTTTAGTAGAGATAGGGTTTCACCGTGTTGGCCAGGTTGGTCTCGAACTGCTGACCTCAGGTGATGCATCGGCCTCCGTCTCCCAAAGGGCTAGAATTACAGGTGTGAGCCACCGTGCCCGGCCCCCATTGTTTTTTCTCCCAGAACTCACTCCAATTTAGGCACCTGCCTGGCAGAAGGAGCGATGTGGAGCAGCATCGAGGAGGAAAGTGGGGACGTTCCCAGCTTTGAGGTTCAAGGGGTAAGATGCAGAAGAGTGCTTGTTGAGTGAGTTTTCTTCCTGCAAAAAGGGAAACAAAACAAGGGAAACATTCTAAGCCAGAGGGAGGAGGTCGAGAACAGAGTGGGGAGAAGGAGCTGATGAAGGTCTCTAGGGAAAGGCCGGGTGGGTTGCTATGCTGCTCAGGTAGGCGCTGAGTATGGGATTGGGGAGATGGTGCCTTGAATGAGTTTGGGGATCTGAAAGTAGAGGTGACCTGGGCCCCAGCTCCTATCTGCAATCCTCAGCCATGCTAGCAGAGATGGCAGGGGGAGATACACCGCCGCAGGACACTCTCCTGTATGTTGTTACATCTCCAAAGTAGCACGGAGGAAGAGCTGAATGAGTGTGTGTACAGGAGAAGATCAGAAAAGTGAGCTGGGACCCACACCGGAAAGGCTCTCAGGGCTGCACGGTAAGGAGCAAATGGTGCAGAGAACTCAGCGCTGGTCCACAGACACCTTCACCAGCACCATTGTTGCAGTGAGGGGGTCACAGCCTAGCAAGGACTCACTACATAAGCAACCCGAAATACAGTGCCCCGCCCCCCAGGAAGCAAGGAAAGGTTCTTTACTAAGGTACAGCAAAGATCCCCCAGGAAGGAACATAGGAGAAGAGATCTTAACTGGCTGAAGACCCTCTCAAATGGCAAGTTTATCTTGAATTAGCTAGAATTAATTTTCTACCTTCTGGTGGAAAGGTATGTGTATTAGGGAGGGAGAGGGAGGTATTGAGACAAAAACCAAATTCAATCACAGAGTAACTAAAACTGACATTTCTTGTCCACCTGCATTTCACTTTTTTTTTTTTTTTTAGACAGACTCTTGCTCTGTCACCTAGCCTGGAGTGTAGTGGTGCCATCTCGGCTCACTGCAACCTCTGACTCCCGGGTTCAAGTGATTCTCCTGCCTCAGCCTCCTGAGCAGCTGGGATTACAACCTGTGTCACTATATCCAGCTAATTTTTTCTTCTTTTTTTTAGTAGAGACGGGGTTTCACCATATTGGCCAGGCTGGTCTCGAACTCCTGTCCTCAGGTAACCTGCCCACCTCAGCCTCCCAAAGCGCTGGGATTACAGGCATGAGCCATTGCACCCAGCTGCCCACCTGAATTTTAGAGACTAACAAACTCAAAACCACCATGCACATTTTGCATCTTATGTCATTTCCAAGTTGATATATATCGGGGTTGGACCAATTTGTGCTCCCTTAATAAACACATCAGTGTGCCACTTCCCCACACCCACACCCGTATTTGGTGCCAACCTGAAAGGTACGCCTTTATTAAAAAAAAATAAAATAAGTTTATTTCTTTCTGACTGCACAACCAGTTACATCCACCACTCCATGGTATTATGAATTCTGTCCACAACGGCTCTTGGCACAGAAATGGGAAAAGAATATCACAGCAATTTTAATGAACAGCAAGTTCTTGGCTGGGAAAACAGTGTGGCTTATTGAGGGATGTTGTTCCCTTTGGCGGTTGTGAACATCATGTTCAAGGCAATATCCAAATGGAAACGACTCTATCAGAAGAAAGTGGGGAAGGGGTGTGGTGGGGTGGCCAGCAAAGCTCACTAAGGGCAGAACCCAGATGCTGGGGCCCCGAGGGCCCCAAAGATACCTCTGCCTGCCTGGCAGTCAGGCTGTCTTCCTCTTCCTCCTCTTCTCCAACAGACCCATATCCCCACCAACCATTGTCACCATCTCTCAGGCCCCTGGACAGCATCCTGGACATCAGCTCTAAGTCCTCTGTCACCTCTCTAAACATTTACCTCTTTCTTTTCACCAGTGCGTAGATTCTCAGCGCTGGAGGGAGACTCACAAATGGTCAAGTTCAACTACACAACAGATGCCAGTTGAAACTCCCTAGTGGCATATCAGTGATGGGGTGCTCACACCTCCCCAGCCCAGCCCACTCCATCCCTGAACCCCCTGACCATACAGAGTCCTTTTCCTAAGGACCTAGAAGCTCAGAGGAAAGCCCACATTCTCCCAGGGACACAGAGTGAGTAGGGTCCCTCTTCCACATGACAACCCTCGTTTCTTCGAGGACAGCATCCTACCCCCCAGTATGAGTTCCCCAGGGCTGCTGTACCAAATGGCCACAAGCTTGGTGGTATCAAACAACAGACATGTCTCCTTCTCACACAGTTCTGAGAAGGAGAGCCATCCAAAATAGAGGTGTGGGCAGGGTTGGTTCCTTCTGGAGGGTCTGAGAGAGAACCTGTCCCATGCCCGTCTCTGAGCTCCTGTAGCCACCTGCAGTCTCTGGCACTCCCGCCTTGCAGCTGCACCTCTCCAGTCTCTGCCTCTGCTTCCACAGTAGCTTCTCCTGTGTCTATGTCTTTTCCTCTTCTGCGTTTGGGACTCACCCAGATAATCCCAAATGATCTCATCTTAAGATCCTTAGCTTAATTGCATCTGCAAGAACTCCTTTTATCTTTTTCTTTCTTTTCTTTTCTTTTTTTTTTTTTTTTTTTTATTTGAGACAGAGTCTCACCCTGCCGCCCAGGCTGGAGTGCAATGGCACAATCTCAGCTCACTGTAACCTCCACCTGCCTCAGCCTCAAGGTTCAAGCAATTCTCCTGCCTCAGCCTCCCAAGTAGCCGGGATTACAAGAGTGTACCACCAAGCCTGGCTAATTTTTGTTTTTTGTTTTTTTTTTTGAGACGGAGTCTCGCTCTGTTGCCCAAGCTGGAGTGCAGTGGCCAGATCTCAGCTCACTGCAAGCTCCACCTCCCGGGTTTAAGCCATTCTCCTGCCTCAGCCTCCCAAGTAGCTGGGACTACAGGCGCCCGCCACCTCGCCCGGCTAGTTTTTTGTATTTTTTAGTAGAGATGGGGTTTCACCGTGTTAGCCAGGATGGTCTCGATCTCCTGACCTCGTGATCCGCCCGTCTCGGCCTCCCAAAGTGCTGGGATTACAGGCTTGAGCCACCGCGCCCGGCCTAATTTTTGTATTTTTAGTAGAGATGGGGTTTCATCATGTTGGCCAGGCTGGTC
Source organism: Rhinopithecus roxellana (assembly GCF_007565055.1). Taxonomy (NCBI): domain Eukaryota; kingdom Metazoa; phylum Chordata; class Mammalia; order Primates; family Cercopithecidae; genus Rhinopithecus; species Rhinopithecus roxellana. The sequence goes on along the minus strand of NC_044561.1, from coordinate 111,486,570 downwards.
TCAAACTCCTGACCTCAGGCTATCTACCTGCCTTGGCCTCCCAAAGTGCTAGGATTACAGGTTTGAGCCACCATTCCTGGCCATTCCTTTTTCAAAAAAAAAAAAAAAAGCTACATTCACAAGTTCTCAGTGGACATATCTTTTGGGGCAACATCATTCAACTCAATGCACCCCCTAAGTTTTTTATGCTTCCGACAGAATGGTCTCGGTCCTTCTGCCGTTCCTCAGACGGTGACATGTCAAGGCTGCTCTATTCCCATTGGTACTGATGTGATGCACCTAATTGCCCCAAACACCAGCAGACATACCTCCATCTCTCCCACCAAAATGTCACACAAACACTTGCCAAGAGCCAGCTGAAGTTTCAAAACACTATCAAATTTCCTTGAGCTACAAGGAGCAGCATTAAGAAAAGACAGCACTCAGGCCCACTTAGTTCTGCCCTGGACTGTGGTGAGGTTTTCTGCTAGTCTGAGCCTCGGTTTCCTTGTCTGAAACATGGGGACAGTCATACCTAACTCATACATCAATGCTCCAAGCTCTCGAATAATCTTGTCTCACCTTAGGCCTCAGATTCCTCTGAGCAAAGCCCTTCCCAGTTCAGACTCCTTGTATTGTCCCCACCCCACTGCCTCTGCCCTTTCAAGACCCGTAGCCCCTTCCTGGGCTATAGCTGCTGTAGTGTCCTGGTTACGGTGCTACTGATTGAAGAAGCAGAGGCCCAGGCAAGCTCATACTCACAAAGAGAGGCTGGTCCAAGACCAGCAAACAAAGCACAGACGGCCTCATGGCCCAGTGTAACTGCCTTCACCCCTACACCTACACCAATGCTTCCCAATCTTCTTCACGTTATGGCACACAGAGAATGTGATAAAATCCTTAAGGTTCACAGGGTACACAAATGAAGCTGTTCTGGTCCAAAGGTCCCAGCCTGGGGGCTCCACCCGCGCCAGACCTCCCCAGCCTTTCACCAAGGGCAGAGGGGATCTGTACCCCAGCATCTTTGGAACCCATCTGCCGTCCACCTTCAGGGCAAACACAGTGACCTGAGTGTCTGTGTCACCCAGTCCTCCAGAGGAGGAACTGGATTGGTCCTTTGCCAGCCTTGGACCTGAGTGCCCCCTCCCGGAGAGATTTCCCCAAAATTGATTGAGAGCCAGCGCAACAGAAAGAGTTAAGGAGTCGACTTAAGATGTAAAATTAGCATGTCTAGCAGTGCCTGCAGTTTCTGAGCTTTTTGTTTTTTGTTGAGACAGGGTCTCGCTCTGTCATCCAGGCTGGAGTGCAGCAACGTGATCACAGCTCACTGCAGCCTCAAACTTCTGAGCTCAAGTGATCCTCCCGCCTCAGGTTCCCAAAGTGCGGTGATGACAGGCATGAGCCACCGTACCTGGCCAGTTGCTAGGATTATCACTGCTGCTCTTCCTTAAGGAAGAAGGCAAGGGAAGTAAATGGCAGAGACATCGAAGACAACGTGCTGGATGCAGAATTCAGACATTGAAGAGGACAAAAGAAGACGTTTCTTCTTGGTCACTCTCATAACAGTTTCATTGGTCCTTAGGGTGGAGGAGTAGGGAATTACTACCAGAACAAGGAAGTTTACAGCTTCTTGTTTTCATAGTATACACCATGCTTAGGATACAGTCATTATGTTGAGCACCCACTAAGCCTTGGGCACTTTGCATGCATTATCCCCTCCCCCATATCAACCTCTCCTAGACCGTATACAGGTCACTGAGGGTGCAACCCTGAGCAAGGGAGGCCAGCCCTGCCCTCCGAGAGTTTCGCCTCTCAGGGAGCAGACCAAAAGGAGCAAATAAGCACACTGATAAGGCTGATATGGATTAAATGACTGTATCATGTATGGTTATCTATACTGTACACTATCTATTATTTATTTATATATATAGTTAGCATCCATGCAGCTAAAAATAATAACATAATAAAGCAGAGCAAGAGTATTGAGAATGCAAGGGATATAATTTTAGGTAAGATAGCAGGAAAGACCCCTCTGAGGAATGGATATTTGAACAGAGATCTAAAGGAGTGAAAGTGGGAGCCAAAGAGAGATCTGCAGGGAGAGCATGCCAGGTGGAGGGAACAGCAAATACAAAGGATCAGATTAGAATGTGCAGAAGAATTACTCAAGACAGTTTTTTTTAATGCAGATCCCTTGGCCCCTAGACTCAGAGATTCTGGTTCAGTAGATCTGGGAGGGACCCAGGAATGGGAATCTCCATTTTTATATCTCTCCAGTGATTCCGATGCAGGTGGTCCAATGACAACATTTTAAGAAAATACAGTTTTATATTTCTCCCGTGGCTTTGATCCTTGATCATTCTCAATGACTCTGTTCTGTGATTTTACAAAACCGAAAAGCTTTGGGGATTTAAGGTCTACACACCCTGAAGTCAGAGCCTAGTAGATCCTCCCAGCCCCTTCCGATACATCCACGCGCCCTTCAGCAATCAAGAGAGAAGATGACGCCCAGCCGGGGGATCTGGGGGGAGGGATCTTGGGGCTAGATGGGCTGTAACTGCTGGTGGGTGAAGGGTCTGAATGGTGTGTAAGCCAAATGCTCTGCCCCTCTCCTCAGGGCTCTACTTACCTATTTTGGGGCAAGATACAGGGATGGCAAATGTTCCTCCATTGGTCTACCGGTCTGACCCCCTAGCTTCCCCACTGTGCTCTGGAATAATGGCCGAGGCAGTCTGGGCTCTGGAGTCAGAGGGCTGGGTTCAAATCCCAGTTCCACCTCCTCTAAGCCACGTGACATAAGCAAGTGATTAAGCCTCTGAGCTCCAATGAATTTATCCAAAAAATAGAAATAAAGTAGTATCCATACCTTTGAGTTAGTATATGACACATAGAAAAGCTCTTAATAAAACCTCTCATCTGCAAAAGCATTCCAATAAAATTTCATTCTCAATGTGAATGGCATAACTAGTAAATCAAAATAAATTCAGTGTATGCACAAGCCCAGCCTAATATGGTAGCACATTTCACAAAACACAGTCCAACAATCAGGAAGTGGCCGGGAGCGATTCTAGTCTTTACTTGGATTCCTGAAAGAATGTCAAAGGATGTCATTACCCAACACAGTTCTTAAAATTCTATTTGCAGCCGGGCGTGGTGGCTCATGCCTGTAATGCCAGCACTTCGGGAGACCGAGGCGGGGGATCATCTGAGGTCAGGAGTTCGAGACTAGCCTGACCAATATGGTGAAACCCTATCTCTACTAAAAATATAAAAATTAGCGGGATGTGACGGCATGAAACTGTAGTCCCAGCTACTCTGGAGGCTGAGACAGGAAAATGGCTTGAACTCAGGAGGCGAAGGTTGCAGTGAGCTGAGATCATGCCACTACACTCCAGCCTGGGGAACAGAACGAGACCCCGTCTCAAAAAAACCAAATAAACAAAACTAAAAATTGTATTTGCATATCCTTTATTCTCTAATTTTCTCCCCCAACAGCTACCCAGTCACCCCCGAATCCTGCCATTTTCTCTCCCTCAGCCTCCAGTCCAAATGCTCTTTAGCTCTTACCATGCCAGCCCTTCACTTTTCCTCTCCCTCCTTCCTATTCACGCCTGCCTCTCTCTGTTGCGCAGCTTAACCTTTCAGATACAGTTTTCCAGTCCCCACTTTTCTGCCTCCCCACTCCATAATAATCATGACTGTCATTACAAATGTGGCACCTTTAGGGCTATAGGCGATAAAAAGTGGTGATATCAGTGAAACAATGAAGAAAGAGTTTAACCCCCAAGCACACAAGCCCACCCCTCAAAGGCCAATTCTGTGTGCTATGGCACATGCACGTATATGCACACATGCAGGGCACATCTGTGCCCTGCATGTGTGCCATAGCATATGCATGTGTAAATGCCATGTGATGCGGTGCACACATGTATATGCACACATGCAAGGCATATTTGTATACATGTGTGCTGTAGCACATGCATATGTGTGCACACATGCCATAAGCAAATGTAGGTTGCAGCACGTGCACGGGCATGCAAAGACATGTGCAGGCACATTTGAATGTGTGTGATATAGTGTGCACATATGTGTGTGCACACGCCCTGTGTAAATGGCATGTGCTGTAGTGCAGGCACACATGCCATACAAGCACCAGGGTTCTGTGGTCCAGACCTGGGGCAAACCATGAGTCCCAGGCCAAACAGCAGCCAAGCCAGGCCTCCCCACAGTCTGTCCTCCCTCCCACTTGCCTCAAGAAACAAAGACAGTTTATCAAGAACTCCCCAGTAAGCGGTTTTTTTAAGACCTTCAGCAGCAGCCGCTGGGCTGAGCTGAACGTCTCACTTTATTAGTGAGTTTGGCCTTGGGTGTCTGGCTGTTTGATCAATCCTGCCGGGGGTCAGTGATATTTCCTCCCGGCCCTCCCGCCCCTGCCCCTGCCCCTCTGCCGCACCTGATGAACAGCTCGCCCCTGGACCGCTGATCACCTATTGATTTTCCAGCCCGAGGCTACATCCGCCGCCAGCTGCCATCTCCAGCCCTGTCACCGGGACCACTTGGTGACTAACTGATCCCCCGAGCCCCTCCCACCCCCGCCCCTCACTGCACACCCGGCTCCCCGACTCATGGCCCAACCTGCCCTTCCCGCTTTGTCTGTGCCCAGTTCCTACCCTCTCTATCAGGGCTCAGTGCTGGCACCCAGGACACCAAGATCAAGGTCTTTTCCCAGTGACTCCCCAGCTGACTTTGATGCCCGGCTGCATGACCTTGGACAAGTCACTTTATCTCCTTGTGCCTCAGTTTCCTCATATGTAAAACTGGGGCAATATTGGAACCTACCCATCACGTTTATAAGGCAGCAGTTTCCACAGTGTATTGCGGGTACCCCTGGGGTCTCTGAGACCTTTTCAGGTGGTTCATAAGAGTCAGAATAATATTGACAGTAATACTAAGATGTTATTTGTGGGGGTTTTTTGCTCTCAATGAAAGCTTTTTAAAACTCCCAGTGGAATATTACAGACGATACGTGACATGTGATATCTCAAAAACTTGCAGAAGCAGATATAAAAATCGAACTTTCTATTAAGACTGACATTATAGAGATCTGCAAAAATATAAAACAAAGCCACACTTCCTTCTCCTTAAATGTTGTGTGTTGTGAAATATAGTTATTTCTCACAGGAATATATTATGTATGCTCACATGTAGTGTATTATTGCTATTTTAAATAAATTATAAAGAAATATAATTAAAATTTCTGTTTTGGCTCCTAAAATGATAATTAGTGATAGATACAACTCATATGAACAAGAGCTTTGAGATCCTGGATCATTCTTAGAGTGTAAAGGGTTCCTGAAGCCAAAAAGTCCGAAAACTGCTGGTAGAAGATGCTAGCACCATGCCTGGTTCATGTAAGCACTCAGTAAATTGCGATGATTTGGAGATACTATCATTGGGAGTGACAGTGATTTCTCCAGTCAAGCTGGGGAGAGGATTTGGGGGCGCAGATTTGGGGAGGCTGCCCCTGATTAGGGACATAGTCCCTTTACCCAAATGGCACAAAGGTGAGATCCCCTCTGCCAGCTCCAAGCAGCCCCCTCCCCTGGCACTCACTGTCAGCTTGGAGTGTTCAAAGCTATGGCCAAGGGAAAGGAGCACCTGACTGACCTTGGCTCTAGCAGCTGGGATTGGCTGCACCTCGAGATACACCTCCCTCAAAATTGCTCAGAGGGAGGCAGTTGGTGCAAAGAAGGAAGAGGCTAGAGGAGGAGATGTAACAATAGCTACTCCTCGATTAGCCTTACCATGTATCAGGCATCATTGTAAGCACTTTAGAAAAGTTAAGTCATTTGATCCCTGCAACAATCTTAGATGGTTGTTTAAGAATGTACCTGCGATGATTCTGTTATAATCAGGTATGGGAGGACGACAGACACAGAGTCATCTGCCTGAAAGGAAGATTGTATTACTTACAGTTTCCAAGAGGAGGGGACACCATTCAGGGCCACCTGGGGAAGCGCCAGGTTGGGTCAGGAGGCAGAATGAACAAGGGAAAAGCACGGACAAAAGCCTTTATTGTGGCTTTCATGGGAAAGGAACAGGCGAGGCAAGGTTCGAGGTTTAAATTAAGATTGGCTAGTTTTAATCTTAGTTTACAGTCCAGGCTATAGTGGTCATTCCTAATGATCTGGTACGTGGCCCTGGAGTGATTTAGGGCAGGGGGAATATTGGCCTGGTGTTTGAGAGTTTTATAAAGGGGATGTTAGCGGATATGGGCTTTGGACAGGTTGGTATGCATATGAAAGGCAAGTATGTAGGCCAGGCACGGTGGCTCATGTCTGTAATCTCAGCACTTTGGGAGGCCAAGACAGGCGGACCACCTGAGGTCAGGAGTTCAAGACCAGCTTGGCCAACATGGTGAAACCCTGTCTCCACTAAAAATACAAAAATTAGCCGGGCATGATGGCGGGTGCCTATAATCCTAGCTACTCGGGAGGCTGAGGCAGGAGAATCACTTGAACCTGGGAGGCGGAAGTTACAGTGAGCCAAGATTGTGCCATTGCATTCCAGCCTGGGCAACAGACCAAGACTCCATCAAAAAAAAAAAAAAAAAAAAAAAAAAAAAAAAAAAAAAGGCAAACTTGCCGGCAAGTTGTTCACTCTAAGAATTAGTTAGCTTCCCTAGGGGCAGTCCCTCCCTGGGTTCATCAGACTCCAAGATGTCAAAGCATCATAAAACACACAAAAATAAACTATTACTATCTTTATTGTACAGATGAGGAAATTGAGGTAGGAGGCTAAGGGTCATGCCAAGGTCACACAGTTGGTGAGTGGTAGCAGCAGGACTTGAACCCAGGCACTGCCATTCCACAGGCCAAGCCCTTCACCACCATGCCACATTGCCTTGTGCCAGGCCTGCTTCCAGACCAGGGGCTGCTCACTGGATGGTCTCCAATGGACCAGCACCTGGAATGAGATGGGGCCAGGACTTGAGACTGTGGCCTCATGGTCTTAGCACAGACGGGCACAGCTCTGGGATCAAGCTGTAGCTGCAAGCACCATGCCCTGGGGCAAGGCTCCTTGGTAGGTGCCTGGCCTCCTGTTCCCAGGGCCACTCCCCAGGTACTCTGGCCACTTAAGCCTGCAGGAGGAATGTCTGCAATGAACAAAAATGCAGAAATGGAGTGACCTGGGATAGTCTGAGCATCCCAATGGCCCCTCAGATTTACCATGGCCCATCTGCTCCTCCTGGCAGGCCCTTGGGTCTGCAAGAGCCCTGATGGTGGAGAGGGGGCTGCGCGGGTGGCCCCCTCCTGAGGGCTGGTTTTTGACCCCTCCCCTGCACCCACCCCAACTCCGCTCTGAAGGACCCTGGCAAGCCAGGTCTATTATTAGAACTCCATAAAGGTTTGCTGGTGTTATTTAATTTTTGTCGTTGCTTTTTGTTATCATGAACTGGGCCTGTAAAATGGAGAGGTTCATGCCTTCCTTGGTGAAGTGGCCAAGATTTAAAGACGTGGTGGGTACAGTACAGCTTTTTGCAACGTGGACAGAGAAGGAGACACCGTCACGGGAGGTGCAGGGGCTCTTTTCACTCCGAGGCGTTCAGGCCGGGACCGAGCTGCTGGGGGCGCGCCCGGTGTGCAGGCAGTTAGCTCGCACCGGGCAAGACACGGGTCTGACCCCTCCTCCCTGCACTCACTCCCTCCCTGGGCGCCAACAGGACCCGGAGCAGTTCAAGGGCGTCCTGGCTGCTCAAACGCCGGGCTCCAGCGCCGCCTGCCGGCCGCCGTGTGCAGCGCCGACCCGGAGGTTCCCGCCGTCTCGGCCTGCGCTGGGGACGCGCAGGGCACCCGGTTCCAGGAATCCCGGTGGGGTCCGGCCTTGTTGGCCGCAGGCAACGCGGCTCTGCAGGACGGGCCGCCGCCGAGGGCATAGGCAAGCTTCGGGATGTGGACCCTGCCTGCGCCCGCTGCATCCGTTTTGGGCAAGACTGTGGCTTTTTGAGCCTCAGTCACTCCTTGCGGAGGACGAACAGGCTGGGAATTCGTCTTCTCCCACTGCAGCGTCCCTGCAACCTCGTTCTCGACGACGTCCCAGCCTCCCTTCTGGTCCAGTCCCACCCCCAACCTTCCTCCTACCCTACTCGCTGGACACTTCCCGCAATTCCAAATCCCGGCGTGTGGCTCATCCACGTGAAAACCCTTCAGAGTTTCTGGTTGTTGCATAAAACATTGCTTTCATATTAAAACGAACATGGACTCTGGGAGGCCGAGGCTGGACGATCCCCTGGGCCCAGGATTTGAAGGTTACAGTGAGTCATGATCCCCACTGCACTCCAGCCTGGGCAACAGAGCGAGAGTCTATGTAAGGGGAAAAAAAAAATTAAAAGTAAATAAAACTAACATGGATCAGACAGAATGAAATTGAGAGAATGCGGAGCTGCCCAGCTCAGAGCCACCAAGCCCCTAGGAATCACAGGGGAAGGAGGCCCCCAGAGTTCCTGGCAAGCCAGCCAAGAGGAGGCCCATTCTCCCAGGGAAACAGCATTGTCAAGGTGGGCTCTGTCTCCAAATCAAGCTCCAGAAGCCAGGTCAGGAATTGGGACAGGGCACAGGAGGGATGGCTTGTCTATGCTCCTGCATGTCTGGGCCTCAGCTGACAGTGATCCAGAAGGCTGGGCCCTGGAAGAGCTGGGCCAGAGGACCCACTTCTGAGATGGCATCATGGACCAGAGCCCATGAGTGGCCTCTCCAGCATCCTGGTATCAGGTAGCTGGCTTGCTCCAGTGACAGTGTCCCAGCAAGCCAGGCAGGAGCTGCATGGCCTTTCATGACCCAGCCTCAGAAGTCACAGCACATCACTTCACACAACCCTGGGTCAAAACAACCAGCAGCCTGGCCAGATTCATGAGAGGGACATAGACCCCACCACTGCATGGGAGGCATGTCAAAGAATCTATGGGGAGAGGGGGGAGGCACGGCACCAGTCCATCTATTTTTTTAAAAGACAGGGTCTCGCTGTGTTGACCAGGCTGACATGCAGTGGTACAACCGATCACAGCTCACTGCAGCCTCAAACTCCTGGGCTCAAGTGACCTTCCTGCCTCAACCTCATGAGTGGCTAGGACTAGAGACACACATACCACACCTGGCTAATTTTTTAAATTATTATTATTTTTTGTATAGACAGGGCCTATGTTGCCCAGGCTGATCTCAAACTCCTGGCCTCAACCTTCCAAAGTGCTAGGATTATATGCATGAGTCACCATGCCCAGCTCCATCTAGAAACTATGGTTGTGTGGCCTAGGGAACGTGTCACCTGGTTAAGGTATTGCCTATGTTTCACTTCCAAACTCAAGTGCTTCCTCCGGAAATGGCACTGGTCCCTCCATCCCCACTGGATGAAAGGTGGCCAAGACAGACCTCCCTGAACCAGCTGCAACAGCTGGGGGCCATGAGAGGATGAGGCCATGGAAAGGGGACACTGCAGGAGATGGCCGAAAAAGCCACATTATTTGCCTCAACTGTCATTTCTTAAATCCAGACACTTACAGGGAAGGGAGGGGAAGTGAAGGATGCATAGGGAATAATGGGGAGATCAAGGCACTGGGAGAAGAGTTCTTATAGTGCTCTGCCCTTCCATATCTGCTCTGCCAGGTTGTCAGAAGCAAGGGACCAGAAACACGGTCCACCTCCCCTGAGCTCATTGCCAGTTGTGGACAGCAGTGTGGGGACTCACTGCCTCCATGTGGCCAGCAGAGGGCAGCACAGCACTGCTCTGCTGCGTCAGATGCCCGGCAGCTTGGCAGGGCTAGTCCGGAGACTCAGGACTCAACAGGACCAGACTCAGGACCCTCCACATCCCTGGCTAAGGATGGGCTGCAGCCTGGATGTGGGTCATGTTTTAGCACGTGAGCTCCAGGGAAGCAGGGACTGTGCTGTGTATGAGTGGTCTCTGATTTGCAAGTGCTTCTGGGTGTGTCCAGTGTCAGTGAATTGTGTTGTGAAGGGCACGAAGGTGTCCATCAGATTGTTCCTGGGTGGTTCTGAGCAGTGTGTCCTGATGCCAACACTCACCTGGTGTCCAGCAGCTCCACGGGCCTTCCACTCACTGCTCCCCCTGAAAACTCCAGTGTCCTGAGCCCCAGGGCCAAGCGGGCCCCACTCCAGGCCTCTGTGCATCCCCACCTCCTGACATGGTCCTCCCCTCTGCTCAGATCCTGGTCACCTCTGGCCTCTGCACGTCTTGAGGTTGGGGGCCCTCATCACCACATCTGGTTCTTTCCAGGGGTGACTTCCTATCTCCCTTAAATAAAACGAGTCCTCCTTGAAGGAGATTCGGGGACCTGCACACCACGGCACCAGGGAGGCTGGGATGGGCATGGAGGGAGGGGCAGCAGGTCCCCTCTGTGACACACATGGAGGGAGCAGAGGCTCCTGTTTCCTGAGCAAACCCTGACCCAGCTCCTTTCTGGAATTTTACAATGCAGCTCCCTGTAGCACCTGTGCACATGGAAGGACAGGAGGGAGGGAGGCAGAGAGAAGGAGGGAAGGAAGGAAGGAAGGAAGGAAGGAAGGAAGGAAGGAAGGAAGGAAGGAAGGAAGGGAGGGAGGGAGGGAGGGAGGGAGGGAGGGAGGGAGGGAGGGAGGGAGGGAGGGAGGGAGGGAAGGAAGGAAGGTTGGTTTTATTATTACCCCATTGCACTGGTAAGGAAACTGAGTTGAAGAAAAAATTGTGTCTTGCCAAGGGTCACAAAGTTATCTAATTTTGAGTGTGGGGCTTAAACCAGGTCTCCTCCAGACCCAAAAGAGTATATCCTAAATGATCCCATGTGTATGAAATTCTAGAAAAGGCAAAGCTAGCCCACAGTGACAGAAAGCAGAATAGTGACGCCTGAGGCTGGGGGCAGTCGTGGTGGTCGTTGACTACAAAAGATCATGAGAAACTTTTTGGATGAATATGTTCTATATTTGATTTTGGTGGTCACTGTGGTTCACTGATTTGTCAAAACGTACTGACTACCCAATTAAATGAGTGCATTTATTATAGGTAAATTATACCTCATTAAAGATGGTCGTTTTTGAATTCGGGTCTTCTGACTCAGAGCTCAGTGCTCCCGTCCTCCCTATTCAGGTGATGCCCAGTTGTGGTGTCACTAATCTGGGTCCTGTGGCCTGTAAGGGTTATCCGCATACCCAAAGGGTGTCCAAATTCCATCTGTGCATGAACAAGATCAATCAAGAGAGGCTGTGAGGATGCAAAGCCCTTTTATCCTGATCCTGGCTGGGGCAACAGACTCATCAATTGGCAAAAATCCCATGTGAAAATTTAACTCTCATGCCTGTAATCCCAGCACTTTGGGAGGCTGAGGCGGGAAGATCGCTTGAGTCCAGGAGTTTGAGACCAGCCTGGGTAACATAGTGTGACCCCGCCTCTAAAAAAAAAATTTAACTCCATCTATGCCCACTAAGAACAGGGTCAGGCATCATCACAGTTCAGGAGAAGTGACCTTGGTTTATTAATCTGGGGACAGGAAACCTACCCTGTCTCCTAGAAGCTGAGTTCCCACGACCCCATCACCACTGGATCAGGAAATCGCCCCAGAATCTGCCCTCCTTCTGAGTCTGCAACTGAAGTCGGGAAGACCGAGGGTGATTTAGAACATCCTTCTCCAAGCAATGGAAAGCTTGGAGTAAGACTTAACATTGAACAAGTTCTCTGGTGGCCTCTTCCAGTTTGCATACTGCCTCACTAACCTGGCCCAGATTTCTGCCTCCTACCAGGCAATCTTTGGAAAACCATATACCAGTGCTAATTAAACTGGTTCTAAATGATCAGCAAGCCCAAGAGAGGAGGGAGCCACATCTGGGTGTAGCAAACACAGCTAAATCTACATGTTCCTCAGATGGCAAAAGCTCATCAAAGGATCTTTAAAGCCTTGGCGTATCCAGTTCTCTTTTGCCTCCTGAAGGCCAAAGGCTCAGAAGCACAGGGCCAAGTGCCGAAGTGGAGGGAACAAGAGTCCCTATGGACTGAGAGCATAAATTCCATCCTAAGGATACTGATCAGCAGGAAGGACTTAAATGATGCCGTCTGTCCTACTGGTTCCTGCCTTGGAAGTGTGAAGGCGCTCTGCCCAGATAAATCCCATAAGCTACCATCCATTTTAGTAGCCTATTTAATCATAAACTGGGGAGGGCTTCTCCAGTGAGTTCCTTCGCCTCTACTGAAAGGGGCCGCAGGGCTGCATGCCTTTGACTCTTTGGTGATTAGACAAGCTCTGTGGCTGTTGCTGGCTTTCAGACTGCCGGTGAAAATTAACTGTACCGTGGGGCATGTAGAATAAACATGAGTTAAAAGGTGTCCCAAGGAGATCATGTATGAGTAAAAATGCGCTGTGATACGGAAAGAAAGCATCAAAATGTCTCATGTTGCTGGCCGACTCACTCCATCCAGGGTAGAAGTGGTTCCTGCCAGGATATGAGCTTGGAGGTGGGAGGCAGGCTCCTGAAGCCAACTCCACAACCTCCTGCCTCCCGGGGCCACTGGTGAGCAGGTCTAAAACCTTAGACAAGAAGGGCTATGTGTCCTAAAATCCACGTCTCTTCCAGATGAACACTTGTTCTCCCCATCTTGTTTTATTTCATTTTACATTTTCTTTTATTGCCAATCCTTGTTTCCTACCCCTACCACCACAGGCAACGCTTCCAATGCACATCGTATTTGTACACACATTTGCAGTCGTATTGATTTTGTGTGCATGTAGGTAGTCTTAGTCTCCGTGAACAGGACTACCACATCAGTTTCTTTCTTTTCTTTTTTTTTTTTTTTTTTTTTTTTTGTGAGACGGACTCTAGCTCTGTTACCAGGCTGGAGTGCAGTGGCACAATCTTGGCTGACTGCAACCTCAGCCTCCCAGGTTCAAATGATTCTCCTGACTCAGCTTCCCGAGTAACTGGGACTACAGGTGCACACCACCAAGCCCAGCTAATTTTTGTATTTTTAGTAGGGACGGGGTTTCACCATGTTGGCCAGAATGGTCTCATCCTCTTGACCTTGTGATCTGCCAGCTTCGGCCTCCCAAAGTGCTGGGATTACAGCAGTTTCTTAATTCTTCCACTCAGCTATTTCTCAGGTCTGTGTTCTATGAACCTGCTCTGTACTTATCCACAGTGTCATCCAATACGTTGTCGCTGCACACCTCCCAGGGATGGACATTAATCCCCACCCCATCCATCACACCAGTAAGCATCCTTACACGTGTCTCCTAAGGACCCAGGTAAGAATTCTGTTGGGAACACACCCCCAGAAGCAGAGTTTCTGGGCTGTGGGGCAGGAACACACTTTACTGGATAAGTAGTCCCAGGTGGCTCTCCAGGACTGCCGCACCAGCTGCGCACAGAGGCCACCACATCTCCATCCACCACCTTTCCAGTTTATTGGTAATCTCCTGAGTGCAGAGTGATGTGTAATTATTGCTTTAGCTTGTGTTTTTCTGATGACTCACTCTGAGTACCTCTTCGGTGGCTTGGTGGAGTTCTGGGTCTGCCTGTACACACTGCCTTCCATTCCCTTTGCCCATTTTTTCCTGCTGGGGTTGTCTTTTCACTGGTGATTTATAGGAGCTCCTTGTGCATTCTTGACATTTAATCCTTTGTTTGAAATACCTTCCCCCAGCTCCCACACCTACAGGTAGGCCTTTTGCCAACCACTAAAGCGAATTAAGCATAACAAGAAATGAAGAGGCCGGACACAGTGGCTCACGCCTGTAATCCCAGCACTTTGGGAGGCCGAGGCAGGCGGATCATGAGGTCAGGAGATTGAGACCACGATGAAACCCCGTCTCTACTAAAAAATACAAAAAATTAGCTGGGCACGGTGGCGGGCGCCTGTAGTCCCAGCTACTCAGGAGGCTGAGGCAGGAGAATGGCGTGAACCTGGGAGGCAGAGCTTGCAGTGAGCCGAGATCACGCCACTGCACTCCAGCGTGGGTGACAGAGCAAGACTCTGTCTCAAAAAAAAAAAAAAAAGAAATGAAGAAAAGGGGGGCAAAGGAAGTAAAATAAAATGGGAAGTCAACTGTTGAGTTTTAAACTAATACACTAAAGCGGAAGATGAAAATCACAGAAAAGGCCATAGTGGCTCACACCGGTAATCCCAGCTCTTTGGGTGGCCGAGGTGGGTGGATCACTAGAGCTCAGGAGTTCGAGACCAGCCTGTGCAACACCAAGAAACCCCATCTTTACAAAAATACAAAAATTAGCCAGGCGTGGTGGCGCACGCCTGTGGTCCCAGCTACCAGGGAAGCTGAGGTAGGAGGATCACTTGAGCCCAGGAGGCCGAGGCGGCAGTGAGCCCATATTGCACCACTGCACTCCAGCCTGGGTGACAGAGCTAGACTCTGTATCAAAACAAAACAAAAAGAAACAAAAGAAGATCACAGAAGAAAATATTCATAGAACCACAACAACGAAACTAAATAAGACTTTTTGTACCTAAATGTCCAAAATATAAGTTAAACAAACAAGCAGAGCATAAAAAAGACCAAAACGTTAACATAAATGTCGAGGAAAAAATACTTTTGAAGAGCATTAAAAATCAACACAACTGCATTCTTAAAACTTCACGGTAAAAAGGAAAATAATGCAGAGGTCAGAGAGGTGGAGATTAAAGGGGCGAGGCACACCCATGAGGAAAAACAAAGAACAGCAAAGAAAAAACACAGGGACAGCAGACACCAGGCAAACTGAAGACCGCACCTGAAAACAGAACAAGCCTAAAATGCGGGGAAGAAAAGTAACCAAGAGAAAAAGGCTAAAATAAATAGCCTAGGGTGAGCTGGTAAGGCCTTATCAGCCAGCTCCTGCTCTCCTGGGGTCTGGGGCGATGCAGAGGCTCATGGCAGTGGTGGGGACGCAGGAAGGATCTCAGGTGACCTTTGGGTCCTATATGGGTCCGCCCATCAGGTTGAGACCAGCAAAGAGCCCAGCTAGGACATTCGTACTTGGAGCCACTGATGAGGCCATGGTCAAGAAGCCATGGGCTGGGTGTTCACCTGACTACGGAGATCCTGGGGTATTAAATCCTGAACCCGTACCCTGTGCTGGTCGTTCAGCTGGCTACAGAGATGCTGGGGTATTAAATCCTGTACATGCACCACTCCTCCCTTGTGAACCTCCCAGCCTCCCTAGCCTGCTCATTGCCTTCAGGAGAACCCACAAGTGGGAGTGGTGGCCACGTGTGCCAGAGGGCCTGGGGGAACACTGCGCTGGGAATCTCTTTGGCCACACTTAAGCAGGCAAGGAGACACCCTGTTCCAGCAAGTCCAATGCCACCCAAGAGTACAAAAGGCAACATCGCCAGGATTCACCAGGGACGTCAGCCTGTCATCCTTGCTTGCTGGAGGGAGCAATGACTGTGAGGACTCAGGGACAAGCCCTCTCCAGACCGCCTGCCACGCAAACTCCACCTGGTCATCCACAGTAGCCAGCTGTTGGTGCAATTATTTGATTGGCTATTTCCAGTTCCAATGACTCAGAAAAAAAGAAGAAAAAAAAAAACAGATTTAACTGACAAGAAATCCAGAGTTCCATCATCCTATTTCATCACAAATTAGAAGGCTAAGGAGAAAATCCAGATGAATCATTGCAGAGCGGAAAATATCTGATCTTATCTTGAGGTGAAGAAGGGATATGGGGCTGAGACCTGCCAACTCGAATTCTTCCAGGGGATAGAAATGTCCCCCAGCAATGCCAAAGTTCACTTGAAACCCAGGTGGGTGCTTGGCAGTTCAGATCCACTTCCCAGAACGATGATCTTGGTGCTGATGCTGCCAGATGCCCTGCATGGCCCACTCAGCCACAACCCAGTAGTTCCCAGACTTGAGAATTACATCAGTTTTTGTTTCATCATTTTGAATTGGTTTTTAATTGGGTGACAGATGAATGACTGTTGACTGTTTTCCAAAGAAAACATTAAAAAAGAAAACCATCTACTATCACCATCATTTCCTAAAAGCATCTTAGCACCAAGAAGACTAAAGGATGGCAGGGCACGGTGGCTCATGCCTGTAATCCCAGCACTTTGGGAGGCCAAGGCGGGCGGATCACTTGAGGTCAGGAGTTTGAGACCAGCCTGGCCAACACACTGAAGCCCCGTCTCCACTAAAAATACAAAAATTAGCTGGGTGTGGTGGCAGGTGCCTGTAATCCCAGCTACTCTGGAGACTGAGGCAGGAGAATCACTTGAACCCTGGAAGTGGGGGCTGCAGTGAGCTGAGATCATGCCATTGCACTCTAGCCTGGGTGACAGAGCAAGACTCTGACTCAAAATAAATAAATAAATAACACTAAAGGATGGTCTTTTATAGAGAATGAACTTAAGCTTTATAAAATGCTCATTACTACACATTACTCATTTTTGCAGGACTCAGGAAAATTCATAGTGGGCTGACATTGATGCCTGCTGCCACAACCTGCCTGGGGTTGAATCCCAGCCCCGCAGGTCTGTGTTCTGGGGAAACACGTAAGGGGGATTGGGCTGGGGTCTAAGCACACTTGTGAAGAAACAATTTATCAGCTTTCACTCAGACCTGATGCTCTGATCTCCCCGGCGGGGGCTATCTGTCCACTGGGCTGCATGTCGTCACATCTTCAACTCCTGTCCCCAGGATTCCCAAGTCCACCACTTCATCAGAACCACCCGAGATGGGGCTTTTACAACTTACAGCTTCCCAGGCCTCACTGCCAGACATCCAGTCTTGTGGCTCCAGGATGGAGTCTCATGGTTTTCCAGATTTAGGCCCCTTGGCCTGAGCTTCCCTCCCCCAGCCACTCAACCCTCTGTCTGGTCAGCAGCAGACATCCTTGCTCAGACTAGGAGATGTGTCAGCCACACGCTGTCAGCGCCGGGCCCTGAAAAACAGAGCTGAGGGCAGGCAAGGAGACACCCTGTTCCAGCAAGCCCCTGGAAAACAGAGCTGAGGGCAGGGCTGGGGTGCTGGGGACAATCCAGGACTGAATGGCAGGGCCTGGCCCATGAAACTGGAGCAGCACTGGTAGCAGGCTGTGCTGACACCAGGACAAAACAGTGGAGATGGGAGCATGGAGCTGAGGCACTAAGCAGCTCTCCAAGTTCATGGCCCACGTGAAATGCTCAGCAGTGGGGTACAGCCAGGGAAGAACATGAGAGCGGTCTGTCCTTTCACCAGGAAGGCATCTTATCGTGGGGAAGTCTCTGTGGATACAGCCCTGGCCTTAACAACCCCTACTGGACCTCTGCCATCTCCTGCCACCCTGTCCTTCTTGCGCGCCCAGCTCCATCCTGGTCCACTCATCTGGTTATTTGTTGTCAAGAGTCTCCACCTCATTCCTGTGCCATGCACATGGCCTGAGTGCTCAACATTTGCTGGCTGGACCAAGTGGCGCGCTGGCTGAACCAGGGGCTCCCCATGACAACAACGTCCAACCCGTGGGGAAACCAGCTGTGGCAGAGAACTGGCATGGTCTCTGCAAGCCACCAACACAGAAAGCTGCCATCTCTGGGCCTACAGGGCACCACCGCCTCCATGCTTTCCAGTGCCAGCTTCTCTCTGCCCTCTCACATGCTCCAAAGGGAAGACACAGCAATGCTGTGGGTAATTTCACTAGCAGTATCTGAAGACCGGTGTGGAGCCCAAGGGGACTAATTCTGTGGAACTACTAGTACTGTGAGGTACTAGGCCCTGCTGTCACATCTGTGGGCTGACAATGGGAATGGGGATACAGACCTGCAACAAAGTCAAAAGCTCTCATGTCTCTCCCCAAGGCCGGGCCCCACTCCCTGGCGAGCTGTGTGGTCCCAGCCTGCTGTTCACCACCACTGTAAAGGGGACTCCCCATGGGCCCAGGATTTTGCAGTTGCTTCAGACAGCAAGGACCTGTCCCACCCATCGCAGACTGTGATATAACACAGGACACAACACTGGGAGCTGTCCCCGGGGGAGCGCTGCCCTCTGAGAGGTGGAGGGACAGAGGGGAGGCATGTGCTCAGGATCAGGGGCCCGGGGTAGAGGCAGCATGCAGGGACGGGCTTGCCTCTGGGTGCTCCCTCCAGACAGTCTGGGCTCCCGGTGGGCTCTGGTCTCCAACCTGAGGGTGTGAACCCTGTACCTCCCCTTCCACCACCACATAAGCTTTGTAGGATCAGCCTCAGTCCTCAAGCCAAACTTGAAAAATAATGTTTCTGACCCCTCTACAGGGAGATCCCAATTGGAAATGGCAAGAATTAGCACCTCTTTGGGACTTCTTTTAATGTCCCACAGTTTACTCTAATCAGGTCTTAAGGTCATTCAGTCACATCATCTTGCTTTAGGGGGCTTCCTGTGTCCCTGAGATCCCAAAGCTGCTGTATGCCACAGCATTAAGTTTCTTAGCTAACGTCAGGCCCTCACTCCGAACAATTCATTAGAACATCTTAACATATAGACCATGAGAACCAGCTGTGGGAGGGAATACATTTACTTTAGGTATAAAGGTTTACTATTATTAACAAGTTATCACTATTATTTACATGTTTATAAAATGGAAATAAAAATGACATACACATTTGGTGCCAAAAGTGGCACATCCAAACTAATATCAGTACAAAAATAAATTTTCAAGCTATGTGTTTTTAAAATAAAGGTCATTGAAACAGTAAGGGGGAAAATATCTGCATCTGGCATGTGTTGAAACGCAATCATCATCACAGCAAAGCAGCCCTGGGGCAACAAAACCAGCGCCTGCTGGAAGACCCACCCCCGCGTGCTCTTGGAAGACCCACCCCCGCGTGCTCTTGCAAGATGCCAAGCAAACAAACAAAATAACAAATACGCCAGTTATGTTCCTGAGCTACAGAAGTTTAGGGCGTCTAAACTGTTGTGAATTCCTGCTAAAGAGGAGAGCCTGTGGGATCTGAGCTGATGAACTCTCCTGAGTGCTCAGCTAGTGTGGCACCAGGACCTGGCACTGCACTGAGAAGACGCTAAGCCCACTTGTGAAACAGAAATCCTCAGCTAACACAAAACAGCACACAAGTCCTCTCTGTCAATCACCAATCCCTTGCAAATCTCCTAGCTGCAGACAAACAGGGACAAGGGCTGAGGACAGACAGAAGTCACTGGGTTTGGGAGCCCCTGTGCCCATCAGACATGCCTCTTGGTGGTTTCGGCAGAGATCCCCGATGTTTCGTTCCTTCGTAGATACACACTTGTTCACAAACTTGGCAGCGGACCTCATTGGTTAACACAGCCGTGGCCCCAGCAGGGAAAGCAAAACCAGCCCAGCAAACCATTCCTCTGTCCACCTCACATGGTATTTCAGCCTTCACTTTCCTCCTTGTTTCCCATAGAGCTGGGCCAGGACTGCGTGCCTGCTGGAAGTGGCATGCTGGGTTAGTGAGCGTGCTGAGTGAGTCAACTCCCACTCTGCCCGCTGCAGCACAGAAGGATGTCTGCCCATGCACAGAGTCCTCCAGGATCCCAGCAAGGATGCAAATGCTGTGGGCAGTAGGAAGAAAGGGCTAATGAACAGGCCGCAGCCCCCTTCAGAGCAACCAAACATTCTACAGGAGCTGGTGCCAGCTCACCCCACCTGGAGCCAGGGGCAGCAGCATGGAGGAGAGGACACCAGCAGTCCCTGCAGCTGCGGCCGTGGGCTCCTCTCACTGGTCCTGGACCTTGGCCCTTTTGGCTTTCAGGGACAGGTGCTGCAAGAGAAGAGAAGACACTCCAGTTGGGGTTGATTAGACAAAGAAACCAGACTGCAACGTACTCCCCATATGAATGACCACATCAAATCTTCCATCTGGTCCACACCTTCCCAGTAAATGCTGTTCACAAAATAGCGTGGAAGGAAAAAGCCCAAGTGGCCAATGAAGAAGCAGACCTTAAGTCAGCCGCCAGCAACCCGAGGCCCAAGCCACAGTGGCTGAAGCTGGTTATATAGGGCTCTGCAGAAGCTGTGAAGGCAAGGTTTTCTTTTTGAAACACAGCTCTCCTTCTGCCCCAGTCTAGAGGACAGCACCGCAGCCAGACACCTGTGCTCAGGAGACTGGGCTCAGGCTGGAAGTGACCTCAAATCTCCAGGAAGTTCCTGACAACAATCAAGAAAAAGTATCTTCTCTTTTGGAACAAGGAAGTCAATTTACCAAGCGTCTCAACATGTCAGGTACCCATGGAGTACCTGGCTCAAGGATGGAGATAAAGACACGGCCTCTGCCCACATGGAGGGTACAAGCTCGCTGGGAAGACAGAAAGGACACCTCCTAGTGACACTTTTTTTTTCTCCCAGAAATGTCACTTTCTACCATTATGAATAACATGAAGCACAACATTATAATCATAGGCATCAGATAACAGGATTGGAAGATGAAGTATTTTTTACATTCTAAAGCAAAGCTGAAAGTGGCAGAAATCCTTAAATATGCCTTTGAGGCACAGTGTGTGAACACAAGCTTTTAATGAAAGACGTCCCTCCACTCATCAACCGGGATACACCCAACAGCCCATTACTAATCATCAATAACCAAGAGATCCCTGAGCTGTGCCACCCAACACACAGTGAGAGCCTCACACGAGAGTGCCCATCCCGCCTGCTCCGGGGCCGGTGTGCCCACTCCTTAGCACATCCATACGGCCTCACAACATCAAGCTGCATCGCCCCCAGAGAGAACTGCAGGCCCTGACAAAATGGAGGGCGTGAATGGAGACACAGCATACCAGCAGGTGTGACGTGAGAGACAACAGAGCGAACGGGACCCAGGTCTAAATGAGCTATGAGAACTCAGACTTTCTATCTGCTTACAGCTGAGGGAGGACCACTACAGACTCTTGCAAAGGCCACGTTAAAGGAGTTTTCCCTAATAATGAAGATATCTCTGAGAATAAGGAAAAATAATTTAAAAGCCAGAAGGCAAATCTCTGAATAGGCCACCCCATTCTTCCCCTGTCTAGCTGTAGGTCTTGCTGAATTTCTCTGAATTCTCTCCTCTCTACACATCACCTGATATAACCCCTACAGCTAATGTTAGACATCCACGGCCTTAGCTTGGGGATGGGAGATGACGCCATTGTGCCTGTGGGGCCATTTTTGGTGCTTGTTTCTGGGAAGAATGTTGAATATAAACAAAGCTGACTCTGAACCATTTCAGGCCTCCACACAGGGTGAGAGCAACATTCCGAAAAACAGCAGTGATGGAAAGTCTCCAAAGGTGCCAGGAACAGAGCTGCAAATGATCTGTGGGCTGTGGACGGTTGCGAGGCGCTGCACTGTGTTCAACAAAGGAACATCTACCGTACATGGGCAACCCCTGCAGATCTGGAGGCTCTCTGAGAAATCAATCTGCTTTGGACAAATTAATAGTAGAAGTGCCCTTGGACTATACAGTTAAGAAATAACACAAGTTTCTCTGTGGTTTGGGGACCATTGCCATACAATGAGGTTGTTGTACTAGGTGATTTCTATTTTTTTAGACAGAGTCTCGCTCTGTCGCCCAGGCTGGAGTGCAGTGGTGTGATCTCAGCTCACTGCAGCCTCCACCTCCTGGGTTCAAGTGATTCTCCTGCCTCAGCCTCCCAAGTAGCTGGGATTACAGGCATATGCCACCATGCCCGGCTAATTTTTGTATTTTCAGTAGAGACGGGGTTTCACCATGTTGGCCAGGCTGGTTTCGAACTCCTGGCCTCATGTGATCCGCCCACCTCAGCCTCTCAAAGTGCTGGGATTACAGGCATGAGCCACCGTGCTCAGCCGCACTAGGTGATTTCGAAAGGTCTGTCACAGCCTCTCTAAAAATACTCTGATGACAGTGGAGGTGATGGGCTTAAAAAAAAAAAGCCATTTGGAGAGAAGAGACAAATGCAGAAATCTGGGCTTGTCATTTTCTTCAAACTTCTGAAGCTATTTGCTCTTTAATTTTGTGGGTTTGACCTAAAGAAACTGGAATTTTGAGCTGAGAAGGGAAAATGACTCAGCTTCTGGGCTAATTCTGTTTCCAAGAGTCTAAATGAATCCAAGACAATTTCAGGCTTATCCTTCTCTGGCTGTCTGCATCTCCTTACTCGAACAGGCACTTTGACCACTGCACCATTCCTCTTTCAACCACTAGTTTACCTTTCTAATCCCTTCTCTTGGACTCCTGAAGTCTGCTGCTTTCCACCTGAGAGGTTTTGAAGGAAAAGACTTTCTTTCACCAGGTTTATTCTTATCAACCTAATTCAGCAAAGACAACACACTCTGCATTTTTATCAGTCCCTGCAGGCTGATGTGCTTTCTAGCTGAAGTATCTGAATTGGGATGTGTGAAGAACTATAAAGGTGTGACATGGTTTTTGTTTGATTAGATAAAAATTAAATATTATAAAATTTTGAGAGGACAATTTCCCTTGACTTTGCTGGAGTGGGAGAGATGGAGATTCTTCCATTTATAGGGTCACAAATTCAAATGTCTCCAAGAGTGGAGCAGGCAAGTAAGCAAGTGGGGCTGTGGCACCTGGCGATGTCACTGACGGCAGGCAGCCACCCCTAAGCCTGTGATGCCACCACGTGGGAACTCAGGCCTAGTGTTACCAGACTAAACATGTCTTTCAAGATAAAACAGAAATTCATGTTTAATATGAAATCTCCCAATTTTTAAATGTGGCAATCAGTTCAAATAATGCTTTGAAAACACTGTGTAGTCCAATTCTGGCCCTCATGGAGAAAAAGGTTTCAGACTTTCCCTTCTGCTGTAAACAACAGTAAACTTGGGCAAAATATGTAAACCAAGTATTTTTAGGCAACAAACAGCATGGGGCTGTAACCCTTTTTAAAAAGGAGCTGGGCGTGGTGGCTCACACCTGTAATCCCAGCACCTTGGGAGACCCAGGCGGCCAGATCACCTGAGGTCAGGAGTTCAAGACCAGCCTGGCCAATATGGCGAAACCCTGCCTATATTAAAAATACAAAAATTAGCCAGGTATGGTGGCGCGCACTTGTAATCCCAGCTATTAGGGAGGTTGAGGCGGGAGAATCACTTGAACCCAGGAAGCAGAGGTTGCAGTGAGCTGAGATTGTGTCACTGCATTCCAGCCAGGATGACAGAGCAAGACTCTGTCTCAAAAATAAATGAATAAAAATAAAGTGGGCATGGTGGCTCACACCTGTAATCCCAGCAATTTGGGAGACCAACGCAGGAGGACCACTTGAGCCCAGGTATTCGAGACTAGCCTGGGCAACACAGTGAAACCCCATCCCTAAAAAAAATTTTTTTAGTTAGCTCAGGCCAGGCCTGCTGGCTCATACCTGTAATCCCAGCACTTTAGGAGGCTCAGGTGGGTGGATCACTTGAGGCCAGGAGTTTGAAACCAGACTGGCCAACATGGTAAAACCATGTCTCTACTAAAAATACAAAAAAGAAAAACAAAGAAAAAGAAAAAAATGAGCCAGGTGTGGTGGCACACACCTGTAATCCCAGCTACACGGGGGCTAAGGCAGGAGAATCGCTTGAATCCAGGAAACGGAGGTTGCAGTGAGCCATGATCGCGCCATTGCACTCCAGCCTGGGCGACAGAGTGAGACTCTGTCTCAAAAGAAAAAAAAAAAAAAAAAAGAGAGAAATAGTTTGGAAGAACAAAAGGAGAAAAAGCGATACCTTTTTTTTTTTTTTCTTATGAGGTTAGGGGGATTTATTTTTAATTGCACTTCACTATGAATTAAACGCTAGAGTGCTTTCTCAGAATGTTTTGGGGATATGGTAATAGCCTTTCTACCCTATGCACCACTGGGAGGAACACACATAGGGCATTAAATTGGAGAAAAAGAGTACATTGAAAAACATGGAGAGGCTGCTAACAGGTGGCTGGGGCACAGGCTCCGTTCATTCCTACCGTTCCTTGTTGATAAAAGTGTGGAGCCAGTTCCAACAGCCAGGCCGATTCAATGGCAGTCACATCTCTCATGTAATACTTGGACGTCTGTATAACTTCGTTATAGATAACCCTGAAATGAGAAAGACACATGAGCTAATTTCACCCTCTTGTGATGACAGTCAGGATCCACAGTTAGACATGCTGTTTCCTTTAACAGGTTCTACTCCATGTGCCAGACACTGTGCTAAACACATGCATTTATGTCACTCACCAAAGCCTCAAGACCTAAGTGCTGGGTAATGGTGTGTCCATTTTTCAGATGAGACTCTAAATCCTAAATGACTTCTAGGACATCTCAGTTATCCGCGAAGGACCTTTCTGGATCCTGCATCTGCATTTACAGAACTCTGAACTGAGCCTAATGACTTTATTAGAAAATGCAGAAATAGAGGCAAAGGCTTGCCTGATTCTGAAAGAGGCTGGGAACTGACTGTAAAGAGACACAAAGAATTTCTAAAATGATAAAAACATCGTATAACTTATGTGGGTCCAGGTTACATGTATACACATTTGTCAAAACTCATCTTGCATTGTAAATAAATTATACCTTTATTTAAGGAAAAAAATGTTTCTGAGGCTCAGGTAATAGACAACCAAAGAGCCAAGAGCATAATATCCAGTCCCCAGATTTTAGGTGTGCATATGAGTAGATACTAGTTTCCGAAACATCCCAAGTGCTGATTCAGGGCTTCCTGCGTAACTATAAACACACCAGCCACACTGCGGTTCCCTACTCCTCAAAAACCAGTAAATGAATCTCAGCTGACGAAAGGAAAAAGGAGGACCCCCTACAAAGAGGCCGTGATGGGGGAGCCCTTTCTTTGCCACCTGAACGGAATGGCGCTGCTTCAGGCTGGCTCTATTTCCCCAACCTTTCTTTGCCCTTCAGAGCTCCTTAGGAATGAAGCAAGAAAAAGAAAAGCCTTTCTCTTTTAAGCAACTCCCAGATTTAACCACCCAAAAGTCAGCAAAAAAAGGATCTAAAACTGAGGTTTTGCATCTCTCTTGATTTAAAAAAGTAATTTTTTTTTAAAGGCTGGGTCTCACTCTGTCACCCAGGCTGGAGTGTAGTGGTACAATCATGGCTCACTGAAGCCTCAACCTCCTGGGCTCAAGTGATCCTCCTGTCTCAGTCTCCTGAGCAGCTAGTACTGCAGCCATGTGCCACCATGCCTGGCTAATTTTTTTTTTTTTTTTTGAGAGTTGAGGTCTGGCTATGGTGCCCAGGCTGGTACTGAACTCCCGACCTCAAGTAATCCTCTGGCCTCAGCCTCCCAAAGTGCTGAAATTACAGGTGTGGGCACTCTTCAAATTCTCCTGCACACGTGAGTGTGCATATCCTGGCCACATTAGTGTAGTCACTGGGTAACATTTCTAAACCCAGAACTGACCAAGGTGCTCTCAACCTAAGAAACTTCTAGGTCTGCACTGGCTACAGGATAAATCTGATTCCTTGGTCTAGGGAAACAGAACTCAAACTTTACTGCCCAACAGAAACATCTGGAGGGCTTGTTAAAATGGAGTCCTGGGCCCTAGTCCAGTTTCTGACTGAATGGAACTTGGCATGGCCTGAGAAGCTGCATTTCATACAAGTTTCCAGGTGATACTGATGCTGGGCTGGAGACCATACTTTGAAAGCTGCAGTTCTAGGGTACAAAGTGTTTGACCACAGACGTTCTTGCCTTCAAATCTACCGCTATCTTCTCTCTCCCTCTCTTCACACACGCCCCACCCTTTTTCCCAGGGCCTCTCCATCTTCCAACTGGAGAAGGACAAATTGTTGTTGTCTTTAAAATTTCCAACCTGGGCAGGGTACAGTGGCTCATGCCTGTGATCCCAGCACTCTGGGAGGCCAAGGCAGGCGGATCACCTGAGGTCAGGAGTTTGAGACCAGCCTGGTCAACATGGCAAAACCCTGTCTCTACTAAAAATACAAAAATTAGTTGGGCGTGGTGGCACACACCTGTAATCCCAGCTGCTCAGGAGGCTGAGGCAGGAGAATCACTTGAGCCCCGGAAGTGGAGGTTGAAGTGAGCCAAGATTACACCACTGTACTCCAGCCTGGGCAACAGAGTGCGACTGTCTCAAAAAAGCAAAATCTAATCCATGGTTGATCAGTACTTTTAATCAATATTTTTTATTGGTAAAATACAATATAAATGAATTCTAGAAAAATGAAATTGTAAACAAGAAAAATGTTAAGTCCCCAATTTTTATTGTTAAATTGGACAAACCTAAACTATTAGAATGCCATAAAGATGTCTAAAGACAAACCTAAACTTAACCATTGAAATGCTATAAAGATGACTCTAGACTTCTGTGCTTACCTCTTTCTTCCCAGGCAGTGTTACAGAGCAGCACCATTTCACAGGCCACCCATACTAATGATTCCCCATTTTCCAAACGCAAGAGGCTCCTTTATGTTCCATGGCTCTGCCCCTGCTACTTCTCTACATGGAATGCCCTCTGGGTCCTTTCTGCCTGAACACTCTTGTTTCCAGGTTCAGATGAATGTTATCTCCTCCATGAAGCCTTTCCTGATTCTCACTGGCACATGATGTGCCAAGCCCAGCACTTCATCCACGCCACTAGTAAAGCCCTTCCCCCAAGGTAGCTGACTCTGTGTCTGTCTCTACGTCAAAACTGTGGGCTGGGGCCGGGTGCGGTCGCTCACACCTGTAATCCCAGCACTTGGGGAGGCCGAGGTGGGTGGATCACCTGAGGTCAGGAGTTGGAGACCAGCCTGGCCAACACAGTGAAACCCCATCTCTACTAAAAATACAAAAATTAGCCAGGTGTGATTGCACATATCTATAGTCTCAGTTACTCAGGTGGCTGAGGCAGGAGAATCACTTGAACCTGGGAGGCAGAGGTTGCAGTGAGCCAAGACAGCACCACTGCACTCCAGTCTGAGCAACAGAATGAAACTCTGTCTCAAAAAACAAAAACAAACAAAAAAAAAACCGTGAACTGGGATCCCAATTCATCTCTGCATAGCTGTGCCTCGTGCAGGGCTAAGCATCTAGTCAGTGGGTGAAAATGAACGTTTGCTTAGTGGATGAGTGAGTAGACAAATATCACTGTTTGCTTAAGGAGATCTTTGCTAGAGCAGAAATCCTTTTTTTTTTTTTTTTTTTTTTTTTTTTGACATGGAGTCTTGCTCTGTCACCCAGGCTAGAGTGCAGTGGTGTGATCTTGGCTTACTGCAACCTCTGCCTCCCAGGTTCAAGCGATTCTCCTGCCTCAGCCTCCCGAGCAGCTGGGATTACAGGCGTGCCCATCACGACCGGCTAATTTTTGTATTTGTAGTAGAGATGACGTTTCACTATGTTGGCCAGGCTGGTCTTAAACTCCTGACCTCAGGTGATCTGCCCGCATTGGCCTCCCAAAGTGCTGGGATTACAGGCATGAGCCACCACGACTGGCCCAGAGGGAAATTCTAGAGGCAATGTCAAGAAACATGTACAGGAGAAAACCAAGAACATGGCCCTGCTCAAAGCAGGCACAGGCTAAGCAGCAGGACATGCTTACCAGCGAGGCGGTTTCTCTGCATAGAGGACTGACGCAGGGTGTATGTGCAGCTCATGGTCATCACGGATGGTCCTTGGAACACAGAAGAATTTTGTCTGAAGCACATTTTAAATACTTATAGCAAGACTTTCCCACAGATATTTTTAATATTACCAAAAAAAGCATGCAGACTGAACTTGTCACAAGCAAAACAATTATCTCCATCTTCTCTTATAACCTTTCTCGATCCCTCCCCGGCTGCAACCCCAGAAGTCAACAATAAACCATGTGGAAAAGAGAAGAGGAGAAAAGCAACATCTGGACACTTAGAGAAAACATTTAGGAATAAAATGCTCTGCCTATGTTTATGTGTATCTTCTGCAGGTGCTCTTTCAAAACAATTTCCTTTGGAATGGAAATAATACATGTGATTTCTTCTATAATCTAAAAAGCAAAGTTAAATACTAAAGATAATGACTATAGGGGGACGTAATGATAATGAAAAAAGAAAGCTCACAGCCGGGCGCGGTGGCTCATTACTGTAATCCCAGCACTTTGGGAGGCCAAGGTGGGCAGATCACCTGAGGTCGGGAGTTCAAGACCAGCCTGGCCAACATGGAGAAACCCTGTCTCTACTAAAAATACAAAATTAGCTGGGTGTGGTGGCATATGCCTGTAATACCAGCTACTCGGGAGGCTGAGGCAGGAGAATCACTTGAAGCTGGGAGGCAAAGGCTGCAATGAGCTGAGATCACCCCATTGCACTCTAGCCTGGGCAATAAGAGCAAAACTCCATCTCAAAAAAAAAAAAGAAAGCTCAATACTGGACTATTAATTTCTCTGAAATAGTACTTCCAATTCCAACTCAGTAGAATGATCTGTTTCTTGGGGGAAGCGCTTCAAGTGCTGTGAGAGCACCTCGTCGGCGCTGTAATAAAGCCAGTGTCCTGGGGTCCTGGGCTGTCCTACCAGGTGGTGGTGAGCTGATCAACACTAAATGTTGTCTCAAAGGAATGACTAGCCTGGAACCTCTTAGGTAGCCCACATTGTTGCTGAGGACACTGATAAAAGGATTTTCTAAACACTAGTCGAAATTGCTAACTCTCCAGGAGAGTGGGAGCAATCAAGATGACAAGCTGGCAGCACTCCTTGGGAAGATCTTGGGCCACTGCGGGGGTCACCTCCACACGGACGAGCTGCCTCAAATACAGACAACTCAGGGTGGGGAGGTGAGCTCATACAATGGGCAACTGAATCATGATACTGACAGGCTACAACATGCCTGGAGTAACAAAGAGAACAGACTAGAGATCAATGTAAAGTGCTATCCTGCAGTTCAAACAGTCAGCTACTGGGATACTAAACAGAGCAGATCCGGCTGCCAAAATTAAAAAAGGCTCAGTGCAATTCTGGACTCATTAACAGGACAAGAGATTCCAGGACAAGGAATCTCTTGGCTGACCTCAAGATAACAGGGCAGTAATATTTTCTGAGGGAAAAAAAATTAATGACAAAATAACACATAGGAAGAAGAGCTGGGGAGAAATTCTTTGGAGTGTGCTCTTATTAAAGAACAGAAAATGATAATAGCTATACTTTAAACAGGCTACAGTGAGGTTATGAAACTAAAATGAGCCAAAAGACAGACTAAAAGTAACAATTCAAAGCACTGGAATGATTAGTCTGGAGAAAGGAAAGCGAAGCTATGCTGAGTTTTCACTGCATTTGAACATACTAAAGACCATTAGGAAGGCATCAATGATCAGTGGTTTTCTGTGCCTAGAAAACGGAACTGGAACAATCAGGTTATGTAGCAGGAGGCACACCAAGCACATGAGAAACACCTGGCTACCTCCAAAGACACCAGACGTGGCCACACTGTACCAGGGTGGGTGGGGACTTCAGTCCTGCAGATCTCTGAAGACATAATAAACTAGCCAACTGTAAAAGTAACTTATCTGGGAAAGATTACTTTTAATGGTTTCTTCAGGTCATGTTATTCTATCATTAGAATTGAATTATTACCAGCCTCAAGATGTAAAATTGTCATCCTTCTAAAACATACAACATATAGATGAGCTGAACGTGTGAGAATCATTTTTAGAAAGTCAAGATATTTTGCTTAAAGCTATGTTGCTAACCTCAACTCAGTTTTGGAAGGAGATATGGTAGAAATTAAAAATAATTATGTAACTACTATCTCTGCACAGCTTTCTGTGGGGTCTGGGTCATTTGTAAGACTGTTCCTTTAACAAATGACTTCACAAAGTATCGTGTTACCTATAAGCTCCAGTAGAATGAAACCTCGCTGCATTGGCGAAGAAGCCGGAGACAATGCACCTCAGAACCGGATCCGGATCACCTACACAGGCAACCAACAGACAGGCGGGTGAGACCCTTGCCTGCCCTATGCTCCGTGTGCTCTAAGGCACAGGATTCACTCCCAGCACCACCCCAGGCTGCTTCAAGCCACCTCAAAACCCTCTCCCGAACTGGCTCCAGCCCTGCCCTTCTGGCACTAAGGAGGTCCCACTCCCCACAACCACTGCTAAGAACTATGCTGGTCTGCTCCTTGAACCTGGGACCCCTCCAACCTCCCTGAAGCCACACATGGCTGGACCATGGCTGGGCACTAGAATCTAAGAGTGCTGCTCTGCAGGCTGGTCAGTGACCTCAGAACTCCTTTGTAAGAGAGTGTGATATGGCAATGATGCTCTTTCTATAAAACACAAACTGGAAATACTACACAACGTGACTTCTGTGGTTGTGAGCTAGTGTTTGAAAATTGAAGTAATTCTTCAATTTTTTCAAATGTTCTATTTTAACTGTTGTTTCTATTGCTACAGCTAACATCTTCCATGAATAAAGCTTCCCCACTATTAGATGATGTCCATGGGATACATTCCAAATTGTTGTGCAAAAGGCTAATGTTATTTTTATGGTTAATGACATACCATATCTCATCAATTTTAAGACTCCCTCTTTTTCTAACTTTAATTCACTGAAATTAGGATAGCATTTTACAATTATAACTGGCAGCATTTTTTTTCCCTTGGTGATACATAAAATGATGTTTCTTACACATGATGGTATCTTAGATCCAATGGAATATAGCATGTTGGTAAGTAAGTTCCCTAACGGTGGTACTATTTCCAAAGCCATCAACAATATATAAAAATGGCAGTTTCACTGCATTCTTACTAGCAATGTTTTGGCAAAAAGGGTTACCTTCTTTTATGTTACATTTATTTGATTACTATTGGTATATTTCTTCTTTTGTGAATTTTTTGTTCTAATCCTTAGCCCATTTATCAACCCGAAAATTGTTTTTTCCTAAATATATTAAATAATTCTATAATAAAGTTTTTAATTTTTATCTCATGACTGCTGAAAGTATCTTTCACTAATTGCTTTCTATTTTTTAACACTTAGATGTTTTAAATTTGCATGTAATTTATTTAGTCTTCATGATTTTCTGTATTGTTCCTAAGCACTAAGTTGATAATAAATCTCAAATCTACATGTATAACCATGATCTAATCCGATGCCCATAAGAAATTTCCTATTGTCCATAAGAAATTTCCATGTAAAATATGCACTCTAATCAGGGGTGATACCACTTCCAAAGGGGTGAAAACTGGTTCTTGGAGGCAGGGGAAGGGAAGTATCTTAGATACTACAATGGCCTGTGGCCCTCCAAAGCTCAATCTTAACCCTACAAAATCTTATTCCTTAGTATTTAAGTATTTAATTTCTCAGGCTGGGTAGAATTTAAATTTAACTTTTCTCCTGGGCAGGGGTCTGATAATGAAACACAGGTGAAGACCACCAATTGCTAAAGTAAGGCTGTCATCTACCTGCTGGGTGACAGGCATTTGACCAGCTGCTCTCCAATTGGGTGCTCCTTGTAAGCTTCCTGTTTCTATCAATAACTCCAACATGGCTCAGTGGCCCAGGTTTCAACTCTTCCCTCTCTTGTGAGCGTATTCACCCATCAAATATTCTCTGCGCGTCTAATACACTCCTCACTCCAAGCACTTGTCTCCAGTCCTCCGTCCCTAGAGTGCTCTTTGCCACCATTTTCTAATTCAACCAGACCCCACAGCGTGACTGGACTCCCACCACACCTCAAGGAAGCTGCAGGACTTCCCAAGCCAGCCCTCTCTGGATTCCTTCTTCCTGGCATTCCTTCCACATTTTCCAGCACATCTTCTATGATTACTAAAGTATCTACTACTTTAACTTCTAAGAGGACTGATAATCTTAGTACTTTGTCTATTCGTATGAATCTCTCCTTTCATTGCACTGTTCCCTTAGAGTAAAGGCCAAGACTCAGTCATTGTTTAATCACTTACTCTTAGTATAAAGACAAAATAAGACTAAAATGGAACCACCTGGGCTCAAGTTCTGACTCCACCATACCCTCACTGTGTTACTTCAGCAAGTTATATTTTACCTCTTAGCCATGCTTTTCTCACCTATAAGATGGGGAAAAGAGCACACATTTCACAGCGCTGTTGTGAGCGTTAAATTAATAAACACATGGAACACTCAGAGCGCTGCCTGGCCACTTATAAGCACTCAGGAAATGTTACCAAGTACTAATGGTGCTGAGGATGTGGCTGAGTACCTGGCACACAGTAGGCTTTCAAGCTGACTGCTGAGGCAGGTGTGTCACTTCCTTAAAAGCATAGACTTCTGAACCACATACAGGTCTGGCTCTCCTCCTTACCAGCTGCATTGTCCCGAATTTAATCTAACTTCTCCCTAGGATCTTATGACTAATTGTAAAATGAGGATAATATTGCCAACACCTCACAGAGTGGGAGATTGAGCAAGAGAATATTTGGATAATTTCCCTGCCACAGTGTAACCTACCATGTCCCTGATTAACAGTAGTCACTGTCACTGCTAGAGGCCACAGACTATATCTTACATAGTACTTTTCTGTCTTACCCTTAGTGACTGCATAGGCTAAACACCTAGCACTTGCTCTAATAACACTTGTCATTGAAAATAAAATTTAATTTTTATGTAATAGCTACTAATATCATCAACCAAAAAGTAATTTTTCTTGCAAAGGCTACATGGGAAAATCAATGACAGGATGTGCTGATGTGACTGTTAATGATTCTTAAGTATTGTCATGGGCTATGAAATTCCCTTAGTAAGAATGCCCATCAGAAAGAAAAATGGACCTCCTTGGAAAAAATATGTAACTTGACCTTTAGATTTTCATAGATGCAGGCAACTCAAAATATAAAACCCAGTGTTGTTACAGAGTACGCCACGCTGCCTCGCACCAGCCCAGCATGAAAACTTTAGGAAGACAACTCAACAGAATGAAGCAAGGGAAGTCACCAGCTGGGGCAGTTTCTTCTCACCTTCACTAGACTTCTTGGGCACTTGAAACTTGACAAGAAGCTTTTTCAATTGTTCTCTTACAGTCGCAGCTCTGACAAGACCCTTGTAATTCAGGAAATGTTCCTGACACCATTGAGAGTTCTTATTGTGCTACAGAACAACCCAGAAAGAGGGAGTTAGAAAACAGACGTGTTCTCGACTAAGTCTATGTTGTAAAGATCATTCTTCTCTCTTCCCCCATGTGCTGTTCAATGGCATGAGATCTAAAGATTGGAACTGGCCCTTTTTTGCCCCATCTCTCAAAACAGATGTTAACAACCTTGCACACATCTGACTGCTCTGCAACCTCACTCTTTGCAGTAAAGGGCAAATGAGAACTTAATGACACGTAGAGATGGTTTCGATCTTAAATACCTTCATTAGATGTAAACTATCAGAAAGAACCACTTCTCCATGTGGTTCTTTGTAAATCAATTTTTCTTCTTTGGCATGCTTGAATTTATCACTTTATTACACTAGAAGCCAACAATATGACACTTGCCAATGTAGAAATAATTTACAAATTACTATTATTTGTCCCCAAAGCATGATTTTTCTATCAATAGTATTCAATTTTTTCTGTATTCATAAGTATGATCATTATGTCTTAGAGTAAATTATTGCTGTGGAAATGTACCTCTGAAATTATATTGTAAGTTAAAGTGCTTTTAAAAAGAAAATGTAATTAAAGATATTCCAAGAAGGCAACCATAGAATAATACAATGTAGACCTATACCCACTTTCTACTGGTAGAGAAAGCTTCAGATTGCAGATGATACATTGTGCCTGCACAAATGAATTTTAACTGATTTAAGCCATAAGTCTCAATAAGAAGTGAATTTCTTTTTTCTGAAAATGTTTCACCAACTGAATCATCTTCTAAAATCACTGGTAAACAAAAATTTAGTATTTCTTCATTCTAAAAGATTATTTAAGAAATGAATATTAAAAATCTGAAATACTATACCCTTTCTTTTATGTAAGGTTTCTTTTTTTATCATTTTCATCACCTTTATTAATAATTTTTTATGAGAACTTTAAGCTGTATTATTTGCTTAGTTTTAAAGAATAGTAACAATAAAAAATTAACATCACTTATAGCTAAATACGGGTGGGATATGTGAATATGCACAGATCTCAACTAAATGTCTTCTCATGGCATCTGGCATAGCTTTGAAGAGTCAACCCAGGACTACAAGTTGCTCTCAGAAAATGTAACAGAACTTCCTATTCAAATGTTGCCTTTCTGTCTACTACACGGTGGATATGAGATGACGTGAGGCTGGGCCACTGGCCTGCCACTAGTGTACCGTATCTCCAAGCAAGGAAAGCAGTGAATGATTCCCATGTTCTTCTCAGCAATACAGCACCACACACTCAGGCAGAAAGCCCAACCCACCAGTTAGTACTGGCAATAAATCTAAAAGGAAAATCAAGGGCTCTCTTGGCCATTCCTTTACGAACTGAACTTCTGGGATCCTCCTTCCTAGATCACCTCCAGAGGGTGGTGTGTTGAGGTGGCACTTTGAGCAGTTGTGCTTACTTTGATAAATGCTTCATATACATTGAGCATAGTAAGGTGGTCGCCCTCCTCCACAGCAAATTTACGGTGCACTCGAATCTGGAAAGAATAAAACAACATTCAGAATTTGACTCTTGGCTGGGTGTGGTGGCTCATGCCTGTAATCCCAGCATTTGGGGAGGCTAAGGTGGGAAGATTGCTTGAGCCCAGGAGTTTGAGACCAGCCTGGGCAACATAGGTAAACCCCATGACTACAGAAACTAAAAAAAAAAAACAAAATTAGCAGGGCATGGTGGTGTGTGCCTCCAAGTCCCAGCTACTAGGCTAAGGTGGGAGGATCGCTTGAGCCCAGGAGCCATGTTTGCACCAGTGCACTCCACCCAAAGGAAACAGAGCAAGACCCTGTCTCAAAAGAGAAAGAAAGAAATTGACTCCTGTGAGCCTTTTGCACTGGGAAATAATATTGCATGGTGAAGAGCGTGTGGGTTATGGATTCAGAAAGAACTGGTTTGCAGCATTCTAGCTCTGCCATATCCTGAAAGAACTCAGCTTGGTTACTTAACCTTTCTCAGCCTTGACTTCCTTATCTGTAAAATCAGGAAACTAAACCTATCAAGATTGCTGTGGATTAAGATAATTTACTATAAAGTATCTGGCAAAGAAATTTGATAAAATGTTAGTGTTCTTGTCCCTCTCCTCCTCCAGGTTAATTAAAACAAAACTAAACAAAAACAGACATAAGCATCTGGGCACAGAGGCAGAAAAACCTTGTAATCTATAGTTACACAACTGACAAGGAGGATCCCAACAATCCCTAAGAAAGTCTCTCTCCTCCTCATTACACATACAAATTCAGTCCCTCCATGCATAAGGCTCCTGATTCTCTGACTTTCAAACAGGAGCTGACTTTGAACTCATCTTTGACCTAACTCTATCAGTACACCTTATGTCTGAGTATCTAACTCTTCAGTATCAAAACTTCTCCTTCCATCTTTCCAGTGTTCACTCAATTAGTCATTGCTGATGCCTGCGCCTTAGGTGGGGATTGGATCTCTCTAGCTTATAATGGTCCACCTGCAATATCACCATGATGCCGTATGGTGCCCAGAATCAGCCTGCTATACCCTGGCACCTGACTTCTTATGTCACTAATGTGCCCACCAAGGTTTCTAGCAGAGCAGTCTGAATGACAATTTCCCTGACAGAAACTAGAAGTTGGTATTTCCATGGTTAAGGTGTGGGGCTCTAGACTGTGAATCCAGAGCCAACAATTCTGGCTGTGCAACTGTAAATGAGTTATCTAACCTCTCTGTGCCTCCATCTTTAAAACATGATAATAGGCCAGGCACAGTGGCTCATGCCTGTAATACCAACACTTTGAGAGGTCAAGGCGGGCAGATCACCTGTGGTCAGGAGTTTGAGACCAGCCTGGCCAATATGGTGAAACCCCGTCTCTACTAAAAATACAAAAATTAGCCAGGCGTGGTGGAGCACACCTGTAATCCCAGCTACATGGGAGGCAGGAGAATTGCTTGAACCCGGGAGGCAGAGTGCAGTTGCAGTGAGCTGAGATCATGCCACTACACTCCAGCCTGAACGACAGAGTGAGACTCCCTCTCAATAAATAAATAAATAAAATATGATAATAATACCTACT
Source organism: Rhinopithecus roxellana (assembly GCF_007565055.1). Classification (NCBI taxonomy): domain Eukaryota; kingdom Metazoa; phylum Chordata; class Mammalia; order Primates; family Cercopithecidae; genus Rhinopithecus; species Rhinopithecus roxellana. The sequence continues at coordinate 111,450,570 of NC_044561.1, read as the reverse complement.
TCCCAGGTTTACAATGAAGATAAAGTGGAATGACGCCTGCAAAACGCCTGACACAACATCAAGCACACAATAAACACTCAAAACATGAGCGGATCACATTTGTACACCTCTGTCTTCAGCAGTTCCTGGGTACAGTTTTGACAAGGAAAGCTCAAAGCGAAAGAGACTGGTACAGACAGCCTGGGGACAGAGCTGACTTACTGCCTGAGACTTCTGGTTTGGGGGGACCACAAAGATATTCTGGATCTGCATCATGGCAGCAATGCTTAGAATCTCCTGAGAACAGCCGAAGTTTCCTGTAAAACAAAAAGCATGTTTGGTTTCAACCATATAATATGTCAACAAGAAGTGAAAGACATTTTATGATACTTTCCTTGCACCACACTGAAGACTAAGAACATATTTTTTTCTATAGCTTAATTTTTTAAAGTTTATAGTATATAAGCCTGTGCAACATGGCAAAACCCCATCTCCACAAAAAATTAAATAATTAGCCAGGCATGGTGGTATGTGCCTATGGCGCAGCTACTCAGGAGGATTGCTTAAAGCCGGGAGGTCAAGGCTGCAGTGAGTCAAGTTCACGCCACTGCACTCCAGCCAGAGTGACAGAGCGAGACCCTCTCTCAGAAAAATAAAAATAAAAAAATAAAGTTTATAGTATATAAATATTTCACTCAGCCAAATGTGAAGTCCCATATGTAGCCCAGATGAACAGTAGCCTTGAAGGACTCCAAAAAAGAAGGTGTTACTGCCCTCTGCAGCTGAAATATGAGGGACTCTGACTGTAAGCCAAGGTCAAGACTGGCCCCATCACTAAGGGCAGGTCAGCTCCACACCTGCTCCCTACTCTCCTGTGGGAACATCTGGAATCCTGGCAGGAAGTCCGAGAGGGGAAGGGGACAGGGAATGAGAGGCTTGTACCCCTTCTGCTGTTTCTCTGCTCCTGACCACTTCTATGAAGTGGCTTCCTTCTCAAAAGGGTTCATCTCAGCTGGGAAGCCCAAGGCACAACTAGACCAGCAAAGCATGCTGCGGGGCTGCTGGAGCACCTGGGAGCACCTGGAAACAGAGTCGGCAGCAATCACCACTCCAGGGCACAAGACAAAGCACACTGCACTGCCCGTGTCCCATCTCCCCACTGCCTCCCACCTCATGAATGATGCACTTCCCCAGTCCACACTTAGAATCCTGTTTCTCGGCCGGGTGCGGTAGCTCACACATGTAATCCCAGCACTTTGGGAGGCCAAGGCAGGCAGGTCACTTGAGGTCAGGAGTTTAAGACCAGCCTGGCCAACACGGTGAAACTCCATCTCTACTAAAAATACAAAATTAGCTGGGCATTGTGGCACACGCCTGTAATCCCAGCTACTCAGGAGGCTGAGGCACAAGAATCGCTTGAACTGAACCTGGGAGGCAGAGGTTGCAATGAGCTGAGATTGTGCCACTGCCCTCTAGCCTGGACAACAGAGTGAGATACTATCTCAAAAAAAAAAAAAAAAAAAAAAAAAATCCTGTTTCTAAACGAAGCCTGAGGACAAGTAGTTGTTTCAAAACATAATTAGTTAGCTTTCCCCATACTGGGTCTGAATCTTCATAAACTGCCAGTTGATATAAACGTTAGACAAAAGCAAGAAAAAATTAAACTCTTTCCCAGGGGTAAAAAAACAAATTATACTTTCTAGATGATTTTGATTTCTAATTATGAGAAGACTTCCAGATCTTTTATCCTAGAACTCATGTCCTCACAAAAATCTGAAGAAGTCAAAGAAATTGGAACCTTCGTGTACTGCTGGCAGAAATGCAAAATGGTACACCCCTTAACGGAAAATCATATGGCACTACCTCAAAAAACTAAAAATGGACTTATATGCTCTAACAATCGCACTTCTAGGTATATATCCAAAGGAACTGAAACTGATATTTCAAGGAGATAACTGTATTCCCATATTCATTTCAGTATTATTTACAAAAGCCAAAATTTGGAAGCAATCCAAGTGTCCATTCATTGGATGAATGAATAAAGAAAATGTGGTATATATAAATATGTACACACACAATGAAATAACATGCAGCCTTAAAAAAAGAAGAAAACAATGTCATTCACGACAGCATAAATGGAACTGGAGGATATTATGCCAAGTGAAGTAAGGCAGGCGCAGAAAGACAAACACCATATGATCTCACTTATATATGGAATCTAAAAAAGTCAATCTCATAGAAACAGAGAGTAGAAAGGTGATCACCAGAGGCTGGGAGATCCCTTAACTGAAACTAACTAAGTTTCAGTTAGACTGGTGGAATAGGTTTTAGTGATCTATTGCACTGCATGGTGACCACAGTTAATAATAATGTATTGTATATTTCAAAATTGCTAAAAGAATAGAATTTTAACATTCTTAGCACAAATTCTTAGCACAAAAAAATGATAAGTTGGTGAGTTGGTGAATATGTTAATTTGCTTGGTTGAATATACAATGTGTACCTAGATTAAAACATCACACTGTATCTCATAAATATATACAATTATTATTAGTTAATTAAAAATAAATTTTTAAAAATTAAAGAATTATCATGATTTAGTAATTCCACTTCTGGCTATATACCCAAAAAACGTAAAAACAGGGACTCAAAAAGATATTTGTGTATCCATGTTCATAGCAGCATTATTCACAACAGCCAAAAGTTAGAAGCAAAGTATCTGTCAACAGATAAACAAAACATGGTATAGATATGCAATAAAATACTATTCTGCCTTAAAAATGAAGAAAATTTTAACACATACTACGACATGGAAGAACCTGGAAGACATTATGCTAACAGACACCACAGAGCCACAAAGGACAAATACTGTGTGATTGCACTTCTGAGGGTTCTTAGAGTAGTCAAATTCATAGAGACAGAAAGTAGTGGTGGTTGCCAGGGGCTGGGCAGAGGAGAGAATAGGGAATTTGTGTTTACCAAGTATGGAGTTTCAACGGAGAAGATGGAAGAAGTTCTATAAATGGATGATGCTGATGGTTGCACAACAATGTGAACATACTTTGTATCACAGAACTACACATTTAAAATGGTTAAAACAATAAATGTTATGTTACAGATACATATATACTTTTTTACCATATTGTACCCTCTTCCCCAGCGTGCTCAGAATTCAGGCAAACAACACCTCTGACAGTCCAAATAACATCAATTCAAGCTATCAGGCTCTACCCACCTGATTCAAGCAGCATTTTGGCAAACATGGGATTCAAAGGAAACTCTGCAATTCTCATGCCAAGTGGTTCAGTCAGGCGACAGTCTTTGTCCAGACCTGCCGTAAGAACAAAAGAAATCAGAAGGTAGGTACCATTGTGTTGGAAGGCACACAGTTGTTGAGAGAATAAAAGAAAATATATGCTAAAAAGAAGAAAGTATCCAAAAGATGATTCATGCACTACCAAACTCCATGACACTAGAGTGCTATTACATTAAAAGAAGAAAAGATCTCCACTGAACTCTTGAATACCTAGTTTTTAAAAACTGATACTTCTAAAGACTTCTATTCAAGGACTTAATTATAAGGAAATGCCCTGCAGCCTTCTGCTTGTACCCTCTCCCAAAGCCACAACAGCCTCATCTGTTCCCACTACTCCAAAGAGACCACTCTTCCCAACAATCTAACAACTGGGTAGTGTCAAACGCAAGGCATCTTCCTGACAGCCTCGGCAGCACTCAGCTCTGCTGGCTGCTGCTTCTTAGAACTACCCTTCGCCAGCTTCTGGCCCCCCACTCTCCTGGTTCTCTGCCATCCCCCTTGTCCCCTCACTGTCTGGACTTTGTTCCACCTCCAGGACAGGACAGGCCACAGATGTGCCAGGATGGCATTGATGGAATCCCATGTCCTGTGCCCTTCTCATACTACACGAGTGATATGGTTTGGCTGTGTCCCCACCCAAATCTCACCTTGAATTGTAAACATGTCAAGGGCGGGGCCAGGTGGAGATAACTGAAACACAGGGGCAGTCTCCCCGTACTGTTCTCATAATAATGAATAAGTCTCCCAAGATCTGATGGTTTTATAAATTGGAGTTCCCCTGCATAAGTTCTCTTGCCTGTTGCCATGTAAGACATGCCTTTGCTCTTCCAAAATTATGAGGCCTCCCCAGCCATGTGGAACTCAGTCCATTAAACCTCTTTCCTTTATAAATTACCCAGTCTTGGGTGTCTCTTTATTAGCAGCATGAGAACAACAATGAGCAACTACAAGGCCAGCAACCTAGAACTTAAACACTAACCCAGATCCCTCTGGTGCCAATACCAGCCCTGTTCATGTGACTGCCTCCTGAGCACTTTGCTGAACTGGGCTGACTCCTTCAGCTCCCCAACTGCCCTCCTTGCGCTCTAACACTTGCCAACATCCAGGTATTGGATTCCCAAGACCCCCAAGATATAGACTACTGTTTTACTACTTAAATGCTGCAAGACCTCAGAGTAAGGCAGAGTTCAGTAAGACATCTCTTTAAAGGTGATGACTCAGCTTGAAATTAAATGAAGCTGGGGGGGCTCCCTCTACCTTTTCCAGCTTATTCAGGCTATTGAAGAAATAGGAAATATTTTAAATTTCATTGTTTGACTGGAGAAAAATCATCCCAAATAAAAATTCCTATGCTGTCAATATTCTCTCATCCTCACTACAGATCAGCCCAGGAAACATGCTTTCGGTTCCTAGTACATGCTTGAGAAGAGGGGGTGGAAACCTTCTCCAACACACATTCACTCCAGGTTGATCTTATGTAAATCCAGCTGAAGGTCTTTTAAATCACTGGCGCTCTTTTAAATCAGTAATTGGCTATTCACAGAGAAGTAAAATCAACATAATGAATGAAGATGGACCCCTACCTCACTCCACACCAAAAAAGTAACTCAAAATGGATCAGACCTAACGTAAGGGCCGAAACTATAAAACCCAGGAGAAGATCTTAATGACTACAGGTTAGGCAAGTTTCTTAGACATGACACCAAGGGCACACGTAACAAAAGAAAAATACAGATAAACTGAACCACACAAAAACTTAAAATTTTTGTACTGCAAACAATACTAATAAGTAAGTACATGTAAGTAAAAAGCCAAACCACAGAAATGGGAGACATATTTACAAACCACATATCTGATAAGAATATGTGCCCAGAATATATAAAGAACTTCAACTCAATTTAAAAACACAATAGCACAAATAAAAATGGGCAAAGGATTTGAACAGACTTTTCTCCAAAGAAGATTTGCAAATGGGCAGCAAGCACATGAAAAGGTGCTCAACATCATGACTCATCAGGGAAACGCAAATCAAAACCAAGAGATACCACTTCATACCCACTAGGCTGGCTACAACACAAAAGACAATTACAAGCATTGCCAACAATGTGGAAAAACTGGAACTCTCATACATTGCTGGTGGGAATGTTCACAAAAGCATATTTACATGCTAATATTCATAGCAGCATTATTTATATTAGCCAAAAATTGGAAACAACCCAAATATCCATCAACCAATGAATGGATAAAAAATATGTGATATATCCATACAACAGAATATTATTCAGCGAGAAAAAGGGATAAGGTATGAATATATGCTACAACATGAAGGAACCTGGGAAACATCTTACTAAATGAAAGAAGCTGCTGTGGTTTGGATGTAGTTTGTCCCCACCAAAGCTCATGTTGCAATTTGATGCCCAACGTGACAGTGTTGGGAAATGGGGCCTAGTGGGAGGTGTATGGGTCATGAGGGTGATCCCTCATGAACAGGTTAATGCCCTTACCCACGGTGAGTAATGGATTAGTTCCCATGACAGCAGGTTCTTAAAAGAGCCTGGCTTCCTCTGTTTCTCTTTCTGGCTTCCTCTCTTGCCATGTGATCTCTGCACCCGCCCACTCTCCTTTTGCTTTCCGCCTTGAGTGTAAGCAGGCTGAGGCGCTCCTCAAATACAGCTACCTAATCTTAAGAGCTTTCAGCCACCTGAATCGTGAGCCAAATAAACCTCTTTAGAAATTACCCAGCCTCCGGCATTCTGTTATAGCAACAGAAGACAGACTGAGACAGAAGCCAATCACAAAAGTCCACATATTATACAATTCCATTTATATGAAATGTCCAGAAAAGGCACACCTGTAGAGATAAAAAGTCTCTATAGAGATGGAACCAGAAAGTGGTTGCCCTGGGCTAGGGGACTAGGGGGAAAGAGAATGAGAAGTTTGGCACTAATGGGTAAAGATTTCTTTTTTGGGTGATGAATATGTTCTACAATTAGACTGTGGTGATGGTTGCACAACCCTGAAAATACGCTAAAAGCCTCTGAATTTGAACACTGTAAATGAGTGAACTGTATAGTACATAAACTATACTTCAATACAGCTATTTAAAAAAAAGTAATACTCAAAATAAATCTCAAAAAGCAAAATCTCCACTAAAACTTAATTCCAAATTGGAAATTATATTCATTTGTGGTACCAGTCACAGAAGAGACAGTACTCCCCGAAGAGGTGAATTCGGACTATGATTTTCTCTATGTCAAGATAAATGCTATTAAGGTTGGTACAAAAGCAATTATAATAACATCTTTAATCAACAAGTGAATAGAAGTTCCCCCGTAACATCGTATTTCCTTGCGCAAACAATACTAGAAGCTGATAATGTCCCCAATTCTCCACAAGTAACTCCAGGAATGAAATGAAGAGGATTTAGGGAGGGAATATTGAGCCGTGATGAAGGATGTGGTTGTTAGGTGGAGAAAAAAGGTCTGGGGAGGTAAGATCTGACATCCTGGTTGGGAACTGCTGATCTCTAGACATCTCTTAGGAGTGTGGCCCTGGTGATTCTTATTAATAGCTTCTGACGAACTGGCATGTTTTATATACTGGCTGTCATAATCAGCTTTCATCTGTCTAATTATGGGCCCAACTTTCTATTTCAATAAAGTACCATTAAGGGGATTATATATATAGGGAGAACCAACCCCATTTCTGAAGATACTAAGAGCCCTAAAGTGAATACGACCTCACTTTTAATATCACAAAAGAGAACACATAATAAGAGAGAATGATGAGAAAAACTGGCATACCTCCCAGAGCATACAGTAACTCCAAGGCTTGAACCATCGACTGTGCTGGAGGGGGCTGGAAAAAACATTTAAAAATCTTCCTAAATCAATTTATTTGAGCAACAAACATTAAAATGTGGCTGTTTCCTTTTCAAATCCACTCTCCCCTCTACCATGCCCCATTCTTCCCAGCCTCCATGTTTCTGTTCATGCTGCTGGCACTTCTTGAAATGTCCTTCCTGTTCTTCCAGGCACCCCTGTACCGCTTGGTCTTTAAGGCTCAGCTTGATGAAACATTTCCCTTCGAAGCGCTCCCTCATCCTCCCCTCCATCAGATGTGATAGGTCCCTATCTTAAACTACCTCTTCATTTTCCTTAAACCCTCCTGAGCCATTTCTAATTTTTACTTCGCAGACTCAACCTTCTACCACACTGGGGCCCCAGGACACTGCAGCACCCGGGGATGATTTCTCTTTGCATCCCCCAGAGACCCACTCCAGGCCCCATGGCGGGTAAATAACATGTGCTAAATTTGTTTTTTCTTAATCCCTGTCTGGAAACTGCAACATATGTTGAATTTGAATTTCAAAAAATAATAGTTCTAGAGAACCTAAAGTTCATAAGCAAAGCTGATGTAGTGAGCCTCAGTCTGATTTTCCAGATCTTTACCTCCTTTTCTTCTACAAATCTCGACTGAGCACCTAAGTGCCAGGCATCATATTGTTTTCTTTTTAAATTATGTGGTTTCTAATAACCCAGGTAATAAAATTATAGTACGGTTTTAAACTGCATAGCATGTTTTCTAGATGCATTTTTTTCTAAATTCACATAGCATTTTTTTCTAATTGCATTCACATAGCAAATGTATTTTCATCATCACATTGTTTTAGCTCAGTTTTACAGATGAGGAAAGTGAACTGTAATAAGGAAAAGACATCTGAACAAGGTCATATAGGCAGTTGGTGGCAAAGCTGAACTCAGGCCTCATTTTTCCCAGTCTACCTCCCCTACTTTGTTTGCCAAAGACCAAAGTTAAACTATTTTAAACATTGTAGTGACTGAACGAACACACAGGTGAACACACTTACAAGGGCAGGAACTAAACCTATTGGATTCATTACACAGAGAGGATTCAACAAATCAACACTGAGCAAATCATGTAAATGATCCACTAGCCCTTCCTTGGTGCCTACAACATCCTTCTCTACAAAGAGGCAAAACGGGTAACACCTAAATGAAGGAGCTTAAACCCTCTGGGATCTTTTATACTGAGAGTGGATGAGATAACAGGAATAGCAATCTCTGAACTAAGCTTTTAACAATAACAGAAAAAACTAACAAGGTCATCTCTGACTCAATTCCTGGCCTGATTTCTAGTCAATTAACAAAAAAAAATTATCCCCCTCCCCACAAAAATCTTATCCATAGCATTTTCATCTAATCACATTCACTAGTATTTCTCTATGACCTCAACTGATTTGGGATAATACAGAAACACTTTTAACATATCTGGAATTACTGTGTATGTATAGTTTTAGTGTGGTCTTCTCACTACATGTTTTTCTGTTTTCATTGTTTCTTGCACCCATACAAACTTCACAGTAACTACGTGGGATGGCTGCGTAATACTCAATGACGATCATACTCCATAAAAAAGTCAATTTTCTTATTGCTGGGCAATTAAGTTGTTTCCAGTTTTTCACCATTGTAAATAACATTGCTAAATATACAAAATTATATGTACTCTGTAATTTCAACCATAAAAACCACAATTTCAGGGGATAATAACCAGAAGGAAGTATGTGAAGATAAACTTGTATGTATTCTTTTTCATTTTTCAGCTGTTCTAAAGTTTTGCGATGCTTTTCATTATTTATATTTTTAAATTTAATATAAATGCTATAAGTATTATCATATATGTAAGCTTTTTTTTTCTTCTGAATTATTTTTTCAGCAGAAATTTTTATGAGAAGAAATAGCAGGCATTTCTACAGCTCATTAAATGTTGTCAGAAAGTCCTCCATGGGGACAGAAACAGCATAACATGGGAGGAATTTACTTTCCCAAATTGTGGCAGTTTTGGATTTCTTTATTTTTCTTTATACTTGATCATTTAATTAGTGTAAAGTCAACTGCCCACGGTGGCTCACACCTGTAATCCCAGCACTTTGGGAGGCCAAGATGGGCGGATCACCTGAGGTCAGGCATTCAAGACCATCCTGGCCAACGTGGCAAAATCCCGTCTCTACCAAAAATACAAAAAATTAGCCGAGCCTGGTGGCTCTTTCCTGTAGTCCCAGCTACTTGGGAGGCCGAGACACGAGAATCGCTTGAACCCATGAGGCGGAGGTTGCAGTGAACTGAGATCACACAACTGCACTCCAGCCTGGGTGACACAGTGAGACTCTGTTTCAAAAAAAAAAAAAAAAAACAGTGTAAAGTCATCCTTTATAGCTATATCAACATGCAGTCACCTCTCTTCTAGAGAAGCTCAACATGTCCTAATGATAGTTACAATTTGAATTTGTGCTGTTTTTTCCCTTTAGCTTTATTTATTGAATATTTACTGTGAATGATGTACGTATAAAAATTCTTTGTATTTTTTGAGATACTGATCTGTCATTTCTGTCACTGTATGTTTTTCTTTAATTTTACATGTGGGGCTTCTCATAAGCTTTTAAATTGGCACATACTGTTCATCTTTTCTTTCTTTCTTTTTTTTTTTTTTTTTTAAGAAGGAGTCTTGCCCTATTGCCCAGGCTGGAGCGCAGTGGCACAATCTAGGCTCACTGCAACCTCCGCCTCCCAGGTTCAAGCGTTTCTCCTGCCTCAAGCCTCCCAAGTACCTGGGACTACTGGCGCATGCCACCATGCCTGGCTAATTTTTGTATTTTCAGTAAAGACAGGGTATCACCATGTTGGCCAGGCTGGTCTTGAACTCCGGACCTCAAGTGATCCACTTGCCTTGGCCTCCCAAAGTGCTGGGATTACAGGCATAAGCCACCATGCTCAGCCTGTTTATCTTTTCTTTATAATATCTTCTACTCTACACCAATAAACAAAGGGTCCATTTTCCCTATACTTATGGTAAGTACACAATTCTCTTTGGGAGAGTTGATATTTGTAAGTTCTAGTCTTTCATTCACCTATTTTACCATCACATATGACATTAGGGACTTTACGATCCAAGAATCCAGACTTGTCATACCATATACAGTTGGGAAAAAACAAAGTTCCCAAATCACAACAATTCTAGAAGAAAATATGAGTGAATATGTATTAACTGACCCAAACATAAGAAGTACTTCATAAGCACAAGAATAACCAAAGAGGCCGGGGGTGGTGGCTCACGCCTGTAATCCCAGCACTTTGGGAGGCCCAGATGGGTGGATCACCTGACCTCAGGAGTTCAAGACCAGCCTGGGCAACAAGGCAAAACCCTCTCTCTACCAAAAATATAAAAAATTAGCCGGGCGTGGTGGCACACACCTGTAATCCCAGCTACTCAGGAGGCTGAAGCACAAGAATCACTTGAGCATAGGAGGCAGAGGTTGCAGTGAGCCAAGATGGCACCATTGCACTCCAGCCTGGGCTACAGAATGAGACTGTCTCAGAAAAAAAAAAAAAAAAGAAAAAAGAATAGCCAAAGAAATCATAAAGGCAAAAATAGATTACTGTGAATATATTTAGAATGTCCATACATTAAAAAAATAAAATAAAATACAAATAGAAAATATTTGTAAGAAATATTATAGATAAAGATTAATGTCTTTAATATTCAAAGGACTCTTGAAAATCACTAATAGACACAAATTCTAACAGATAAATAGCTTAACAATTCAGAAGAAATACAAACTGACTAGTAAATGTTTTTATAAAAAGCTACCTTATGAGAAATTTAAAAATAATTATAATAAAGGTAATTTCCCCCTCTCTCTCTGGCCAATCAAGTCAGCGAAACTAAAAGAAGATAACATGGCACAATGGAAGTACCACAAGGTGGGCATTCACGCACTGCTAGAGTTGACATTGGTAAAGCAAACTGGCCATGTAACAGGACCCTCAACAGGACTATGGCCCTTTGACCTAGTCATTCCACTCCTAGAAATCATCTCAAGAAGCAATCAGACACAAAGGTCTTCCTGCAGCTCTATCTAAACCCTCCAGGATCCCCTAGTCATGGTACTCCTGCATCTAGGCCTGTACAAAGACTAGCCGTCCTGTAACTCTCCACTCCTCCCAACCTGGTGAGATCCTATTTGGGTTTCAGGTTTCACCTGGGACATGACTGACTAAGGGGGGGGCACTTCCTCTGCCTCTCAGAGCCCTGGGCACACTGCTCTGTAATTACCCACTTACTTGTCTCTATTCCCCAGCAGACAAGAATAGGAACTATATAAGAACAGGAATTGAGGCTACCTTGTCTGGCTGTTTTCCCCTACGTCCTGCACAGGGCCTGGTTGCAAAGCAGACACACAACACATGACCTGAGTAGGGAAAAAAAAGAAAGACAGCATGCCCTACGACAGTGTCCTGACATCCCCCTGTGAGCTCCCTAGCCTCCCTATTGCCCCAGACAGCAGGCAGGACTTACCGACATGAAGTGGAACCTGAGGACATTGTCAATTCCTAGCGCTTTCAGCTGCAGGATGACAGGTGCCAAATTACTACGCTGCATCTCAGGAACCGTAGACTGAGGCAACTTGTCAAAGGCTTCCTCTGAGGATAGGAAATCAGAACTGTTTGGGACCAAATGTCACAATCAAATGCAATCACTATACCAAGGGACAAATTTTATTCTCTATCTTGAACAAGAAGCTCTAGGATTCTAGGAGCAGATGCACATGATACCATGATATAAAGTTATTTTTATACTTAGGAAAGACCATTCTATTTTAAAATGCCTTAGATAAATATATTTGAATACATCTTTATAAAACTTTTTCTTTTTGCTTTAAAATGCTGTTTTTTTAATGTTTTTTGTCAGCAAAACATTAAATCAAACCAGTAAGTATTTGCTGAACCACTCTATCAGTTCCCAGTTGCCACCATCTCTGTTTGGAATAAGTCAAGGAAGCAAGAGCTTCACATACAAGCAAAGAACAACCTCAAGATAAATCACCAAAATATAACAAATGACCAAATCTTATAAAGAGCAAAAATTGTCCAAATCAAAGTTTTGAAATCAACGAGCCAGGTACACAATATCGTTCCCAGAATCCAGTGCTGCCCCAAACCAAGAAATGAATGTTTACATGCCCTGCCAGGAAAAAAAGGTGACCTTACACAGGAAAAATCATCCTCAGACACAGAGATCCCAAGACAGGAAGGGCAGAAAAGGAGGGGGAAGGAGAATAGACTTTGGAAGAAGGCCTTTTTATAAAAGCTAGGCAGGAAGGGTGCGGAAAAAAGAGGAAGAGTTTAAATCATTTTCATATATATTCTGAACGCTTAAGGATTATATAGAGAATGCTCCACCTACCAAAATCTCCCACATCAGTCAACATTTTAACTGATGTACACCCTTCGTAAACAATACAAGGGTGACCCAACTTCCATTTAGATCTTAAAGCTTTAGTTAACTAGAAAAAAAAAAGTGCCTTGAAGAAATACCAGTGTCCCTGAAGAACTTCAAAAAGGTTTTCTTTGAGAAAATAGACAACCAATATTCTGTGGACTAACTGATACAAATTGGGTCTAACCGGAAGGTTCTGGATGACAGCCAACAGCAAGAAGTTCCAAACGAGACACTTCAACAGCATTTGGGGTACAGCTTCTTGATAATATAACCCCATTTTCCAAGCACTCTACTGACCAAAGGAGAAACAAAGTTACCACATAAGAGGACCATTCTGCCGAAAAAGCTCACAGGAAGTGGGTGTTTCCTGAAAGTTCAATGACATGCAAGTTCTCCTGAGGACCCAAGTGTGTGAGGCATAGGGCCAGAAGCTGTAGGAGTCGCAGGCAATCCCCTTGAAAAGCTTCAGTGATATGCAGGGGTCTGGGACCTGGACCAGAAATAGTTGACCCTCAAGGAGAAACAGGAAAAGTCCCAAGGAGTGGTCTTCCCAAAGAGAAATGGAGGCTTAGGGAAGGAGGAAGCAGGGTGGCTGGAAGAAGGCCTCCAGGGAAGCTGCATGTTGCCATTTGAGGGAGGATTTGAAGGACAAGGAGGATCTGTTGGGCAAAGAGGAAACAGCCCAAGGAAAAGGTATCAAAGTGTTTCTCATGCAGAGGGCATGTCGTGTAGTTCAGCTGGGAAGCAATGTGTAGTGGTTAGTAGAAGTAAGCTGAGGAAAATTCCTGCATGGTTTGAGAAACTGTGGAGGGTCTGAGCAGGTGGCACCCTGTTCAAAGCAACACTTTCTGGAGGCTCCTGTGGAAGCCTAGAGGCTGGACACCAATGCATTCACTATAGTCAGGGGCCATCCCCAACCCAACTTCCACTAAAACTGCTCATGCAAAGGGATTCAGCGACTTTTCACCCAAACCCACCTGCCTATCTTTAGTCTGTGATTTCTTGGCGCATGAGATAATGCTGGCCTCTATAAAAGTAACTTGAGCTCCTTAAAAGTTAAACAAAATTACATATAACCTTGTAATAGCCAAACAAATTAAAAACACCTACTCAAGTACATGTACATGCAGGTTCATACCAGCACTGTTCACAATAGCCAAAAGGCAAAAACAGCCCAAATGTCCACAACTAATAAATGAACAAAGTGTGGTTTACCTATACAACAGAATATTAGTCAGTAATAAAAAGGAATTAAGTACATGCTACAATGTAGATAAACCTCAAAAACATTATGCTAAAAGAAGCCAGAGACAAAAGGTCACATATTGTATGACTCTTCACATGAAATATCCAAAAGAGAGAAATCCATTGAGAAGAACACAGGTTGGTGATTTCCAGGAACTCGCAGCCAGAAAGAATGGGAAGAAACCGCTTAATGCATAAGGGATTTTACTCTGGAATGGCTGAAACGTTCTGAAACTAGATGGAGGTGGTGGTCACACAACATTGTGAATATAATAAATTGTTCACTTTGATTTGGTTAATGTTGTGTTACGTAAATTTCACCTCAATAAATAATTTTTGAAGAGAAAAATGTCTTGAAATCTTCTCTGCATATCAGAATCCCTTTCAGTCCTGGCTCTCCCTTTTCTACTCTAGTCATTTCTTCTTAGCATCTTCAGTGGTTGCCCTTGGTCCTCTGGTCCTGGGTTCTGCCTATTCTCTCCCTTCCACGAATGTTCCAAACCCACTTCCTTCCCTGCAAGTACTTGTACATTCCATTCCCTCTGCCTGGTGTGCTGAAATTGAATCTCCCCAATCACCTCTTCACCTAGATAAGGACTCTACTGTCAAAAAGATCAGGCTCAAGCACCACCCTGGTTGTGAAGCGCTCCCCAAATCCCCAGAAGGATAACACCAGCTTCTAGGAGAAGGCATCTAAAGTAGCTTCATGAGGGAATTGCCATCTGAGAGAGGATTTGAAAGATAAGGAGGATCTGCTGGGCAGAGAAAACAGCCCAAGGAAAAGCCTCTGCTCTCTGCTTCCAAGGCTCCCGATTCTTTATTGCTCCCTATCATACCATAGTATGCTGATCTGTTTGAGGTCTACCTCCACCACCAGACTGTCAGCCACTGTGGCCACAGACCGTGATTACTAGCCCCAGATCTCCAAGCTCTAGCACCATGGCCAGCATACAGCAGGTGCTCTACAAACACTGCTAAAAAGAAAGATCAACATCAGCCCATCCTGGCTAACATGGTGAAACCCTGTCTCTACTAAAAAAAAAAAAAATACAAAAAAAAAAAACTAGCCGGGCGAGGTGGCAGGCGCCTGTAGTCCCAGCTACTCGGGAGGCTGAGGCAGGAGAATGGCGTGAACCCGGGAGGCGGAGCTTGCAGTGAGCTGAGATCCAGCCACTGCAATCTAGCCTGGGCGACAGAGCGAGACTCCACCTCAAAAAAAAAAAAAAAAAAAAAAAAAAAAAAAAAAAAAAAAAAAAAGATCAACATCAAAGACTGAAAAAGGACAATGATAACCAGAAAGGAAAAGAAGAGACAAATGGCAGAGCTAAAACCCCTGGACCTTCTTCAGGGGTAGCCACGCCAGAAGAAACAAAACAAAATAAAACAGAAAACCCTGGGCCTGGTTAAATGAATGCAGATGGATACTGGATAGAGAAGTGAATTAATAATGACTTGGAAATTGAGTTTGGACAACCGGGGAAAATCTCAGCAGCATTCCCCACAAAAGAGAAGTGCAGAGAGAGAAAGAGCAGCTCTGGGTCCATCACTGTCTGTAGGTAAGGCTGTCTTCAAGCTGGATAGAAAGCTCCAGAAGGGCTGAGACAGTATTAAAATTGCCTTCTGTTCCCTCAGAGCCTACCTAGCATGATGCACAGCACAGAGCAGGAGTTCATTAACTATTTGTTTTCTATGAATGAGTCTCGGGACAGACCTTCCATTTTCACTTGGCAAAGATGCTCTGAACCAGAAGTAAAAGTGGAACCCAATGTGAGGCTCCACAAGACTCAGGGACCTCAGAATACGAAAACAGCACATTAAGTCAAGAAAGAAAGGCAAGAAAGGATCCAGGACACACAGTCCATGCCCTAGGGGCGCATGGCTACACAGGTCTGTGCCCAGATGTTAGGGCAGAACAGGATAGCAAATAGGCGGTCACTCACAGGCCGGCTTTGGCCAATGGGGACTAGTAACAAAGAAATACCGTATTTAAAGTGAGGAAGGTGGTGAGGGGCAGATTACACAGGGCCTTGTGAGGAAGGCCTGTATTTTATGTTAAGTTCTACCATTTGGAGTAATCATTTGCTATACTCTGACGCCCAGGTTGACTATGAGAAAGTCAAAAACCCTTAGGGAAAGCCACACTAACCTGTATAAAGGCGATAACATTTTCCCGAGCGACTACGACCACCACGTCCTGCTCGCTGGTTAGCTGATGCCTGGGAGACTGGCACCACCACCAAGCATTCAATAGCTGTCCTGGGATTGTAGGCTCGGAGTTTGACAAAGCCACAGTCGATCACATACACAATGCCACTGATTGTGATAGAGGCTTCTGCCACATTGGTGGCCACTATCACCTAAGTTCCGCACAGAAAGAAGAATAAAAGTCATTTTACTCTTTTTGCTTTTAATAAACTCCTAAAAATCCTAAAAGATTTAACATTTCCAACATTGCAGAATCTGTGAGAGGCAGTTTAATATACTAGAAAGAGTGTGAGTTTCGATGTCAGGGGGTGCCCTGGATTTGAATTCTCCCTACTCATGTGACCCTGGATAAGTTACCCAACCTCCTGAACCTGTTTCCTCATCTACATCATAAGATTTACCACCTCCCTTAGGGCTACTGAAGGGACTATATACAATTAATATATAAAGTGATCAGAGCCTAGTATTTGTTAGTTTTTCCCTTTGGCATAACCAAAGTAAATCACCACCACCTTGCGCAGGTATAGTCATTTATTCATTCATATCGTGGTTACTTCCTGAGGGTATGCACTTTGTCAAGCACTGTTCAAGGTGATGGGATGTAGGATAAACAAGACAGACAAGGCCCCTGCTCTACAAGAAGCAGCCAATCCTACAGAGATCTAAGAAGAAGAAACAGTTCAAAGGAAGGAGAAACAGCCAGTGCAGCCAAAATATAGAGTAAGTACAAGATGAGGTTGCAGAGGGAGGCAGAGATACGATTATATGTAGTCTCTGGGCCACCACGAGGTATTTGCATTTTATTCCCAGTACATCAAGAGCTGCCCCTGGAGTGTTTAAGTAGCAGGGGACACATACATATAGCAGTTAGAACTATTTTCAGGCATTTTACATTTTATAAATCATTTTATAAAAATTATTTTATAAATGATCATTTTATAACATAATCTTCCTAATATTTTTATGTAGTTGGGATTAAGATATTATGCTATTAAACCACCTTATCTGAAAGTTGTTATTATTTATGTTTTACAGCTGCAAAAACTCAGATTCAAGGTCAAGTCAGTCATCCCAAGGCACACAGTAGCTCAGGGGCAGAATCCAGGTCTCCTGATTGACTGGCTGCAATTAATGTTTGATGCGGCAGACTCAAGTTGCTCCATCCCAATGGTCAAGAAGCTGAGCACCCTCATCCAGGTGATCTGAAATTGGGAGTGGATCCTCAGACCATCCCTCACCTGCTCTATTCTCTGCCATCTGTTCATAAATAGCTACTACAGTAAAAGCTGTCCTCGGGCTGGTTCTGCGCGGTCCTCATCTAATGAAAGGAAAAGGCAGAGTCAGGCCCAGGGGGACCATGAACAGCGGGCGGACTGGCTGCCTGCCAGCTCCTTCAAACCAGTGCTTTCCACCACACCCTTCCCCACTCTCACTTCAAGGCTAAACATTTTTAAGCCACACCTTGAATTAACTGATTTAAATTTGGCCCTTTAAAATAGGCAAGCTGATACTTAAATTATTTAGAAACCATGTGTACCAACCTTTCTATTCCTCCTGACAGATGACCTAAATCCCCACAAACAATCCCTTCAGCCAAAGTAAGCATGAGTCGTGGGAAATATTAGGAAGGCAGAAGAGAAGAAAAGGGAAGTCACCTGATCTGATAACTACTGTCAGAGTGACCCTTCAGTGGGACGGGTTTAGAATCTTCACAACGGGCCAGGCGCGGTGGCTCACGCCTGTAATCCTGGCACTTTGGGAGGCCAAGGCAAGCGGATCACAAGGTCAGGAGATCGAGACCATCCTGGCTAACTAGTAACCAGTCTCTACTAAAAATACAAAAAAAATTAGCCGGGCATGGTGGCGGGCGCCTGTAGTCCCAGCTACTCAGGAGGCTGAGGCAGGAAAATGGCATGAACCCAGGAGGCGTAGCTTGCAGTGAGCTGAGATTGCGCCACTACACTCCAGTCTGGGGAGACAGAGCGAGACTCTGTCTCAAAAAACAAAAAAAAAAGAAAGAAATCTTCACAATGTATTATCTATTGTGTGCTTTTAGATCTACTACACAGAAATACAGACCTAGAAGTCTGCCTTGTATTTAGTAAGTTTCAAAACAAGTAAATAAGCATCATTATGATCATAGACGGCTGCCAACACCCGTGGTCATCAGGATAGTCTCACCTTTCTGACACTGCGTGACACCCTTTCAAATACTTTCATTTGCTCAAAGGAAGGCAGTCCTGCATACATGGGGAGAACTCGGAGGTGTCTCTTCATCCCAGTGCGAGCTAACGCCCGAGCCTGCTCGATGAGCATCGACACAACAGTTTCTACCTCTTCCTAAAGACATTGAACCAGGAACCAAAGAAACTGAGATCACTTTAAAGCATGCTATTTTATCATACTGAAAGAAAATCAAAGTCAGAATTTGGATTTTAATTTTGGTCAGATGTAATAATTTCAGTGCCATCATGTTCCACTCTGGGATGATATTTAATTAAATGCTAATAAACAATGATAACAATGGGTGAAATTTTGCAACTACACTATTAGTTACTAAAAAATCAATGTGATCTGCAATGAATGGACGAGTTCCTAATAAATAAAAACAATGACTATTTTACCCAGCATACATATACAGTGTCAAACAAGCATCGCAAGCATATGGACAAGTTGTAGCATATAAAATCACTAGAAGCTTTCTCCAAAAAAGATTACTGAACCATGGAAAGTGTTTGGCAGTGGAAAAGATTACAGTTGGAGGGCAAGTCTGAATAGTGTTGCCACCTTCAGTGAGCACTTGGGTCTGCTCAGTTGTTTTAGCAGTAATATGGCCACTTATCACCTTCAGGATGAGCTGTAAAGGTGTCACTGGAAAAAGAGGTACACAGCAGCAACATGTGTGTAGGACCATGGACCTAATGTAGTATCCAATTCTGGCAAACAAAACAGCCCTCACTCAACTACTTAGTTTATTTTGGAATCAGTTAATACATTTAAAAAACATTTAACCCACTGCAGACAGAACAGGCAGGGGTTAACGACTCCCTGACAATCTAGATGGTAGATGAATGACATCAAATCAATTTTTTACATAATTATGGAACCACGAAATATAACAAAACATGAAATAAACGGCTGAGTAAAGTAACAAGGCTCTGTATTAATTTTGGTGCTGTCTTAACATGTCTGTTCGTCAGAGAAGTACAATGGCATTACCTGGCCAGTAAGAAATGCTAAAATGTCTCCGTCTCCCTCTGTCTGGTGAATTTTCACCACAGTTTCCACAGTTGATTTGATATAATCTGGAACAGGACTGAAAAGACAAATGGGATGAATTCATCACTAGAATATGCTCGTTAATTACAGATCAATTACCCTAATAATCTGGCAGCAAAGCTCATAAAAGTGAGTTTGGGCCTGCCCAGTAGGTAATTAGTACATTGATAAATAAAATAAATATTCATTTTTTAATCTAATATTCAAGAATAATCCATAATTATATGTCAACTATGATTTTTAGCTTCATTTGCAAAGAAATAAAATGATATACCCATACAAACAGATGTGCTATCTTTAGTATGCAAAGACATCGGACCAGTGAAAATCGGGAGCTGTGGTCCCAGTGCTAAAGCCCTCGCTCTTCCCAGCCCGTTTTCCCTCCTAATCAATAGCAGCATTTATGGGTCAGCTGGATGGCCCTGATGGATGTGCTCTGCAACAAAACGATTCAGAAATCAAGTCCACAACTCTGGATTTATCAGCCACTGGAACAGGCTCCTGGTCTTTGTTTGTGCAGTGACTAGTACAGGAATTAGGATGGCCCCTTGCTTGTCCAAGTAGACTACTCCCAAAAGTGCCAACTGGGCCTTCTAGCTAGGGATGTAGAGAACTGAGAGCCAAATGATTCAAATCACCAATACTGCCCCTGCTGACATGCAGCCTTGTAAACCCCAGTTCTGAAAACTATCAAGCTTCCCTCCCCAAAACCTTTCACCACTTTTGCTTTCTCTGGCTGAGCTACTAGCCACAGATTCACAGAAACTTGCGTGTCAGTGTGAAGAGTTTAAACTAAATTCAGCAGTGATGCAGAGCAGGGTAAAAACATTCTAGACCAATGACAAGGGACACAAAACATGCTCCTCCCCATCCTTTAGAGTTGTGAGCAAATGCAGTTCTGACATTCTACATCAGAGACCGAGTTTTCTAATTACCATCATCAAGAAATCAAGCATCATCAAACCTTTGTAGATAAAAGATATCCACCGGAAATGTTCGCCCTTCCACTGTAAGGATCACACTTGTATCCCTTGCTGGATCACTGGTTTCATTTTGATTAAAGAAATCCTGGAATTTCTAAAAAGAAAAAAATTAATTCTTCATTTCTCTTAGAGAAAAAGGTTCATAGCGATTCATGGAAGGAAAAAAATAATATTAAAACTGACCAAAGACAGGTGAGTAGCAAGGATTACATATACGCAATACAGATTATGGGTTGCAACATACATTTTTTAAATTCACATTTTTCTAACTGCAATTGCGGGGAATCACATTTCAACGACAGTCTTTACTAAAGTTTTCATAAAAATAATAAAGGTTAGATTTCAAAAGTGCATTCAGTATAGCATCTGAGTTAACATGTAGCTGTAGTATTAGTTATCTTATTCCTATCCTCTCTATTTCATTTAAGCAAAAATTTGGTCAAAGGTGTGATTCAAGTTCAGTACAGGTTAGACCAGGTTGGTGCGTAACTCTATCTGGAAAACATAGATATGATCATTCGAGTTATCAATTTATAAGGAAACTTTTCCTTCTGTGAACAGTAGGTGTGTTTCTGGCCCCATTGTTACTGGTTTTAGGTCACTTGATGGCAGGGATAGTGTCTTCTCCATCTTTACACACCCTACAGTAGTGAGTGCGAGGCTTTGCATGGGGTAGGCCATCAATCATGTACTTCCCCGACACTCCTGTAGTACCGTTGGGAGAAGTGTCTCTTGGCAGTTTCTCCCAAACAGGTGGCCACATCCTATTTAATGGTACTTGACTACCACTTGCAGCCCACAAGGAGACCTGTCTTAAGGGCTCTGGCCAATGATGGAGGAAGGAAACACCACCAAAGATCCTCTCTTGGGGAATGTGACCCTAAGGTACAAAGAGAAGCTGAGACTGAGAAAAGTTAAGTGACTACTATGCAGGCAGGCAAGTGAGCACCAGATGGGAAGCAGCTGGTATCCACTGCAGAGGGGGCATGGATGTCCCGTCGGGTGGAGTGCTCCACTATTTGAATCTGGGTCCCCTTTCCATTCCCCACCTCTACTCATTTCCCCAAGGCCTGGCCACGTAACTGCAAAGCTTGTCTTTATTTCCCTATGTACCCTTATAAAATATGTCCATCCTGCTCCAGGAAACCCAGAAGCCCAGGAGCTGTGCTAATGAACGGCATCAAACACTAAGTGAAGGGGCTCTGAGGGGTATTTTTAAAAGAGTAAACTGATTTAACTACAAAGTACACGGATGTTATACATTAACCTCAAAATTGAGAAGAATAAGCACAGACATAAAAGTGCCTCATGCCAACAAAACTATGCTTTGCTATGCAGAATTCCACACAGTACCCCTGTTCACTTTCTTTTGGGTAAATTCCCTACAAGTCGCTTCAGCCTTCCTGCAGCCCTATGACATGCACAGCACAGGTACACTAGAAGAAACACACAAACAAGTGGGAACAGACACCCCAGGCCCCAAAAGAGTAAAGAGTTCACAGAAGGCAGATGTGTAAAGAGTTCACAGAAGGCAGATGTGCAAAGAGCTGATAAAATAAACCCTAAGGCAGACTGACCCTGTGACCAGGAAAGAGCTGCAGATTAAAATCTGGTAGAATGAAAAGTTAAGAACTACTGGCTTTCAGGGAGAGCTTTATGGAGGCGGCAATATCCCTTGCCTGCACCGTAAAGGCTAAGGAGGATTATTACTGGCTGGGAAGGGGAGACATCCCTTACCAGGACAACAGCACAGTGTGGACTAAAATGTAAAGGGGTCCCTAAGGGAGAACACAGGCAAGGTCTAGGGCAGGCCTCCCTCGTCTCTGAGTCAGCCCTCTCATCTGCAAAATGGACAACCTGCTCTCCACCCTGCAAGGTTGCTGTGAGGTTCAAATAAAGTGTGTGGGACAGCTGTGGCACACGTCTAGCCTAGAATAGCACTCAGTAAGTGATGTTAGCCATAACTCTGAAGGGACCCAAGTGCTGAGCTGCACTGACACTTTATCCAATGGGCAAGACAAGGGCAGTGAGGATGGGCATGATATTATCAGACCCGCAAGCTGGATCCTGGACTCCAGTGGCCATTTTGGAGAAGGGCAGAGGAACTAAAAGATTTGAGGCAAACAAACTAATTAATGAAGCTATCATAATAGTGCAGGGGAGACAAAGTGTGAACCTGTGCAAATCATTCCACAGATACAACTGGTAGGAACTAGCAATCAGTGAGTGAGTGTGCACATACATGCACATTGGAAAGAAGGCTGGAGTGACTTCTTACTCAACCGGGGATAAAAACTTCTTAAAGCAATGGAGGTCTTGGTCTGAATGATCACGAGAAAGAGACTAAGATGGAGAATCCGAGAGTCACAAGTTTATGAGTTTAGGATGTCCACGGCTAGCCAGCTGCCAGACAGCTAAGGCTAGTGTGCAGGCACACAGTCAAGACTGCCACAAGCATGAAGGCTCAGCTGAACTAGGGGCCACAGGGGTGTGTAGCCTTGAGGGGGAAGAGCAGACAGAGAAGGAGCCCAAGAGGAAGCCAACAAGGAGGTGGGAGAGGGGAGGTGGCAGGGCTCCAGGAGCTTTGGAAGGAGGAGGAGGAAGATTTTACCAAAGCGCTTGGACAGGGGTGAATGTTACCAAAAAGGCAAGCAGAACAAGGAAGATGATGCCTTGACAATTTTATTAGAGTGGATGTCTAAACCTTACCGTTAAGGAAGTTAAAGATAGGGAGTTACTCTTTCAAGAATTAAGTCTAGGCCAGATGCGGTGGCTCATGCCTGTAATCCCAGCACTTTGGGAGGCCAAGGCGGGTGGATCGATTGAGGTCAGTTCAAAACCAGCCTGGCCAACACAGTGAAATTCCATCTCTACTAAAAATGCAAAAAAAAAAAAAATGGCTAGGCGTGGTGGAGGGCGCCTGTAATCCCAGCTACTAGGAAGGCTGAGGCAGAGAATCGTTTGAATCTGGGAGGCGGAGGTTGCAGTGAGCCAAGATCGCGACATTGCGCACCAGCCTGGGCAACAAGAGCGAAACTGTCTCAAAAAAAAAAAAAAAGAATTAAGACTCAGCATTTACTGAGAAGGCACAAGACCTTTAGATCTTTATCTTGTATCTTTATTTGGAAATACAAAATACATAAAAAAGTAAATAAATATAGTACCAACAATGCAAGAATCTTGAGGCAGGATCAAGGAACAAGAAGAGTAAAATGAGTTCAACACACCCAGAAAAGAGGAGTTTGAGTCAGGTTTGAAAGAGGTGGGGTCACGTTGACATACAGACACGGTAAGAAGCGTACATCATATAAAGGCAGGGGACAGTCTATGAAATGGACTGTAAATGATGTGGCCATCTGCAGGGTTGTCTTCTAGCTCACCATAGGCTCCTTCCCTGGTAGCTGCTCCTTCCTGATCCACCGGAGTGGCCGCCAAGCAGCCATGTCTACCCAAGACACCCATCCCTTGGCCAATAGCCCTTGGCCCATGTAGACAGGTCCAGGGTGTGGATCTGACCCCAGGTGATCCTAAGTTCCTTCTCTAAGAACCTGGAAAGAGAAATTAGTCTCTCTTCAAGTAGCTGGACTTACAACAAAAAAACTATGGGAGTAGTAACCACATACTCTGCCATGTAGTTGGATGCAAATAAAAGAAAAGCAATATCATAATATCATGTGATACAGGATCAATAAATACTTCATAATTATATCCAGTCATGTTACATAATTGTTCATTTAAATGGGCTTACATTAAGAAAGCAGCTAAAGCAACCAAAGCAGCTATTTGATCAGCCCCATCATGCTCTGCTGGTCTCTGCCTCCCAGCTGCAGCTGCCGCTGTCTTCATCTGCAGGCTGGGCCACCCCAGTCGCTGAGAGAAACCACAGCAGGTGGCCTATCAGCAGCCCTAGCTCTAGGAGGTTTGAAGTTAGTCTATCACCCACAGACCGAGCCGCTGGGGGGCAGGGGATGAGTTCTGGACTTCCCTGGGTCTCTAGATCAAAATGTTTCCTAAGCCATACCCAACCCCACTGCCACTCCCACATGGTCCTCCTCGTTCTTGCCCTCTTTTGCCCACTCATATCCTCTTTCTTTCTTTCACTCACATACAAACTCACATCCCATACCTCACATAGGCCGCTCACACACGGACCCACAACCCACACAGAGATGACTCACACACACAGATCCCCCATTCAGAGACACATAGAAACCACTGTCCTCCTCACACAGGAGGTACTGGCTGAGCAGTGAGGATGGAATAAGAAGGAATGGCCCAGCTCACCAGGGTCCAGCATGTCCTGTACCACAGCAGAGCAAGGCAGGACAAAGTTCCTACATGCTGCCTTCCTGCTTACAAAACTGCTTCCAGAAAGTCATCTATATCAACTACCATAGACAGAACTGAAAGAAGCTATTTTTTCATCTCTGTGTCACACCAAGACAATAAAAGGCAATTGTGAACAATTAGTATTAATTAACAATGAATCTGGCCGGGCGTGGTGGTTCACGCCTGTAAATCCAGCACTTTGGTAGCCCAAGGCAGGACGATCACCTGAGGTCCGGAATTCGAGACCAGCCTGGCCAACATGATGAAACCCCTTCTCTCCTAAAAATACAAAAATTAGCCAAGCATAGTCGCTCACGCCTGTAGTCCCAGCTACTCGGGGCACGGAAGCACAAGAATCACTTGAACCTGGGAGGCAGAGTTTGCAGTGAGCTGAGATCACACCACTGCACTCCAGCCTGGGCAAGAGAGACTCGGTCTCGATCAATCAATCAATCAATCAATAAAATGCATCTAAGAAAAGACTTGGACATTACAGTTTTGAACATAACAAAAACTAGAATAATTTTTAACTTAATTTAATAATTTTTAAGGGAGGGTGAAAAAGAGAGAGATGTTCTGTGTAACGTGGCCACAGAGGAGCTAACTAGAGGTGAAGTCAGCCATAGTCCACAAAATAGCATGCCAGCAGATACCATGGGTGAGAGAGATGACAATTAAACAGGGCAAGAGAGGAGCTTTTTTTTTTTTATTTTTTTGAGACGGAGTCTCACTCTGTCGCCCAGGCTGGAGTGCAGTGGCCGGATCTCAGCTCACTGCAAGCTCCGCCTCCCGGGTTCACGCCATTCTCCTGCCTCAGCCTCCCGAGTGGCTGGGACTACATGCGCCCGCCACCACGCCCGGCTAATTTTTTGTATTTTTTAATAGAGACGGGGTTTCACCATGTTAGCCAGGATGGTCTTGATCTCCTGACCTCGTGATCCGCCCATCTCGGCCTCCCAAAGTGCTGGGATTACAGGCTTGAGCCACCGTGCCCGGCCAAGAGAGGAGCTTTAACCCAAAAGTTGCCATGGGCAGACCCAAGACAACAGACTCCTACAGCCTGTAGAAAAGTCTGAGAAACCAGTCTCCAGACACATTGGACATATCACCTTCGCCATGCTGCGCTTTCTCTCTCTCCAAGTTGTTCTGTTTCCCAGAAGCCACAGGGAGACTAGGAGCCAGGAGCCAGGGACCACATCTCACTTGGATTTCAGAACTGGCCTCCGTATCTACTGGAGACTCCATATCTACTCTTGTCTCCCATACACAGCACTCAGAATGATCTTTCTAGAGCCCAAACATGATGAAGTCACTGCCCTCTCTCACATGTTCCCATGGCTCCCAACCAGATATAGGATGGAGCTCATCCTCTCTGGCTGAGCCTGTAAGGCCTTCCGTCATCCGACCCTAACCTCCCCATTTTAATCTTCCATTGCTTTCCATTCAATCAAAATTCATTCAACCCAAGTGCCTACTCTGTGCCAGACATTGTTTTAGGTGGAAGGGACAAAATGAGACAAAGTCCTGATCTTCATGGAGCTCACGTTTTAGTGACAGGAGACACACAATAAACAATGCATATAATGTTAAGTAGTGATAGAAAAGTGATAAACATAAAAAAAAACCAGAATAAGGGAATAAAGAGCAACTGGGGTGCTGTTTTAGATAGCGCCTCTCTGAGGAAATAATAAATACTCAAAACTGGAATGAAATTAGTAGAGAACCTTAGACTGGGGAAGAATGATCTAAAAAGAGGGTTCCTCCATAGCATAAGCATGCCTGGGTTGTTTTGAGGAACAGCAAGGGGACCAGTGAGGCTGGAATGTAGCGAGCACTGGAGAAAGTGGAAGAAAATAAAGTCAGAGAGGAAGTTCAGGGGTAATTCACCCATAAGGGTCTGGCAGATAAGACTCGAAGCTCCGTGAACTCATGGTCATGTCCCTGTGATTTCATTTATGCTTAGGGTGCCCTTCCCCACCTTCATCCATCTGGAAAACGGCTGTCCATCTTTCAAGCACAGCTGGTACATCACCACCTTTATGAAAGTTTCTGGGCACCCCCCGGCTGGCTGGAGTTAAGGGCTCCCTCCTTGGCTGCCTCAGTACTTTGAACACACTGAACTGCAAACATCTATTTCTGCATGTATATATAGCAAGTGGTCAAAAGTATTTGTTGAGTTGAACTGCTGTTTAAACTATCGGTCATCAAGAGAGAAAAATAAGTAAACCTAGCCATAAAAAACTTCAACATGGAAATTATTATACATACAGGAGAAACTTTTTTTTTTTTTGAGATGAAGTTTTGCTCTTGTTGCCCAAGCTGGAGTTCAATGGAGCGATCTCGGCTCACTACAACCTCTGCCTTCCAGGTTCAAGCAATATTCCTGCCTCAGCCTCCCAAGTAGCTGGGATTATAGGGATGCGCCACTACGCCCAGTTAATTTTGTATTTTTAGTAGAGATGGGGTTTCACCATGTTGGCCGGGCTGGCCTCAAACTCCTGACCTCAAGTGATCCGCCTGCCTCAGCCTCCCAAAGGGCTGGGATTACAAGTGTGAGCCACTGTGCCCAGCCCAGGAGAAACTTCAATTGCACAGAAAAATCTAAATATATACAGTATAGTCATAAATAAACAAATTCAAGAAATACAGACTCATACTGAAAAAATAATAAAAAGAAGCTGCCTAAGTGAGGAGAAAGACAGAATGTAGATAAACAAGACAGGTAGGTAATTATGAACTTAATTAATTCCAGGCTAATTTCCACCCACAAGCTGAAAAGGAGTATCCTCTGATTATATGAAATCTAGGACATCAGATGGTCCCATAAAGAAGGTAGGCCATTCTGCCAAAGATAAGCTCTTGCTAGAGGCAACTTCCCAAGGATATATAGGACGAAAGTGTTTGTGAGGAGAGGAGGAAAGGAGAGGAAAGGCTCTTACGTCCGCATCCAGAGTGGCTGAAGTCACAATCAATCGAAGATCCCCTCGCTTTTTCTGAATCTAAAAAAAGAAGACATTAAAAAATAATAATAGTGCAATACTTATGGATGAGATCATTTGCTATCTGAAATGTAATTCAAAAATTCAGTGTTTTTTTTGTTTTTTGTTTTTTTTTTGCCTGAGGAGGAGGTAGGGGAGCTTATAGATGAAAGGACTGACTACAAACTAATAATTGTCAAAAGTAAGGGGGGGGTCATTAAACTATTATTTCCAGTTTTGTAAATGTATGGAATTTTCCAAAGTAAATTTTTTTAATTATAAAAACTATCAAGAAGCTTTAAGACCCAAATCTGAATTTACTGAGAATAAAACCGTTTTTTCCTGAAACCCGGGTCTCAAGATAGTTTGAATCTGTGTATGAAAAAGTATATTAGGCCGGGCGCGGTGGCTCAAACCTGTAATCCCAGCACTTTGGGAGGCAGAGACGGATGGATCACGAGGTCAGGAGGTCGAGACCATCCTGGCTAACATGGTGAAACCCCGTCTCTACTAAAAATATATATATATTAAAAATTAGCCGGGCAAGGTGGCGGGCGCCTGTAGCCCCAGCTACTCCAGAGGCTGAGGCAGGAGAATGGCGTGAACCCGGGAGGCGGAGCTTGCAGTGAGCTGAGATCTGGCCACTGCACTCCAACCTGGGCGACTGAGCGAGACTCCATCTCAAAAAAAAAAAAAAAAACAAAAAAAAAAAACAAAAGAAAAAGTATATTAAAAGCAAACAAACAATAAATGATAACACCAAGACAGAAATATGGCAAAAAAAAAAAAAGAGAGATAAAAGATATTAAGTTACTCAAAGAAACACATAATCAACAGGCATTAGAGAAGTGATCAAATGAGCTACAGCTAAGATATATAATAACAATGAGATTTTTTTCCCCATCTATCCCATTGGCAAGGATTTATTTTTTTAAGGCTAATACTCAGTGTTGGCAAAAATTCAGTGAAATCAGCCCTCTTATTATACTGTTCCTGAAAAAGGTAATAATTCCCTCAAAGTATCAAAAAATCTAAATCTTTGGCAATGGAATAAAATCATAATGAAAATAGTAATAATAACAACTAATACAGACTAACTTATGTGCTAGCCCAGAGGCCCTGTATACAGGTACAGAGTATACCCACTGTGCAAAGATGCCTGGCTGAAGGGGCCAAGGGCATCAGCAATCCAGCCCACTTGCCTCCTACCTAGCTCTAGACATCCTCCCAGAGGGGACATCTTTTTCTAATTTGCACAAAAGAACCTCACAGTCTAGCTGTGACCCTATGCCAGGCACTAACCTAGAAGTTTTTTGCTATCTTACTTAAGCTTCAAAACAAAGCACAATATACAGCACCTATGTCTAACAGAACTCTCTGCAATGACAAAAACTTTCTTTATTTGTACTGTCTGATGCATAAGCCACTAGCCATCTGTGGCTATAGAGCCCTTGAAAAATAGCCAATGTAGCTGGGCACAGTGGCTCACGCCTGTAAACCCAAGACTTTGGGAGGCCAGGGCAGGCGGATCACCTGAGGTTGGGAGTTCAAGACCAGCCTGACCAACGTGGAAGAACCAAACACCACCTCTACTAAAAATACAAAATTAGCAGGGCACGGTGGCACATGCCTGTAATCCCAGTTATTCGGGAAGGCTGGAGATTCTCCTGAGGGAGGAGAATCGCTTGAACCTGAGAGGCGGAGGTTGCAGTGAGCCAAGATCACGCCACTGTACTCCAGCCTGGGCAACAAGAGAAAATCTCCGTCTCAAAAAAACAAAAAAAGAAAAGAAAAATAGCCAGTGTGACTGAGAACCTGAATTTTTTTACTTTCTTGTATTTTAATTAACTTTTATCTCAATAGCCACAGGTAGGTAGTGGCTACCATAGAGGAACGTACACCAGCACAGATACTCCTATTATCCCATTTTAGAGATGAGTAAACTCAGCAAAGTCAGAATTTGAACCCAGGTAGTCTGACTCAATGCCTATGCTCTTAATCACCCTGTTCTACCACTTCTTTCTAGACTCTAATTGGGAATCTGTCCAAAGAAAACAATCAGAAAATGTGGGAAGGGAGGAGAGAGTGGAGGTAAGATTGAAACAAGATTGGCTGTGAGTTGTAATTGTTGAAGCCAGATGATGGGTACATGGGGGTCATTATACACTTCTTTGGGATATGTTTGAAACTTAATAATAAAGAAAGAAACACAAATGCAGCAGATTTAATTACAAGGGTGCTCGCTGCAACAGTATTTATAATAGTTAAAATCTGCAAGCTATATAAATTGCTAACAGTAAGGGAAGTTAAATACTTTATGATAGAGATGTGATTAAATAACCATTAAAAATAGTATCTCCAGAGAATATTTAAATGACACAGAAAAATGATCCTAATGTAATGTTAAGGGAAATATGAAAGATACAAATTAGTATATATAATTCAATCAATCCCTAGTATGCCAAAACAGATCCAAGTACACACACACACACACACACACACACAGAAAACAGAAGAAAACATACCAACATTTTACTGCTGATATTCTCTGAATGGGTAGGATTATGGATGATTTTAATTTTCTTCCTTGGTATTTTGTTGTATTTTCCAAGTCGCTACAATTGCTTTTGTAATCGGGCAATAAAATAAACACACACAATAAAAAGCTGGCAGTAAAGTCATACCTTTTTTAGCAAGCCAATGGCAATGTCAGTGTACAAGGTCCTCTCGTGGGCTTCATCCAGCATGATGACACTAAGAATCAAAGAGAAGCTCTCAGTGAGCCTCTAAAAAAAATCACACATCATCTCATCTAGACCATCAAAGAGACTCTGGGTATTTAGTCCTCATACAATCACTCTGCATCAAAAGTAAACCTAAGCTACTCTTCTTTGACAAAGAGGTAATTCTTAGGTTAATAAAAACGGTGACAATAACATATCTGAATTTTAAAAAGTGTACTATTGTTATCTTTAAGCGTTTTACCATTCACACTGAATTCCAACTGAATTTAGTATCTGATTTTAAATGAAAACATTACCTATAACCCTACAGAACACATAAAAATCAGAACAAAGCCCAACCACCTGAAGACTGTTAAGCTATAACAACAGTCAAAGAGGTAGCTGACTACAGTTGTGACATACGTGGAACAGGGGGTCAAATGTGACACCCTCCTCGAGAATACCAGAGCCTGGGTGGGACAGCTTTAATGCTGTGAGTGACAGATATACAAGGAGGGGGAAAGTGATAAAAAAATTATTTAGACTCTGTAAATTACATTTAACATGGGCCAGTTAGTTCTCTGCAGTCACCATCAATACTGGAGTGTGACAAGGCAAAATAAAAAGGACAAGTCACCAGACTAAGTCATGACAGGAATTTTAATGTGCCCATTTTTGACTGTAAAGGGCCATACTATTTAAATTCTGAGAAAAACACCAAGGGTCCCAACAGCGAAGGTCAAGAGAAAAGCTTTGGGGAAGCTTAAAACAGACATGAATCCCAGCTACTAACACACCTGCTTCTCCATCTCCCTGGGGACTTTGGAAACTAGGAAAGTTATCGTAAGAAAAACACATTTACCTATATTTTGTTAACAACGGATCAACCATCATTTCCCTGACCAGCATTCCATCAGTAAGAAACTAAAAAATAAAAACACAAAGCTTTAGAAAGAATTCACTTACACTATATATTAATGGTATTGTTTAAGTTCAAGTGCAATCTCTTTGCCAGGATGTGTACAAGTAAATTCCCACAAAGGACTGTGAGAAAATGCCTCCATATTTTCATTATCAAGCAATGTAATTGTTCACAAAAGGCTTTAAACATAGGGTCCTCGGCTGGAGTTGCAAATCTTTGAGCAGAATTTCACTTGCATTTATTATGGAAACATCAGCTAAGCCCCATTTCCTCTGCACTTGCACCACTAGTACTATCGATAAAGAGGCAGTGAAGACCAACTGGTATCTGCCCAAAGAAACACCTTAAGTCTAAGATAAATTGCTCTTCAAATGTCCCAAAGACTACAGATTGCAGTTCTTGATGTTATTAACTTAAACTTCAACTAATATTATTTCACAGAATCTAGACAAGATCATGGTTAAGCACATGGGCTATGGTGTCAGACTGCTGGGAGTTCAGATGCTGGCTCTATCTCTTACTAAGTTGTGTGAACCTTGGGCAAGTTACTTATCTTCTCTGTCCCTGATTGCTCATTTGTAAAATGAGGTAATCAAAGTATGTACCTCACCAAGTTAATGTGAAAAATAAATAAGATAGTATAGTAGTTCCTTGGTATCCTTGGGGGTTGGTTCTAGAGACCGACCCCCTCAGCCCACACCAAAATCTGCAGATGCTCAAGTCCACTATATACAATGGCATACTATTTGTATGTAACCTATGCATACCCTCCCATATACTTTAAATCATCTCTAGATTATTTAGAATGCCTAAAACAATGTAAATGTTATGTAAATAGTTGTTATACTGTATTTTTTAAAATTTACATTATTTCTTATTTTTATTTCTTAATATTAGTAAATCAAGGTTGGTTGAATCCACAGATGTAGAACCCACAGGATGCAGAGGACTGACTGTACATGTAAAGCATTTAGCATAGGACCTAGGACAGAGTAGTGCTCAAGAAAAGTCAGCAAATATTATTTAAGATTAATGAATCTATAATGCTTCAGAAACATATAGTAACAGCCTTCTTAACGTACTGCATTTGTTTTCAGGTTAAACCATCTCCCTTGCGTGCTGTATCTTAGTGTTTTTTGCTTTTTTTGTTTTAAGAGCAGGATGCATTACCATCACATTTTTCTTGGACCTGGTACTAGCTGCCACATACATATGTAAGAGCGAAAGTGAGAACTTGCCACCAATGACAAATCACCAGTCAAGAACTGAGCACCTTGAAATTGTGACCAAATGGAATACAAAAGGTTTTTATGGATGGCTCAAAGGTTTTTATGGTTATGCAAACCACTGAAAATTTAGCTAGTTCAAATATATTTGATGGTACAGAAAAATATTCCCTTCACCTAGCAAAATGAATGTTAACAAAATATAGTAATCCGGAAAGTAAGGTCTATATTTTTATAAATCACTACATTGGTCATTCAGTTCATCTGATTTTCAATTTTTCCTCTGTTGCAAATTAAGAGGTAACTGAGATTCTAATAACCAATTTTCATTTCATCAGATTATTTTCATTCACTGTTTTACAGCACTGTCTAATTAGACTTTGATTCTAGCACAGTGGTAGGTAGTAGGCAGACACCCTGTTGAGTTGATTATACACTGATTACTATTGATATTAATTATTTTAATATTAGCAAGGAGGCCAAAGAACACACATATAAAATCCATTTTCATATGTAAATGGAAAATTACTAATTAGTGAAACAACATTCATGAATTCTACACTTCATCAACTTATACTACTTGGTCTCTATTTTCAAGTCTTTTACAGGCTTGTTTCTATATTTCGATAGCTATTTGAGTCAGTGAAAATACAATAAAATACACATAAGAAAAGACAGCTTTGAGTCTTGGTCCTATCACTGATTAGCATATAATATCAGGCAAGTCATTCAACCTTCCAAGCCCTTAACCTCTTCATCTGTGGAACCAAGGACTAAACCTTACTTCCAATCTCCTTTCTGGGCTAAGATTGCAGGACCCTTTGAAAGAGTCCTGTGCCGCCGGGTGCGGTGGCTCACGCCTGTAATCCCAGCACTTTGGGAGGCCAAGGTGGGCGGATCGCGAGGTCAGGAGATCGAGACCATCCTGGCTAACACGGTGAAACCCCGTCTCTACTAAAAATAGAAAAAAAAAAATTAGCCGGGCGTGGTGGCAGTTGCCTGTAGTCCCAGCTACTTGGGAGGCTGAGGCAGGAGAATGGCATGAACCCAGGAGGCGGAGCTTGCAGTGAGCTGAGATCGCGCCACTGCACTCCAGCCTAAGTGACAGAGCAAGACTCCGTCTCAAAAAAAAAAGAAAGAAACAGCTCTGTGTCTCCCAGCTGACTAAAGTCTCTGAATGTCAGGATAATTTTCTTCACTTTCTGCCATGGTATCAATGTCCTGTACAGCAGCAAGGGCTACATGTTTTTAATTCTCCCAAAATAATCTTCTTCCTTATTTCCACTAGGAAAAGCAGCTTGAGCACTTTACCTTAATTCTCGTGGCCAGTTGGTCGGTGCAGTCATCAAAGCGGATGCAGTAGCCCACCTCGTGGCCCAGCACTGCACCCCTTTCTTCAGCTACTCTCCCTGCAACCTTTGGGAAGAAAGATCATGCTGAAAATAGAGACATAGAAATTACTGCACAGAGCACATACTATGGAAAATCTAAAGGTCATTTATATTTTAAATAGTATGTGAACACAATGAAAAATGAAAGACAAGTTATTAGAGAACAAGCATAATAACTTTTGCAATTATTATTATTATTATTGAGACGGAGTCTCACTCTGTCACCCATGCTGGAGTGCAGTGGCACAATCTCGGCTCACTGCAACCTCCACCTCCCAGGTTCAAGCAATCCACCTGCCTCAACCTCCTAAGTAGCTGGGATTACAGGCAAGCACCAACAGGCCCAGCTAATTTTTGTATTTTTAGTGAAGACAGGGTTTCGCCATGTTGGCCAGGCTGGTCTCGAACTCCTGACCTCAAAGAATTTGCCCACCTCAGTCTCTCAAAGTGCTGGGATTACAAGTGTGAGCCACCATGCCCAGCCAATTATTAACTTATATATCTCACTCCATTCTATAAAGGTCTTGGGGCAACTTACAAGAACATATACAATGAAAAACAAAATCACATTAAAACGTTAGAGATCAAGATCCAAAAAATTGCAGAAAAAATTTCAAAAGATCAAAGCCAATGAGAAAATGTTAAACATAGATATGCCAAAGTTATTCAAGTTGAGCCACAAATTCAGCTCTAAATTTGGTGGCCAAAGCAAAAAGGAAAGTAAAAGAAATGACAAGATTCACCCTGTTCCTAAAGAAAGGGTACACCAACCAGAGACAGTGTTTCATCTCCACACTCGAAAAGAAAACCCATCCCCCTGGACCATGAGGGCAGAACAGGAATTACCATATTCAATGCCAGGTCAGTTTCATTTTCTCATTGAAGGCAAAAAGGTAAGTTTCAAGAGTGAGATACGTGAAACAGTTCACAACTGTGTTCCAGCTGCCAAAGCCACTGAGAGGGGAAATACAGACTAGAACTCGGGTTTAAAATAAAGAGGGCAGATGAGTGGATGAGAAGATTAATAAAAAATCCAAGGTAGCATAATAAAGTGAAAGACAAAATATGTAATACATTATGAAGACCATAAACTATAGACAAAATTTCACCCATCAAAACATAACAAATAAAAAGTGAATGCAGGAAAGAGAAAAATGAATCCAACAGCAAGATCTCTGCATTCCCCTCAAGAAGGCTATTCAAAAGTTAACTTATTAATAGAAAATATTTAAAAGAATGAATAAGCATAAAAGTAGAAAAGCAATAATGAATATCATTTAGTTTAATTTAAAAGAAAATAGGACCGGATACAGTGGTTCACACCTATAATCTCAGCAATTTGAGAGGTCGAGGCAGGCAAATCACCTGAGGTCAGGAGTTCAAGACCAGACTTAGCCAACATGGTGAAACCCCATCTCTACCAAAAATACAAAAAGTTAGTTGGGCATGGTGGCACGCGCCTGTAATCCCAGCTACTCGCAGGAGGCTGAGGCAGGAGACGCCTGAACCCAGGAGGTGGAGGTTGCAACGAGCTGAGATCACCCCACTGCACTCCAGCCTGGGTGACAAAGAGAGGCTGTGTTGACAAAAAAAAAAGAAGGAAAAGAAAGTTTAGTATTCCCACCACATAAACTACCTAAATGAAAAGAACCAAAGGGAAGCAATATTAATAGGTTTCCCAGGGACCCAGCACACCAATCCCCACAGAAGGAAGGAGTTCAGTCTCCCTCTTTCACAGGTGAGACAACCTCCCCAGCACCCACGCAGTTCCCAGGTGCTGACTTTAGAACGTGGCTGGCACAGGAGGTGTCCTGAGGCAGAGCTTACTGCTCCAGCCTTTCCACCCTAGCAGCCCCAGGTTCAGGAAGGCAGAGGCTCTCTGCACTCAGCTTCTGAGCCAGGCACACCCAGGCGTTTCCTGCCCATCAGTGTTTAAGACACTGAAGAGCAGATGAGGATCAGAAGCAGCTCTGCCTGGTGACTTGAAATTACAGACTGGGGAAGCCAAAACCAAATCAATCATCCGGCAGCTGGTCTATACCATGTAGGCTTTCAAAACATCTGATGAAACCAGAAAGTTATCCTACACTGCTCTACCTCTGGTTGGTTGTATTTCCCAATGACCAGCATTTCACCAGGACAGACTTGTTATTGTTATTGTTCCAATTTCAGCCCTACACATCATTATATTATAAATCTCAGAATATGGTACAGGTAGAGAATGTGTGCATAGAGATACTAGGAACTGATGGAGAAAATAGGCTTATAAGAATGAGCATACATAAATATATACACCTACAATGTACCCACAAAAATGTTAAATTTTAAAAAATGAGCATAAATTAACGAATCTCTGTAAAAATATAATCATTTTATGAGTCTACAAGGTAAAAGCCAAACCTGTTTATTCTTACTCCTTCACTGTTTGAATACATCTGCTATAAAAAGTATGTATTTTCGCCGGGCGCGGTGGCTCAAGCCTGTAATCCCAGCACTTTGGGAGGCCGAGACGGGCGGATCACAAGGTCAGGAGATCGAGACCATCCTGGCGAACACAGTGAAACCCCGTCTCTACTAAAAATACAAAAAACTAGCCGGGTGACGAGGCGGGCGCCTGTAGTCCCAGCTACTTGGGAGGCTGAGGCAGGAGAATGGCGGGAACCCGGGAGGCGGAGCTTGCAGTGAGCTGAGATCTGGCCACTGCACTCCAGCCTGGGCGACAGAGCAAGACTCCGCCTCAAAAAAAAAAAAAAAAAAAAAAGTATGTATTTTTATTTTCAAACTCTATTTTTAAATCTTTGTTATTTATAATCACACAAGGTTATATTCTATTGGTTTTTTAACAGATTTTTATCCCTATCACTTTAGTTCTGCCCCCAATAACCTCATCAACTAGACTGGACAAATACTATCTTTTTGACAGACCAAAAGGAAAGGGAGGTAAAAAGACCAAAAAAAAAAAAAAAAAAAAAAAAAATCACTGAGCACCTACTACTGGCAAGTACTGTGCTCTAAGCTTTCACAAATTTGTATCTCATTAAATATACACACAGCCCATGAGGCAGACAAGACACTGTTGTATTTACAACTGAAGAAATTGAAATAAGACAGGTGTTAGAGCTTATTCTGAAATCATTGGTCAGGGAAGACCTGGTCTTGAAGTCAAACCCAGGCCACATGAGTTCAACAAGCATCCTCATTACTAATTGCCTCTCACAGAGATCAAGCAACAGCTTATACAATCTGTTTTTAGGCTCTGAGATTGTTTGCAGATTTTAGTCTGCACATAAAGTACTTTCTGAGATGTAGCATTTCAAACTTGACAGCTCTATTAATATTACATGCTCTTTGCTCTTTCAAGAGAAAGCTGTGGTTTCATGGACGTTATCCATGGCTACAAATTTGGAACTAAAATGCAAACTGATTAAGAGCTGGGATTCCAAACCACAAACAGGAAAGATTGCTCCAATTTTTAGGTAACTGAGTCATCTTTTAGTGACAAAAAAGATTAACTCCAGCATTTGCAACTTAGTTTCCAAACTGTTACCACCATTTTCATACAAAAACACAACACACACACACAACTTGTAAAACTGTATAACTTCTTTTTTTTTTTTTTTCTGAGACGGAGTCTTGCTCTGTCGCCGGGGCTGGAGTGCAGTGGCCGGATCTCAGCTCACTGCAAGCTCCGCCTCCCGGGTTCACGCCATTCTCCTGCCTCAGTCTCCCGAGTAGCTGGGACTACAGGCGCCCGCCACCTCGCCCGGCTAGTTTCTTGTATTTTTTAGTGGAGACGGGGTTTCACAGTGTTAGCCAGGATGGTCTCGATCTCCTGACCTCGTAATCCGCCCGTCTCGGCCTCCCAAAGTGCTGGGATTACAGGCTTGAGCCACCGCACCCGGCCCATAACTTCTTAATTGAACACCATTGGTGAAAATGAACTTTAGGCAAAATGACGACACAATAATTAAAACTCAGTACAGAACAAAAATAACTTGAGGAAACAGAATTAATTTCTTGTCCAGGTAAAGACTGCAAACTAAAGGCCCTACTTCCTTCCTTTTCTATAAGCTTTTGGAGATAGGGTAAAGGTTGGAGTACAACTCACTGCAGCCTTAAAACTCCTGGGCTCAAGCGATCCTCCTGCCTCAGCCTCCCAAGTAGCTGGGACCACAGGCAGGTGCCAGCATGCCCAGCTAATTTTTTTAAAAATTGTTTTGTAGAGACAGGGTCTTGCTATGTTGCCCAGGCTGTTCTCAAACTCCTAGGCTCAAGCAATCCTCTTGCCTCAGCCTCCCAATGTGCTGGGAATACAGGCATTAGCCACCACATCCAATCTCTCAGAGCTAATTCAAAAACGACAAAAGAATTTAAACATACTATCAACGAAAAACTTATGGTGGCTCCGACTTCTACACAGTGATCCTCAATTGCCAAAAGGCAGTGAGCAAAGTCTGCACAGTTCGCAGGGACAGCGTGAATCAAGAATTTTGTATCAACAAAAACCACAACTGAACATTCTCAAGCATATTTAAAAAAAAAAAAAAAAAAAAAAGCTGAATGATAAAATTCAGCCAATACAAGAAATAAAAGCAAAATAAGCAATTAAAGGTTGGCAAAATCATGGAAAATAACTAATGATGAGTACTGAATCCATTTAAGCTAGAATTAAGGTTAAACACCTGTGAGAATTATGATTAAGAACATGTACATTATAAATATTGAAATGAAAATAACAGGACTGTATCTACGACAAATGGAGAAAGCAAAGGTGGAAAGAAGAATACATGCTAATTTTCTCTTCTTTCATAACAGGAAACTACAAGGTATAATTTGAAATATAGGTAACATCCTGAGGTTTTTTGTACTCTTCTTACTTTTCAAGCTTTAATAAATTATTTTGGGGTGAACATTTATCCAAAGTACAGTCGCTACTCCTATTTCACTAAAGTTCCCT
The DNA here is from genome assembly GCF_007565055.1 of Rhinopithecus roxellana. Taxonomy (NCBI): domain Eukaryota; kingdom Metazoa; phylum Chordata; class Mammalia; order Primates; family Cercopithecidae; genus Rhinopithecus; species Rhinopithecus roxellana. The sequence goes on along the minus strand of NC_044561.1, from coordinate 111,411,737 downwards.
ATTTTGTTAAATTCAATAAAAAATAAATATTAAATATGATCTCATTTTAATAAAATTATTTCTATCCAGCCAGTTAACCATTCATCTTCACCTTTAAGAGAAACTTGGAATGATGTTCACAAATGTTCACATTGTTTATGTTGGATGGTGAAATTTGGGGCTTAAAAAATATTTTGTTTTTTTATTTCCTCAGCACTTTATTACTTAAAATGTTCATAATGTGCAGGATCAATTTAACAAAAATATTCAAATCATAATTGTTTTAAAACTGAAGACCTGGCCAGGCACGGTGGCTCATGTCTGTAATCCCAGCACTTTGGGAGGCCAAGGCGGGCAGATCACAAGGTCAGGAGTTTGAGACCAGCCTGGCCAACATGGTGAAACCCCGTCTCTACTAAAATTACAAAAAAAATTAGCCGGGCGTGGTGGCACATGCCTGTAATCCCAGCTACTCGGGAGGCTGAGGCAGGAGAATTGCTTGAACCCGGAAGGCAAAGGTTGCAGTGAGTTGAGATCCCTCCATTGCACTCCAGCCTGGGTGACAGAGTGAGACTCTGTCTCGGGAAAAAAATAAAAATAAAAATAAAAATAAACCACAAAAACTGAAGACCTACATTCTTAAGGAGCAACTTCTATTCATTTAAAGCCTTTAGGAAATGTAAACAAATCACAAATGTAGACAACACAGATAGAATCTTTCCAATACAAAAAGAAACTCACTGTAACAGCAGCCACCCTCCGAGGCTGGGTCACTCCTACCACTCTTCCTTCGGCTGTCCAGCCGGCTTCTGCAAGGTACTACAAACAAAATCACATATAAGTATACATACGACACCACTTTTCCAGAACAGTCTCCCCCAAGATGCTCCCATATTGTGTTAAAGTCACTAAGAAAGGAAAAAGCACGGTTATTGTCCCAGCAGAACTTTGGGAATTATTTTACAGATGGAGAATCTGAGGCTTGGTAATGTTAGGTAATTAAGTTCACATCAACGCTGATCAACAGAAGAACTAAGGCACAATTCCAGCATTCTGACACCCCAGTCCTGGAAAATCACCATGTTCTACAGATGCCTCAAGGAACAAAAAATTATCCATAGGTCACTCAAAACAGTGCTAAATCTGTAGAAAAAAGAATCTTTAAGCACATATAGAGATGGTTCAATATAAATATCAACCATACAACACATTTCAGTCATATTAAATACAACAACTGGATTTTATATATATGACTATATACCATTACATTATATTAGTACACATATATAAAATTTGATTGATCAGGAACGGTAACTCATACCTGTAATCCCAGCACTTTGGGAGGCCGAGGCAGGCAGATCACTTGAAGTCAGGAGTTCAAGACCAGCCTGGCCAACATAGTGAAACCCAGTCTCTACCAAAAATATAAAAATATAGGTGGGTGTGGTGGCACGTGCCTGTAATCCCAACTACTCAGAAGGCTGAAGCAGGAGAATCACTTGAACCTGGGAGGTGGAGGCTGCAGTGAGCCAAGACTGTGCCACTCCACTCCAGCCTGGGTGACAGAAAAAGATTCTGTCTCAAAAAAAATAAATAAATAAAAATTAAAATTAAAAAAAAAATTGCTTAAGTGTATTTATCTGAGTTATGTACTTATTTAATATCTATGTATTTATTTGATTATATGCACTTAAAATCCAACATGGATAACAGTGGTTATCAGTTACATGTTTTTCTAACATCTAATTGTTTTACAATGAACATATATTACTTCAACACTAGAAAAAAGATTCTAAAAGTTATTGCATGTATCTGCTCATGTGTTCAAAAGAAATAAAGGAAGGATAATATAGATACTAAGAAAATGGTTGTCTACAGGGAATGGGTGGGAAAGTCGTAGAAAGAAGGGGAAATGGAGGCAAGGTAACAGGGATAAAGAGGGCGTGTCAATGCTCTCAATAGATCTTTTTGTGTAGCTCTGACTCTCAGAACCATAGCCATGCATGTTTCCCATACTTTTTAAATACCCAAAAGACAAATAAAACCAACCAGGATGTGGAGGGAAACCTAAAGGAAAGACAAACACTAACAGATGACCCTTTCTATACTACAAATGAATAACATAACCACACTGCAGGGGGTGGAGAAGAACTAACCTAAGTAATGATGGAAAAATATATCTTGACTGGATGTTGTAAGGCTAAAGACAGAACTGGACATAAATGCTGTAATATAGTTAGTAAATATCCAAACAAGGTTATGAGTTAGCAATTCTGAAACTATTTTAATGAATCCATAAATATACTGTAGATAATAAGGACTAAGCTTCTCGTTGCAGAGAAGTTATAAATAAAGAAAGGCTCAAAGGAGCCCTATGGTATTAGACTGGAATCAGAAGCATCTGCATAAACTCATGGTGTTTAAGATATAGATGGATAGACAGATACAGATAGCTAGATTTTTTACAATGTATTGCTTAATATTCATACATATATTTCCTAAGTCTGCTGAGACTCAGCAATGACATCTCAGTAGCAATGAGCACTCTAGCATCCAGATCATGATTTCTTTTTTTCTTTCTTTTTTTTTTTTTTTTTTTGAGACGGAGTCTCACTCTGTCGCCCAGGCTGGAGTGCAGTGGCGCGATCTTGGCTCACTGCAAGCTCCACCTCCTGGGTTCATGTCATTTCTCCTGCCTCAGCCTCCCAAGTAGCTGGGACTACAGGCGCCCGCCACCACGCCCAGCTAATTTTTTGTATTTTTAGTAGAGACGGGGTTTCACCATGTTAGCCAGGATGGTCTCGATCTCCTGACCTCGTGATCTGCCCGATTCGGCCTCCCAAAGTGCTGGGATTACAGGAGTGAGCCACTGCGCCCGGCATTTTTTTGGTTTTTTTGTTTGTTTGTTTGTTTTTGAGATGGAGTCTCGCTGTGTTGCCCAAGCTGGAGTACAATGGCATGATCTCAGCTCACTGCAACCTCCGCCTCCTGGATTTAAGCGATTCTCCTGCCTCAGCCTCCCTAGTAGCTGGGATTACAGGTATGCACCACTACGTCTGGCTAATTTTTTGTATTTTTAGTAGAGATGGGGTTTTGCCATGTTAGCCAGGCTGGTCTCGAACTCCTGACCTCAGGTGATCTACCCACCTTGGCCTCCCAAAGTGCTGGGATTACAGGCATGATTCACCACGCCCAGTCCCAGATCATGATTTCTAAACATCATTCTCCAATAAAAGGAACCAGGGCTTGTGTAGGAAAAATATAAGACAAGCCTGAAACATCTTGTAGTACTAGAAAGTAAGGAAGTGGTCAAAAAAATGAAAGCCTTTAGAAAGAAAACAGGAGCCAAAATGAAGGAGCTCCTAATGTTCAAAGATGAAACAATTCGAGCAACACGATAAATAATGACAGTATTGGGCTTTAACACATAGAAAAAAATAAGTATCTATGAATCCATATTGATACACGCAAATAATCTAACAAATAAATGAGGAAGAAAGCACAGTTCTTCCTTACAGAATATTACATTTAATAAAGATAGAGGGAAAGAGGAGAAAAGAAAATCATCATTGCTGCAGACAAGATCCACCGAGGTGGATGCTAAACTTAGTAGGTGAGAGTTGGAAGAAAAGCAGAATATTTGCAGTATGAAAATATGTCCCCCAAGATACATATCAACTAAAAAGGGAAAGGCGGTAGCTTCATAGGCAAAAGTTGGAACCTTAACCAAGTGACCAAAGTTGCTATTACCTGCGACAAAACATACCAACGTTACGAACCCTTGAAATGATGCGCTGAGGATACAATATCATTTCTGTAGTATTCTTGCCAAAAACACATAAGCTCCTCCTAATCATGAGAAAACATGACATAAACCCAAACTGAGGAACATTCTACAAAGTAAATCCCATTATTTTAAAGTGTCAAGTTCATGAAAGATGAAGACATACTGAGGAATTCACACCACCTGGAAAAGATCTAGGGAGATATAACAACTAAAAGCAATGTAGGATCCTAGAACTAAAAAAGAACCTTAGTAGGAAAACTGATGAGATTTAAATAAGATCTATAGTCCAGTTACTACTACTGTCCAAGTGTTAATGTCCTGCTTTCCATCTTTGTACTAGCAGCGGAGTAAAGAGTATAAGGGAATTCTGTATTGTTTTTTGCAACTTTTCTATTAGTTTAAAAGCAGTTAAAAATAAAGTTTAGAAAATGACTGTAAGAAACAAAGCATTGTAGATAATGTAGGGTTTTTGCTATTAAAAACTAAAAAGTTTATCTTGTATTAAATACCCACACAAAATACTACCAACCACCCCAATCAACACAAATACAAAAACAGAACTATAAGAATAATACCTAAGAGTCAATGAGCACCTTACTAAGTGCCAGGAACTGTGCTGAGTGCCTTATATGCATTATCCCATTTAATCCTCAAAACGAAACCTATAAGGAAGGTAACATCATCATCAAGAATACACAGATGAGGAAACAAAGAGGCCACATAATTTGTTCAAGGAAACAAATAAAAATCTGTGTCCTGAACTTCAAGCTCAGCAAACCAGTCATGACACATAAACAGAACAAAACATATTATCCAACTTCAAACAGACATAGCCAATCTCTTAGCAGTAGTGAAAAATAATGTCCATAAAAACAAACCTGTCCATAAAGCTAGTCACCTCAATACTAGAAGACTGAATCTGTGATTCAGACTTCTACGGCATGCTTATGATTGCTGAGAGGTGGAAATGTAAAGCTACTGAAAAAGCAGGTGTAGCGCTGACGTCAAGAGGCAGCGGCCTGTCACTGAGGGAGATCACTAAAACATAGCTGAAATCCATCTGAGTTCTCCACTTTTTAAGGATCACCCAATCTGGGCTTCTGGCTAAAGGACAAAAGTAGGAAGAACTCCACCAATAACAGTACTAATAAAAACTGTACTTAAGAAGAGCTTGTATTCATAGCTCTTTTTTTTTTTTTTTTTTTTTTACAGAACTCTAGTAAAAAATATATATATATCATCTAGGTTCTACCTATAGTTTGTAGAATTTCAAAATTATTAAGTATTTGGTGCTTTTGCATGTTGTTTTTTCCCAAGAAAAGGTACTATATAAATCTAACAAAACAGAAAAACCTGCTCCGTATCCTTGCTGTAACCTTTAGTTCCTCAGTCATTCCAATTTTCCTAGGCCATAGCCCAAACTTAGCTTCACAATAAGTTGAAAACAGTGACTGTCTCAGGGACGGGGAACTGAGTGGCTAGGAGAAAAGGGAATACTCCATAGGAGATGTAGCAGATATTTGGACCAATAATACAATCTATCATAATGATCTAGTCATTTTCAACGGCAAAGCTTAGGAGATTCACTTTTCACCATTTATTCCTCTGTTCTTTGTGAATTTTGTACCATGTAAATGTATTTCCTATTTTTAAAAAGTGTTTATAATAAAATGCAATTCCTTAAAATAATTCAATTCAAATGCACGTGTGTTTTGAGCCAGCAACCCCCATAAGTATTTTATTTATTCTATAAAAATATCTATATGTGTGCAAAATGATTTATGTGCAAACCAACTCCACTGCATCATTGTGATAATACAAAACTGTAAACAACCTAAATGTCTATCAACTGGGGATTGGTAAATTATGTTCACATACTAGCATCTATGGAACTGGAAAAAAACCAGTAATACATTACGTGGAAAAAAAAAAGATAAAGTGTGAAGGCATTACCTGACTTCAAAATACACTACAAAGCTATAAACAGAACAGCATGGTCCTCACATAAAAACAGACACACAGACCAACGGAACAGAACAGAAAATCCAGAAATAAATCCACACATTTAAAGTCAAGTGATTTTCAACAAAAGCACCACGAACACATCTTAGAGAAAGGACAATCTCTTTAATAAATGGTGCTAGGAAAACTGGATAATCACATGCAGAAAAATGAAACCAGTTCCCCAACTCTCACCACATACAAAAATCAAATCAAAATGGATAAAAGACTTAAATGAAAGTCCCATAAGTATGAAACTACCAGAAAAAAAGAGAAGGGAAACACTTCATGACACTGGTCTGGGCAAGGATTTTTTTGTATATGACCTCAAAAACACAGGCAACAAAAAGCAAAAATAGACAAATGGGATTGCATCAAACTAAACAGCTTCTGTATAGCAAAGAACACAATCAAAAAGTGAAGAGAAAACCTACAGAATGGGAGAAAATAAATGCAAACTATGATCTGATAAAGGGTTAATATCTAGAATATATAAGGTGCTCAAACAATTCAATAGCAAAAAACTAAAAATCCAATTTAAAATGAGCAAAAGGGTGTGATTCCACTCTGCGTGGCTATTCTCTGGAGCAGGGGTCATTTATCTCTATCTGCCTTCTCTCCCACCTAAGTACACGCCACCACCCCATGGAAGATTCGATGGACATGGACATGAGCCCTCTGAGGCCCCAGAACAATCTCTTAGGTTGTGAACTAAAGGCCAACAAAGATCATCACTTTAAGGTGGATATTCATGAAAATGAGCACCAGTTATCTTTAAGAACAGTCAGCTCAGGGGCTGGTGCAAAGGATGAACTAACTGCACACTGTTGAAGCAGAGGCACAATGTTGAAGGCAGTCCAATTAAAGTAACACTGTCAACTTTAAAATGTCTGTACAGCCAATGATTTCCCTTAGCGGCTTTGAAATAATATCACCGGTGGTCTTACAGTTGAAGTGTGGCTCAAAGCCAGTACATATTAGTGGACAGCACTTAGTAGCTGTGGAGGAAGATGCAGAGCCAGAAGATGAAGAGGAGGATGTGAAATTCTTAAGTATATCTGGAAGGCGATCTGCCCCTGGAGGTGGTAGCAAAGTCCCAGAGAAAAAAGTAAAACCTGCGGCTGATGAAGATGATGATGATGATTTTGATGATGAGGAAACTGAAGGAAAAGCGCCAGTAAAGAAATCTATACAAGATACTCCAGCCAAAAAAAATGCACAAAAGTCAAATCAGAATGGAAAAGACTCAATGCCATCAACACCAAGATCAAAAGGACAAGAATCCTTCAAAAAACAGGAAAAAAAGTCCTAAAATATCAAAAGTTCTGTAGAAAACACTAAAGCAAAAATGCAAGCAAGCATAGAAAAAGGTGGTTCTCTTCCCAAAGTGGAAGCCAAATTCATCAATTATGTGAAGAATTGCTTCCGGATGACTGACCAGGAGGCTATTCAAGATCTCTGGTAGTGGAGGAAGTCTCTTCAAGCAAATAGTTTCAACAATATGTTTAAAATTTTCCATCTTATTTCATTTCTGCAACAGTTGATATCTAGTTGTCCTTTTTATAACACAGAGTGAGAACTTTCCCTACCGTATTTGATAAATGTTGTCCAGGTTCCATCGCCAAGGCTGTGTTGTCCAAAATGCCTGTTTCGTTTTTAAAGATGGAACTTCACCCTTTGCTTGGCTTTAGGTATGTATGGAATGTTACGACAGGACATAATAGTACTGGTGGTCAGACATGGAAATGGTGGGGAGACAAAAATATGTGAAATAAATGTGAAATAAAACTCAGTATTTTAATAAAGTTAAAAAAAATGGGCAAAAGACCTGAACATACATTTCTCAAAAGAAGATGCACAACAGGTGTATTATTTCATATATATATAATGATGCTCAACATCACTAATCATCAGGAAAATGCAAATCAAAACCACAATGAGATACCACCTCACCCCAGTTAGAATGGCTACTATCAAAAAGATGAAAGAAAGTAAATGTTGGCAAGAATGTGGAGAAAAGGGAACTCCTGTACACTGTTGGTGAAAATGTGAACTAGTACAGCCACTATGGACAACAATATGGAGATTTCTCAAAAAATTAAAAACAGAACTACCATATGATCCAGGAACCCCACTACTGGGTATTTATTCCCAGCAAAGGAAACCAGAACATCAAAAAGACATCCACGTTCCCATCACTACTCACAACAGCCAAGATACAGAATCAGCCTAGGTGTCCATCAACAGATGAATGGATTTTTAAAACATGATATATATACGCAAGAGAATACTATTCAGCCATAAAAAAGAATGAAATCCTGTCATTTGCAACAACACAGATGAACCTAGAGGACATGATGTTAAGTAAAATAAGCCAAGCACAGAAGGACAAATACTGCATGAGCTCACTCACGTGTGGAATCTAAAAAAGTTGATCTTACAAAAGTAGAGAATAGAACAGTGCAGAGGGGAGAGGGTGACAGGAAGTAGGGAGAATAAGAGGTTGGTCAACAAGCACAGAGTTACAGTTAGGTAGGAGGAATAAGTTCTGGTGTTCTACTGCACAGCAGAGTGACTATAGTTAACAATAATGTGCCATCGACTTCAAAATAGCTAAGAGGAGTCTGAAAGTTCTCATCACAAAGAAATGACAAATATTTGAGGTGATGGATATGCTAATGACCCTGATTTGATCATTATATAACATATACACATATCAAAACATTACACTAAATCCCATAAATATGCATCGTTATTATGTCAATTCAAAACAGCTTTTTTAAAAAATGAAAGAATAAGTAAAAAAAAAAAAAAGACAAGGCATACTAAAACATGTATAGATGTTTCATGTTTAAAATAGGGCATATATGTGCATACACACACACACACACTCACTTCTCTGTAAATGCATGAAAAAATTTCTACCAAACAACTGATAATATTGATTATAACTGCACAAAGGAAATGAGTACCAGGAAGACAGGGCAGAAGGAAATCTTTTTATGGCCCTTTGTGCCTTTTGAATTTAAAACCATGTGAACCTATTAATGTTCAAAAATAATAAAAAATTCGGCCGGGCGCGGTGGCTCAAGCCTGTAATCCCAGCACTTTGGGAGGCCGAGACGGGCGGATCACGAGGTCAGGAGATCGAGACCATCCTGGCTAACACGGTGAAACCCCGTCTCTACTAAAAAATACAAAAAACTAGCCGGGCGACGAGGCGGGCGCCTGTAGTCCCAACTACTCGGGAGGCTGAGACAGGAGAATGGCGTGAACCCGGGAGGCGGAGCTTGCAGTGAGCTGAGAGCCGGCCACTGCACTCCAGCCTTGGTGGCAGAGCAAGACTCCGTCTCAAAAAAAAAAATAAAAATAAAAAAATAAAAAAATAAAAAATAAAAAATTCAAATCTTAAAATTAAAAGAAAAAAAACTACCTTTGTTTGCCCACATTACCCAGCCTAGATCCTCATCCCTCCTCTTTCTCCTTCCCACCAGTTTTCCCTGGACTTAGTAACACAGCAGGCCCTCTCTGTTCCCTGGCAGCTAAACCTTACAGGGGTAAATGGTCAAATCACTGTGATATATTTATCATTGTTCTAAATACCTGCCACCCATTCCTATGGGAGGATTATATATGCTGCCACCCCGTTGCCATCAGGCCTGGCCATATAACTTGCTTTGACCAATGAAATGTGAGCAGAAGGGCCACTTTCGGTCAGAAGTTTTAAGAGCTATCTGATGATTCTGCCATCTACCACAAGACCAACAAGTCCCTCACAAGAGCAGTACCATCAGCCTAAGGCCCAATGATGATGTGATAGAATCTCGAAGCCAACCCAAGATAACCACATAGTATGAGCAAGAAATAAACCTTTGTGCTTTTAAGCCACTGAGATTTTCAGGTTCTTTGTTACCAGAATATAGTTTATCCTAAGGTGACTACATAACATCACAGACTAATTCCCAAACAATTCTGGAACATCATGTGGCCTTTTACCTCTGTTCTATATTCCATAACCTCACTACTCTCTACAGTGTCCTCACCTATAAAATGAAGACAACAATGGTGTTTGCTTCATAGGGTCATTGAGGGTTAAACAGATCAACATGTGTAAAATCACTTTATGCAGCACTTACTACTGTTATTAGCTGTTATATTATTGTTATATTACTCTCTAAATGACAATCACACAGTAATTTAACCTTTGTCCCGTTTCTTCCTGTAAGAAATGAGTAACTTACTAGGCTCTCAATTCCATCTGCATATATGTTTATCTTTTTCCTCTAGGCCACCATTTCTTCTCCTGTATGCATTTCAAATTGTCCTTCACTAGGTCATTCTCCTCTGTCTACCTTTTCCTAGCTGTCTATTGAGAAACTTTTAAAAAATAACTATATCTGGGTCCCAACCTATTAATAAACCCATTATTGAGAATGGAGTTGGGGAGCAGACAAAAAAGAAGACCTACACAGATGTTGGCATGACCGCAAGTCTGGACCAGGCAGTCAACAATACATCACTAACATACTCAAAAATGCAAAGGGATTTTTATCATCTTCCCCTTAGACACCCTTAACCCTAAAACCCTACCACTGGACGTGCTGTCTCCAAGATGAACAACTCAGGACCGAACCAGTTCTCCTGCTCCCTGGCCGCTCTGTTGGCTGCACCTGCCACCTACCCACCTCTCCAGAAACCTCACTCTTTCTTTGCTTTCTCTAACCATGAACAGTCTCCTCGTTCCTCTGCCATTTCCCTGGCTGCCATTCTATCTCCTTTCTGCTCCTGACTCCTAAATGTTGATGCTCCTAGGACTTTGTCCTTAATCCTCTTCTCAGTTATTTCTGTTCCATCTCCTTCCTGCATGTATCAGAATGTTCAATCCCTATGTCCACACTTTCTACATCTGACCTCCACCAAGCTTCAGATTCCCATTCCAATCTTCCTGCTAATAATGTCATCAAAGGCCATCAATAATATAGGAAAAAATAAATCTGTTTAAAAGCAAACAAGTTAATTTCCCCTCAAAATTTTTTTTTTTTTTTTTTTTTTTTTTTTTTTTTTTTTTTTGAGATGGAGTCTCGCTCTGTCACCCCAGCTGGAGTGCAGTGGCCGGATCTCAGCTCACTGCAAGCTCCGCCTCCTGGGTTTACACCATTCTCCTGCCTCAGCCTCCCGAGTAGCTGGGACTACAGGCACCCGCCACCACGCCCGGCTAGTTTTTTTTGTATTTTTTAGTAGAGACGGGGTTTCACCGTGTTAGCCAGGATGGTCTCGATCTCCTGACCTCGTGATCCGCCCGTCTCGGCCTCCCAAAGTGCTGGGATTATAGGCTTGAGCTACTGTGCCCGGCCAAAAAAAATCTTTACTGTACTATCACATTTAATATTAGCACTGTTCGCCAAGGCAGCAAGTCATGGTCAGTCAGTGTGCACCTTTGTCCCCTCCCCTTTGTCATCACAAATATCCATGTATTAGATCGGTGCAAAAGCACCAACCTAAGTTTCTAGTATCTACAGACCCTAACGCTAAAATTGTTCTCCTCCCTATCCTTATCAGATTATCCCACTATCAGCTCTTGGTTGAGGACCCCGTTACACCACCCTTCTCCAGACCACTGCAATAGCTTTCTATGGCCTGCCTCCTCCAGTTCCTAAGTCACCTTATATCTCAATACAATCATTTATCTAAAACTCAGCTTATCATGTTGCTCACTTGCTTGCAAACCCTACAAGGACACAACCACTGTGAATATCTTAGACAGTATTTACTAAAGTTGAACACAGGATCCAGCAATGCTACTCTTAAGTAGAGCCCAGCAGGAGAATGTGCACGTATGTTCACCAAAGACAAGCACATGAATGTTCACAGCAGCACGATCCATAACTAAAAACTGGGAATGACTCAAATGTCAGTAACAATAGGAAAAATAAACAAACCATGGAATACTCATATAGTGGAATACTAACTAGCAGGGGTTAACAGTACATTTCACATTTCTGTAAAGGGCCAGATGGTACATTTTTAGGTTTGAGGATCGTAGGGTCTCTGTCAAAACTGTTCACCCTGTGTGGTAGCCTGAAAGCAGTCACCGGCAATGTATCAACAAGTAGGTGTGGCTGTGTGCCAGTAAAGATTTCTCTACAAAACAGGCAGTGGGCTGCATCTGGCCCACTGGCTGTGACTTGCTGAACCCTGCTATGCAGCAATGAGAATGAACAAACTGCAACTAATTCAACAACAAGGAAGACTCACACATAATGTTGGACAAAAGAAGCTATATTACTCCTTTACAAAATTTAAAAAATAGGCAAAACTAATTTATGAGGTTAGTAGCCAGAATAAGAGCTATCTTTGTGTTCATGATTACAGGGGTAAGCAGAGAGGGCAGTTAGAGACCAGAACAGGACACAGAAGAAGAGTTCTTGGGGTTTTGGTAATGTTCTGTCTCTTGATCTGGGTGCTAGTAACACAGATGTATTCCACTTGCAGAAACATATCAAGGTGTACAATTATGATATAGGTATTTTTCTACATATATTTCTACATATATTTCATACTTCAAGAAAATTAATATTAAAAAATGAAAGAAGAACCTGCAAAGTCTCTCAAACTCGGTCAGCCTTCACTCTTCAAGTTAAGGTTCTTAAGGCATACTCTGAACTCACCCTATACTTCTCCACCCCAGTATCTCTAACCACAATATTCACTGGCTTGGAATATCTTCTCAGTCAGCTCCCACTGATAATTCGAGGTCAAATTCAAATGCCAATTCCTTTACAAGGCCTTTCTTGATCCTTCTTTCTACTCCTATCCACACCACTTAGGATTTTTCCTAGTAAGTAAGGGTTCTTCCATAGCACTGCATAATTCTATAATGACCAACTTTTATTTACAACTATAGCAATATTCATTTTACCCAACCACTTCAACTATAACTATTTAAGGATAAAAACTCTGTATTACACATCTTTGAATAAGTCTCCATTGTAACTTTCAGAGGATGGCTATTCCATTACTATTTTGGAATTATAATAAATTGAAGACAAACTATTACTTTAGTACTCACCAAAGAAATTATAAGCCCTAAAAGTTTAATATTAAAAATATCTAGTTGCCGGGCACGGTGGCTCAAGCCTGTAATCCCAGCACTTTGGGAGGCCGAGATGGGCGGATCACGAGGTCAGGAGATCGAAACCATCCTGGCTAACACGGTGAAACCCCGTCTCTACTAAAAATACAAAAAACTAGCTGGGCGAGGTGGCGGCGCCTGTAGTCCCAGCTGCTCGGGAGGCTGAGGCAGGAGAATGGCGTGAACCCGGGAGGCGGATCTTGCAGTGAGCTGAGATCTGGCCACTGCACTCCAGCCTGGGTGACAGAGCGAGACTCCGTCTCAAAAAAAAAAAAAAAAAAATATCTAGTTGAAGTGAACATTTCCTGAGAGGAGATCTTAAAAATGTAAATGATAGTAAAAAGAGTTCTCAAGTTACAAAATCCTTCCAGCCAAATCGAAGTGTAAAGACACATATTAAATATGTACTCACCTGAGGAATCTGTGTGCTCTTCCCACATCCCGTTTCACCAACAATCACCACTGTCTGATAATTTTCTATCAAGTATAAAATATGATTCCTAAGCTGAAAAAGAATAACACACCTTGTAAAAAGCCATACATTGTCTCAAAAGACCTAAACAACAACGATATTGAAACATTATGAAATGAGCTGTTTTCAAAGGAAAGTAAATTTTAAACAGAACTATCAAAATGTTTTTCTAACTCTCAGGTACTGTTGTTCCTCTCAGCATGAGCGAATACACCTGCAATCAAGTGTAACACCAAAATACATGCAGATGCCCTTTAACATTTTCACTTATAAGAAATTATAGGCCAGGCGGGGTGGCTCATGCCTGTAATCCCAGCACTTTGGGAGGCCAAGCGGGGTAGATCACAAGGTCAGGAGTTCAAGACCAGCCTGGCCAACATGGTGAAACCCCGTCTCTACTAAAAATACAAAAATTAGCTGGGCACAGTGGCAAGTGCCTGTAATCCCAGCTACTCAGGATGCTGAGGCAGAAGAATCGCTTGAACCCAGTGGGGGAAGGCTGCAGTGAGCAGACATCATGCCACTGCACTCCAGCCTGAGCAACAGAATGAGACTCTGTCTCAAAAAAATAAGAAAAGAGGCCGGGCGCGGTGGCTCAAGCCTGTAATCCCAGCACTTTGGGAGGCCGAGACGGGCGGATCACAAGGTCAGGAGATCGAGACCATCCTGGCTAACACAGTGCACGGTGAAATCCCGTCTCTACTAAAAAATACAAAAAACTAGCCAGGCGAGGTGGCAGGCGCCTGTAGTCCCAGTTACTCGGGAGGCTGAGACAGGAGAATGGTGTAAACCCGGGAGGCGGAGCTTGCAGTGAGCTGAGATCTGGCCACTGAGCCCCAGCCTGGGTGACAGAGCGAGACTCCGTCTCAAAAAAAAAAAAAAAAAATAAGAAAAGAAATTATAGACATACTACTACATACTACATGTGTACAAAGACATAAATACAAGCATACTCACTGCAGAGTTGTTTATAATAGCCAAAAATGCAAACAGCCTAAATGTTGATCAACAAAAGTTTGGTTAAATCAGTTATAAAATACTCCAATAATGGAATAATTTGTAGTTATTAAGAAGGGGAAATATCTATTTGTACTGATATGGGATGATCTACAAGACATGTTAAGAAAAGGAAGTAAGATGTAGAACAGTGTGACTAATACACCAGTAACTGCATTTTTTTAAGGGCAAACACGTATCTACTTGTTTAGTACTAGATTTATCTTTAACATCTTATAAGATCTCAACTGTACTTAAACTCTACTTTGCTTTATATCGATAATGTATACCCTTCTTCTCACCATTTTAATTTTATCAACATTTCTCAACTCCTTGTTGCTTTTCTTTTTTTTTTCATTTGCTGTTTCATTTATGTTATCTTTTAAGTACAGTTGGGAGACAAAGAATAGTCAAGAAAAGGCCAGAATTAATAAACAGTAATTTCCCTTGTATTTGAGCATTTATTACATGTCAGGTATCTTGCTAAATACTCTGCATGAATGACCTCATCCGGTCCTCATAACAGTCCTATGAGGTAGGTGCTCCTGTTAGTCCCACATCACAGATAAGGAAAAGTAGCTCAGAATGGAGAAGTGCTTCACCAAGCACATAAATGGTGAAGCTTGGGTGTGAACCCTGAAGTCTAGCTCCAGAGTCCAGACCCTTCATCACAGCTCAAACTGTGTCCCTCAGTGGTGAGAAAGCAATATTGAACCTACCACCTCATCTCCTGAGAGTCAGACCTGCTAACATTCATACATAGTGAATGAATTAGTCACTTGAGGAAGAAACCCAGAGACAGTCAGTTCACATGTGACTAAAACATTGGGAGCCACATAAAATTCCAAGTAAGGCAATCTGGCTAAATTAAGAAGGCTGCTGTTGCCTATCTATTTGGAGAAAGAACACATTAATAGAAGAGGAATTATCAGGACAGTCTAGCCAAAGAACCCCCTGAGTATAAGAACTTGGCATCTGTTGGCTGCTCACACCTGTAATCCCAGCACTTTGGGAGGCCGAGGCAGGAGAACTGCTTGAGCCCAGGGGTTCATGACCAGTCTGAGCAATATAGGAAGACCCTGTCTGATTTACTGACAGAGAGAGAGACAGAGATAGAGAGAGACAGAGAGACAGAGAACATGGCAACTTTCACCCAGCAACATCCAGGAGAAAGAAAGAGACACAGGTGCTGGTGGCCACACCTACTCAGGTCATTCCAGAGGCATCCTGTGGAGCAAGGAGAATTCACCCCTCATCAGGGGCTGTATGACATTTCCGTAACCTGTCTTGGCTCTGTACTTCCAGATTACAATTTGACTTCCCATGTGGATGTGCCAACAGGAAGAAAGTGTATATATCAACTGTGTCCATCTGTAGTGGAGAACTATCGCTAGCCATAAATGAACACGTTCTGAATGAATTCTAGTTTGCACTTTGGTCTCTTGTAGCTGAGTACGCATCTATTTCATGAGCACTAATAAAAGTGAGTGTCTAGATGTGCAGTTGGTAAGCACTAACCATACCAAAATCCTGTCACTGTCTGAGGAAGTCAGAGTACTAACTGATGTCTTCAGCAGAAACAACCTCATATTCCCAAGTAAACTTGTTTAAAGGAGTGTCTTTAAAAATAAAGCAAAAGTTGGCTATACGTTGGTAATCTGTTATATAGAAAGTAACTGCTATTTTCTCTACTTTTCTGTATGTCTGAAATTGTCTGTAATTGAAAGAAATAAAGGGGGAAAAAAAGTCATTCTAATTCTTCCAGTTTCCCAGTATGTACGATGCAACTGAAAAAATCTTAAGAACTCTCAAGATTTATACGGTTAACTAAAAATTACATAGTATGAAATCATCCCTTACGATAAGGGTTTCTCCGAGCTCACTGTGTTCTAGAAAGAGGACATCATTCCCTTCAGTGGTGAGCATAAAGCTAATGCAGACATACGATTCAAGCCCACAGATAGAACACGATTATTTGACGTACCTTGAATACTGGCAGCTTCTGCCTCTGCTGCTCTATGGAAAGGGCAGCATAAGGGTTGAAAACAACTGTTGTCCCAGAGTTTTCGGTCAGACTTTGTCTCTCTTCAGAGATGCTTACACCTGGCCCCTCTGTACCTGCAGCAGAAATGTTTTTTTCAGATTCTCTGATGCAATGAACAGAAAAAGGTGTTAAGGTTACAAACTTTTGAAGACGAAGATATACAAGAGAAGCAATACTTTTTATCTCCAACTACCCGAAGGTATTCAACTTTAACTTTATGAAAGCATCCAGAAAAGTGCCTACGAGGAACCAAAAATCTTCCCTAAAAGCTTCACCACAGTGTCAAAAACAAACAAGATAGGTTCAGGCGCAGTGGCTCACGCCTGTAATCCTAGCACTTTGGGAAGCTGAGGCAGGCGGATTGCCCGAGCTCAGGGGTTCGAGACCAGTCTAGGCAACAAGGTGAAACCCCACCGGTACTAAAATACAAAAAATTAGCCAGGCATGGCGGTGTGCGCCTGTAGTCCCAGCTACTTGGGAGGCTCAGGCAGGAGAATTGCTTGAATCCAGGAGTCAGAGGTTGCAGTGAGCCAAGATCGCACCACTGCACTCCAGCCTGGGTGACAGAGCAAGATTCTGTCTCCAAAAAAAAAAGAAAAAAGAAATGACATGGCAGTCCCACTGGGCTCCAAATTGGCCACTCAGAACTGTATATTACAGAGTACAGTGTCTTTAGTTCTGGCCTCCATGTCCATGTTATTACTGAATTCTTAACAGAAGTGAAAGAAACCCAGTGGGAATTAGCTGAGGTAAAAGGATGAATCCTGTTACTGTAGGATGGCAATAAGGCTCAGAGATGACAGAAACTGGGCACTCAAAGCAGCCATGGCTTTCTCCTTCTCTCATCTTGACAACTCTTGCAGGTTCCTTCCAGCCCCTTAGGTTGGCTACTCTACAGGAGCTGGAAACACGGCTGCCGGCAGTGCCAGGGTTCACGCTTACAACTCCTCTACCAAGCATCCATCATTCATCCAGCAAAGACCAGCAAGGCTGGACCGAGGGCCCACTCCACGCCAGGCACTGCTCTGAGCACTGGAAACACTACAGTGAACAACACAGATGCCAGTCGTACCCTCACGGAGCTCATTTGCTTTTTTAATTCTTCCTCTCGGTGGAAGGTAACTTAGTGTATTAAGTGGTCATGAGTGCTATGGAGAGAAATAAAGACACCATAAAGGGGCCTGGGAGTCCCAGGTATGTGTTGTAATGGGGGGTGGGGGAGGCTCTTTTACACTGGACAGGCAGGGACTGACTTCTCCCAGCTTAGGTCCAATCCCCACCCCAATACAATCAACCATGGCCAGTGGAATGTGATGTGGTAAATGACAGTCCCCATTGCAACCATGGAATTGGGAGTGGATAGATGGAAGAATGCTATTCCCAGAAACTGCCATGCTGGGCAGATTAAACAAGAGATCTTCACCCCAGCTTCTTGCTAAGAACAATGACAAACCGGTGCTCATGACGGTGAAGAACAGAGAAGCCATATCCCATCCTGAAAACCTGTTGAAGGTTCCATACAGTTTTAGCTCAAACAAAAAAAAACTCAGGAGAAACCTAAGTTTAAATTGCGTGATCAGCTTCCATAACTTTTCATGCTGATTTGCTGCTGTAACCCTAGGACAGAACTAGGAGTAATAAGTAAATGACACAGGGTTCAGAATTCAACTCAATGTAAGGAAGAAATTTCTAAAAGGTCACACTGTTCAGCACTGGAGTATGCTGCCTTGTAAATGAATAAAAATCCTCCCTAGATCAAACACATGCTATACAGCCTCCTGCTGGGGCACTACAGTGACAGTAACCAATAACTATCATTTCCTAGGTCTTCTGAACTCAGAATCTGTCATGCTATGTGAAAACACAGAAGCTTTGGAACAAGAATACTCAGCTCAGTGACTTACTTTTACACTTTTTAGGATTCTCAGATTGCTTCAACAATCTAATAAAGGCTATGAACTCCCTCTCCTAAAAAACACACCAGAATTTACCAGAATATAAAATTCTGGGGGTCCATAGAACCCCTAGAGCTAAGTTTAGAATCACTGACCCTTTAGATCTCTGACCCTTTTCCATTTACTTCCAGGAACACAGTTGTGTTTCAGAGGTTCAAGACTGCCAAAAATCAGGTAAGTGGGACAGTTATGTTGCTTTTGCCAAAATGTTGACCTTCCTTTCAACAAGATAAAAGATGGAACAGGATCTGGAACAACGCCTGTCCTCAAAAAGGCGGGCTTCCTTTCCTTTCTTTTCTTCCCTTCTTGTCACTACATCTTCATAATTCCTTGTAATTGTTACCCAAGAAAACAATTACAAAGAATACCTTATGCTCTTCTGCTGTTTTTGTACTGAATTCCTGCCTTTTCATACTATGTTTTAAACCTTCATGTCCTCTCTGGAATATTTAATATTTCAACGTGTCTTTTGTACTACTACATTCCTCCCTTGTCTCTAACCTACAGCCCAATCCATCTCTTCTGTTAGAAGCTCTTTTTTTTTGGAGATGGAGTCTTTGTCGCTCAGGCTGGAGTGTAATGGCAAGATGCCGGCTCACTGCAATTTCCGCCTTCCGGGTTCAAGCGATTCTCCTGCCTGGGTATCCCGAGTAGCTGGGATTACAGGCACGCACCACGACGCCCAGCTAATTTTGTAATTTTAGTAGAGACAGGGCCTCACCATATTAGCCAGGCTGCTCTCAAATTCCCAACCTCAGGTGATCCACCCGCCTCGGCCTCCCAAAGTGCTAGTGTATTACAGGCGTGAGCCACTGCGCCCAGCCAAGCTCTTTTATAAGAACAGCTATGTCAGCTGATAAACAATGTATCTTCTCCTCATAAAAGACTTCCTTCAACCAAACCAGAACATCAGGGCTGCTTTCCCTCTATAAACACCCCTCTGTGGCTACCTATGATTGATCTTTCCTTGAGAGTACGCTCTATGCTTAAGGGAGCAACACCTTCATAACTTTTGCAAACTATGAACATCTTCATTTCTCTATCTCAACAAGGCTGATATCCCCAATCCCACATTCCCTTTAACTCGGTTTTTAAAAATTTGAATGGCGGGTTATGAAATCAATGTAGTATGTCATACCAGCACTTTTTAAATAATGAAATAGAATAGAAAGCATCAGAGCACATTCCAGAAAGGAACACTGTTTATGAACAACTTTTTTGGTTATATATGTGTGCCAGATCACAACACAATATATTCCTTACCATGGGTCAAGTCAAAAAAAGCTTAAAAGCTATTGTTGTAAAGTTTTTGTCAAGCACATGGTCAACAATCATGAAATATTTATCAAATGGGCAAACGAAAATGGGCAGGCCCTTCTGATCCACATGTACTTGCAAATTAAGTAAAAGATTTTTGTAGAAAACTCTCAGGCCAGTCATACAAGGCCTTTAAGTCACACTCCTAAGGTAGAGACCACACTTAAGGTCCCCGGACATGCTATTGTTACAATGTTTTAAATCGTTCATTTAAAACAACACATAAAATTTTCCCATTCAGATCTGGATATCAGGCTTCTTAGAAAAAAAAAAAAGATTGGGCAACTCCGAACCCATATGATAACAATTAGGTGAACCCGAGTACAGCTCCCTATTTTAGAAAGCATACGTAAGCTCTACTGTAGATCTCCACTGTACATATCTATCCAGTGCATGCACCCTCTGCACACTCTGTGACTAGGAGTCACGGGCTCAGGACTACAGGATATGTTCATGATTCCAATGTCCAGCTTTATATCCAGCTTCAACCACCTCCCTGACTCTCACCTTGCATTTCCCACAACCTACTTCATATCTTGAATTTCCTCACTAAAATAAGAGTATTATTGTCATCACAGAGATACTGTGACTGTTTAATAAGATGGGTAAATGAAAGTGACTAACACAAAGCAAGGGCCCAATAACTGTGTACTAAAGCTATTTCCATGTCAACTAATCACAACACAATTTACATAGACCAGGGGTTCCCAAATTTTGATGCATGCTGGAATTCCTTAGAGACTTTAAAAAACACTGATGCCTGGCTCCTAGCCCTCCAAAGTTCTAATTTATTGGTGTGGGGTACAACTGGACATCAGGACTTTTCAGAGTTTCCCAAGTGATTCAACTATAAAGCAAAATTAGAGAATCACTAACCTAGACAGTCACCTAACCCAGAAATCTGAGTCATTATTGACTTCATCTTCTCTCACATCTTCCTTTAAAATGTCTCTCCAACAGGCCCCTACTCTAAGCTCCCAGGTCAGAATTAAAGTTTTTTTTTATTTTTATTTATTTTTTTTTTGAGACAGTCTTGCTCTGTCGCCCAGGCTGGAGTGCAGTGGCATGATCTCGGCTCACTGCAAGCTGTGCCTCCCAGGTTCACGGCATTCTCCTGCCTCAGTCTCCCAAGTAGCTGGGACTACAGGCGCCCCCACCACACCCGGCTCATTTTTTTGTATTTTTAGTAGAGACAGGGTTTCACCATGTTAGCCAGGATGGTCTCGATCTCCTGACCTCATGATCCGCCCGCCTCGGCCTCCCAAAGTGCTGGGATTACATGCCTGAGCCACCGCGCCTGGCCGGATTAAGGTTTTTAACATCTCTCCTGGATTTCAGTAGTACCTTCTCTGTTATCTTTCTAAAGTAAACCTGATTTGTTCCTGCTTAAAAACAGTGAAGTCGGGCTGGGCCTGGTGGCTCATGCCTATAATCCCAACACTTTGGGAGGCCAAGGTGGGTGGATCATGGGGTCAAGAGATCAAGACCATCCTGGCCAACATGGTGAAACTCTGTCTCTATTAAAAATACAAAAATTAGCTGGGTGTGGTGGCACACACCTGTAGTCCCAGCTACTCAGGAGGCTGAGGCAGGAGAATCGCTTGAACCCGGGTGGTGGAGGTTGCAGTGAGCCGAGATTATGCCACTGCACTCCAGCCTGGATGGCTGAGCCAGACTCTGTCTCAAAAAAAAGAAAGGAAAGAAAAGAAAAGAAAGAAAACAAAAGAAAGAAAACAAAAAAAAGTGAAGTCTAAATGTTTTAACTTGTCATGAAGACCTTTCACAATGAGGCCCCTACCTACTTTTCTAGCTTCATCTCCTGTCACACCCCAAAATATACCCTAGCACTTAACACCACCACACTGCTCTGTTATTTTGGCTTTCTGGACATTCTAAAGGCACAAATTCCATTCTGCCTTTGTTCATGCTGCACCCTTTGCTTTGAGTTCCATTTCTCTATGAAACAAAACCTTTCATCCTTTAATGTTCACCCCAAAAATACCACCTTAATGAAGTATTTCTTATCCATACATTCAAGTTTCCCTCTCTCTTCCATACTTCCATATAATTATAATAGTAACCTATCTAGTGCCAAGATCCTTTTGTGTGTTATTTTCATTTAATCCTCACAACAACACTGTGGGTAGGTATTACACCCAATTTACAGATGGAGTAACTGAGACTTTGAGAATTTAAGAGACTATCAAGTCATCAACTTAGTAAGTGGCAGACACAATGGGCACTGCAGTCTGACTCTGGAGCTCATCTTTACCACCACTTTACTCTGCCTCATTGTAAAATCTCTTCTAGAGGACATCTTACTTTATATTCAATTAAGAGAGAGAGCATAACTTGAGAGCAGAGCCCTGAGCATCTATATTTGTCTCCTGAACACAGGATTAGGTTTTCAATAAGTGTACCCTCAATGGATGAACTAAAATAATGAAATAGAACTCTTAGAGTAATTCCACGTGCTTTAACCAAAATAGTACTCCGGTCTGATTTCAAACAGTTCATTAAGTTCTTTATTATACCTACCACTTTCACCTGTTACTAAAAGTGTGAACAAATTAAAAGTATTCATTACTTAGTAAGTTCCTAGTTTTCGGATGCAAGTAAAACTCAGGATGGATAATTGGCTGATGACTTGAAATGCTGAATCACAAAACTGTCAAGTGACCAACTACAAATTTTTAAAAAGCATTAAACATACCTCTTGCTTGGGTTTATCTCTCACATCAACATATGCATGGTCAGAATTTCAGGGAACCACTGAAAAATTAAAAGCTTTCCTTATATTACATTCTTGGTGTCATTTCATTTTTGCTGCAATATACTTTGCACATCCAGACCTGCAGGGGTGCAGGTGGTGGAAAAAAATCAAGCTGGTAGCTGTAACTGAAAAACTTTTGTTTTTTACAAGAAACTGATTGCAGAGAGGAAGTAATGCATCTAGTATGGTCTGGCATATACACATTCAATAAAAACCTGATTAATGAGTAAATATCAAGACAAAACAAGCAAAGCATTTTGTGATTGTGATTCGTGTTAGTTTGTAAGAGAGGAAGTGGCTGGCAGCCAATATGAAGGAGTGTTCCCTTTTCTAGTAGACATTCGGAGTGGGCAACAATTATCCTAAAAGAAAATAACACACTCTCCCTTTTTTTGAGCATTTATTCTAAGTCTGACAACGCGTTGTGCTTGTCTTCTAAGCCCACAGGATAGAAGTTGTTATTCTGCCCACTTTCCAGGTAAAAAGAGGTCATGGCTCAGAGGCGTTAAGTTACTCGCCCAAGGTCACCCTACTACTACAAGGCAGAGACGAAAATTCGAACCCGGACAGTCTGACTCCATAACTTGGGCTTGCAAGCCCTGAGCAGCGAGCAGCATTGTCTGTCGGGCCCCAACGCAACCCCATGGCGGTAACGAGACACGAGGAGGAGCTTTAGTACTCCCCATCTCGCGGGGTGGGCAGGACAAGCATCAGTAACGAGGAAGACGAGGCCCGAGGAGGCTGGACCACTTAAACAAGGTCACAGAGAGTTTCTGCTCACGCTAGGGGACACCCCCGAATCCCTTGGGACCACTGGGGAGCCTGAGCCAGAGTCCCCCCCGCGCAGAAGCGGCAGCGCCCAGCTCGCCGAGGTCAGGCCTGCGAGCAGGTCTGCTGGCCCCAGGGCGCCGGCTGCGGCGCCAAAACCGAAGTCAGGCCGCCGCATCTGCCCAGCGTTCCACCAAAGGCCTTACCGGGTCGCCAGAACTTCACTGGTCCCGCGGGCGCAGCCATGCTGGGGTAAAAGGTCACGAGGCTGGCTCCACCCCACCGCCGTGCGCTAGGCCCCCAGGGCCCGGGGGGCGTGGCCCCGGAAGAGCCGCTGCCCAGGCGCATCGGGCCGTGTGACGGCCACGCCCCGATGGCTACCGCC
Source organism: Rhinopithecus roxellana (assembly GCF_007565055.1). NCBI lineage: Eukaryota > Metazoa > Chordata > Mammalia > Primates > Cercopithecidae > Rhinopithecus > Rhinopithecus roxellana. Next base: position 111,388,128 of record NC_044561.1, on the reverse strand, counting down.
CCCCGTCTGAACCACGTGACCCACCGCCCCGTTCTGGCGAGCGCACCAGCCCCGCCCCCGAGCCCACGTGACCCTGCTCAGCCATTTTGGAGAAAAAGGCGCGCTCTTCTGCTTCCCTCTTTAACGTGGAGGGTCGGTGCTGCAGGTCACCTAGGAGCGTGGCGTGGCCTGGATGGCGGCTGCACACTTGGAAAGAACAGGCTTTGGGAGAGGACTGTTGGCCCGAGAGTGGAACCTTGCACGCAGTGGGCGTTGAAGCAGTGCTTTCTGGAATAGGAAATACTGATGTTACCAGCTACCCCAACTTGGCGACTTCTGTTTTATTCTCAATTTCAAATTGAAGGGTAGTAATAGGAACTACCTCATGGGTTGGATTTGTCAGTAAATATTGGGCGCCTGCTGTGGGCCCAGGTACTGCAGCACAGTGCCACAAATAAAACAATGTGAAATGATATGGAAGTCTTCAGGGACCGTGAGGAAAAAACGGAAAAACGGACTGGGGGTGGGGTGGAGCGAATGGGTTGGAAGAAGAGACTAAAAGTGGGTAGATACATTAAGGTAGTCCACTACCTCAGTGCTTCCTCCAATGTGATGCCCTTGAGTCAAATGCTTGTTGAAAACACAGATTCTAGGCCTCGATCCAATTCTTAATCGATGTCTTGGAGCATAGCCTGGGAACCTGCATTTTAAGAAGCTCCTGAATTCTTAGGATTAACAAATTTGGGAAAGACTAATCCATCCGAGGAAAGGTGAGGTCAAAGAAAAAAAATTACAGTAATCCAAAGGAGCGCTAAGGGTGATGAGCTCAAGTGGAGGAAATGACTTTCTAGGTAGGCAACTAATTGGAAGTGAGAGGCTTCAGAATCTATGCATTTTTAAAGCTGTGAAGAAAATTTTGAATTCTTTTTTTTTTTTTTTTTGAGACGGAGTCTTGCTCTGTCGCCCGGGCTGGAGTGCAGTGGCCGGATCTCAGCTCACTGCAAGCTCCGCCTCCCGGGTTCACGCCATTCTCCTGCCTCAGCCTCCCGAGTGGCTGGGACTACAGGCGCCCGCCACTTCGCCCGGCTAGCTTTTTGTATTTTTTAGTAGAGACGGGTTTTCACCGTGTTAGCCAGGATGGTCTCAAACTCCTGACCTCGTGATCCGCCCGTCTCGGCCTCCCAAAGTGCTGGGATTACAGGCTTGAGCCACCGCGCCCGGCCTGAATTCTTTGAAATAAGTGGCATCATTACGGCAAGAGCAAGGGCTTTTGTGGACAGCCAGTCCAGACTTGGAATCCTAACTTTGCCATTTCCTAGCTCCTAGCTGTCATTTAATTTTAGTTGTAAATGAGGTTTAAAGAGGTATTAAATGAGATAACATGTAGAGTACCTAACAGTGCAAAACATAGCAGGCACTGAATCAATGTTAGCTCTCATTACCTCAACTCAAACAGCGAATCCACCAGGGGGAAAAAATCTGAATTTACTTGCATAGGTTCATTTAACAAATAATCTCCTTTGATTTATCTTTATAGTAATTAATATAGGGACTCAATACCTGTTAATCCCTCTGCCTAGAATTCTCCATCCATCCTTTAAATTATACCTTAAAGGGCCAGCTCTAAATTATCTATCCAACTTAAACATTCCTCTTGTAGTCTAGGAACCTGTATTCTCGCTTTTGTGAGAAAAGTGACCTGTAGTTTACCTGCCGCCACTATTACACAGGGAACTTACTGACGACGAGGACCATGTCACTTTCGTAGCCCAATAACAAGTGCCTGTTGAGTAACGTATAGATAAACATCATGCTTTAGGCTTAGTTTTAGTTGACCTGTAGTTTACCTGCCGCCATTATTACACAGGGAATACTGAGGACGAGGACCATGTCACATTCACATTCGTAGCCCAATAACAAGTGCCTATTGAGTAATGTATAGATAAACATCATGCTTTAGGTTTAGTTTTAGTTCTTCATGACATTGATTTTTCCTTGTTTAATTTTTGTCTTATTTTTACTAACAGCCCAAATATGGAAACCAAGGTTTATACATGAATATAAGGCAAAATGAAATAAATGCCACTTTTAAGATTATTTCATGGCCGGGCACGGTGGCTCACACCTGTAATCCCAGCACTTTGGGAGTCCGAGGTAGGCAGATCAACTGAGGTAAGAGTTCGAGACCAGCCTGGCCAACATGGCGAAATTCTGTCCCTACTAGAAATACAAAAAAATTAGCCGGGTGTGGTGATACGTACCTGTAATCCCAGCCACTTGGGAGGATGAGGCAGGAGAATCGGTTGAACACGGAAGGCAGAGGTTGCAATGAGCAGAGATCCACCACTGCGCTCCAGCCTGGGTGACAGAGTGAGACTCCTTCTCAAAAAATATTTAAAAAAAAATAAAATAACTTATCTATTACTCATATAATGAAACCTTCCTGTTTATGAAGATATGGTAAATTGGCCATGCCTGTATTATTGGATCATCATCTTTTTTCTTTTTCAGATGGAGTCTTGCTCTGTTGCCTAGGCTGGCGTGCAGTGGTGAGATCTCATCTCACTGCAACCTCCCCGCCCCCGGGTTCAAGTGATTCTCTTGCCTCAGCCTCCCGAGTAGCTGGGACTACAGGCACGCACCACCACGCCCGGCTAATTTTTGTATTTTTAGTAGAGATGGAGTTTCCCCGTGTTGGCCAGGCTGGTCTCGTGGATCATAATTTTAAAGCTGGAGGAGACCATACTTAACACCTCACCTGAATTTCTTGTCTTACAGGAAAGTGAGGTACATGGAAGTTAAAAGGACTTGGTCAGAATCAATGAGTTAATTTAGTATCAGAATTAAAACTAGAACTCGGGCTTTCTAATTCCCAGGCCAGTGTTTGCTCAACCACATGTGCCTTTTAAAATCATTAGAGCTACACTCTCCTAGAAGAAAATTAGTTCATCTGCCTTAGAAAGTTCTCAAAGTCCAACTCTCCCCAAGGGGTTATTTTGCCTACACAGACTTCTGTTAGAGAAAACACTTAAGTAGTAACTTACATGTTGATGTTGTGGTTTTATTTCCACAAATTAGGAATGGTCTCAACAGATTCTTAGTCTTCCTAATTATTTTCAGAAAGAATGGGCTAAAATAACAGCCCTAAAATTAAAACTGATATTTCTTGAGATGGCATCCAGAATTTATCTAGTTCATTGCCAACAATTCCATAAAAGTGTAATCATTTTGTTACATAAAGGTGTATTTTGCAACTTCCAAATGATAAGCTTTCCAAGAAAGATAATGTTCCTCAAAATCATATTACAATATGGAAGTTTTTCTGTGCCTATGATAAAGGGTATTTTTTGCTTGGAAATATTTCCAGACTAAACCCATTGATCATGTTCAGGAAGGCATAGAATTTAGGGTTTTCATTTTTATATCAGTTAAGACGTTTATGGATATAAGTGATAGAAAATCCAACTCAACCTCTCTTAAGCAGAAATGGCTCATGTAAACTAAAAAGTCTGGCTTGGCACAGTGGCTCACACCTATAATCCCAGCACTTTGGGAGGCTGAGGCAGGTGGATCACCTGAGGTCAGGAGTTCGAGACCATCTTGGCCAACATGGTGAAAGCCAGTCTCTACTAATAATACCAAAAAAATTAGCCAGGCATGGTGGTGCACGCCTGTAATCCTAGCTACTCGGGAGGCTGAGGCAGGAGAATTGCTTGAACCCGGGAGTCAGAAGTTGCAGTAAGCTGAGATCACACCATTGCTCTCCAGACAGAGTGAAACTCTGTCTCCAAAAAAAATAAAAAATAAAAATAAGGCCGGGCATGATGGCTCACGCCTGTAATCCCAGCACTTTGGGAGGCCAGGGCGGGCGGATCACGAGGTCAGGAGATCCAGACCATCCTGGCTAACACGGTGAAACCCCGTCTCTACTAAAAATACAAAAAAAAAAAAAAAAAAAAAAAAAATTAGCCGGGCGTGGTAGCGGCACCTGTAGTCCCAGCTACTCAGGAGGCTGAGGCAGGAGAATGGCGTGAACCCGGGAGGCGGAGCTTGCAGTGAGCTGAGATCGTGCTGCTGCACTCTAGCCTGGGCACAGAGCGAGACTCTGTCTCAAAAATAAAATAATAGAATAGAATAGAATAGAATAGAATAGAATAGAATAGAATAGAATAGAATAGAATAGAATAGAATAGAATATAAAATAAAATAAAATAAAATAAAATCCAAGAGTAGTTCTGACTTGAGACGCAGCTGCGTCAGGATTCTTTCTGATCATATTGATCCACCTTCTGCTGATTCAGGTGTAACATGGTAACAAAGTGGCCATGCCAGTTTTAGCCACCACATCCTCTTAAGCATTAAACCTCTTTCCAAAATTCCTTGGCAAAGTATTCCTGACAGGCCATGTATCCATCCCTAAATCAATCACTAAGCCAGGGAATCTAATGTACTAATTGACTTAGGCCTTGGTCCCACATTCCACATCCAGGGTCAGGTTAGGTCAGCTTCAGCAGAACCACGTGGACTGAGAGTTGGAAACAGAACTTTCCTCAGAGGGAAATCTGAGGGTGAGATTACCAGAGGATGAATGATTGAATGAATGAAGCAAAAATAATAGATGTCCATTGCAACCACCCATGTATCCACTTGCTACAACTTTTAGCTTCCTAAGAAAAACACTAACTGCGCTTTGGTTGCCACCATCAAGCTAGATGAGAGGCAGCCATCCCCCAGACTGAAAAGTGGTGGTCCTTTGCAGAATTGCTTTACTAAATTGCATTATATCAGGATTTTCCCGAGAGTCTAAAGTGCGGTCTTCCACAACTTGTTGTAACATATGTAAACCTGTCTGGTTTGTTGGTTTGCACACAAATGATCACGTTCACACAGTTATTACCATAAGCACAAGTGCTGATGCAGCTTCAAAGATTCGGGTACGGAGTTGTGGAAAGATCCACTGGAAAGGATTCGGCAGCCAGAGGAGCCTCTGTCTCTTTGGCCTGAGGGACACACAATTCTGTGAAGTTGGGTGAATTGGGGATGGCCTCCTTAGGTCTGCGAGGTGCTTTCTGTATAGGACGACTATATACTTTAATGTTCAAACTGGGACACTTTTGAGAATAAAAGGAGGTGTTAACCAGATGGGACTTGGGGATAAGAGGCACCAACTGGAACTCTGCCAGGCAAACTGGGGCATACATCTAGGTGTGTGTGTAAACTTAGCCTAACAATGTTGATCTAAACATATTCAACATAAGGTATGTAGTCCATGGTCACAGAATACACCTGAATATATTCACCTCATTTATTGCTTCAGACAACTGCCCCTGCAGAGTTCAGGGTATGGGCATGCCTCAGAGTATCTGTCATTGTTTATTATTGGAATGTGATTACCAGAATGTCATTTTTATAAGTATCATTTTTAGAAAACGATCCTTGAAAGAAATTCTCATCTTAGCGCCCGGAACAATTTTGTTGTTTTAGAGATAGGGTCTCACTCTGTCACCCAGGCTGGAGGGCAGTGGTGCCATCACAGCTTACTACTGCCTCGTCCTTCCTGGCTCAAGCCATTCTCCCGCCTCAGCCCTCCAAATACCTAGGACTACAGGCACATGCCACCATGGGGAATAATTGTCCTTTCTGTATCTGGATTTACTTTAATCTTCAGGACACTGCGAATGGTGTATCTGACCAGGTTTCTCTGTCTTCACTATTGAAAAGCTTAAACGTGTGGCCTCATGAAATAGGTGTGTATGTCATGGTGTGCTCTTCAAGCCTCATTCCAGACTCCACTTTGCATCCCTCACTCTTGGGTTTCCTTTATGTAACTTTTCATTTACACAACCTTGTACCCTAGCTTTTCTTGTCAGTCACTTTAAGTCCCGTAAGTAAACGACAGATACTCCCCAGCCCAACTGCCTACAAAGGTGGGGTGGCCGGCCACCTCTTCAGTTGATTCCTTTAAGTTTAATAGGAGAATGTCAACCCTGCATGGATCAACCTCTAATTCAAACAAACCATCGGGGGAAAAAAATTAGACAACTGAATTTAAACACTGAATGTTTATTTGATAAGTTTTTATCAAAGTTGTTTAGGTGTGACAGTGGTAGAGTGGTTATGTTTTCTTTTTTGTTGTTTTTTGAAATGGAGTCTCGGTCTGTCACCCAGGCTGGAGTGCTCACCACCACCTCCATCTCCCAGGTTCACACCGTTCTCCTGCCTCAGCCTCCCGAGTAGCTGGGACTACAGGCACACACCACCATGCCCGGCTAATTTTTGTATTTTTAGTAAAGACGGGGTTCACTATGTTGGCCAGGCTGGTCTTGAACTCCTGACCTCGTGATCTGCCCGCCTCGGCCTCTCAAAGTGCTGGGATTACAGGCATGAGCTGCCACGCCTGGCCCTGGTTATGTTTTCTAAAACAGTTATCTTTTAGATATATATGCTGAAATATTTACAGCTAAGTCTGCGATGGCCAAATCTGACAGTAGACAGAGGAATATAATTTTCTCCCAGGGAGGGATAACAAATATTTTTGAACTACATAGGCTGCCATACTCACCCCCGGCTCCCCTGAGAGTGGAACCAGTAATCAGCATTTTAAATGCAAGCACCCAAACACCCCAAGACTGATGCAGGTGGTCCTCAGATCTCACTTTGAAAAACTCTGCCCTATAAATGATACTTTCTGGACTCGACTCCAGAAAAACTTTGCTTACTCTGAGAGACTGAGTCATTTTCTTGGGACTCCATGTATCTCTTGCTCTTATTTCTAATTGTTGGCCACACTCTCAGAGAATAAAGATTTTGAGTCCTGCTCCACAAAAAGAGCACTCTGTGGTCAGGTAAGTTTGTGGTAGGCCATATACCTGCCCTGTTCTGAGAAATTCACTGTGATCATTACTTCAGAACTCTGAATAGTCCTGCATTAAAGAACCTTGTTTAAATTTATTTGGCCCAGTTTCTCACACTAAACACAGAACCTTTGTTATGTAATCCTATTAATAGTTCCCTAGAACATTGAGTTAAAATTTCAAACTGCATTAAAATACATTATCACAAGCTGGGTGCAGTAGCTCATGCCTGTAATCCCAGCACTTTGAGGGACTGAGGCAAGAGGATCACTTGAGCCCAGGAGTTTAAGAGCAGCCTAGGCACCATAGTGAGACTCCGCCTTTGCAAAAAAAAAAAAACAAAAAAGTGAGCTGTGATTGTGCCACTGAGCTCCAGCCTGAGCACCAAAACAAGACTGTTTCAAAAACAAACAAAAAGAATTATTACAGATTAGGACTTTGTACTTACATTTGTTAATGAGGCTGTTTTAATTTTCCATTCACCATTGCAGTAACTGCCATTTCTCAAGGTACACTCTCTCCTGCCTCCATACTCCATGTAAAGAAATAGTTGGCTGCGGGGCTTTTTATCCCGGCTGAGAGGAACCTGCGGCCAGTGTGGCTGGCTGGTTTTGCCATTAGCGGGGGCCTTTCCTGAGGACGGCGTACGGAGTGTGGGGAATGAAGGATGGCAGCACGCCGTGCATTAGAAGCTGTTTTGGTAGATCTCAGTGGCACACTTCACATTGAAGATGCAGCTGTGCCAGGCGCACAGGAAGCTCTTAAAAGGTTATGTGGTGCTTCTGTAATCATTAGGTTTGTGACCAATACGACCAAAGAGAGCAAGCAACACCTGTTGGAAAGGTTGAGAAAATTGGAATTTGTTATCTCTGAAAATGAAATATTCACATCTCTGACTGCAGCCAGAAGTTTACTAGAGCAGAAACAAGTCAGACCCATGCTGCTAGTTGATGATCGGGCATTACCTGATTTCAAAGGAATACAAACAAGTGATCCTAATGCTGTGGTCATAGGATTGGCACCAGAACATTTTCATTATCAAATTCTGAATCAAGCATTCCGGTTACTCCTGGATGGAGCACCTCTGATAGCAATCCACAAAGCCAGGTATTACAAGAGGAAAGATGGCTTAGCCCTGGGGCCTGGACCATTTGTGACTGCTTTAGAGTATGCCACAGATACCAAAGCCACAGTCATGGGGAAACCAGAGAAGACGTTCTTTTTGGAAGCACTGCGAGGCACTGGCTGTGAACCTGAGGAGGCTGTCATGATAGGAGATGATTGCAGGGATGATGTTGGTGGGGCTCAGGATGTTGGCATGCTGGGCATCTTAGTAAAGACTGGGAAATACCGAGCATCAGATGAAGAAAAAATTAAACCACCTCCTTATTTTACTTGTGAGAGTTTCCCTCATGCTGTGGACCACATTCTGCAGCACCTGTTGTGAAGCAATGTGTGCGTCTGAAGCAACTTGAAACGCAGCTTCTTATTGTCTGGAATGAATCCCTGACCAACTCAGTGCCAGCATCGGTAGACACACACCAGTCAGTGCTGATCGCTTTTTAACCCTCTTTTGTTGTGCGTTAATTAGAAAGGTATTGAATTGCGGCCAGCCAGTAAGCCTTGCTAATCTCTTTTATTTTGTAACTGAAGATGAGACCCAAAGAAAGGGAAAGCTGAGATTTTGTGCCATTCCTTTTAAAATATTCATCAGGTTAGGCAGGGCTGGGAGGGAGAAGCTACCACAGGGAAGAGTGTTGTTTGCTGTCTCCTCACTGGAAAATAGGGAGGGGGGATTTCAGACTGTGAAGAAAGTTGAATGGTGGTTTTTAAATTACAAAGTAATGTATTAAAAGGTGCATTAGGCTGTAGTTCTAATATTGAGTTCAACTGTGAAATCCATCAGATGTGCCAAATGGAGAAGACAGAAAGTAACAAAGAGAATTGTCCTTTAGCCCAAGTGATACAGTGAATTTGCTTTAATAGACGTTGAAAACTAAGTTTTCTACTGTATTCCCAGCATGGGTGACTTTTTTTTCTCTTCATTAGCCAGAGATGACTAATTAAATTTAGAACCAGATTTTAATTTAAAATAATACTTCCATTAATAACCTATTCATTGCAGATACCTATTATACTGTGTAACAGTTGTTTTGGAAATTTTATGTAAAATTAAAACTTATCAGTATTTTACAGATGTTTTAATTAGACATTGTTATTAACAGGAGCAGTGCAGAAACTAGAATCAAGCCTTGTAATGTCTTATAGACCATGCATTTTTGAAGTTAGTGTCCACTAGGGTCCTATTAACTGTACATTTGCAAGATTTCATTATTTTTGCCTCTGACACTATGGGAAAAAATTTTTAGAAGCTATTGGGACAGATTCAAGCTTTTATGTACTTGGTTACCACAGCTGTAAAATGAAATCTCGTCTTGTAGCATGGATTATTATTCTCATGTTAAACCCACCAAAATGAAGGGGACTAAACAGGTAATGATTTTCCTAGTGTATTTGCATACTGTGACAATCCTGGGCCTTGCAATAGTTTTACAGGGCTCTTGGGCATTGAATTATTGGATGTAATTGTACATCATTGTAGTGTTCATCTTATTGAAGCTCACTCTGATGTTAATGAGCTTCGGGTTTTGATGCTTGTTTAGAGATCAGCAGTCTTGGATGGGAGGGAACAAAGCTAAATAAATGGTAGTTTGGTGAAAAAAAAAAGAAAGAAATAGTTGTATAATAGAGTACTGCACTTAGAATCTAGAAACCTGTGTTTAAATTCTTGTGTCACCATTTACAAGCCATGCCATCTTGAATATGCTACTTAATCAGAGCCTCAGTTTCATCTGAAAATTGGTAATAACAGCTATCTAACCTGCATAGCTCTCTGCTATATTGCTGCAAAGATCAAAGATGACACATATGAAGTGACCTAAGTCTGCAAGATGATTTCAAGTAACAATATGTTTACTCCAGGCTTAGCTCAGAGTTGCTTCTAAGGAGACATGGATCAATTTCCTTACATTTGCTTTACAGCCACAGATTACAGCACTAACCCAGTAAATAACCTGACCATCCTAAGGGAGTCCTGGCACAGGCGTGAGTGTAGGGGCACTCGTGATCCAAGTGCATCAGCAGTTTATGTGGCAGATGCCTTTCCCTGCTGTAGATCTTGTTTGCTGTAGCTAAGTCAGGAGAGGGATGAAGCCATTATTTAACTCTCTTCCCTTTTGTCTGTCCATGAGAATGAAACAAAAACAGGATTCCACAGCCATACCAATCCTGATTAGCAGGGTGTAGAAACCAGTTACATTGCCTGCCACTGGACCAGGAAACCTGGATAATTGTCAGTGTCCTCTTTTGCCCCTACTCTAGGATATTAGATTGTAAATCACTGTCAATACACCCAGCTGATGAAATGAGGCCCATGGGGCCACCAGAGTTAATACTGGGAATGAATATAGGAACACACACTAAGGCCTCCTTTGGTAGACAAACAGAGTACCAAAGTACCAAGGACCTACCGAAATAGCTCAGGCTTCTTCTTTGGAAAGAGAAAAGGCAGAGCATGTGCAAAGGCCTGCTATTTCTGGCCAGTTTCCTCACTCAAACTATAAAGTAACATCAATATTCATGATGCTAACGAAGGTTAAGTGGATCTGTTTTCCCTTCTATAGTTTGGATCATCTACTTCTTCCTCACCCTGACACTATTTTAAAAACCTTCAGATATAGATACCTATATACCTATTATCTATTAGATGCATTTATTTGTGACATATTCCCAGATTTAAAGAGAAAAGTGTCAGAGAAGGGGGAAAAAAGTACAGAAACACAAGTTTATATTTATTTAATGCTAAGAACACAGATACTCTAAAGAGATAAACAAAAAGTAGTTTTATTTTTTCTAAATAGGATTTTGATCACAAAAATGCTGGTAATTCAAACCTTTAAAGCAGAAGAGCATACAACCTAAGAAAAATGCAAAACATATTTCATCTCTCACCTGAGTTAGAACACCTAAGCATTCTTCTTAAGAGATTAATACAGTCACATGTTGCCCAATGATAGGGATACATTCTGTGAAATGTGTTCTTAGGTGACTTCGTCCTTGTGCAAACAGCACAGAGTGTACTTACGGAACCCTAGATGGTATAACTTACTACACACCTAGATTGTATGGTATAGCCAGCTTCTCCTGGGCTACAAACGTGTACATCATGTTACTGCTCTGAATACTGTAGGCAACTGTAACATCATAGTATTTGTATCTAAACATAGAAAAGGTATAGTAAAAATACGGCATTATAATCTTACGGGACTGCCATCATATACGTGGTCTGTCGTTGACCGAAACATCATTATGTAGTGCATGACTATTAAAATTGTGCAAAAAAAACCCCCAAAAAACCTGTATCCATAGTGTTTAAACCATAAAACCAATACCTGGTACATACATGACAAAAACAAAACAAAGCATGTAAAATAATAGGCAGCCTATAGAATTCAAAGACAACAAAGGTGACAAAGTCAGGTAAAAGAAAAGGTAAAAGAAAGGCAATTAGGGATCATAGATAGTTTTTAAAGCAGGAAGCTGATGATGTCCACTGTAAGCCTGGAAGAAACCAGGAGTCTGAACACAGAGCAGTTACTGATAGGAAGGATAAAGTGCTACATCTCTAATAGCAAGCAAATTAACTCTGCTGAAATTGCCAGAATGAAGGCCAAGGTGGTTTTCAGTAAAGAGTGTTCTCCTTGACAGCATAGCCAGCATGTGGTTGAGCCGGGACCTGATACCAGCGAAGTGGAATTGCCGCTCTTTGTTCAAGTTTCTAAGTGAGTCACTCAAGTACAGTTCCATGTGGGGGGTGCCCAGGTACTTGGTATAGCCAGGATTGTGGAAGTCAGTGGCTCTGATGGAAGCGGGAGAGCCAGTGGAGCTTGCCACAGAGCCTTGGGAAGACACAGAGGAGGAAGACTTCAAACTGGAAGATCTCGATACAGACATTTTTGAGACTGGTGACCCTTCCGTAGATTGAGTTCCTTGAGGAAAGAGAATGTTCTCATCCATGTCAGTCTGAGTGGTGGTCGACCTGGACCAAACCATGGTTTGAGAGCTTGCTATCCTGGTGGTGACTGCAGTCTGCGTCCCAGCACATGCTGTGGTGATGCTGGTTTGTGTTCCCACCTCACTCACACTCAGCCTTGGCATCTCCTCTCCTGGCTCTGTTTGAGTGGCAGCGTCAATGGCCTTTCTGCTCTGGAGCTCATCCCTGTGGCTGTTGAAGTAGTCTTCCTCACTAACAGTGGAGGACTCACAGCCATGGGGCTTACGCTCTGCCTTGCCCTCTGCGGGCATCTCTGGGTCCAGGTCCGCCTTCCTGGGAGTACTTGAGAGCCTAGCCAGCCGCATCCGCAGCAGGTTGCCCAGGGTGAGCTCCTTAGACTGTGGTTTTCGGTCGGTGAGGTGATCAAACTTGTTGCTGCTCTGGAAGTGAGACAGGAGTTTGGGGCTGATGGGCTTGGACTGGGCATACAGGATTCGGAACTCCAGATCAAAGTGTTCAACCACTTGGCCAGACAGAATAACCAAGTTACTGCTGTTTAATTTGCCATCTGTCCATGTAAAACTTAAGGATTAAAAAGAAACAAACAGCAGCTGGTAAGGATGAGCAATTTTGGTTTACTCACTGTCCATCTGAATAATATAGCACAGGTATCTTGCCACATAAGGGTCACAACTTTGGTGATACAATACCTAACATTTGCATGCATTTAACTAGCCTTAACATATATATAACACATATATGTATTACCATAAAAGTAAAAAGGCCATCTGTTTAACAAACACACTAAATGCTCAGCCTCAGAGGGATTTTTTTTTTTTTTGAGATGGGGTCTTGCTATATTGCTCAGACTGGTCTTGAACTCGTGGGCTCAAGCAGTCCTCCAACCTCAGCCTTCCAAAGTGCTAGGATTACAGGCATGAGCCACCTTACCTGGTCCTTGCCTCAGAGTTTTTAAAAACTAGAAAGGGGGCCAGGTGAGGTGGCTCACGATTGTAATCCCAGCACTTTGAGAGGCCAAAGCGGGCAGATCCCTTGAAGTCAGGAATTCGAGACCAACCTGCTCAACATGGGGAAACCCTGTCTCCAGTAAAAACACAAAAAATTAGCCAGGCGTGGTGGTGCATGCCTGTAATTCTAGCTACTCAGGAGGCTGAGGTGGGAGAATTGCTTGAACCCAGGAGGCAGAGGTTGTGGTGAGCCGAGGTCGTGCCACTGCACACTCTATGACAGAGTGAGGCTCCATGTCAAAAAATAAATTAATTTTTTTTTTTTTTTTTTTTTTTTTTTTTTGAGACGGAGTCTCTCTCTGTTGCCCAGGCTGGAGTGCAGTGGCCGGATCTCAGCTCACTGCAAGCTCCGCCTCCCGGGTTTACGCCATTCTCCTGCCACAGCCTCCGGAGGGAGTAGCTGGGACTACAGGCGCCCACCACCTCGCCCGGCTAGATTTTTGTATTTTTTAGTAGAGACGGGGTTTCACCGTGTTAGCCAGGATGGTCTCGATCTCCTGACCTCGTGATCCACCAGTCTCGGCCTCCCAAAGTGCTGGGATTACAGGCTTGAGCCACCGCGCCCGGCCTAATTAATTAATTAAAAATAAAACTAGGGCTTGTAAGTATTTAGGCCAGCATCCCCATTTTAAAGGTAAGAAAACTAGGCCAGCACCCCCATTTTAAAGGTAAGGAAACCAGATAAAGGGATAATCACAGTGGGGAGCTACTAATGGACCCCAGATCAGGCCCCAGGCCCTATGAATTGCTAATGCCCTGCTCCTTGCTACTGTTTGAGTGGTAACATGCCTTCCTGCCCTCAAGCTTGTCCTTGTGGCTGTTGAAGCAGTCTTCCTCACTAACAGTGGAGGACCCACAGTCATGGGGCTATGCTGCCATTTTCACAAAACACCATGGCTCAAAACATGTTAGAGCTGATTAGTGGCCATATGCCCTTGCCTGTCCAGTGTCCCTTCCCCGCCTCCCTTGTCTGCTAGCAGAACTCACACCCATCTGTACCCCAGAAAGCTTTCATTATCATACTCTCTCCAACCACAATAGGGGCAGGCATATGGTCCAGACTGGCCAGAGTATCTTATTCCCTTGGATGCAGGGATTCATTCAGGTTGGGCATGTAATCCCACCCGAGCCAAGTAATTTTTTAGAGATTTCTTTTTTCTTTGTCAAATGGATTCTGACAGAAGGGATTGATAGCAATTCTGAGTGAAAGAGTTTCACCCTTTGGGAGACAGCTACTAAAGACCATGTAAGAAAGCCAGGATCTGGCCGGGTGCAGCGGCTCACGCCTGTAATCCTAGCACTTTGGGAGGCCGAGGCAGGCGGATCACGAGGTCAGGAGATCGAGACCATCCTGGCTAACACGGTGAAACCCAGTCTCTACTAAAAATACAAAAAAAAAAAACTAGCCGGGCGTGGTGGCGGGCACCTGTAGTCCCAGCTACTCAGGAGGCTGAGGCAGGAGAATGGCGTGAACCCGGGAGGCGGAGCTGGCAGTGAACCAAGATCGTGCAACTACACTCCAGCCTAGACAACAAAGCAAGACTGTCTCAAAAAAAAAAAAAAAGAAAGCCAAGATTGTTGACTTCAAAGGGAGAGCCTGCCTAAGAACAAAAATCAACTCGAAAACATCAGAACCAGGAGACAGTGTTCTGATCAGTGTGTGGGTCCTAGGTCAAGGTGAACTGAAAACCAACTGTAACTTCCTATGCTTCCTTCCAAGTTCTTCAAGTCAGTACGTTTGAGAGTTAGCTGACACTCGCCATCACCCCACTAATGGTGGTATTTGTACCGGAAATAGGTTTCAAATAGAGATCATAAAACACAGTCAACTCTGTCTCCTGTAACCAAAAATCTGGCTAATCCAAAGTCCCCCTGAAAACTGCCTTCAAAGCCTGAGAAGGAAGATTCTTTTGAAAGCCTTCAATGAGGCCAGGAGCAGTGGCTCACACCTGTAACCCCAGCACTGTGGGAGGCCAAGGCCAGCGGATCACTTGAGGTCGGGAGTCTGAGACCATCCTGGCCAACACGGTGAAACACTATCTCTACTAAAAATACAAAAAGTAGCCAGTCATGGTGGCATGGCTGTAGTCCCAGCTACTCGGGAGGCTGAGGCACAGGAATCACTTGAACCTGAGAGGCAGAGGTTGCAGTGAGCTAAGATGGTGCCACTGCACTCTAGCCTGAGCAACAGAGCAAGACTCCATCTCAAAAAAAAAAAAAAGAAAAGAAAAGAAAGCCTTCGATGAGGTAATGTAAATAAAACACCTATCCAACACCAAGATTATAAAACATCCTCAACAAATGGAAGCTATCATTGTCATCAATTTCATTTGAAGAGGGTAGTTTTTATATTTTAGAACAGCCAAAAACCATTTGTAGTTAAGTTTGGTTAATATAGATAAATCCTACTTGGGTTAAAAAAAATTTTTTTTTTAATAAACTTCTCACAAAAGGAAATTCCAAGAAAAAGAGTTTGTATTTGTTTTTTCCAACAGCCTCTTTGGTGAAGAAAGTTCAAATTTTATTCTGAGCAATGAGAGTATTGTTTAAAAAGGTGTCAAAATTTTCTTGATCTTACTGCTTCATCTTCCACAAGTCTTCACATTTCTACCTTTACCCAGGGCTGACACGTAATTATCACTCAGGGTTGTATGTTTCTTCAAAAATGGGGTTTTCTTTTTAAAATTCTTTTTTTTTTTTTTGAGATGGAGTCTCGCTCTGTCACCCAGGCTGGAGTGCAGTGGCTGGATCTCAGCTCACTGCAAGCTCCGCCTCCCGGGTTCATGCCATTCTCCTGCCTCAGCCTCCTGAGTAGCTGGGACTAAAGGCGCCCACCACCTGGCCCGGCTAGTTTTTTTTGTATTTTTTAGTAGAGACGGGGTTTCACCGTGTTCGCCAGGATGGTCTCGATCTCCTGACCTCGTGATCTGCCTGTCTCGGCCTCCCAAAGTGCTGGGATTACAGGCTTGAGCCACCGCGCCCGGTCTCTTTTTAAAATTCTACAGACACACCTCATGCAAACCATTAAAGACAATCTACTGCAGAGGCAGCAAAACATACAACCATTGGAGCCACATACGTAAAAATGGCACAAATTCTAGAGACTGATGTAAACCACTCATTATCCCCACCCTCTCTTCAACCTCCCTGCTCTCTACCTTAAGATGCCATTGCCAATGTGAGACTTCAAAGGTGGGTCAGAAACATAATCAGTATTTTCTAGACTAAACTGCTAAATTACAAGGCTTGAAGCAACATACAGGATTTGAGTCTAAAGCTGACAGCTCTGGCTCTGCCTTCAACATTAATGGAGATGCCTGCAACTGCCCCTACCTTCGAGTGACCAGGGTAAGCTAGGTCCAGAGCCCTAAGGAACCAGGATTCCAGATTGTGTGTTGCTGTTAACCCCCAATTCATCCCCTGCAGACCTGGGTCAAGGCTTGAAATCTAGGACTTGCTGACTGTGTTGTCTCAATACAAGTTCAACTTCTGCATTTTAATCTATGGACTACAAGACAGGGGAAGTGACCCCCACCCAAACTGCCTCTAACAGGAGGCTTTGATAACCAGCTCGTATACACAGATGCGTGCATATCAGAATGCATGGCCATACAGGCTCCCATTGAGAGGAAAAGGCTTTTACCTTTACATGACATGCTTCTTCTTAAGAGTTTAGATTAATAAGCCTTGGATGGGTTAGAAACGTACCTGTAGGAGCCTGTTGCCACGCGGATGCCATCAATCAAGGTGAACTTTTCGTGAACCTTCCCAATAATTTTAGTTCCTGACCTTGCATAGTAGATATTTCCTGTGATAGTCCGAACTGTCATCAACTGTTGGTGGGGAGTGGGAGAAATGTAAACGAACAATTCAGCAATACTCATCCGTTGAGCAAATGATTAGGACAAAAAGGCTGAGTTTACAATTCCCAGATACAATTATTGGCAGATGCGTGGCTTCGGGTTACCATTTAGTGACAGTACACACGGTACACTAGCCAGACAGTTCTCAAGCCTCAAGTGATGTTACGTCTACATTTGGTCCTTCTTCTCATCTGTTCTTTTCTTATATTTACTTTTGAGACCCTTAGTTCATGTGTGTATGCCTTCTTTTCGAACCTTTTTGGGATACTAAACAACAGAATTCGAGAAATGATTCTGAAGCAAAACGTGTGGGATAAAATCATCAAAGAAAACACGCCAGTAATAAAGAATATTTTAACAAAATCTGAAAGAAGCTAAGCTGATTTTCCTCCAACTTGTTTGTTTAATGGTATCACGTCAGAGTACCAGTCCATCCTCACTCACCCTCAACACCATAATGGGTATGGAGAAGAGGAACATAGGATAGGCGTTCTCTAGTACAGGCATGCTGAGGCAGAAACACTCATATCACATATGGCTTAATGAGCAATGTCACATCTCCTACAAATACATAATTACCAAAAAGGTACACTGGTGGTGGTATGCTGGGGCGATATATTGCACATGTATGCATAATTATTCCTGTAAAATGACACACATAAATGTATAAACAATGGCATACAAAATACTACAACAATTTGCATTCTCTGGAGCAGACCAGGGGCTCTATATCATTAGAAATCTTACACATTTAAATTAAATGTGTAACATTTTTGTTTGACTCATTGATTCCATAAACATAGAGAGCCCCTACTATGTGCCAAGCCCTGAGACAACAGAGATGTAAGGCATGCTCCTTACCTTCAAGGACTAGAATAAGAGAGAGAAACTAATTGAATGATTTAGAAACTACAATAACACGTAACAGCATCCAGAGAAATGAAAACCTATATCCACACAAAACCTCTACACATGTTCACAGCAACTTTATTCATAATAGACAAAAACTGGAAACTATCCAAATGTCCTTCAGTGGCTGAATGGTATAAGATACCATAAATACTCAGCAATGAAAAGGAACAAACTGTTGATACATGCACAACTTGGATGGATTTCAAAAGCACTGTGATGAGGGGAAAAAAGCCAATCTTGAAAGTTACATACTGTATAATTCCATTTATATAATAGACTGTAAATGACAAAATTATAGAAATAGAGAACAAATTAGTGGTTGCTAGGGGTTAAAGAGAGGGGAGTGATGTGACTATATAAAGGAGAAGGAGGAGGGAGATCTTTGTGGTGATGGAAACTGCTGTCTGGATGTGCATGCATGATGATAACATGGCACAAAGCTGTATACACACATTGTACCAATGTCAATTTCCAGGTTTTGACATTGTACCATAAGTTACATAAGATGTAACATTTGGGGAAACTGGGTGAAGGGTACATGAAACTTTTCTGTGCAATCTTTGCAACTTCCGTTAATCTATCAATATTCAAAATAAGCTAAAAATAAAACACAAAACAAAACTATGGCAAGACATAATACCACTTCTGTGGTCTTCTTATCAAATGCGTAATCTGAATTTAACTTTGAGAAAACATCAGACAAACCCAAATTCTACAAAAAATTGGCTAGTTTTTTTTTTTTTTTTCCTGAGGTGGAGTCTGACTCTGTTGCCCAGGCTGGAGTGCAGTGGCATGATCTCGGCTCACTGCAACCTCCATCTCCCAGGTTCAAGTGATTCTCCTGCCTCAGCATCCCAAGTAGCTGGGACTACAGGCATCTGCCACCAAGCCCAGTTAATTTTTGTGTATTTTTAGTAGAGACGGGGTTTCGCCATGTTGGCCAAGCTGGTCTCAAACTCCTGACCTCAGGTGATCCGCCCACCTCGGCCTCCCAAAGTGCTTGGATTACAGGCGTGAGCCACCATGCCCTGCTAGCTAGTATTCTTTAAAGGTGTCAAGCCCCAGCCGGGCACAGTGGCAAATGTCTGTCGTTCCAGCTACTTGGGAGGCTAATTGATTCAAGGGGATCAGTTGAGTCCAGGAGTTCAAGACCAGCCTAGGCAATATAGTGAGACCTCATTTCTTTAAAAAAAAAAAAAAAAAAAAATGAAGTGGGGGCAGTTGGGGAGGCGGGCGGGTCAAGACCCTAAAAGACAAAGAAAGATGGAGAAACAGTTCCAGATTAAATGATATGCAGGAGACTTGACAACTAAATGTAAGGTGTGATCCTAGACTGGATTGGATCCTGGACCAGAAAAAGGGCATTAGTGGAATGACCGGGAAATGTATAACTTTGTAAATTAGATAGTATTGATATCAAGTTTATTTCCTGATTTTGTTATTTGTACTAAGGTTTGTAAGATGTTAACATGTAGAGAACTTGGACTAAGAGTATTCAGGAATTTCTTACATTATTTTTGTAACTTCTTTATAAATCTTAAATTATTTCAAAATAAAAATTAAAAAAAAAAAAGACAACTAGGAAATGTCATAGAGATACACCTGGACTTGGTGGGAGGAGAGCTTCCTGGAGGAGGTGATGATCCCTGAGCCAAGTCTTAAAGGATCAGCATATAATAAGCATAAAACATACCATTATGGGCAGATTAGGTGTGGTTTTGTGTATCTTTCCCTTTGACACACATCTGCATGTTGTACACACCTCTGTGATCATGGCCAAAGCACTTGTGAGTACCTGCACATCAATGTGTGACCAAGTTCCTACAGACAGCACAACCCAACATTCTGAACCAGCTACAGAGGCAAAGCATGGGGAAATCAGCCCCCATACGGCAAGGGCACAAATTCACTAGCACAGACAGGCACAGGAGACACAAGCAACCAGGGAAGACAGTGCTTCCCCAGGAAGGAGTAAGACCACAAAAACCGGGGAAGCCAGAGAAATAGGCCTTCTTAAATACCCCTACAGAGGATCTGGACACCTATGAAGGCAGCAACCAACAGTAGGCACCTGAACCGGTACCTGCTCATAGATTTCTGTCTAGTAGATAAATCAGAGAAAATCACTTGATCAAAGTTGTGGCCAGAACAATTCTGTGATTTCTCTGCTAATGCACAGCTTTAATTATAGAAAGAGCGCCTTGAAATTAAACACTGACACCTTCAATTTCTTCACCTGGCTAGATGATAATGTTCTTTTCCATGCCAAAGTGTATCTTCCTTGGGTCCACCTGGCCTCATTTTCTAACCACCTGTTGGGTTACATGGCTGTCTCATCTCAATTGGTCTCTAAACCCCAACCCTAGGCCAGGCATGGTGGCTCAAGCCTGTAATCCCAGCACTTTGGGAGGCCGAGACGGGCGGATCACGAGGTCAGGAGATCGAGACCATCCTGGCTAACACGGTGAAACCCCGTCTCTACTAAAAAAAAAATATAAAAAACCAGCCGGGCGAGGTGGTGGGCGCCTGTAGTCCCAGCTACTGGGGAGGCTGAGGCAGGAGAATGGCGTGAACCTGGGAGGCGGAGCTTGCAGTGAGCCCAGATTGCGCCACTGCACTCCAGCCTGGGCGACAGAGTGAGACTCCGTCTCAAAAAAAAAAAATAAACCCCAATCCTGTCTTTATCATGAGGCAATCAACAAGAACTCTGTGGGAGAATCTGAATTCTGTAAATCAAATGGCTTGGTAATAACAAGGTGGTAAGTTAGTCTCTTAGGCAATAACTTACAGTACCAAAGACTAAATTCGTTTTGCTGACTGCTTTATATCTAGTACCCGGTGCATAATAGATGCTCAGATAGGTGATGAACAAATAAAGTTCTGAAGCTCACAGGTTAAGTTGCCTAATTTTTACACTTGATCTTAGCCAAAAGGCTGAGAAGCGATGGGTTGCTTAATTTTCAAAAAACAAATTCTGGGCCAGGCGTGGGTGGGTCACGCCTGTAATCCCAGCAATTTGGGAGGCCAAGGCGGGTGGATCACTTGAGGTCAGGAGTTTGAGACCAGCCTGACCAACATGGTAAAACCCCGTCTCTATTAAAAATACAAAAAATTAGCTGGGTGTGGTGGCGAGCACCTGTAATCCTAGCTACTCAGGAGGCTGAGGCAGAAGAATTGCTTGAACCTGGGAGGCAGAGATTGCAGTGAGCTGAGATCGTGCCATTGCACTCCAGCCTGGGCAACAAGTGTGAAATTCCATCTCAAAAAAACAAAACAGAACAAAAAAAAATTCTGTAATAAATATGACAATTTTTCTTGCTTCTTTGCATGAAAGTGACCAAGCTAGCTATGTTGTATAGGCTTCCATTGAAACACTTAGATTATTTTTAGAATCAGAGAAATAGACATAAAATCTAATTTTACAATAATGAGAAATGAACAGCAGCAGCATGTGATAGTGATTACAGACACTGGGGTTGGAGGCAGAGATAGGAGGAGGCAGACACCAGTTGTGGACACTTGGGTTCTCTATGTCACTATTTCCTGATCTGAAACACAGATGCCACTTACCTGATAGGGCTGCTGCCAGGATTCAGTTACATAACATCTGTTAAAAGCACAGAGCAGACTGGGGGTGGGGCCTAATACCTGTAATCCCAGCACTTTGGGAGGCCGAGGCAGGCAGATCACCTGAGGTAGGAGTTCAAGACCAGCTTGGACAACATGGCAAAACCCTATCTCTACTAAAAATACAAAAATTAGCCAGGTGTGGTGGTGCACACCTGTAATCCCAGCCACTTGGGAGACTGAGGCAGGATAATCGCTTGAACCTGGGAGAGGGATGGTGCAGTGAGGCTAGATTGTGCTACTGCACTGCCACCTTGGCGACAGAGTAAGACTCTGTCTCAGAAAAAAAAAGCATGGAGCAGTGCCAAATACAGAGTGGGAGCTCAACAAATACTGGTTGCCGTGATTAAAAGGGCAGCCTCCTGGAACTACTGTCAAAAGCAGCAGCTTCCAGGGTGGCCTTCGGGTCTTCAACAAGGGAGCTGGTCCAGGCTCTATTGAAGAGGCAGGACAGTACAGGGGAGAGGCCAAGGTCTTGAATCCTAACATTTCTTTCAACAGCTTAATTGAGATCTAATTCACAGATCATACAATTAACACAAATTCTGTAGTTTTTAGTATATCCACAGATATATGCAACCACCATCATCGTTAGTCAATTTTAGGACATTCTCATCAGTTAGCAATAACCCCGTTCTTCCCTCCAACTCCCCAACCCTAGGCAACCACTAATCGATGTCTCTATAGATTTCCCTATTCTGACTTAATGGAATAATATCATATGTGGTCTTTTGTGACTGGCTTCCTTCACTTAGCATGTTTGCAAGTTCATCCATGCTGTAGCATGTATCAGCACTTCATTCCTTTTTATGGTTGAATAGTACACTATTGTATAAATAGACAACATATCATTTATCCACTTATCAGTTGATGGGCATTGGATTGTTTCCACTCTTTGATTTTATGAATAATGCTTCTATAAAATTCATACACAAATTTTTGTGGAGGCCTATATTTTCATTTCTCTTGGGTAGACAGACACCTAGGAGAATTGCCAGGTCACAGGTACTGTCCATTTTCTGTAAGACCAGGCAAATGACTTTGCTCACATCCTCAGTCCCTTCCTTGTAAACAGGGACACTGCCACCAACCACCTTGTAGATCATGGATGCTTAGTCACATTCGTTGACTGTGGTGAAACTGGATATAGTGTACCACAAACCTTTTCCTGTTCAGGATGAACTTTCAGATCCATGCACATATCCAAAAACTGAGAGAGGAGAGCCTGGTCCAGAAGGATATACACAGCGACTCCCTGTTTTCTGCATATTTCTTGAAGGTCTCTGAAGATGTCGATGTCTGTGAACGCATCCATTACGACTGCAATCACCTACAGGTGAAACGGGGAAGAGCACATGGTCAGCTTATAGGACACCACCTTACAGCATGCTGTCTGGACTCTGGACTCCACTCAGAACTGGGAAATGATCCCTATCCAACAGTTATCCTTCCCTCCTGCTTCTGCAATATTGGTGCTCCCCTCACCATAGACTCTTTTGCACCTCCAAAGACACCTGGGCCCCGTATCCTACAAATCTTGACTTGGCCTAGCTAACACTCCATGCTGTCACTAGGAGCTAATACTCCCAGCTAAACTGTCCATGCTGGCAGGTTTCTCAAAAATACAGATCAATCCACTGCCTTGCTCTCTTATGAACCTGCTCCATTCACCTTCTATTCCTCCACTAAACCCCTGTCTTACAGGCTTAATTCAGATCAGCAAGCTGTCTGGTTCTGTGGATAACACACTGTTATCTTTGGCTTGTAGATTTCCCCAGCAGGATTCAGTTTGCTGTCCATTAAACAAGTAAATAAAACCTTACATTCTCTCTGAGGGCCCTTCTGGGGGGTAGCATTCTTGAAATCTATTTTTTAAATTATTGTCTGGTTTTGAATCTTAATCTCTGACTTTTTTAAGGCCTGCCCCATTCACCACCAACTCATGACTTGAAAGCAACCAAAGCAGGCCCATGGATTCTCCCATCTTCTGCTTCCCTCCTACTGCATACCACATTTGTTAACATTCTGTTCTTTCCACCAGCCAGGCCTGATCAGCTGTCTGTTGGGCAGGTTCTAACCAAATGGCTTCCACCGCACTGGCCTCTCCTCAGTAAAAGGCTCTCTCTGCAGTTCTTTGGTATTGTCCACAGTGCAAGCCCACAGCAAAGAACAGGGAAATACTTCCTAAGGATTCTGCCCTTAAGCTCAGAGTAGGCCTTTCTTCTCCCCAACAACGTGGCTCCATTCATGCCTCCCAAGTGATTTTCCACACCTAGCATCAGACTACAATTAAGAGCCACCTTTTAGCCATGCATTCTTGGGCAAATTACAGCTATTTCAAATGTCTGTTTCCTGAGCTGCAAAATAGGGTTGTATCGAGAATTAAATGACTATGTTACATAAAGTACAAGGTACAAAGGATCCCTTAGTATCCGCTCATTTATTCACTTTACCAGTCCTGAGCTGGAGCTGTCCAGACAGTTCAACACAGGGAGACACTGCTCAGCTTTCCTCGCTCTTTTAAAGACAGGCTGCTCCGGCCACAATGCCTCTAATCACACCCTTTGCAAGCTTAAAACCAAGGTCCTCAGCAAACTCCTGGCAAGGCAGTGGGGGTGTCCAAACATCCAGGCTTAGAAACAGGTCCTGACAAACTGAGTCAGAAGCCGGGGGTGTTAACTAAGGAAACCAAGGCTTGGGAGCTCTTCTGTAGTCTGGAGCTATATGGGTTTCTCCTTCCTCCCCATTTCAACAGTAAAAGCCTGTCTCTCAGAATCACATTAACTCTTTTTCTGAAAGTTAGGATTATTCATTTATGGGTTTCACTCCTTCTACTGCAGCAAAGGCTCTTGAATGGGATTGATTCATTTCTGTGGTCCCAGAGGACTCAGGACAGTACATGACAGTCATTACTCCTTAAGAATTTGGGGAACTAAAGAAGGAAGGAAGAGACAAAAAGGCAATTTGGCTGTCTTTCTCCAACACTCCAGGGCCTGGTCTGCTAGGATGTGAGACCTTGAAATGACAGTTCCTGGAAGTCACTGCTGTGAGGGGGTCAAGAAGACCAGTTACTCTTCTGCTGCCTTTCCCTCCCCACCCCTTTTAATGATGCTGTAAGCTGTGGGCTATTCTTGGTAAAGAACAAGGCTGAAACCCACTGAACACAGTGATTTAAAAAACAAGAAACATTCTTTCTGAACTCATGGCATCCTCTGAAGTTTATATCCTCCACTGGCTTTACACATTCTATTTTGACAGTCCTATTCATCCTACTCATTCGGGTCATACAGCAGGGATTAAAGACAAAAGATCTGGGCATAGAACCCAGCTCTACCACCTACCAGCTGTGTGACCTTGGGCAAGTGGCTTAATCTCTCTGAGCCTCAGTTTCCTCCTCGGGAGGATACAATTAATAGCATCTGGGTCAAAGGGCTGCTGTGAGGATTAAGTGAAACAAAGCATGGAAAGAGCTTAGCACAGGAGGGCAAGGCAGGAAACGGGTGCTATTATGCAGCCAAGACCTCCTCAGAGCCCACCGTGGGCTGCACACTGCACTAGGCAGAAAGATGGCTATGAGGAATTTGACACAGACCCAACTTACCTCAAGGAGAGGACACAGGCTGCAGAGAGGCAAAATGATATATATAGCCTAAGCAATTAAACTAAGGGGGCTGGGCATGGTGGCTCATGCCTATAATCCCAGTGCTTCGGGAGGCCAAGGTGGGTGGACTACCTGAGGTCAGGAGTTTGAGACCATCCTGGCCAACATGGTAAAACCCTGTCTCTACTAAAAATACAAAAAATTAGCTGAGCATGGTGTCATGCACCTGTCATCCCAGCTACTAGGAAGGCTGAGGTATAAGAATCACTTGAACCCAGGAGGTGAAGGTTGCAGTGAGCCGAGATCACACCATTGCACTCCAGCCTGGGCAACAGAGCAGGACTCCATCTCAAAAAACAAAACAAAACAAAACAAAAACAAGGTGTCTCCTCCAGTGGTGGACCATAGGCACTATAGGTACTCAAATGCTTACCAGATAAGAGCAGGGAAGGCTTCCTGGAGGAGATGGCATTTGAGCTGAATCACAAGGACATTTGGACAAGGGCATGGGAGAAGTGAAGGGAGGAGAAGGCATTCCCACAGGAAGCCATATGATGACAAAGGAAGAGGGAGGGAATGACGGGGTATGCACCAGTCTAGCTGGAACGTACAGCATGTATGAAAGGGAGTCACGGGACATGACTGGAAAAGATGGATGAATGAGCAAGATCACAGAAGGCCCTGAATGCCAACCGAGGAATCAGTTTCAAACTTCCCCACATTGCCTATATAAGAGTAATGAGTTCAAAGTGAACTCATTATCATCCCAACAGGATGGGAGAAACTGATGCCAGAAGAGACTGGTATAGGTCAGAGTCTGGCCCCACCTCCTCCAACACAGGACCTACAACACGTCAGTCACGTGGATATTCTTTAGGTTAAGCAACTTCAATAAATGTTTAGGAGGACTAGAGACCAAATGAAGAAAAATCAGTGACATGGCAGAAGCAATGAGGGTTGCAGAAGAGGGAAGAAGGAAAATCAGTGGCAGGCAAGAAGCAATGAGGTTGCAGAAGAGGGAAGGAAGCCATGGGAGAGCCCAGCAGTGGGCAATGGGCTGAGGATGACAGGGAGAGGGATATTCTGATACAAGGAAACAGGAAACACAAGACAAGAAGCAAGAGTGAGGGGTGGGCTTCGAAACGAATTTTGAGGTGGCAGTAAAACCTTCAGAAAGAGGTCTGGAATATGCAGGTGTAAGAATGAGAGTAGCACTCACAGGAGAAAGCTAAAGAGGAAAACGCACACACCTGCTTGCCTCTCCGATTTCCCACTCTTCTTTCAAATCTTCAGGGGGGACCCAATCGAGGCAAGCAGGTATTGAGCACTGAGGATCTAGTGTCAATCCCCGCCCTCGAGAACGCAGTCTAATGAGACAGGAGACAAGCCAGGGGTAACAGAGTGGCCAATGGACACGTACCCTCAGTGCTTCTGGAAACAAAGACCAGAAAAACCCAGCCCAGCTGCTGGATTAGAGACCTGCTGGAGCCAGAGGCATGGGCCCAGGAGCCCACAGCACAAGGCACCACCAAGCTGAATTTTGATTCACCACTTAACAAAACAATTGTGCAACACCTTTGTTATATGGTGAGTAAATACCTAATTTGCTATTTGTTCCACCGTTTGGTTTTAAAGCCTCACCCTTTCCTGTGTGTTGGATTTGAACACTAGTCCTTAACACCCTCAGGGTGTGTAGAGTTGATGGAGGTTTTTCTTTCCCTGACTCCCCCTATACCCAGCATCCCCTCCTTTGTTACTAAAGCAGGACTCTTAAAAGTATTCATCTATTTTTTGTTTTTGGAAACGAAGTTCCACCCCATCGCCCAGGATGGAGTGCAGTGGTGTGATCTCGGCTCACTGCAACCTCCCCCTCCGAAGCACAAGCAATCCTCCCACATCAGCCTTCCAAGTAGCTGTGACTACAGGCTCATGCCACCCCACCTGGCTAATTTTTGTAGCCATAGAATCTCACCATGTTACCCAGGATGGTCTCCAACTTCTGAGCTTAAGTGATCCACCCACCTTGGCCTTCCAAAGTGCAGAGATTCCAGGCATGAGCCACCATGCCCAGTCAAAAGTACTTGTCTTTTACAGAGGAAAAGTCCACAGTCCTACTATAGAAGCAATCAGTAGGGAGGTCTTCCTTCAAATCCCCATCCCCATCCCCCTATTCCTGTGTCCCAGCCCTCATGCAACCAATTCCTGCGTAGCTGAATTAGACCTGGGGCTAGACTGAAGGGACACTCTGTTCACTGAGCTGAGCAATGACCTGGACTCATCCACTAACCGGCCGAGTCCTGCTTTCCAAGCCAGGATGCATCTCCTAGGTGTCTGGTGCTCATGCTGAATCCTGTGGGCCCAGAAATACACCTGGACTTGAATACTGATGTGGAAATTGGCCACTGCTCCCACTCCTGAGGCATAATGTGCGAAGGACAAAGGCATGTCTGGAAGGCAGGCAGCCCTTGCACATCAAGTGCCCACAGTCATGGCACTCTCCCAGTCTGTGCTACGTGGAGCCCACCCACTCTCTAAGGGCTAGAAAGTCATGAGAGTGGTGACTTTCAAGAGTCCCTTCCAGGATCAACACCCATTTGCAATTTGCAACTCAGTGCAAGTCAGTTACAACAGGAGATGTGAGGAGGACGCATCCAGCTGGTCAGGGGCCTAATGGCCAGCCTAATGCAGCACCTCACTGTTCCTGCACTTCTCCAGCCATATCTGGAGCAACTGCACCTGTGCACATCATCTCAGGTGACAAATCACAAGCCTATCTCTCTCAGTCCTTCTTCCTATCCCCTCCTGATTTGTAGCAAGGGACTTGGGAACCTATGTAGTTGAACAGCAGACATCATGATGGCCTTCTTGGTCTCTGGGAAGGTCACAGACCCTGTTTATGTTACTTGCCAAGTAGAACTGAACTCTTTTCTGCTTGCCTTCTTGCACAAAAGCTCAAAAGTGCTATCTAGAGATTTCAAAACCCCATTACCTATCATCCACAATCTATAGATGAGAAAGCCAAAGCTTGAAGAGGTTAAGTAACTTATTCAAGGTGACAAACTTAAGCAAGTACAAGGGCTAGAATTTCAACCCAGGTCTGTGTGACTCTGCAGTCATCTAAGAAAAGTACTACACTCAGTATTTTATATCATTCCAAACAAGTTTAATGGGCAATTCTTCACATGATTGGGAGCTTAGAACGAACACTAAAGGCTCAGTAGCTTAGCCCATGAAGTGCATGGGCTCAAGCTCACCACGGATGATTGAGACTACCTACCTCATAGTGTTTACTGGCAGTTCCTAGCATATGGAAAGCCCTCAAATGGCAGCTACTCATATTCTTAGTCCCAATTCTGTCACTATCCCTGGACAAGCCATTCCATCTGAGTCTCAGTGTCCTTGAAACAAGGCCCCTTCCAGCTCTTCAAAGTCAGTGATTCATACACACTCAATGGGCAGGTCTGGGCTCTGACCAGGCACATGTGCAGCCCCAAGAGGCCCCTCAGGGCCAGTCATTCCAGTTCTCATTCCAGCTCTTCTTCCTTTGTGTGAAGCAGGAAGTTCGTACCGATTACCCCTTCTCACTGCACCTCAGTTTCCCTCCCTCCCCTCCCAGAGTCATAAAGTGAGGTCAGGTGTACAACATGCTTGGAATTCCACCAAAGATCTGCACACATTCAAAGATATGTCAGTTAGTTCACAACTGGGGGCGATTTTGCCCCCAGAGGGCATTTAGCAATGTCTGGAGACATTTTTTATCGTGGTAAAATAGATAAGTTTGCCATCTTAATAATTTTTAAGTGTACAACGTAGTGGCAATAATTACTTTCAAAACCATCACTACTATCTGTTTTTCTTTTTCTTTTTTTTTTTTTTTTTTTGAGACAGAGTCTCACTCTTTTGCCCAGGCTGGAGTGCAGTGGAGCAATCTCGACTCATTACAACCTCCGCCACCCAAGTTCAAGCAATTCTCTGCCTCAGCCTCCCGAGCAGCTGGGATTACAGTTACCTGCCACCATGCCCGGCTAATTTTTGTATTTTTAGTAGAGATGGGTTTCACCATCTTGGCTGTGCTGATCTCGAACTCCTGACCTCATGATCCACCCACTTCAGCCTCCCAAAGTGCTGGGATTACAAGCGTGAGCCACCATGCCCAGGCTATCTGTTTCTAAAACTTTTTCATAGCCCCAAACAGAAACTCTGTGCCCATTCATCAGTAACTCCCTATTTCCCCCTCTGGAGACACTGAATATCATGACTACCTGGGGTGAGGGATACTATTGGCATCAAGTGAATGGGGGCCATGGATGCTACTCAACATCCTACAATGCACAGGACAGACCCTCAGGACAAAGAATTATCCAACCCAAAAGGTCAATAGTGCTGAGGGTGAGAAGCCCTGCTTGGGGCTGACACGAGCATTTGGAACAGAAACTGATCACACCACACAGGCTCTACTCTAATGCAGAGGAAAGTTATGCAAGAACAGGAAAGCCTTAATTCAGATACATCCAAGTACATGCCAGGGGCCCCCAACAGATTCCTTAGCTGCTACTCCTCCTGGCAGGGCTCTCTGGAAATGCAATGATCCTCACTACTAACGCTTGGGTTATCAAGAGGATGCCCGAGGGTGAGGTCATAGCAAAAGGGGCCTCTTTGGAACAAAAGAGCATAGGGAATAGGCACTGGTAAGAAAGGTGACTCTGAGGAATCGGAACCTCCTGGTGGTACCAGCTTTGCCTCTGCACTCCCATTCAACAAACCAGGAATAGCTGGACAGCCAATTCATGAGCACATTGCCAAAATGACACTACATAGCCCTTCCAGGCAAGGGGCCACAGCCCAGCCAAATCCCAGTTCACATAGCAACAGAGGCAAAAAGCTGAATGAGTCATCAATAGATACAGTAGTGGAGGGGTGGACCTAGAGCAAGTACGTGGGGAAAATATCCTGCATAATTCAAGACTATCCGAAAACTTCCTTAGGAAGCAAACATACGGGTTCTCAAAAGGTTCAAAGCAGTATTTCCTCCAGTTTTGGGGAAGCTCGCCTAAGCACCTGGTAAGCAGCCAGCTTGTATTCAAGCCATGCTACACATAATTGTGTTTTTATTTATTTTTTAGAAACAGGGTCTTGCTCTGTCACCTAAGCTGGAGTGCAGTGGCATGATCATAGCTTACTATAGCCTCCAACTCCTGGGCTCAAGTAATCCTCCTGCCTCAGCCTCCTGAGTAGCTGGAACTACAGGCACATGCCACCACACCCAGCTAATTTTTTAACTTTTTGTAGAGACGGGATCTCACTATGTTGCCCAGACTGGTCTCAAACTCCTGACCTCAAGAAATCCTCCAGCCTTGACCTCCCAAAACACTAGGTTTAGAGGCATGAGCCACCACGCATGGCCAAACTATTTGTTTTTAAACACTGTACCTCATTTAGTGTGGCAGAATGCCCACACTTTGAAAGGTATATAGGAACAGTGTCAAGGAAGGGGCTGGCAGATTCACAACCCCCAGGCACAGCCACCCAGGGACAAATACTTGCTGAGTAGAAAGGCAGACAGAATCACCTGAACTACTTTTCTTCCTACCTCCCACTCCCTCCCCCCGCCCTTTATTCCTCCTCAAAGCATGTAGCTGAATGGAGCAAAGCTGCACATAATAGGCCCCTACAGTATTTACTGAGCACCTTTTATGTATCAGACACACTGAGTAATTCTGTGTGGTCAGAGAGCTGCTGGATAAAACCTAGGCTAGAACCAGCCATTTAGGCTGCAAAGCCAGGATTAGGCCCTGCCATTTACCAAGTAACCCTGGCTTCCTGTGCCTATACTCTGGTCAAGGAGCTTCATATTCTGGCTCCTTCCAGAGACACTCCTGAAGATGCAAGGTGGTCCTCAGACCACCTTAGTGAGGGCAAATAAAGCTGCACGGGGCAAACACTGAGCTCTGACCCTGCTCTACTGCAGCCTGGCCCCAACCTCTGGGGTTAAGTGGGACCCTTCACGTGGCATTCAAAGTTCCTTCATTCACCCACCAAAAGATTCCCATAGATCCCTCTGCTCCAGGTACCAGAAGCATCTATCTGGCTCTATCTTTCCCAAGGAAAGGAAAACGTACTCTAGTTTACAAAACCTAAACCCAGAGACCTATATTCTTCTGGCATCATGAACCACCTTCCCCACTTGATGGGTTGAGGAGGTTCTCTGCCAGCCTTAATGCCTCCTCCTCTAAAAACTGACCACCTCGTTTTCTTCCTGAAAAGGACAGGTCTAGTCACTGTCATTTTCCTGTTTATAGAATACACAACATGGAAATTAAAAAGTCCCAATCTTCAACTGTTACAAACCTTCAGCCTGTTGAAAACCAACAAAGCTCCAATCCTTCCTCATGGCAGGGAGGCTGTGTAGGGATTAGGAGTGTGGGCTTCAGTGGTCGGGCACAGTGGCTTACGCCTGTAATCCCAGCACTTTGGGAGGCTGAGGCGGGTGGATCACAAGGTCAAGACCAGCCTGGCCAACATGGTGAAACCCCGTCTCTACTAAAAATACAAAAATTAGTGGCAGGCGCCTGTAATTCCAGCTACTTGGGAGGCTGAGGTAGGAGAATCGCTTGAACCCGGGAGGCAGAGGTTACAGTGAGCCGAGACTGTGCCACTGCACTCCAGCCTGGGCAACAAGAGCAACTCTGTCTCAAAAAAAAAAAAAAACCCTACAAAATTTAGCTGGGCTTGGTGGTGTGCTTCTGTAATCCCAGCTGCTCGGGAGCCTGAGTCAGGAGAATCACTTGAACCCAGGAGATGGAGGTTGCAGTGAGCTGAAATCATGCCACTGCACTCCAGCGTGGGTGACAGAGCAAGACTCTGTCTTAAAAAAAATAAATAACAACAACAACAAAAAAAAACGTGAGCTTCAGAGCCAGAACTAGACAGACTTGGGCTTGAGCCCAGCTCTGTCCCATGCTAACTGTGTGATCTTGGGCAAGTTACTTAACTTCTCTGTGCCCGGTCTTTTCTTAATTGTGGCCTCCTCACAGGGTTTGGAGAGTTAAATGAGGTAATTCAGGTCAAGGGTTTAGCACAGAAACTGACCCATTCTCAGTGCTCAATCATATCACCATTAGGTACCTTTGCCATCACAACACCAATGCAGAACAGCTTTTCATTTCATCCTGAAAGCAGCCTGAGACCTACACCTTTATGGTCCTCACTGTCACAGGTACTAGACTTCAAAGGATGTGGTCAAGGTGACACACAATGCATGCCCTTAAACAGTGGTGGCACTTAGCCAACCACCAGATCTGCTCTCTGTCACCTCTCCCCACCCGAGCACAGGCTCCTGAATCCTCCACAGCGAGTGTGGTTGTTAACAGTGGTTCAGACATTCTGTGCCTCAATTTGAGTACAGGGTCCTTCATTCTCTAGCTGCATGACTTTGGGGCTACTTAACTTCTCTATGCCTCAGTTCTATCAGCTGTAAAATGAAGACGATAATTGCACCTTCCTTGGGATTACTTAGAACAGTGCCTGGCAAATAGAAAGCATTACTTTTTTTTTTTTTTTTTAAAGAGACAGGGTCTCCCCATGTTGCCCAGGCTGGAGCACAGTAGCCATTCACAGCATGGTCATAGTGTACTACAGCCTCGAATTCCTAGACTCAACCGATCCTCCTGCCTCAGCCTCCTGAGTAGCTGGGACTACAGGCACATGATATCATGCCTGGCTTTTTTTTTTTTTTTTTTTTTTAAAAAAAACAAAAGAGCCTCTGGGACCTCAAATTCAGCACTGTCTCAAACCCAACTCATTTCAGCATCCCTTACTCCAGCTTCCTCTCCTACAACTAACCCGCTATGGGGAATTTGGCTGCCCCCAAACATTCCAGTTCCTTAAACACCTGTGGGCCAGCCCACATACCCTAGGTCTGGCAAGCCCAACCCAGCTCTGAGGTCGCTGCCACTCCACAGACTTTCTTTCTTCAGCCCTTTCCACAGTACCTGTAGCAGACTCCTCACTGCTTCCCATCAGCACACTGTCCACCCTCAAGTGTTGGCAAGGTTGACGCCTTCTGTGGCCCCAGGCCTGGTAGTGTCTGATACACAGCAGGCAATGAGTAAGCAAATAATTTGGCATCTATTTGACCCAATGAAAATACTCATTGGATTTTTTTTTTTTTTTCCCCAAGACAGAGTCTTGCTCTGTTGCCCAGAGCTGGAGTCCAATGGCACAATCTCGGCTCACTGCAACCTCCACCTCCCAGGTTCGAGCAATTCTCCTGCCTCAGCCTCCCGAGTAACTGGGATTACAGGTGCGTGCCACCATGCCCTGCTAATTTGTGTATTTTTAGTAGAGACGGGGTTTCACCATGTTGGCCAGACTGGTCTCGAACCCCTGACCTCGTGATCCGTCCACCTCAGCCTCCCAAAGTGCTGGGATTACAGGCTTGAGCCACCATGCCCAGCCAATACTCATTGGATTTAATTTAAAGGTAACTTTCTTAGTTAAAACTGCCCAGATTCCAAATATAGCATCTCGGAGGGAACTGTGGGTAGCTAGACTAGGGCAGCAGGTTCTATCTGGAAATGTCAGTATTACAAAATGCCCGTGGGATGAGGGAGAGTCTGAGCTCCCGGCTCCATCTCTTCAGGCCAGCACGTGAGTTTAATTTCCCTCTGGCCTCTGGTTCCAGTGCCCCTTTGCTATCACTAAAATTTGGGGATGGGCAAAAGACTAGAACAATCCACAGCTCTCACTATATAGACCAGTTCTTTACATTTTTCAGGTTCCAAGTGCTCAAGTTCTACTGGAGGTGAGCTTTGCGAATGCATACCTACACAAGTCTGCCTTTTCCATCTTTTTAATCTTCTCACTGAACCCGCAAGGAAAATGTCTGGTGCATCAAAAAACCCTCAGCTCACCCAAAGCACCTCAGGGCTGGTAAAAGCCTAGCTGCAGCCCACAACCACTCCCTCAAAAGCAAGGCACTAGATCACTGTATCCACTACCACTGCAACCCCACCAGTCAGGGAAAGAACATTAAGAATATTGGTGAGAGTTGGGGCTTGGACTTGGACATGTCAACCTGACAATGCACTGGTATCTTCACCCACAGTCAGACACACTCATGTACCAGCCCTCACAAGTCTTACCACGGCTGGGGCTTTATCTGCCATGTCCCTGGCACAGGCAGACAGCCAGGAAGCCGGGCACTGCCAGTCAGCAAGCAACCTGACCATGGTTCCAGACCAAGGTGTCTGCCACCATACTGTATCTGCCACACCCACATGCAGCCTGCCTTCTTCCTCCTTGATCCCCAGCACCCTGCTGCAGCTTCATCGAGGCTGGCAAGCAGACAAGACCTCCACCGTGCCCATGACCATGCCATACTGAGTCAGACAGTAGGACCAAAACCCACTATGAATACAGAGGCCGATCTAATGCAAATGTATCTGCATTTTAGGAGACCACTGCAATCTGGCACAGACCCAGCCTATGGAAAACTCCTTGCCCCTTTCATTCACAGAGGCAAATTTCCCCTCCAGTCTCTGGCAGTAGAAAAAACGGCAGGCGGCCGGGTGCAGTGGCTCACGCCTTAATCCTAGCACTTTGGGAGGCCGAGGCGGGTGGATCACCTGAGGTCAGGAGTTCGAGACCAGCTTGGCCAACATGGTGAAACCCCATCTCTACTAAAAATACAAAAACTAGCCCGGCGTGGTGGCGGGCACCTGTAATCCGAGCTACTTGGGAGGCTGAGGCAGGAGAATCACTTAAACCCGGGGGACGGAGGTTGCGGTGAACTGAGTTCCCGCCACTTCACTCCAGCCTGGGCAAAAGAGCGAGACTCTGTCTCAAAGAAGAAAAAAAAAAAAGACAAGAAAGAAAAAGTGGCAGGGGTCTCACTTTGCCACTTGTGTTTATCTGCTTTTTACAACATAAGATGCGTGAAAGTAATTAGCAATAATAATTGATTCCTAATGCCCCGTAGTTGTCTCTGGAGACCACCTTCCTGGAACTTTCCCTAGGTAAGTTCTTTGGTAATGAGTCTCCTAAGAAGCTCCTGAAAGTGGGATCTAGCGTTGGCTGACAGCCGGGGAAATCGGCAATTTTCCAAGTTTGATTTCAACTGAAATTTGGAGCTGTGAGTACTTCTGGTCCCTCCTTCAAGGATATGAACGTTAGGAGATGGAACCCGGACACAACTCTTATCCTTGGGAACCGAGGCTTCCCCACTATCCCCTGCCACCAGGAGCGGCCCGGGGGATCCGGGGAAGACACGCAGAGTGGGGTGTGAGTCGGGGACCCTGGGACCCCGTGGCCCGCCCTTCCGGTAGGGAGCTGAGGAGGTAGTCGCCCTGGCCTGTGCTCTCAGCAGGCCTCAATTTCCCATTCTTGAAGGGGGTCTCCCGTGCGACCCAGGGCCCGGGAGGGCCGCTCACCTCTCGCGCAGAGCGGAGCTGCTGGCGCAGAGCATCCTTGCAGCCGTAGGGGCCGCCCTCGCCCGCGCCGCGGGGCTGGAAGTGCGCCTCGACGCGCGTGGCGCCGCGGTAGGCGCCCTGGTAGAAGGCGGGCCAGCCGAGCTCCAGCAGCGGCGGCTCCAGGTCCGACTGCTCGGGGAAGTAGGTGCCCGACGAGCAGTCATGTGAGGAGCCGAATGAGTCCTCGGCCGCCGCCGCCGCCGCCGCCGCGCCCTCCTCTCCCGGCCTCTCCGCCGCGCGCAGGATGGCTTGCACCTCATCGGGGTTCAGGAAGCGAGCCAGGCGCTCGCGTCGCAGGAAGGCCGCGAAGGCTTCGGGGCCGCCGGCCACCAGCTCCTCCAGAGCCAGGCGCCGTGACTCGCTGAACAGCTCGGCCGGGTTGGGCGGCCCGCACGGAGACAGGCAGGCAGCCGGCAGTTCGTCCAGGCCCTCGGACAACAGAGCCATAGCGGCACTCGGACGCCACAGCCCTCGGACAAGAACCAGCCTGCAGGCCCACTTTATAGGCAACCTTTGAATCAAACAGACCCGCGCCATTGGCCGCACCTCCCCGCCTCGATTCTCCCATTGGCTGTATTCCTTCCAATAGCGGAGCGAGGCGGGGCGCAAACCTCTACAGTTCCGCCCCCTCATGCGTTATTGGCTGCGATGCTGGGGTTGCTAAGCGGAATTTAAACTTGCAGGGGCAAGACGGGCCGCAGAGCAGGGACAGAGCGGGGAGAGCCGGGCTCCTGGCCATCCCAGGGCGCCCCCTGCCGGCCACCTCACAGCGCGGCCATACAAGGCCCGGGACAGTCAGGCCTAGGCAGTGAGGAGAGGCAGATGCCGGCTTCCAGACACGTTGGCCACGCTGCTCCTAGGCTCTCAGAGCTTTGGCATGGCCAACCATATCGCCTTTATCCCTTGCCTTTAACCATGTATTCATTCATTAAAAAAATACCGGCTTATCATATTAGGACCGCTCCTTTGATTACACCCTCGGGTAGTCTTCTCCCATTTCATCGGTTTTTGCCTTGTAAAACTCCAGCCAACCCTGGTTATATCCTACTTTGCACCTGCACCCCGGCAGCCCTACAGGGCTGGAGAAAAAAACAAAAAGAGCATAACCATGCTTACTGACTGGTCATGTTTTAAATTCATAATCTGTAAGACTACCTGCTAGGAGGCCGGGCGCACAGTGGCTCACACCTGTAATCCCAGCACTTTAGGCGGCCTAGGAGGGCGGATCACCTGAAGTCAGGAGTTTGAGACCAGCCTGACCAACACGGTGAAACCCCGTCTCTACTAAAAATACGAAAATTAGCTGAGCATCTTGATGTATGCCTGTAATCCCAGATGCTCGGGAGGCTGAGGCAGGAGAATCCCTTGAATGTGGAAAGAGGAGGTTGCAGTGAGTCCAGATCACACCACTGCACTCCAGCCTGGACGACAAGAGCGAAACTCCATCAAAAACAAAACAAAACAAAACAAAAAAAACTGCCTGGTAGGCCACATTTCCCTCATTCTTTCTACCTTTTCCTCTCTTACAGCTTGCCTCCTATGTCACCAAGAACACAGAAGCAGTGAGAAGGGAAGGTCCACGTGCGCCCATCTAGTCTACCTTCCTGTCTGCATCTCTGCCCATATACTGGGCATTGATGAACTGCTCCTGTGCCCATCCAACCCCAACCCCTCTGCCTGGGCACTTCCAGCCCCTCTACTACTCACCAGCATCACTCCAGCAACCTCCTTGTTTCTCCTGGAACATCAGCTTCCCTCTTTACTGATTCATTTCTATCAACCTACACGCATGCTGAAATATTTTTCATCTTAAAACAACCCTCTTTTGACCCTACATTCCTCTAAACCTCCCCATCTCTCTTCTTACTTTTGCAGCATAAAATCTCAGATGTGGCTGGCCATGGTGACTTGCACCTGTAATGCCAGCACTGTGGGAGGCCAAGGGAAGAGGATCACTTGAGCCCAGGAGTTTGAGACCAGCCTGGGCAACATAGTGAGACCCTGTCTCTACAAAAAAATACAAAAGTTAGCTGGGCATGGTGGTGCGCCTAACTCTTAGTGCATGGCAGTGCTCCTGGTGGTCGCAGCCACTGGGAAGGCTGAGGCAAGAGATCACTTAAGCCCAGGAGTTTGAGGCTGTAGTGAACTATGATCACAACACTGCACTCCAGCCTGGGTGACAGAGTAAGACCCTGTCTCAAAAAAAAAGAAAAAAGAAAAAAGAAAAGAAAAAGAAACCCTCAAATCAGTTGTCTATACCCGCTGTCTCCAGTTCCCTTCCAGCCCTCTTCAATCAGGCTAAAATCCCCACTTCTTTACCAAAACCTCTTGTCAGGTTCATCATGAGTTCCACAGAGCTAAATCCAACAAACAATTTTCAGTCCTCATCTTTCTTATGTAAATGAAAAGTGCGTCATAAATGTGAGAGGTTGCTATTATTATTTAGTAACCAATAACCTTTTTAAATGGATGAATGCCTGCGGCTATTTGGACGCCTCTCCCTCTCTTCCCCTGCTCTCCTCATCCCTTTGTGAAGTTTCTCAAGAATAAGTGTGGGGCCTTCCATGTGTCCCTGCTCTGGTATCCAGGGTCTGGGAGGCTACAAGAAGGCACCTTTTTTTCTTTTTTTTTTTTTCTTTTTTTTTAGATGGAGTCTTGCCCTGTCACCCAGGCTGGAGTGCAATGGTGTGATCTTGGCTCACTGCAACCTCTGCCTCCCAGGTTCAAACGATTCTCCTGCCTCAGCCTCCAGAGTAGCTGGGATTACTGGCTTGTGCCACCACGCCTGGCTAATTTTCTGCATCTTTAGTAGAGATGGGGTTTCACCACATTAGCCAGGCTGGTCTTGAATTTGTGATCCGACACCCTTTTCATCCTCTTTCAAGAAAAACACCAACAAAGTTCTGTGTGGGACAAGGACCAAGGACTGTGGTCTGAGGCTGTGCAACCACATAGCTTCTGTATGGCTCTAATGCTTGAGGTAAAAAATGAGAATGGCCAGGGCCTTAGCTGCTGTATTGCTGTCATAAGGTGAAGTACTTTATAGTATTGTACTTCCCCACAATAAGCACACGAGGGGAAAGAGTGGAATAGGGCAGGGGGAAGAGGACAGGACACATCAGTGCACTCCAAGAATGGGACAGAGGAGAGAGGCACCCTTGTTACATACAAATGTCATGAGAGGCCGGGCGCAGTGGCTCACGCCTATAATCCCAGCACTTTGGGAGGTCAAGGCGGGCAGATCACTTGAGGTCAGGAGTTGGAGACCAGCCTGGCCAGCATGGTGAAACTCTGTCTCGATTAAAAATACAAAAAATTAGCTGGACATCATGACAAGCGCCTGTAATCTCAGCTACTTGGGAGGCTGAGGCAGGAGAATCGCTGGAACCCGGGAGGCAGAGGTTGCAGTGAGCCAAGATCACACCACTGCACTCCAACCTGGGTGAAAGAGTGGGACTCTGTCTTAAAAAAATAAAAATAAATAAATAAATATCAGGAAAAGCTTTGAAAATGTATGGAATAAATATATGCAACTCTAGGGCCTCATGTTAATTTCAAAGAGAATATTTGACAGAATGAAGGTCATTCCCAACCACCAATCTTTTCTTGAATTCATCAGTTTTCACCATCTCCCAGTCTGGAGAGACATCTGCTCCAGGTCGGAGCCCCCAGAGCTCCCTCTACTTCAGGGGCCTCATGGGAAAGCCCTCTGTGGGGAAGGGGTGGGGTAAGGGGGAAGAGACTAGAAGCCCTCACCCACCCTCTATTCCAGAAACCTCCTCTTTGTGAATTCAAGTCAGCACTGTTCAAGTGAGCTCACAGCAATAACCACTCACACTAGCAGGTGTTATTAAAAGGAATTTTAATAATTTTAATTAAAAACTCTTAACAGCGAATTCCGTCACAGGCCTTGGCATCTGGAAGCAACTCCAGGGACATGTGCCCCCTTTGGGATGTGGCTGAACCACGGTTTTGGACCCGAGGCCCACTGGTGCCGCGTGGCGAGGGGCTACCTGGAAGTTACTTCAATACGATATCAAAGATCCGCGAAGATTTTTTTTAAAAAAGTTTTAAATATATTAGACTCTCTTGATTGCCATTTTTACACAAAGCTGCTGATACAGTATACAGAGTTTTAACTTTTTTTCACATAAAATACATTTTTTAAAGTGTTCTCTGTACATCAGTGGCTTCTGGTCTGGTGAATTATTGCGGAGGGCTGGGGGTCTGCAGACTTTTCCTGGGTGTGCAGAGCCAGGCCCCGCACGGTGGCACTTGCAATGCCCATGGGAAGCAGGCCCTCTGGCCAACAAGAGAGTCCTGTCGGGGAGAGGGCTATAGCTTCTGGCACAGGGGGTCACTTTTGCAGAGTCATCCACTGACCATTGGACCCTTTGCTCTTATGTGCCCTGGGGCAGGGGAGACCATCCCCAAGTTACAAATAGCCAGAGTTAAATACAGTCTTTCTGGGCATCTTGAAAGGAGCACCCTTCTTGAAAGTACCCCAGTATCCTGCTCTGGAAGAGAGAGCAGGTAGGTGAGAGAGCTCAGGATGAAAAGGTATCTGACACCAACCACCACAATGGTCTCATGTTATTACAAAGCCAGCAAACCAGTGGGGCAGGACAGGGGACACACCCTTGTTAACTTTTCTAAGCCCCTTGGAAATGGATCAAACAGTGCAGAGCAGTTTTATTTATGCTGCATATTTGATGGAGAATTCTATCCTGAAGTCTTCAGTAGCTCTGGGCCTAGAGTTTATTCGGCTTCCCTAAGCTACTCGCCAGAAACCCACAGTCTGGTAATAGCCGCCAACTTTCAATTGTTTGGGGCATATGATGGTGAGCCATGCAGCACCTGCTTTGGAAGTGGTCTCCTTTAATCTAATGAGGAGCTGCCACAGGACCTGGGTCTCAGCAGGAGCTAGGCATCTGGTTGACTTTGCCTGGTTTCTCCCGGCTCCCGAATCCACCCCTGCCATGGAGGGAGGCAGATTCCCGGGGAAAGGCTTTGATGCTGAAGGAAGCAGCAACTTTTCCTCCCATTATCCATTAGTGGGGTGAGGGGACTATGCAATAAATGAGCCACCATGAGCAAGAAACAATGACTTTAAAAACCTGAGATGCATTTGGCAGCAAATTGCAGAACAGTCTTCTAGACACTGATCTCAAGCTGATATTATAGAGTCCCCCAAAGATGCTGGCTGAAGGCAGCTATCACTGAAAGTTCCAGATGGAGCTGGATGATGTCTGCCTGGAACCCGAGACCCAGCATCTATAACTGGTGGCAAATGTTATCCAGGGGTGGTCATGACAGCTGTTCCCAGCTAAAGGAATTCAGACTCTAAGGATTCTGGGAGCTGAAAAGCAAAGGGTCACTGGACCAAGATGCAGACACTTTGCCTCAGGTGACTTGAATGGGACTGCTGATGCCTGTGATCCCCAAGGGGCAGAAACCACAAAGAACAGTTCTCTTGACTCTGTCTTATTCCTCCTTTATCCGCAGAACCTAATAGTGGCTGGCATGTTGCAGCTACTCAGTAAATTAGTGAGTGAATTAATGAATGACGGCGGCTCATTCATTGGAGGTTGGTCTCCAACTTGTCTCTCAACACTCAGAAGACCTACAGGGAAAGCTCCCCAGGGACTTAAAGCCCCAAGAGGGGATGGTTTGTCCCTGGCTGAAAACATGAGCCAATGCCTGAGAGGCACCTGTGTGTGAAGTCAGCTCCTGTCAGGGAATCAGCTGGGATTCCCAGCCTTCTGGGTGGAGAGGAATGGCCCAGGAGGCAGGAGGCCTGCGGAAAAGGAGGGAATGGCCTCAGGCGCTCAGTGGGTTGGGCAGCACATGCCTTCAGTGTTTGGCCCCTGAGCAAAAAGATGGGAAAACCTGCCCAGCTCTTTCCTGAGGAGCACATGGCTTCCCTCAGAACTCCCTACCTTGTAGCTAAGGTCAGCTCATGAGGGATTTCAGCGTCAGTCTGGACTCATACTGTTTTACAGCCAATGGTACATGTGTTTTACATCATCCTGTCCTGTTCCAGCCACAGCCTGAGATGTTGAAGAGCCCACCCCAGATGGCAGGGATGTGGGAAGCATCTGTGCACCTGTCTTCAGCCTCCTGGGCCGCCTCCACCTCTGCTCTAGAATACATCTATCCTGGCACTGGGGTGGAGGTGGCCTGATGCTGAGAACCTCTCCCCTTCCAGCAGCCACCAAGGGCGCAGTCACTCCCATGGGCCCTCTACTCTCTGGTCCAGTCGCTCTGCTCCTGGGAAAGCATCACCCAGGCTCCCTGAAGTCCAGCTTCCTCTCTGGGTTATGGGGCCATGGGGGCCACAGTAGCGGGCTAAGAATGAAGAATGACAAAAAGCAGATCCCATGACAAAAGTTGTGGCACAAGGCGGGGATGGTCTTCCAGCCCCAAGCCCCTAGCCCAGGTGCCCCTCAGGGAAAGTTTCTCATAGACTGAGAAAGAAGTGGGTTAAAAAGAACCCAGATCTGTTCCCCAGATTAAAATCTGGACCTAGGGGACCCCTTCAGAGCTCTAAGGAGGTAGTTTAAGGACAAATAAAAGGCGCACAGAGCAGGGGCCAACCTGCAGCTTGTTGGTTGCACCAAAAGATTCTGGCTGAGCCTGTGGGCAGTGCCCATGCCATGGGCAACTCCAAAGGGGGTCCTGGGAGAATCAGCAGTGAGGGGAGAACAGCCATTCACAGTCCTCCCTCCCCAGTATCAGGAAGGCTGGGACTATGAAACTGCAGAGCTGGGCAAGACCCAACTCCAGCCCTACCACGGCTCTCCTGAA
The DNA here is from genome assembly GCF_007565055.1 of Rhinopithecus roxellana. NCBI lineage: Eukaryota > Metazoa > Chordata > Mammalia > Primates > Cercopithecidae > Rhinopithecus > Rhinopithecus roxellana. The sequence goes on along the minus strand of NC_044561.1, from coordinate 111,345,935 downwards.
TGCAGGACGGGATATTGACCACGTGCACCCTGGATTCGCAGATCTGGGACATCACCACTCCTGCAAGTGCAGGCTGGGAGCCCCTGGGCCAGGCAGGAACTTAAAGGGGCTGACTGGCAAATCTGCCTCACCAAGCATCCCCAGAAAAGCAAAAGCTGGGCCCGGGATCCTGAGCACTGACTCCACACACATGATGGATGGGGGTGGATGGGGGTGGGAGGTGGAGGTAGGCTGGCCCCTAATTGCTTGCTCTGACAGCTCATTCTGAGAAGGGCTGGCTGAGATGGGCTGGGCTGAAACAGTCTGGATATTCACAAAGACCCAAGGGTGCTGGGCTGTGTCACTGTTAACTAGCGACTGTTTTTTTAAATTAACTGGCCTCTCTGGCTGGAAAAGCATTCCAATGGAAGCTCCTTGCTTAGCTTCATTTTTCCAGCACCAGCCAGTAAAACCCAGTGACCGTGATACAATCTGCAAGAAGAAGTGAATTTAGTTACCTCCCTCCCTCTAGGAGTTTTACAGACTACAGGAATTTTTAAAATCAGATATGCTTTTGTAAATACTGACCTTGTCCCCCTCCCACACCCTTTGACACTTCCATCCAAGAGGAAAACATGATTTGGTTGATTCCAGAAATGGAATCGCCTGGTTTCCCCCTTTACCCCTGGATGGTCATACAGCTGGCTCCTGGCATGGGTAGAAGTGTGGCTCTCAACAAGGCTGCGGGGAGCAGGTCTGTGTCCATCTCGTCTACCCATGTAGGTTCCTGGCTCCCTCTGAACACAGCGAGGACTTCTCGCTCCTGTCAGGTGTGGCTGGTGGCCCAGACCTTGGGATGACTCTGAGCAGGACTATGGGTCTCAGCTTAGCAGGTCCCCTCCCCTGCTAAAGCCACATTGGCAGTGGTAATGAGACTCTGAGTCTTAATTTCCATCCTTTTGGGAATACCCCATACATTCTAAGCCCCCTTACTTCCCCTGAGCCCAGGTATGTCATTCCTACACACACTGGTTGAGCTTGTGTGTGCGTGTGTGCGTGCGTGTGTGTGTGTGTGTGTGTGTGTTGATGTGACATGCACGTACTGATCCGGAGAAGCCTTTATACCAAGAATAGAGCTGGGATCTCAAGCCCACCCTCCCAAGATCAGACAGCAGAGTGAGCCAGGAGGCCATGACGGGCCTTGTGTCAGATGGCAGACGATGCAGCAGGAAGCAGAACCATGGGACATGGGACATGGGATGCTATGGGCAGCCAGGTGAGGGCTGGGGTCTGAGTTCCTCTGAAAAGCAGAGCCCGCCTCTCCCCAACTGCCCTCTGACACCTCCCCAGCCAGGGCTGTCGGGCTGGCCTGGATTCCAGGAGCCCCGCTCCAGGCATCTCCCTCCTCCATCACATGGAGACTAGGAGATACGGCAACAGCCATGCACCTTCTCCTCCATCTCCTCTATGGGGGCCTTGAACTTTAAAAGTGGGGGATCTCCGCTGGTGACCGTGTAATATACCGAGGTCCCATTGCTGCTGTACGGTGAAGTTCTGCCTCCGATCAAGGGGGCCTTGCCTTCACTGCTACTCTCGCCCGTCCTGGCCATGCTGCTGCCCAGGTGGGTGCTAAGGAAGGGGTGGCTGAGCAGCTTGGCTGCAGCCCGCTGCCGCTTCAGCTCCAGAAGCGTCTGAGGGCTCTCCTTGTAGCTGCTCCAGGGCGGGGTGGCGTCGGCCACACCAGGGTTGCCATAGGCCATGCTGTAGTCGGGCACCTCATGCACCTTCCAGACATCCCCATTGGCCAGTGCATACTGGTAGGCACTGACTGGAGCCCGGAGGCCATTCTCAACAGGCATGTCCAGTTCACCTCGTGGGATCTTGGTAGGAAATTCGGAGAGTAGCACTGGCTTCTCCAGCCTGGGGTTCTGCGAGTGAGAAGGACAACATTACCAGCTGGCTGGAAGATCTGAACCTACTATCCACCTGTCTCTCTGCTGAGGGCATTATTCTTTAGACCTTTCCCCTATCTGTTTTCCCTCTTGGGTATTGGGGACAGGGTTGTCCTTTGGGGAACCCCCAATCTATGAATTTTCGTAGAGCTGACTGACCCCTGGTCTTGCTCCAGGGCCTGGATCATGACCTAAGGCCTAGCCAGTCAACATATTTCACTACCGGGATTGGCCCAGGGATGAGTTCTTAACTGAAATTGCTTCAGTGAAGCAACCCTGGGACTTCTGCAAGAACACTTGGGAAACAGAAGTTTCTGTAGGAACTGTGGGTAGTAAGAATGATGTAAGCTGAGGGCTGGGGAGATATTATATTGAAGGGTCTGCTTGCAAATGAAGTTGACATGAAGGAAAACTAAGAGAGACTGCATCCCAATGACACATTTGAAGCCCAGGATCCTTCCAGGCCCAGACTTTTCAGTTGCACAAGCCAATAAATTCCTTGTGTGTAAGTCCATTTTAGTTGGGTTTTTCAGTCACTTGTAGTCCTTCCTCTGTATTTGAAGCATATTTCACAAAGATTCTTACTCAGGGACCCTGTATACCCAATAATCCTTGGATAACAAGAGTTTGAAAAGTAACTGCTTCCTAAAAACTGTAAACTAAAAAACAGATACAAGCGACAATAACATTTAAAGCACAGCAAAAATCACCATGAACAAGGAACAAGGTCAAAAGACACACGAAGAAACTAGAAAAATATTTTCAACATATACGACAGAAAAGAGAGTAATTTTCGAAAGTATAAAGAGCTCTTAAAAGTTTTGTTTTTTTTTTTTTTGAAACGGAGTCTTGCTCTGTCTCTCAGGCTAGAGTGGACCAGTGGCGCAATCTCTGCTCACCACAACCTCTGCCTCCCGCGTTCAAGCAATTCTCCCACCTCAGCCTCCCGAGTAGCTGGGATTACAGGTGCACACCACCACACCCAGCTAATTTTCATATTTTTGTAGAGACGGGGTTTCACCATGCTGGCCAGGCTGATCTTGAACTCCTGACCTCAAGTGATCCACACTCCTCAGCTTCCCAAAATGCAGAGATTGCAGGCATGAGCCACCGCGCCCAGCCAATTTTTAAAAGACTACCTACCCAGGCCGGGTGTGGTGGCTCATGCCTGTAATCCCAGCACTTTGGGAGGTCGAGGCGGGTGGATCACGAGATCAGGAGATTGAGACCATCCTGGCTAACATGGTGAAAACTCGTCTCTACTGAAAATACAAAAAATTAGCCGGGTGTGGTGACAGGTGCCTGTAGTCCCAGCTACTCGGGAGGCTGAGGCAGGAGAATGGCATGAACTTGGAAGGCAGAGCTTGCAGTGAGCCGAGATCGCACCACTGCACTCCAGCCTGGACCACAGAGCGAGACTCCATCTAAAAAAAAAAAAAAGCCTACCTACCCAATAAAAATGGTAGGCAGAGGATACTAATAGGCAGCCCACAGCAAAATATATAGATATACAGGCATTGGAAGAAAGTATTCATCCTCACACATCGTTAATAATATAAAAATTAAAACAACAAAATATCACTTTTAGATATCACATTGACAAATATGTTTAAAGTGTGTTATTACTCAGTGTTGGCAGGGGTATAGGGAAATGAGTGAGAATGTAAATTGCTAGTCTCTTTGATGGACAATTTTGCATCATCCTTCAGTGAAATTTTTTTTTCTTTTTTTCCTTTCTTCTCTCCCCAGCGCTTCAGTAAAAAAAAATAATAATAATAATGATAATTTTTTTTAGAAAAGATTGTATACTTTGCACCAGCAAGCCTATTTCCCAGATTTTCTCTCTCATTAGTGCAAAGCCTGAAAGTCATCATTGGGCAAGCAGGAAATTGTGGCCAGTACTTCTATTGGAATGCTCTGTAGCTTATAAAAAGAATGAACGAAGTCTCCATGAGCTGGCATGGAAAGATGTCGAAGATATACATATAATCTAGTTTTCTAACATATATATAATAACATATATATGGTAATATGTGATAAGGCAAAGAACACTTTCCATAGTCAGTTTCCATTTATGAGTGTGTATTTCTTCTCTTTCTTCTTTTAGAGTCAGGGCCTCCCTATGTTGCACAGGCTGGTCTTGAACTCCTGGTCTCAAATGATCCTCTCACCTCAGCCTCCCAAAACACTGGGATTACAGGCATGAGCCACCGAATCCACTATTTTTTTTTTTTAATGGCTCCTTCTGAACTATGCAGGCAGACTGATGCCATGTCATGGGGAGACCGTTTCTTGGTGGTCCTAGTTAGTGCTTCTCAAACTTTGATGTGCATATGAGTTGCCTAGGGATATTGTTAAAATCCGTATTCTGATTCAAGAGGTCAGGGTTGGGGCCTGAAATTTGGCACTTCTAAGAATTTCCTGCTGATGTTTAGAGTGGCAATGATCTGAGACACTGATCCCATCTTGGATGCACATTGGCATCATCTAGACCGTTAAAAACATGCACAGGCCGAGCACGGTGGCTCACGCTTATAATCCCAGCACTTTGGGAGGCTGAGGTGGATGGATCACTTGAGGTCAGGAGTTCAAGACCTGCCTGGCCAACATGGTGAAACCTCGTCTCTACTAAAAGAAAAATACAAAAATTAGACAGGTGCAGTGATGCATGCCTCTAATCCCAGTTACTCAGGAGGCTGAGGCAGGATAATTGTTTGAAGCAGGAGGCAGAGGTTGCAGTGAGCCAAGATTGTACCACTGCGCTCCAGCCTGGGCAACAGAGTGAGACTCCATCTCAAAAAAAAAAAAAAAAAAAAAAACCATATACAACACCAATCTGAAAACATCACATATTATATAATTCCAAGTATATACCATTTTGGAAAAGCAAGGCTATGGAAACAGTAGAAGATCAGTGGTTGCTAGGGTTTGGGGAGGAAGCATAAGTAGAACACCGGGGCTGTTTAGTGGGACAGACTTGGTCTCTTTAACCAGTTGTTCGCAATCTCAGCCGTCTAATATAACCGCTTAAACCAATTGGCGAGAGCATTCTGTGTGACCCTATCATGATGGACACATGACATTATGCATTTGTCAAAACCCACAGGAGGTACAGCACAAAGAGCAAACCTGACGTAAACTATGGGCTTTAGTTCACAATAAAGTATCAATATTGGCTCATTGGTGATAACATATGTACCACACTAATGCGAGTTGTTAAAAACAGGGGAAACCAGGGTGGAGGGGGGTGTATATGGGAAATATCTGTACTTTCCACTCATTTTTCTAGAGTTCTAAAACTGCTTGAAAAAAAAAAATCTATTCGTTTAAAAAGAAAAAATCCCTGCTGGGTGCAGTGGCTCATGCCTGTAATCCCAGCACTTTGGGAGGCTGAGGTGGGAGGATGGCATCAGCCTGAGAGTTGGAGACCAGCCTGGGCAACATAGTGAGACCTCATTGCTACAAAAAAATTTAAAAATTAGCTGGGCATGGTGGTGCGTGCCTGTGGTCCCAGCTACATGGGAGGCTGGGCAGGAGGATCACTTGAGCCCAGGAGGTTGAGGCTGTAGTGAGCCATATCTGCACCACTGCAGTCTAGCCTGAGTGACAGAATGAGACCCCGTCTGAACAAAACAAAACAAAACTCACCTATATCCATCTCCAGTGTCAGAAATCAGAGCACTGAAGAAGAGGAATTAACTCCGGCCTGAAGGATGTGGGTTAGATGAAAGAGGTTTTCTCATGATGCAGGGAACTTCTAAATACATTTATCTGCCTAATGCTTAATGATGTACAAATTATGGGCTGAGTCCTATGCAAATAAGAACACAACTGACCCTAGAACACCCTTTGTGGTAGGCACATCATCTTGGCAATGGTGAACTGAGATACTGGAAAACAGGAAGGTTAAACGAAATCCCCACCTTTCGTGTTCTGGGGAATGGCTGACTGCACAGAATCAGCCTTCCCCATAGGATTTCCAGAGCGCTCAGACGACCCCTCCTTTTCCTAGGACCACCCAAACACAGTTCCCCAAATTCTCATTCTTTTTCTCTGCAATGATTAGCTAAACTGTCAACTTATCAACTGAAATTAAATGCTTGCTAAATGATTTTTTTTTTTTTTTTTTTTGAGATAGAGTCTCACTCTGTTGCCTAGGCTGCAGTGCGGTGGTGCGATCTTGGCTCACTGCAACCTCTGCTTCCCAGGTTCAAGTGATTCTCCTGCCTCAGGCTCCCAAGTAGCTGGGATTTCAGGCACCTGCCACCACACCTGGCTATTTTTAGTAGCGACAGGGTTTCACCATGCTGGCCAGGCTGGTCTCGAACTCCTGACCTCATCTGATCCGCCCACCTGGGTCTCTCAAAGTGCTGGGATTACAGGCGTGAGCCAACGTGCCCAGCGGTAAATGATTTAACCAAATTTTAGTTAAGCTGCTCCCCTCCCCACAGGATCCTGGACTTTGACTCACCCTGAGGGTAAACAAGCACTGCAATGCAGAAAAACTCTCCTGAAGACCCTCTGGAAATGGACTGACCATGGGACACACATTCCTGGTCAACTGTCCAATTACACCACCTGCTCGTCCCACCCCCACCCTCAGTCCTTGCAGCCTCTGTCTTCCTCCCTAGGAAACGAACTCGTTTCTCCCTGACCTCCGAGATCCTTGTCAATTCTGTGGTCGAAGCAATCTACTTACTGCTGCAATCACTTGAAAAACAGTCTCTCTTTAGGTTTGAAAAACAACGACATGGCCGGGCTCGATGGCTCACCCCTGTAATCCCAGCACTTTGGGAGGTCGAGGCGGACAGATCACGAGGTCAAGGGATTGAGACCATTCTGGCCAGCATGGTGAAACCCTGTCTCTACTAAAAATACAAAAATTAGCTGGGTATGGTGGCGTGCGCCTGTAGTCCCAGCTACTCAGGAGGCTGAGGCAGGAGAATCACTTGAACCCGGGAGGCAGAGGCTGCAGTGAGCCAAGATCAAGTCACTGCACTCCAGCCTGGCCACAGAGCAAGACTCCATCTCAAAACAAACAAACAAAAACCACCAACAAACATATACAATGCCAAGGTCCCAACTCCTGAGATTCTGATTTAGTCTGTCTATACTACTTCTTAAACATTAGATTAGAAAACAAGGGGCACAGTGGCTCACGCCTATCATCCCAGCACTCTGGGAGGCCAAAGCAGGCAGATCACTTAAGGTCAGGAGTTCGAGACCAGCTTGGCCAAAATGGGGAAATTCCGTCTTCTATCAAAAAACACAAAAGTTAGCTGGGCATGATAGTGGGTGCCTATAGTCCTAGCTACTCAGGAGGCTGAGGTGGGAGAATTGCTTGAATCTGGGAGGCAGAGGCTGCAGTGAACCAAGATCACGCCACTGCACTCCAGTCCAGCCTGGGCGACAGAGTGAGACCCTGTCTCAGAGGGAAAAAAAAAAAGAAGAAAAAACAGTGAACCAAAGTCAGCCACAGCCTTGGAAGAAATGTGATTTGGGGGTCAGGCTGAACAAATTATTCCTCAAATAAGTGGTTCTGAAATTCTTATGTGCAGCAGTATCGCCACATCTGGGGTGGGTCCTGAGAATCTACATTTATTTATTTTTACTTTTTGTTTTTTTTTAGAGACCAGGCCTCACTCCATCACCCAGGCTGGAGTGCAGTGGTGCTATCATAGCTCACTGCAGCCTCGAATTCCTCGACTCAAGCAATCCTCCTGCCTCAGCCTCATGAGACCAAAGACTACACACCACCACACTCACCTAATTGTTTTTTTTTTTTTAGGTGGGGGTGGTAGAGATAGGGTCTTGCTATGTTGTCCAGTAACTCCTAGGCTCAGGAGATCCTCCCACCTCAGCCTCCCTCAGTTTTGGGGTTACAGGTGGGAGCCACTGTGCCCAGCCAAAATCTGCATTTCTAACAAGTTCCCAGGTGTGCTGATGTTGCTGCTCCGGGCACCACGCTTTCAGAATTCCCACCTTAACATGGTGAAACCCTATCTCTACTAAAACACAAAAATTAGCTGGGCATGGTGGCAGGTGCCTGTAATCTCAGCTACTTGGGAGGCTGAGGTAGGAGAATCACTTGAACCCGGGAGGCAGAGATTGCAGTGAGCCGAGATGGCGCCATTGCACTCCAGCCTGGGCAACAAGAGTGAAACTCTGTATCAAAAAAAAAAAAAAAAAAAAAAAGACTGACTATACCAAGGGTTGGCAAGAAACACTCTGCCATGGGAAAGCAGACAGGTACAAAGCACCTTGGAAAACTGCTTGGTAGTATCCACTAAAGCTAAACATATGCCTACCTGTGACTCCCACTGTGTTCCTGGGTATATTCCCAACACAAAATAGTGCTTATGTCCACCAAAAGACACACACAAAAATGTTTATAGCAGCTTTATTCACAGTAGCCAGAAACAAGAAACCCAAATGTCCACCAAAAGGAGAATGGAGGCCAGGAGCAGTGGCTCACTATAATACCAACACTTTGGGAGGCCGAGGAGGGTGGATCATTTGAGGTCAGGAATTCAAGACCAGCCTGGCCAATATGGCGAAACCTCATCTCCATTAAAAATATAAAAATTAGCCGGGCGTGGTGGCACGCACCTGTATTCCCAGCTACTCAGGAGGCTGAGGCAGGAGAATCGCTTGAACCTGGAAGGTGGAGGTTGTAGTGAGCCGAGAGCACGCCACTGCACTCTAGCTTGGGTGAATGGATATGTAAATTTTAATATTCAAACAACCGAATTCTAGAAAGCAATAAAAAAGAATGAGGCAGCCAGGCGCGTCGGCTCACGCCTGTAATCCCAGCACTTTGGGAGGCCGAGGCAGGTGGATCACGAGGTCAGGAGACCGAGACCATCCTGGCTAACACGGTGAAACCCCGTCTCTACTAAAAAATATATATATATTAAAAATTAGCCGGGCAAGGTGGCGGGCGCCTGTAGCCCCAGCTACTCCAGAGGCTGAGGCAGGAGAATGGCGTGAACCCAGAAGGTGGAGCTTGCAGTGAGCCGAGATCGCGCCACTGTGCTCCAGCCTGGGTGACAGAGCGAGACTCCATCTCAAAAAAAAAAAAAACAAAAACAGAAAGAGGCCAGGGAGACTGGGGCACGTGGATCACTTGAGCCCAGGTGTTTGAGACCAGCCTGGGTAACATAGCAAGATTCTATCTCTAAAAAAAATTTTGTGTTTTGTTTTGAGACAAAGTCACACTCTGTCCCCAGGCTGAAGTGCGGTGGCTCAATCTTGGCTCACTGCAACCTCCACCTCCCGGGTTCAAGGAATTCTCCTGCCTCAGCCTCCTGAGTAGCTGGGATTACACGTGCCCACCACTACACCCGGTTAATTTTTGTATTTTTAGTAGAGACGGGGTTTCACCATGTTGGCTAGGATGGTCTTGATCTCTTGACCTTGTGATCTACCCGCCTTGGCCTTCCAAAGTCTGGGATTACAGGCATGAGCCACGGCACCCAGCCAAAAAAAAATATTTTTAATTAGCCAGGCATGTTAGTGCATACCTATAGTCCCAGTACCCAAGAGGCTGAGGTGGGAGGATCACTTGATCCCAAGAGGTCAAGGCTGCAGTGAGCTAGGATCACACCACTGCACTCCAGCCCAGACAACAGAGTGAACTCCTGTCTCAACAAACAAAACAAAACAAAACAAAACAAAACAAAACAAAAAAACAAACAGAACTACTGCTATATGCCACAACGTGGGTGACTCTCACAGATGTTAAGAAAGCCAGACATAAAAGAAAACAAACTACAGTGTCTATTCATATGCATATACAAAACTAATCTTTAGAACTCAAAGTTAGATAGTGGCTACATTTGGAGTGGGGGAAAGGACAGAGAGAGAATATGGATGATGAAAATGCTCTATGAATTCATCTGAGTATGTACATTTGTAAAAGTTTGTTGAAAATCTCATTTAAGATTTGTCTACTTGGCCAGGCATGGTGGCTCACACCTGTAAGCCCAGCACTTTGGGAGGTTCAGGTGGGCGGATTGCTTGAGGTCAGAACTTCAAGACAAGCCTAGCCAACATGGTGAAACCCCATCTCTACTAAAAACACAAAAATCCACCAAGTGTCATGGTGGGCACTAGTAATCCCAACTACTGGGGAGGCTGAGGCAGGAGGATCACTTGAACCCGTGAGGCAGAGGTTGCAGTGAGCTGAAATCACACCACTGCACTCCAGCCTGGGTAACAGAGCAAGGCTTCATATCATTTAAAAAAAAAAAAAAAAAAAGATTTGTCTGCTTTACCATACTTAAGTTACACCACAATCACAAAGGAAAAATAAATAAAGCACAGCTGGGAGACATCTGAAATGTGATTTGATCTTCACCTACATCTCTTTTCTCACCAATCCTCAGACTAAGGGGCCAAGTAGAACAAAGCTTCCCTATGTGCCCTCTCCATCACCAGCTGGTGGCTTTGATGTGGCCTCCCCTTGGGTAGGCACCTTCACACCTCCTGGTGAGACAGGCAGTAGGTGACCTCACTGTTCACGCTGGGAAGCAGGGTCCCTCTGAGACACGTGGGCATGCTGGGTAGCTAATCAACTGCATCCCACCAAAGCTAAACTCTCTAGGCATGTTTTCATCTGTTCATGGTGTGGTGGAAGAACGAAAATGGCAGACCACGTCTGGTACAGTTAGCTTCTCCCTCGTCCTCAGCAATTCCACTCCAGCCCCAAACTTGTTCACTCCACTCAGCAAGAAAGCAGCCATGCTGAGTGTGTTGGTTCTGGGTTAAGTAGTGTCCCTCAAAAATTCATGTCTACCTGGAACCTCCAAATGTGACTTTATCTGGAAATAGGTATTTGTAGGTGTAATAAATTAAATTAAGATTAGGTCATACTGGATTGGCATGGGCTCCAATCCAAGGACTGGTGTCCTTATAAGAGGAGAAAACAGGCTAGGTACAGTGGCTCGAACCTGTAATCTCGGTACTTTGGGAAGCCAAGGTGGGAGGATTGCTTGAGGCTAAGTTGGAGACCAGCCTGGGCAACATAGCAAGACCTCATCTCTACAAGAAATTTAAAAATTAGCCAGGTGTGATAGCCCCCGCCTATAGTCCCAGCTACTTGGGAGGCTGAGGTGGGAGGATTGCTTAAGCCCATGAGTTGGAGTCTTCAGTGATCTATAATCATGCCACTGCCTGAGTGACAGAGCAAGACCCTGTCTCAAAAAAAAAAAAAAAAAAAAATTCAATAAAATAAAAATAAAAAGAGAAAATACACACACACACAAAGAAGAATGTCATGTGGAGATAGAAGCAGAGACTAGAATCGTGCTAGCAAAAGCCAAAGAATGCCCGAGCCACCAGAAGCTCACAGAGCTATGAAACAGAATCCCCTTGAGAGCCCCCAGAGGGAACCAACGCTGGTGTCACCTCGATTTTAGACTTCTGGCCTTCAGAACGGAGACAGAATAAATTTCCACCATGTTAAGCCATCCAGTTTGTGATAATTTCTCAAAGCAACCACCAGAAACGAATGTGTGTTCCCTTAGGAAAGCAGCTTAAAGCTTAAAGGACCATTGGCTGCTACAGGAGCAGGCTTCTCAGAGGTCCTGCTAGGATCCTACTCCATTTTTCAAAAAACATGTTTTGATAAACATAATTCTCAATATTTTGTTATATTTCCTGAAAAAGAAGTTGTAGCGCCCTGAGCTCCTGGGTGACTATCCTATTGAAGCTCTCTTCTGGGAAGCCTACTGCTAGGTGTGCTGGAGCACAGCGAGGCACATAGCAGACACTCACCCCTGTCAGGAGACCCACCTGTGTGCCAAAGCACCCAGCTTAGCCTCTAACACGCTCCCTGATCACCTCTTTAACTACAGCAGCCACGAGCATCGGACTGAAACTGCTGGTTTAACTACAGTAGCCACCACCATCAGACTGGATATGCTAGTTTAAGAGCAGTGCCTGGCTACTTCCCTCTGAAGGCTCTCAGTTGAAGAGGCAAGGCCAGGCTGGGCCCTGTTCTCCCGTTGCAGTGGCTGATACTGGGGCAGGGTGCGAGGCCACTCACAGGGTCCTTATTCTCTTGGTCTGTCCTGGTCTCCCTGATGTCCCCGTTGTAGGTGGAGGTCCGCTGATCCTCGGCTGCACTCCGCTGCTGCCACAGGATGGCCTCTCCCTCATACTCCTTTCTGTACAGGTTGGTCCTGTCCGACAGGCTGGCTCGACGCACCACCTTCCTGAGAGGACAAAGTGGGTGCTGGAGGCTGCACCCAGGCGCCACAGGCAGAAGCACGCACAGGGACCCTTGGCTGCCCTGCCCTGGACTCACCCACGGCTGCCTGCGCTAGATGTCCTCCGGCTCAAGGATGACTTGTGCCTCAGCTGTGACTTCATGATCACGTCATGCTTGTGTTTTAGCTCCAGCAGCAGGACCTTGAACTCTTCCTCCTCGCACAGGTCTGAAGGGGCAGAGGAGTCTGTTGTGGGGGACAGGGCCAGGACCTGTGGCCCAAGAGGGTGCTCCACACCCCAACCCAATGAAAACTCCAAGCATCTTTTGGGGCATGCAGGGAGGGAAGAAAACAATGCCAGCCTAAGTTCCTGGGCTGCAACCCAAACCTTAGAGGACTATAAGAATGGGAAACCCAGGTTCTGGGCACAGTCACAATTCCTAAGGTTCCCAGCTATGACCGAGGGATTAATATTCCTCTTTGATAGTTTCCAAGAAGAGTCCTCAAGTCTTCACTGACAGGAGAAGTAGTGAGGGAAACAAGCAGGTACCCCACATAGCCCAAGCAATAAATTATGCAAAGATGCTAAGAAAGCTATATACTCCCATGTATTCTACTTAACCCCTTTATCTATCTATCTACCCACTGCTGACTGAGCCATCTATTCAGATTCATCCTTTACCCACTCATCCACTTATTCTTCTATCTGTTCATCCATCCATCCACCCACCCACCCATCCAGTCAACCATACCTCATAATATCTACCCATGTACCCCTCTCATCCATCCATTTATCCATTTATCCATCTATCCCTTCATCTGTCCGTCTGTCCATTCATCTACCATCCATTAATTAATCCATCTATCTATCTGTACACCAATCCATCAGTCTATACAACCATATATTTATCTATTCTCCCTCTACCCATCAAAAAATTGATAACTGTCTATTTGTGCACACCAGCTGTTGTGCTGGACTTACCTATTGGCATCTCATCCATGGATGTCCTTGCACTGAGACTAGCTCCATGGGACACCAAAAGCTCTGCCATCTGCATCTGAAACACAGGAAGAAGCTCACGTGTCCCCCTGCCCAGAGCTCAGAAAGCCTAGGAGGTGGAGAGAGTGCCCAAGGCCTCTTAGGATGTGACCCAAAGAATGGTGGGACAAAGTTGATTTCCAGGGAAGGCCTGCATGCTAGAGCCATGGGGGGAATCCAGACAGATGCAATGATCTTAGCTCCTCCTCCACATGCCTGGGCCACACCAAGAAGAGGGAGAAGAAAGAGTTGGCTGTAACTCTAGAGCTGGCAGGTATCTAAGGAGGGACTAGGTGTAAGGGACAATCAGAGTTTTGTGTCTGGAGAAAACTCTGGGAGTTTGGAGAAACTACTGGAAGCAAAAATGCTGGAAATTTTCTTATCTGGCAAATTTGATTACCATCCTATTAGAACACAACTTGTCAGCCGGGCATGGTGGCTCACGCCTGTAATTCCAGCACTTTGGGAGGTTGAGGCGGGCAGATCACCTGAGGTCAGGAGTTTGAGACCAGCCTGACCAACATGGTGAAACTCCGTCTCTACTACAAATACAAAAAATTTAGCTGGGCATGGTAGCACATGCCTGTAATCCCAGCTACTCAGGAGGCTGAGGCAGGAGAATTGCTTGAACCCAGGAAACGGAGGTTGCAGTGAGCTGAGATTGCGTCACTGTACTCTACCAGCCTGAGCAACAGAGCAAGACTCCGGCTCAAAAAATTTAAAAAAAGAATAATAATAATTAAAAAAAAGAACACAACTTGTCTTGTCCAATGTTTTTGCAAACTCCCTAGGCCTTTTCATATCCCACATATGAGCTATAGTCAACACCTTAAGCCTTAAAGTCTTATGTTCTTTGAAACCAATTGCCAGCCCAAAAAACTTGATGTTAGCAGGTTAGCCCTGTGCCGGCTTCCCCCACAGCCCTATGGGTGAGAACTACCTGTCCCCAGAAGGCAGCTGCGTGCAGGGGCTCCCAGCCATCCCAGTCCTTCACATCCACACGCACTCCATGATCCAGGAGGAGCTCAGCTGCCCTCAGGTATCCATTGGCTCCAGCTATGTGCAGCTGGAGAAGAGGAAAGAAGTAAGCATTCCCTAGGGGATCAGCCCCACATTGAAGGTAGGCTAGCCCTCACCCCCACCCAAGTCCCACAGCATCCTTGGGGCCAATAGAATGGAATAGAATGAGATGGAAATACCAGTCACATTGCAGAGGATTATTAAGTCTGAAATATGGACCTAGAAGGAAAGGTAGAGAGCTGAATTCTTCTCCCATGTGGTTGGTCTTAGCATCCATGTGGTTAAAGCAACAGCATTTACTGAGCCCCTACTGTGCACTGAGCCCTGAAGAAGGGGTCTCTGAGGTTCAATATGGTGATTTTTAAATATGTCTACAAACTATTTGACACATCTTCCTTTAGAAGATGGAGCCTGACTGTTCTCACCTTGAATGTGGGCCAGATTGAGTGACTCACTTCTAACAAATAGGATATTGTGAAGAGAGTGACGATGTGTGATTTCTGAGGCTAGGGCATAAAAGGCATTGCTGCTTCTACTTTACATTGTCTTGGATCAATTACTCTAGAAGGAGGCAGCCACTATGTTGTGAGGATGCTCTAGAAGCCTCAAGGAGAGGTCCTAAGCCTCAAGGAGAGGTGAGAAACTGAGGCCTTCTGCCAACAGCCAGCACTAACTTGCCAGCCATGTGAGTAAGCCACCTTGGAAGTGGATCCTGCAGCACCAGTCAAGCCTTCAGATGAGACTGCAGCCCCAGTAGTCTCAACAATATTGCAACATCTTGATTGCAGTATCATGACAGCCACCAAGCCAGAGCCACCCAGTTAAGCTGTTCCTAACTCTCTGACCCAAAGAAACCATATGAGACAATAAATATTTATTATTGTTTTAAGATGCTACATTGTGGGGTAGTTTGTCATGCAGCAATAGATAATACATCCAATAAGGGACTGTGATCCCATTCAAGGCCTTCAGTCATGGCCACTGCCTGGCAGACCTCAGTTGTCATGCTTGTTCAATCTGCCCCCAAAATACATGAAGTGCTTAGCCCATAATGAACACTCAGTAAGGGATTCAAATTCTTAGAGAGCCCTAAGTGATGACCATGAGAATGAATGAGGGAGAAGGAAATAAGGCAGAAAGACATCAACTGTCCAGCCAAGATGAGAGACAGAAGTGAGAGTCCAAGGCGGCCAGCAGAAGACTGGCTGGGAGGAAGTCAGAGAGCCTCAGCAGACCTGAGGTCTGGGGCCAGAGAGTCAGTGGGACAAAGAAGGCATGGCCTCAGGAAGTGATCCTTCCGAACACACCCCTGATGGTCAGATGCTACCTCATCCTGGGAGAAGGTTGCTTAAAGCTCTGGTCAGTGGAGGGTTTTTGTTTCTTTGTTTTTTGCTTTGTTTTGTTTTCCAACTTGAAAAAGCAAGGGTATGACATGAAAATTAGTATAATTATCTGATTTATAAATGTTTGATTCTTGCCAGTTGTAGAGAATGATACCTGCTGGCCAGTACGACATTACAAACCTCACTACTTGGCTGGAAATTAAAAGGTATGAGTGGAATAGTGTCATTGTTAGTAAAAATAATAGTCATTGCTAACATATATTGAGAATTTACAGACTGTGCTAGGCACTTTCACACAGAATCTCATTTAATGCTCCCAACAACACTGTGAGGAAGATGAGGAAGGCACTATGATCTCCACTTTATTGGGAAGACCCGAGACCTAGTATATGCCTGGTCCATGGGGGTGGGGCCACCCTGAGGCCAGCCCCAGCCCAGGAAGAGAAGATCCCTGTATCTTGAAGATCCAGTCACAGCCCCAGTAGAGCTGCAATGAGAGTGGGTAATGCCCTAGTGCAGCCTGACCTTGACTTCAGACAGAAACAGTCAGTCCTCCTACCCGACCCCATTCTTGAGTGCTAGGCTGAGCAGGTAATCCAAGCAGGGACCCAAGTAATAGGAATGGGCACAAAACAGATGTGAGAGCTCAGGAAGCAGGTGGAAGAAGCCCACTTATCACACCTAGGCTGCCAGGACAGGCCTGAGGGGTAGTGAGGATACCTGGTACTGCTGAGCACTACCTAGTGAGCTTGAGATCCCGAGACTGCTAAGTGCTTATGACCAGCAGGAACCTAAGCCTGGGACAGGGCACCCGCCCCCCAATCGGGGGGTAGGCTGCCACAGCCATGCTCTGAATTTTGATTTACAGGCTGCAGAAGTAGACCTCCCAATATTAGGCTGCAGTGTGCTTTGAGAGCCTATGAGGAGTGGCCAGGGAGGTTTTCCTAAGTCATTGACACTTGAGCTGCAAGGATGAGTGGAGTTAACCAGGCAAACTTGAGAGAGAAGAAGGTCCCATTGTTCTGTCTCCAGGGTCTAGTAAAGTATGTGGCACAGAGGAGATGCTCATAACTGTGTGTTGACTGGATGGATGGATGGATGGATGGATGGATGGATGGATGGATGGATGGTTGGATGGATGGATGGATGGAAGTCAGGAAACCCAAAGGACAGACTATTGCAGTAATAACAGGGGAGCTGATGAGGCAAGGCAGTAGGGTGCTAGGGTGGCAGAGGAGACACTAAGGCAGAGGAATGGACAGTGCAAACCAAGAAAGCATGGGTGAGTGGGTGAATGGTGACACCCGTCCTTAATGGAGGAGGTCATTAGAGGAGAGGGAAATAAGGAGCTTAAGATGGACACCTGAAGCCTTGGGTGAAGGAGTATCTTGGAGACAGAGCAGGTGGTGAACAGGTGGGAGCCAGGCCTCCCACCCATGCTCCTAACTCCAAGCCCCACTTGAGAGTGGCCAGATTCTTTTTTGTTTGTTCGTTTATTAAAGACAAAGTCTTGCTCTGTCACCCAGGCTAGAGTGCACTGGTGCAATCACAGCTCAAACTCAAATTCCCGGGCGCATGTGATCCTCCCTCAGCCTCCCAAGTAGCTGGGACTACAGGTGTGAGCCACCAAGCTCAGCCCAGAGACAGGCCAGGTTCTCAAAGAGGCTGAGCCCTGCTCTGCTGACCTTCCCTATCCAGGGGCAATCCTGGCCCAAAAGGATTCTTGAGGAGGTCCAAGGTCACAGACAGGCCCCAAGGGTACAGGGTTGGTTCCCACCAGATGCTGGCCCACTTTGGACCTAGCTGGTCTTGGTTTTGGCACTGGCCCATCTCCTCACCAGTGTGGCACCCTGGGCATCTATCCAGTCCAGGTCCTGGCCTGCTGCAATCATGCAGTGGATGTCCGCAATCATCTGCTGCTCAGGAGCTGCCCGCATCTCATTGATTTTCTCTTGGGTGATGCCTGCAGTGGGAAAGAGGGGATTTATTTAGCACCCTCAGGCCTAGGACCCCAGAGGGGAGGGGAAGGCAGACGAGGAGGCATGGTTATTGTACCCTAGGGTACGCCAGTCAAGGGGGCATGCAGACATGCCCATAGATCATTGTCTTCAGGCCTGATGAGCATAGACACCATGCACTGGCCCACAAAGCAAGGGCATTCCTGCCTGGCACCCACTAGGCACTGGATTCATGTCAGCTGCTTTGCATATGCTGTTCTTCTACTTGAAAGTCCCTACCATCCAGCTACACACCTCCAACTGCTCAGATGGCTGCCTCTGTCTTGTTCTTTAGGTCCTGGACTGGATCATCTCCCAAGCTGGCCTCTACTGACCGCCCTATCTGACCAGGGTCTCTGTTAGTTTCCTTCGTCTCAACCACAGTTGTGGCTGTAGCACCTGGCACAATGCTCAATCAATTTTAGTTGCAGAACGACTGAATAAATGAATGTATTACTTTCAAGTGGAGAGCTGAGTCAGTTAAGGTAGGGGGCGCAGAGAGACATTGTATAGCCCGAATCCCATTCCTGTCTTAAAAGCGTGTTACTGACAGCTACGAATAGTATTTAAGGAGAGGATGACATGCTCCGTAAAAAGATGCATTAGACCAAGCACTCTTCGATCGAATTCAGGAGAGGTCTACAAAAGGAGGAAATAAAATCACACGTTTATTTTGACTAAGCTTTAAATGAAATTTAGCATTCCCTACCATTAGAATGTAAGCAAAACCCACAGTAGTGCTAGCAGTGCTTGTGACTTTGTTACCAACAGATACTATAGCTATTTTCATATCCTGTTATCTTATTGTTTAATGAATTAATGAAGTTTCTATCTAACACATTGAAAAATATTTTGGTAGTTATGTTTTAATATAATTGGCTTCCTTTATAATCCTATAATTTTATAACTGCATTTAAAAACAGTATTCCGGCCAGGCGTGGGGGCTCATGCCTGTAATCTCAACACTTTGGGAGGCTGAGGCAGGCAGATCACCTGAGGTCAGGAGTTTGAGACCAGCCTGGCCAACATGGTGAAACCCTGCTCTACTAAAAATACAAAAATTAGCTGGGCATGATGGTGCACGTCTGTAATCCCAGCTACTTGGGAGGCTGAGGCAAGTGAATCACTTGAACCTGGGAGGCAGAGGTTGCAGTGAGCCGAGATTGTGCCATTGCACACCAGCCTGGGGGACACAGCAAGACTCCATCTCAAAAAAATAAAAACATTATTCTGAGAAGGGGTCCATAGAGTCACCAGATTGGCACAAAAAATGGTTAAGAACCTCTATGGGAGATGAACAGGAAGAGCTGGGGGCAGGGAACAGGAGATTCAATCATGGTTACTGTGGCTCTGTGGGGGACACAAGGGCAGGGCCAGAGCAGGACTGCAGCTGCAGCTGAGGATCTGGGGTGTGTGACATATTTCCAAGGAGGTGGCATTTCAGAGGCCTGTCTGTGGGGTGCTGGGGGCACACAGGTCTCTCATTGCTGCATTTGTTTCCTCTCTGAACCTCATTTGTGAGTTAAGAACAGCCCACATCTTGTTTATCTGGGCCCCTGGCAGCCAGTGTGGTGCCTGGCACAGAGCAGGCACCCTCCAGTGTTCTTGACTTTATTATTGTCCCGCATAGAAATATATCTTTACGGTGAATGTTTATTAAATCAAATTGTCACAGCTGATGAAGACAAGGCCAGCTGCGGCCATCTGCGTGTGTGGGTGACACAAATGAGATCAATACCTCCCTTCTGCGCAGCACATTTTCCAGGGTCCTCTCACGTCCTGCTCTTGATAATCACACAGATAAGGATACGAATGAGGACCCATCCTATTCACCGAGCGTGGCGCACAAGGCAGGCCGATGAGTAGCTAATCTGTTTGCCTGCACTGATTTAAGAGACGCTCTCTGAAACTCTGTGCTATGCTCACTTCAGAGCAGGCTGCCCTCCCTTACCCTGGTATGCCATGCAGGTCTCGATGACATCCAGGGTGGGTTCATCCTCGCAGAGGTCATATGGCATGTTCCCATCCGAGTTGACAGCAAGCAAGTCGGCCCCACTGCAGAGAAAGAGGCAGGGTGAGGGCCAAGTAGGTGTGGCTAGGGTTGGTCTAGCTGCCTCTGCCCTCTGGCCTCTCACCTGCAATCCTACTGTACAACCCGGCACTCAAAACCCTACCAAGGTGTACCCCAGCAAGATGATGTTTGGATCTGCCTGACACACAGTCCAAGAGCACGACGGCTGCAGGATCCCAGGGCCCTAGGTGGGAAGAGACCAAAGTCCCAGGACAGCTATCCCAGGAGACCTCCCTAAGCCTTTCACTCTGTTGAACCAGCAGACAGGGACTTAGGGACAGATATAAAAGTCCTCCTGGTGACAATAATAAAAATTGCATGAATGGCAGCAACACCACTTACCAGGCACTTGCTTAGAGCCAAGCCTGATCTAAGCCCCTTTTGCAGGCATCCTTTTATTTAACCCTCATAATAGCTCAGGTTAATATTGTTGGCCCCATCTCACGCAAGGGGAAACAAAGACTCAGACATGACTGGGCACAGTGGCTCACGCCTGTAATCCCAGCACTTTGGGAGGCTGAGGAGGACAGATCATCTGAGGTCAGGAGTTCGAGACCAGCCTAGCCAACATAGTGAAACCCTGTCTCTACTAAAAATACAAAAATTAACGGAGTGTGGTGGTGGGAGCCTGTAATCCCAGCTATTCAGGAGGCTGAGGCATAAGAATTGCTTGAACCCGGGAGACAGAGGTTGCAGTGAGCCAAGATCACGCCACTGTACTCCAGCCTAGGCGACAGAGCAAGACTCGGTCTAAAAAAAAAAAAAAGACTCAGACAGGTTAGGTCACTTGTCTAAGGTCACACAGCTTGGATACAGTGGAGTCCAGACTTAAACCTCTCATATTAGTTCTTTTTACTTCTCCATGTTCTATTTCATTTTTTGCCCATATGCAGAAACATCCTCAGTTACATTCCACCTCCTCCAAGTCCCTACTTAAAAGGCTGATAGGACAGAGGTAGAAGAACAGAGACTTGGGACTCCCCGGAAGAATTTGCCCTTTGGGCCAGTGGTTCCTAAGAATGGCCTTGGACGCCCTGTCTGCGGACCATGGGAATAAAATGAAGCATCTTGGGTGGGCTTCACTCCAGCCCTCCTGAAAAAGTCCTTGGGTTAGGGCATGGGAATCTGTGTTTTAAACCCATGCCCCAGGTGATTGTAATACCGATCAGCTTTGGGACCCACTGACCCAGGCTGGCACCACTTTCCTTGTCCTCTTGGCACCATCACTGATCAGGCTGTGACTGCCTGAAGCTCCTAGTAGAATTAACCATACTCAGGTTCCCATCAGAGATGTAGGCATGGGCCACCATCCAGTCCTGTGGCCTCACAGCACTCCACTCTGACTTCCCTGAGCTCTTGTACGCCTCAGAGCAAGTTCATCCAGCTCTCTGAGCTGGGGCAGCAGTACTGTCATCTCCATCCCCGCGGGAGCCAATGATGGGCTCCTGCTGCTCTGCCAAGACCAGTGCAAAAGGCTACCTGCCCTTGGCCACTCTCTCTGACTCCCTGCCCTCAGATGATCAGTCCCCTGGTCTGGCTCTGTCTCAATTCTGGTACTTAAACCCCCTGGCTTTCTTCCTGGCTCCCCAGGACTTCTGCATCCCTATGTGCCCAGTGCCCAACTCTGGGTAATACCAATTATTATTTAGGTTGGTGCAAAAGTAATTGTGGTTCTTGCTATTACTTTTAAGAATCACAATGATTTTTGTTGTTGTTGTTGTTTTGAGACAAAGTCTTGCTCCATCACCCAGGCTGGTATGTAGTGGCTTGAACTCAGCTCACTGCAACCTCTGCCTCCCGGGTTCAAGCAATTCTCCTGCCTCAGCCTCCTGAGTAGCTGGGATTACAGGCATGCACCACCACGCCCAGCTAATTTTTTAATTTTTAGGAGACACAGGGTTTCATTATGTTGGCCAGGCTGGTCTCGAACTCCTGGCCTCAAGTGGTCTGCCCACCTCGGCCTCCCAAAGTGCTGGGATTACAGGTGTCAGCCACAGTGCCCAGCTCTCCAGTGATGTTTTTTGCAGACTAGAATAGCTTATTCTAAAATTCATAGGGAATCTCAAGGAACCTGAATAGCCAATACAACCCTGAAAAAGAAGAACGAAGCTGATGGATTCACATTTCCTGATTTCAAAACAAACTCCAAAACTCTAGCATCAAAACAGTGTGGGACTGGCATAAAGACAAATATACAGACCAATAAAATAGAATAGAGTGCAGAAACAAACCCTCACATATACAGTTACATGATTTTAGATAGGGTACCAAGGCCATTCAATGGAGAAAAGACCAACCATCTTTCCAACAGATAGTGTAGGAAAATTGGATATCCATATGCAAAAGAACGAAGTAGGTCCTTACCCAATATCACATATAAGATTTAATTCAAACTGGATCCATGACCTAAATGAAAGACTTAAAACTATAAAACTCTTAGGAGAAAACAGAGAACAAAAGCTCCACGACAGTGGATTTGGCGGTGATTTCTTAGATATGACATCAAAGGCACAGGCAACAAAAGGAAAAGTAGATAAATTGGACTTTGTGAAAATTTAAAAATTTTGTGCAGCAAAAGCCACAACCAACAGAGTTAAAAAGACAACCCATAGAATGGAAGAAAACATTACATCTATATGATAAGGGATTCATCTTCAGAATACATAGAGAAATCCTAAAATTCAATGACAAAAACCCAACCCAATTCAAACATGGACAAAGGACTTGAACAGACATTTCTCCAAAGAAGATATACAGATGGACAATGGGCACATGAAAAGATGCTCAACATCACTCATCAATAGACAAATACAAATCAAAACCACAGTGAGAGACCACCTCACACCTACTAGTATGGCTAATAACAAAAAAGAAAAAGCAGAAAATAATATGTGTTGGCGAGGATGTGGATAAACTAGAACCCTTGTGTATTGTTGGTGGGAATGTAAAATGTTGTGGAAAACAGTATAGCAGCTCCTTAAAAAATTTAAAATAGCATTACCATACGATCCAGCAATTCCACTTCTGGGTGTATAACCAAAGGAACTGGAATCAGGGTTTCAAGAGATATTTGTACACCCATATTCATCACAGCATGATTCACAATAACTAAAACATGGAGGCAACCCAGGTGTCCATCAACGAATGGATGCATAAGTGAAACATGGTATAGACATACAATGGAGTACATTCAGCCTTAAAAAGGAAGGAAATTCTGACACATACTACAACATAGATGAACCTTGAGGACATTATGCTAAGTGAAATATGCCAGTCAAAATAGACAAATACTGTACGAATTTACTTCTTGTTTTTTTGAGATGGAGTCTCATTCACTCCATCACCCAGGCTAGATTGCAGTGGTACAATCTCGGCTCACTGCAACCTCAGTCTCCTGGATTCAAGCGATTCTCCTGCCTCAGCCTCCCGAGTAGCTGGGATTACAGACGTGAGCCACTATGCCCAGCTGAATCCACTATTTATTTATTTATTTATTTTTTGAGGTGGAGTCTTGCTCTTGTTGCCCAAGCTGGAGTGCAATGGTGTGATCTCAGCTCATTGCAACCTCCACCTCCTGGGTTCAAGTGATTCTCCTGCCTCGGCCTGCCAAGTAGCTGGGATTACAGGCATGTGCCACCATACTCAGCTAATTTTGTATTTTTAGTAGAGATGGGACTTCACCATGTTGGTCAGGCTGGTCTCGAACTCCCGACCTCAGGTGATCCGCCCGCCTCAGCCTCCCAAATTGCTGAGATGACAGGCGTGAACTACCGCATCCGGCCTTTCCAAATCCACTTCTATAAAGTGCTTACGGTAGTCAAATTCATAGAGACAGAAAGTAGAATGGTGGTTGCCAGGAACCAGGGGTGGACAGGGAATGGGAATTACTGTTTAATAGGTACAGAGTTTCAGTTTTGCAAGATGAAAGTCGTTCTGAAGATGGAGGGGGTGATGGCTGCACAACAGTATGAATGTACTTAACACCACTAACCTGCACACTTAAAATGGGTAAGACGGTATTTTATGTTATATGTGTTTTATCACTAAAAAAAATTGGGGAGAAAGAGAGCATGAAAGGAGAAGAGAGAAAATAAAAAGAGACTGGAAAAAAAGAGTGAAGGACAGACAGAGCAGACAGAGATAGAAGAAGAAAATAACAGGCACACAAAGATGGGGAGAGTAAGGGGGAACTGAGGGGAGGAGAGGGCAAGAGGTAGAAGCAGATAGAGAGAGAGAGAGAGAGAGAGAGAGAGAGAGATGAAGAGAGGATGTGAGGAGAAAGAAAGTGACAAGCACTAAAGTGACTAGAAAGAGTGACAGAGAGAGAGAAAAAAAGAGGAGAGGAAGAAAGAAAAGCAAAAAAGGAGGGAAGGAGGAAGGGAAGAAAGAAGAAAGGAAGGGAGGGAGAAAGGGAGGGAGGCAGGTAGGGAAAAGAAAGGAAGGGAGAGATGGAGGGACAAAAGAAGGAAAGGAGGAAGGGGGGAAGAAAGAAGAAAGGGAGGAAGGGAGGGAAGAAAGAAGAAAGGGAGGAAGGGAGGGAAGAAGGAAGGGAGGAAGGGAGAGAAGAAAAAAGGAAGAGAGGGAAGAAAGAAGGAAGGGAGGAAGTGAGGGAAGAAAAAGGAAAGGGAGGGAGGGAAGGAAAAAAGAAGGGAGGAAGGAAGAGAGGGAAGAAAGAAGAAATGGAGGGAGGGAAGAAAGAAGGAAGGGAGGAAGGGAGGGAAGAAGGAAGAACGGAGGGAGGGAGGGAAGAAAGAAGGAAGGGAGGAAGTGAGGGGAGAAAGAAGGAAGTTGGAAAAAGACAAGAGGTGGAAGGAGGCTGCTCTGGGGCAGAGAGGGGCACGTACTACTGAACGAGGATCTTCACCAGGTTGATGTGGCCGCACGTGGCTGCAGCATGGAGGGGTGTCCACAGCTCGTTGTCCTTGGCGTTCACGTTGGCACCATGGGAGAGGAGCAGCTTGACAATTTCCTCAAAGTTGTCGATGCAGCACTGGGAGGGACACAGAGGCAGAGTCATCTCCAGGCAGGACCCTGGGCCCTGGTCAGGACATGCCAGGTCCCCCCTGGAGGCCATGAGGAAGACTGTGGAAGGCCTAAGTTTGAATCCAGCTCCATGATGTTTACACTGTAAGCATTGCCCTTGACCTTGAGCAAGCAACTTAACCTCTCTGGGCCTCAGTCTCCTTGTGAGTAAAAATGAAGTAAATAATATATAAGATAAAAATATACAGGTAAAAAACACTCTATCAGCTATAACGTGCTTTGCAAGTATCAGTGAAATGGAACAAAATTTTGAATGAGGTTTTAAAACGTTTTTTTAATCCCAGAAGGCTCTCTCCAAACAAAATTGTATGGAGAACACTCACTTAGATGACCAGTAAATCCAAGCAGGATTGCTTGGGTTGAGGCAGGGGTGTGTGTGTTGCGGGGCGGGGGGCGGGGGGTGTCCCCTTTCCCGGCAGTGGCCTCCAAAGTGGTTTCAAGATCATAGCTTGAAACCTCTGACTTAGGAACCTCTGACCCAGTAGCTCAAATCTTGGGGAAGCCTCCAAGTAACCAAGACTCCCCTCCAAAGAATCTAGCTCCACGTGAGCGTTCCACGGGGTCCTCATAGCACCTGCCAGGAGACAGCCATGTTTGTGCTCCTGCCTGTATGCTGCAGGATTGCACACGGGGCAGTCCTGGTAAGAGGGAAGGGCCAGCAGCCTGCAGCCTCCTAGAGAGAACACAGGCTCCAACACAGGTGGCCCCCAGACTCCAGGGATAGGGAGGAAAAGATCCCAAGGAGACAGAGTGGTGTCAAGCTAGGCGCCAGGGTGGGAGAGGCCGGGAGAGAGGAGAAAGACAGGGAGCCACTTCACAGACTGCAGGAGGAAACTCTTCCCTAGAGGTGACTTCTGCGGAAGCCAGCAGGGGACATAGCAGGGCTCAAAGGCTCAGCCTTGCCCACCCAGATAAGGGCTTGGGTCTTGGTCCTCAGTGCAATGGGAGACACTGAGTTACGCTAAGAAGGGGAGCAGGATCAGACTTGCTTTTAAAAACAACAGCTCCTCTGATTGCACGTGGAGAACAGATTGTGTGTGTGTGCGCGTGCACGCCCACACACATGTGTGCACGTTGGGAGGGGACAGCAAGGAGTTGTGTTGAAGTCACCCAGTTAAGAGATGATGGTGGCCTGGCCTCCAGAAACGACCACGGGGATAGAGAGAAGAGTCCAGATGCCAGCAGAAGGAGCAGGAGCAGCTGTGGAAGCCCACGGCACCAGGTGGGTGTGGGCGTGGGTTGGGGCGGCACCACAGCCCCACCCCTATCCCCAGGGAAGCCAGGGCTCAGCGCCAGGACATGTGGGAAAGGAGCAGCCATTTGCACAGATGGCGCCAGAGACCCAGGTTCTTTCTGCGCCAGCCAGTCTTTGCAGGGCGGGGGTGCGGGGGGAAGGTGGCTAGGTCTCAGGACATATCTCCGGACAGGCAGGGAAAGACGTGACCCTGTAGCGGCTGGGTGCTGCCTCAGGTGGGCGGGAAAACCACGCAGCAGCACGGCGCAGCCGGCAGAGGGCGCCAAAGGCAACGAAGCGAGGCTGTGGTGGAAGGTGAACATCTCCAGGCCTTCACTGGGAGATGCCACTGAGAAGCCCCTGGGGTCAGGGGCAAGAGGGCCAGAAATCCAACCCCTGGAGACTGCAGGAAACATAGGGGGTGGAGTGGAAGCCTCAGGTTGAAGCGGGAGGGGACTGTGTGCCCAGAATGGCAGTCTTGTGAGACACATGTCCAGGGGCTGGACCAGTCTATACCTGGGAGACCCAGCCTGAGTAAGGGCTGCGTTGGGGGCTGGGTGCAGGGGCGCACATGGAGTAGGTGGTAGCTGGTGGAGTGGGCGGGCCTCCTCCTCTGCGGTGGCCGAGGTGGGAAATGGCACCTGGCAGTCAGTCACCTCCTCCCACCTCCTCCCACCTCCTCCCACCTCCTCCCTTCCCACCTTCAATCTATCACTAGGTATGAATTGCACATCTCCTAAATCGCTGTCCCCACCCTCTGCCCTGGATGAAGTTTCATCATCTCTCTCTACCTTCCTGTCACTCCCCTTCCTAACACCCTCGACCAGAGAGAGCTTCTTCATTAATCTAATCATGTTGCTCTCTGTTTACAAACCTCTGAGGGCTCCCTGTTGCCAAGAGAAGAAAATCCACACTCCTTTGCCAGGCAGGGGCAGTTCTTCTTAATTTGCCCCCATCTCCTTTGTTGCACTGGAGCAACAGTGACAATAGCAGTGATAACAATAACAACAGCCCGGCAACAACAGTAATAACATGTCACATCACATTGTCAATAACAATGTCAAATACTTTTTGAGGACTTACAAGAGTCAAGCAGCTTGCTAAGTTTTGGCCATGCATTGCCTCATTTAATCTTCAAAAAAAGGAGGATTGCTCTTTTTACAGATGGGGAAATGGCCCCTTTTATAGATGGGGAAACTGGCTCAAGGAGACCTGGTGGCACAATATCACACGGAGTAAGAAATGAATTGAAATCCAAGCAGTCTAACTCCAAAGGCCTTGTTCTTAACCTTCTAGTCTCACCACCTGCACCTCTCCCTGAGGCTCCCTGCGCTCTAATTGTGCCACACGGAACCCTCCAGACTCCAAACTTGAAATGCTGAGCCCCTTTCTCAAGGCTTTGCACATGCTATTCCCTTGCTTTGAATGTTCTGCCTTCCCCTTTTCTAGCTAGCAAGCTCCTACTCATCCTTCAAGACCCAACTCAGATATCCCTTCCTCTTAGAAGCCTTACTCAGTTCCCCTTTGGGTCAAGTCTTCGGTTCCCAGCTTTAAGCTGCCTCTGTGCAAGGGCTGACCACACTGCATTACCTCTATTATGATTTATGTGCCTGTGGCCACAGCACACTTTGAATTCTGAGAGCAAGGACTCTGCCTAACTTACTTCTGGGGCCCTGTCCCCAGAAGATACCCGGCATGGAGTGGATACACAATAGGTACTTGTTGAAAAAATAAATGGAAGCCCACAGGCTGATGAGGGTGGATGTCTCCCTGAAAGGGATCTCAACATGCGGCCCAAGGCAAAGGTGGTGGTTGGGGTGGGGTGTGGGTTTCAGCTGGTCAGCCATGAGCTTCATGGAGCTAAACTCGGAGCCTGGTGAGTTCCCGCCTCCCTGACCATGCATCCCCAGGGGCCTAGGAACCCACAGGAGAAACTGGTCCTGAGAAAGCAATGTGACCAACAAGGAAGAAGCACTATATGAGGTGGCGGGAACCCCAAGCTAAAAAAAAGGGTGCCACTCGAGAGTTCATTGCATCAGGGATGGCAACTCAAGGGGATACCTGGGGCTCAGAGAATTGCAGCTGTGGTGTCCACAGAGCAGTTAAGACTACCTTGTTTCAAATCCTGGCTTCAACACTCAATCACTGTTTGACCTTAGACAAGATTTCACCTCCCCAAGCTGCACGGTATAATACGACAGCCACTGTTTCTTTAAATCCAGTAAAATTAAATAAAATTCAAAATCCATTTCCTCAGTCACATCAGCCACATTTCGAGTGCTGGAGATCTACATGTGGCTGGTGGCTATTGTACTGTGCACTGCAGAAACACAGAACATTTTCATCATTGTAGAAAGTTCTATTGAACAGGCTGCCTCAGTTTCCTCAGTCATAAAATGGGGATGATAATATTTCTTTTTTTTTTTTGAGACAGTGTCTCACTCTGTCACCCAGGCTGGAAGGCAGTGGCATGATCTTGGCTCACTACAACCTCTGCTTCCCGGGTTCAAGCAAATCTCCGTACCTCAGCCTCCCGAGTAGCTGGGATTACAGACACCCGCCACCACACCCGGCTAATTTTTGTATTTTTAGTAAAGACAGGGTTTTGCCATGTTGGCCAGGCTGGTCTTGAACTCCTGACCTCAGGTGATCTGCCTGCCTTGGCCTCCCAAAGTGCCGGGATTACAGGCATGAGCCACCATGCCCGGCCTGGGGATGATAATATTTCTGAGGTTTGTTGTAAGGATCAAAATGAAATATATAACTGAAGTAATTTGCAGAGAAGTGGTCACGTGATACATTTTAATAATAATAACTTTTAATAAATAATAATAGATAATATTTATCCAGTACTGAGCACTGCTTAAAGGAGTTTTACGTGTGTTCATTTAATCCTCACAACCACCCAATGAGATGGGTACTTGTTATTCCTCTTTTAGAGATGAGGAAACTGAGGCACAGAGAGCTTAAGTAACTTCCCCACAGTCACACAGCTAGTGGGTGACAGTTCTGGGCCACAAGTCTGACTCTCAGTCCTGACGTCCTCACCTTTCTGGCACGCAGTAGGAAGTAGCCTACACATTTGGTCCTCATGCCCATGGCTGGTGGGTGCTACCCAGCCTTGGAAATTGGCATTTGGGTATCCACTTCAGGGCAAGCTACAGCAGCCACCTGCTGTCCGCTCCCTGGTGGAGTCCCAGGCCCTCTAGAGTTCATGGAGCTGGGAGTCTGGGAGTTTCCAAGGGCAGACGGAGAGAGGGTACTGAGGCAGCTGCCTGAGAGTGGATGCCTGAGGCCCTGTGAGAGAGAAGTCAAGAGGACACACAGGGACCTGCCCCTGGGGCCTGTGGGCAGGGCGTGGCCAGTCTCTGTCCATCCCACCCTGGCCCTTGCATGGAGGTGGGGAGGCCCTCGCCAGCCCAGGGTTCTCACTCAAGTCCATCTACTTAGAAACTCGGGCACAGGGAGGCTTTGGTGTGTTCATGCATTAATTCAGCATGCACATATTGAGTACCTGCTGTATGCCAGCATGGGGAAAGATGCTAGGACACACCCATAAGCAAGAGGCATGGGCTGTGCCCTCGGGCAGCTCAGCGTCTGAGTAGGGGAGAAGTCAGCACCAAATGATGACATCAATGGCTAAAATGACTAATTACAAAGGAAGAGGGCCTTCAGAAGACAAAGGGTATGTCCATCACAGCACAGCTCTGAAGCTCTTGCTGTGGAGGGCAGCTAATGGGTGAAAGCACCAAGTGCTGTGGGAAGTGTGGTGGGGAGGAGCGCAGTGGGTCCAAGGACCTGAGAAGTTGGGTGGCTGGGGCCCCGAGAGCCAGGAGGCTTGGAAGATCGGGTGCGAGCCCTGCCTCGTGGGGCCTTGTGCAGAGTTTGTTTTTATCCCCCCCATTATAGAAAGACACCAGAGAACTTTGAGTAACACGAAGGGAGTTTTAGCTTCAGCATCCCCATGGCTGCTGTGTGGAGAGAGAATTATGGCAGAGCCAGACCGAATGCTGGGGACCAGTTACGAGGCTATAGCAGCATCCATGTGAAAGGTGACAGCCAGGGCAGCCATCCCCAGCAAGGAGGACTGGACCCATCCCTCTGCCTTGGAAAAGACATGTCATGATAGCACATGGCTCAAGGCCATAAATCAAGATCATGTGACCTTGGGCAGGTCACATAAGTCCCGCCAACTGCCTCTGTCACGAGGGTGGATGGGATGTCCTGATTAAGTGTGAATGTGCTTCGTACGCTGTCAAGCTCCAAACACACTTGCTTTCACGGGCAGGAGGGATGCAGTGAACAAAGGCTCCCTGTCAACAGAGCCTGCATGTGCAGGCGCGTCTGCGCGCGCACACAGGGCTCTGTAGGATGGCAGTAACAGACACGCGTGTCTCCAAAGTAGACAAGAGCCTTTCAGATGGGCCAGCTGCAGCTCCTCCTCCCTCCCTCATTCCCTCCTCCCTGAGAGTTCTCAGCAGGAAAGTGCCAAGAAACAGGGTACCTGTCCAGGTGAGGAGCAGGGAGCCCGGGAGCCCCAACGAGCCCAGCCTTACCTGGTGTAGGGCTGTGAGTCCGTCCTCATTGCACAAATCAGGGCTGACCTTATTCTTCAGGAAGTAGCGTACTGCAATAGGAGGGTACAGGAGTGAGCTTCCCGTTGCACACTGGGTGTGCAGGCATGCAGGGGCCTGGGTAAGACCCACTCTCCCCCAGGCCCATGAGGAATGTAGTAACACCTCCCCATTTTACAGATGAGACAACTGAGGCCCAGAATTTCCAAGAGGTGGATGCCGCTGCCTATCTTATTATGGATAACAATAACAAGAACTAACAATTATTCAGCACTTCCTGTATGCCAGGCACTGAGCTAAGCAATTTCCATTTGTTGTCCAGAGGGTGCACATTCTAATCATTGAAAGCATACACTCTGGAGGTTCAAATTTGGGCACCATTCTCATTGGCTGTGCAACCTCGGTCAAGACACTACCTTCTCTGTGCCTCAGTTTTCTCATCTGCAAAATGGGGATGATGTTCATCCTCCTCACGGTGACAGTGTGAGTGGTCATCGAGGCAAGCCATGCCAGGGGCTCAGCACAGTGGCCTGCATGTGGTTTGGGGGTGAACTCCTGCTCTGGTAGCTGTGGTGATTTTTATTAAAACTGTGGGTCCCCGCAGCAGGTAATGGCTCACCTATGGGTGTCAAATGCCCCTTCTTTGGCCCTACTGAGCCCTGGGGAAGGAGGGTAGCAGAGGTTTCAACCATCTCCAATCCCTAGAATTTTGTCTAGGGGTGTGTGTGTGTGTGTGTGTGTGTGTGTGTGTGTGTGTGTGTGTGTGTTTTCAGGGATTCTGGGTGGACAGGGAGGTCACAGTGAATAGCACTGACAGCCTGGAATCCCTCTTGCTTAGGATAAGCCCCCTCCCCTTATCACTGTGGTCCTCCTCCCTTCTCCTTTGCCCGCCACCATTCAGGCCCTAATTCTCCCCTGAACCCAAGTGCAAAGGGAGAGAAGAGAGGAGCTCACCCAGCAGCCCTGCAGCCCCCTTCCCCAGCTTGGCAACTGGGACCCCAGCTCTGGCTTTAGCAGGGTGATCTGAGGCCCTCCAGCTTTGCCTCTCCCTGTGGATGAGGAGTCTAGGGGGCCAGTGGGATGAGTCCACTCGAGCCCCTGGCTCCCCTTCCAGGCCACACCTCTACTGTTCCTGTCCAAATGGCTCTGAGCCTGCTTGCAGGGCCTCAGTAGGATCTTCCCTGGATCCAACTTCCCAAAAGTAGACTGTGCAGTTACTGGGCAAGCGGACCTCTAGGCCAGAGGGGTGAACAGAGGGTGGCTGTTTGTGGGGCAAGTGGACGAACTTGAACAAGCAAGCTGGCTTGTGTGTGTGGCCCTCGTGCCATCGTGCTGATGAAGCCAGGCGTGGAGGCCCAGGCACTGCAGATAGGATATATAGGCTGGCCCTGAGCCCTCTGAGCCTCCTCCCACCCCCAGCCAAGTCTGGCTCCCTGTGAAACAGAAGCCAAAGTCCACACCCCCTAATCCCCACCGCAGACACTATCTCCACACTACGCTTCATGCCACAGGGCAGGGCTGAGGTGGCTTCCTCGTTGATTTCTGCTGTGGGGAAACAAATTAGAAGTGAGCTGGTCAGGGTGGAGAGAAGGCTATCCCTTCTGCAGGACAAAAAACCCAGTCAGCAACTCCAGGGGGTACAGGGGAAAAAGACGCTGGTAGGCAAGGGAGGAGTCCTTAAGGGCTCAGGAACAGTGGATGGGGTGGGGGTACAGCCCCTCAGCTCCATCCTCATGAGGCCCAGTTCCCAAACCACAGTCCCAGTTGCACCCTAGGCCTCAGTGTGAGCCAAGGCCCTGCATGAAGGGGAGGTTGAGGTCACCACCCAGCAAGAGGTGGCATCTCCAGTAGACCTGCCCAGTATGCATAGCCAGTATGGCTCAAGCATGACAGGACCTTGTCCAGTAAGGTCAGATCCTTTGGCACTGTCCTGACCAACATGGTGCCACTAGCTACATCTGGCTATTATGGCTGCTTAAATGAATTAACATTTCAAATTTAGTTTCTCAGGCATGCTGTGCTGTTTCAAGTGGTTGGTGGCTACCATATTGGAAAGTGTAGAAATAGAACATTTTCATCTTCCTGGAAAGTTATATTGGACAGTGCTGCTTTGGGGCATTATAAATGAAAATTAGCTCTATCACAAATTGTTAAAATCCTTCCATGGCTCCCCATTGCTCTGGGAATAAAGTCCAAAACTCTTCCTATGGCATACAAGTTCTTGCATGATGTGAGCCCTGCCTGCAGACCTCCAGCTTGTACAGTTCTAGGGGGCACCATCCACATCATGGTTTCTAAGACTGGCATCCTCTGGAGCTGTCCAGTACACAACTTGCTCAGCTGTGCACAATCATCCTACCTGCTAACCTCTCCATTCTCATTTCTTAAACTCCAAACACTTTCCACAAGAGTCTTTTGTCAGTTACAGAGTCACACCACTTCTTGCGGTCTCTGAGATTTTGCATAGTCTGTTCCCATTGCCTGGAAAACTCAATCATTCATCCATCCATCCACCAGCATCCCTTCATCCATCCAACCACTATCATCCATGCATCTGCCTCTAACACTAACATACACACACACACACACACATACACACACACACACACCTCAGCCCCACTCCTCATCCTTTAGGTCTCAGCTCAAACTCCCCAGGCTCCTGTTATATATACCCATAGCTCCTATACATCTCATTTACAGCCTTGTCACAACTACAATTGTATAACTAATTATGGGCTTTGAGTGTATCTGACCATTGGACACTAAGCCCCACGAGGGCAGAACCATGACCTGGTACTTATGACTCTATCCCTAAAGCCTGGTACACAATAAGTTCTCAAGAACTCCTCTAGGACCTTGACCCAATTGGCAGCCCTCTAGTTCAGTACAAGGACAAAGCCTCTCCATCTCTGAGCAAAGCAGATCACCCTCGAGGGCTGACTCCGGAAGACTCATGTTTGTAGCAGGCAGGTCTCTGCTCGCAGGCGCCTCCTACAGACCCGGTGCCTGGTGTTAGCCTCAAGACCATGTAGGAGATTATGGCAAAGCCACTGATCACCACAGCCCAACCTGCCCATGGGTGAGTGAGGGTGCCCTGAGCCTGACAGATGGCCTTTGGGAGAGGAGCAGTGGCCACTATGTCCCTGACTAGGATGGGTTTCTGGATGGTTCTGCTCACATTAGCTAGGGGTTCAATTCCCATGGGATGGGTAGCAGAATAAGCTTCCTGTCCAGGAGATACTCTTTGAGGCAGAAAATAAGCATCAGCTGCCAAAAGCAGTGTTTATGCACAGTAATTATTGGGGTGTCCTCCGTGCTGTGCCGGAATCCAAGCCATGTAATTACCCTGATGTTGGGCAGTTATTTTCAGCCCAAGAGGTGGGACAAATCATTCCCCTCTCTAGGAAGCCCTTAGTACTCATGAGCCAAGGCTGCCTCAGCAGTGCGACTTCTAATGTAGCTAGGAGCCCAAGGCCCGGCTCTGCACCTAGTCACAGGAGCAAAGTCCTCACCGTCCAGTGCACAATCAGGCTCCCTGCCTCTAGAGTTCAGTAAGAAAATGATTATTATATTAATAATATTTTCTGGCCAGGCACAGTGGCTCATGCCTGTAATTCCAGCACTTTGGGAGGCCAAGGCATGTGGATCACTTGAGGTCAGGAGTTCAAGACCAGTCTGGCCAACATGGCGAAACCTTGTCACTACTAAAAATACAAAAATTAGCCGGGCGTGGTAGCTCGTGCCTGTAATCCTAGCTACTCAAGAGGCTGAGGCAGGAGAATAGCTTGAATTTAGGAGGCAGAGGTTGCAGTGAGCCGACACTGCACCATTGCATTCCAGCCTGGGTTACGGAGCAAGACTCTGTCTCAAAAATATATATATAAATAAATAAAAATAATGTTTTCTTACCAAGCCTTTCATTTGCATCTTGGTCAATTCAGAATCACTTTATTTTATAGGTTCACATCTATAATTATTCCTCTTATGCAGAAGAAAAGACAGAGGGCCAGGAAGGTGTAGCTCAGTCACACGTGGCCAAATTAAGGAGCAGGGGTTTGGCACCAGGCCTCTCTGATTTCAAAGCCCAGGCAGGTGGCCAGTGGACCATTCTACTCTGCCCTAAGGCCAGGAATGGAACCAACATTTCTGGATTTCTGCCATGTCGAGACCTGTGCTGAGAGCTGATTTGGGGACGAGGGTAATGGGAAATGGACAGCAGTGACCTCTGCTTCTGGAACTGTCTATGTATCAGAGGCCCTGCAGTCCCAGGCCAAGCCTCTTTTTGAAGACAGAAGAGTTCAAGGATCTGCAAATGGGACAGAAGAAATGGTGTTACCCTGCTGAGGGATTAGCTCTTTCAGGGGCATTTAAAATGTAAACCTGCCTCCCCGACTCCCTGCTTTAAATCTTCTCATGGCTCCATTTTGCTCTTTTCTTCTTCTTCTATTATTATTATTATTTTTAAATATAGAGATAGGATCTCATTATGTTGACCAGGCTGGTCTCAAACTCCTGGCCTCAAGCAATCTTCCCATCTCAGCCTCCCAAAGTGCTGGGATTTAAGTCACGAGCCACCATGCCCAGCCTTCTTCTTCTTTTTCTTTTTTTTTTTTTTTTTGAGACGGAGCCTCGCTCTGTTGCCCAGGCTGGAGTGCAGTGGTGTGATCTCAGCTCTCCTGCCTCAGTCTCCTGAGTAGCTGGGACTACAGGCACATGCCACCATGCTCAGCTAATTTTTTGTATTTTTAGTAGACGGGGTTTCACCGTGTTAGCCAGGATGGTCTAAATCTCCTGACCTCGTGATCTGCCTGCCTCAGCCTCCCAAAGTGCTAGGATTACAGGCGTGAGCCACTGCATCTGGCCGCCACCTTCTTTTTTTGAGACAGGGCCTCACTATGTTGCCCAGGCTGGCCTCAAACTCTTGCTCTCAAGCAATCCTCCCACCTCGGCCTTCTGAGTAGTTGAGACTCCAAGCACACACACAACCAAGTCCAGCCTCCACAGTGCTCTTGGGATGAAGTTCAGAATCCTTCCATGACCTTCACTGGGACTGGCAAACTATGGCCTGTGGGCCAAATCTGGCAGGCAGCCTGTTTCTGTAAATAAAGTTTTATTGGAACACATCCACACTCATTCATTTACATATCACCTATGACTGCTTTCACCCTACAACAGCAGATTTGAGTAGGTACAACAGAGACTGTATGGCTCACATGACCTACGATATTTACTATCTGGCCCTTTGCAGAAAAGGTTTGCAGACCCCTGGTCTTCAAAGTCCTGTATGGTGTGGTCCCTCCTACAGAGCTACTGCCTTGCATAATTCCAAGGCAATATGCAAATACGCTTGCATAACAGTACCTTGCACTGTTCTCATCATAGTCTGTGTGAATAGAGTGCCCTGGAATTATGCAGTGTGCAGCCTGCTCAGCCATGCCCAGCGGTCCTGTCTCTCTACCTCTCCAGGCTCATCTCTTGCTTTCTAGAGCACCTGGAACAATGGAGGAAGCTGGCTTGGGTCTAAGGTGTTGCCTGGAGCTCAGGGAACACAAAGACGAGAAAGGCACACTTCTTTCCTTCGGCCAGGAGTGTCCACACCTTCTCTCAGTTGCCCACACTCAGGGCAGCTCCCTGCCCACAAAGCCCTAAGTCCCAGGCTCAGCCATCAGTTCGTCGGAGTGACCCATTTATTCTCATGCATTTGCTTAGCTGCAGCTCTAGGCAAGTTATTCCCCCTCTCTGCCTCCATGTCCTCATCTGCAAAATGGGGATCACAACAGTGCTCCCCCATGGCATTGCTGTGGGGTTAAGGAAGACAAGGCCCTGGCTACTGTTAGCATTTATTTTAAAAATAAAAACAAAAATCAACCAGTGAGCTTTTGCTTGTGTCCCAGCCTGTGCTGGGTGCTGGGAATACAACCATCAACACGTTGCATCTCTCAAGAGCTTTAGAGCTGGTGGTAAAATGACAGAGGCAGTCTCCCTCCAGGGAGCTCTGAGCATATGCTGGTTCACGGACCACCGTAAGGCCACAGTCGGTGCCCCACCACCCCCTACGCAGGCAGGACCCTATTGAGATGGCAAAGAAGTGGCTCCCACCCTCCTCACTCACGTATCCCTGCTCCTGGCGCCGACCCCGCCGCTCCGCCCACACCTCCCTGGCAATCTGGCTGGAATCTGGGCCAAACAGGGCCATCTGGTCCTCTCCATCTCCAGCTGTAGCAAGTGAGGCTGAGCCGGCCCGTCTCAGCAGGAAGCTGGTGGCGGCTGCCTTTGCAGGGAGACATTACTGCTGACAAGCTTGTGTTTTCTTTGGCATCTGACCCACTCCATCTCACAGAGCATCTTCCTGACCTCGAGATGGTCAGTGACATGCGACCATAGGCGTGGCTCCTGTTCCTCCTCTGGGGAAACGGGGACAGCCAGACAGAGGTGTCTGCCCAGTGAAGGTGGACCTTGGGCAATCTGCATCTCCCTGGGGGGTGCCCTGGGACTGAGCTGCTGCCACCTGGCCATGTGACTTGCAGTGTCATGTTCACTCACAAGGCCTACCCTCCTATCTCTCTTCCTTCCTTTCCTGCCCAGTGCCCAGCAATGAGGCCTCATCCTCCCACTGCCTCCAAGGCACTGCATGATCTGGTCCCTGCCTGCTCCATATCCGCCTCACCTGGAAATCACTCCCTGAATCCCTCACTGGTTTAGCCACACTGGCCTCTCATTTCCTAAAACAAAACAAAAAAAAAAAAAACTGAGCTCCGATTCTTCAGGCCTTTACACACAGTTTCCTATGCCTGGAACCCTCTTTCTTCCCGTTGTTGGGCCAGCAAACTCTTCTTCATCCTTCAGATTTTAGCTAAAATGTCACCTCCTCTGGGAGGCCTTCCTTGATTGCCCCAATCTCCATTGAGCTTCCCCATCTATTCTCTCCACACTACCCTGCATTTCTGCTTTTGTCCTTCACAGCAGCACTTACTTTGTTGCCCATGGAGCTACCTGTTCCTGAGGCCATGAAACTATTTCTCAGTGTAGTCCCACAGACACGGGGCATTGCAGGAGCATGACTCAGGAATGAAAAGCAATGATTGTGACTTTTGTACAAAACTGAGTGAGGCCAGAAGTGGTGGCTCACACCTGTAATCCCAATGCTTTGGAAGGCCGAGGCGGTAGGATCACTTAAGGCCAGGAGTTCGAGGCCACAGTGAGCTGTGATTGTACCACTGCACTCCAGCTTGGATGACAGAGCAGGATACTGTCTCTTAAAAACAACAACAACAACAAAACAAACTTTAAAAAATCAGTCAGGAGACGCCCTTCCTTGAGCCTCCCTCATCAACACCGCCAGACCTGGAGGCTGACCACAGGAGTCCTTCAGCTCCCCCCAACACTGTCCCCTCTGCAGGCTGGATGCAGGGGACTCAGTATGTCCCTTTGTCCAGGACCCCACTCCTCATTCTCTCTGCCCTGTGCCCTTGCTCTTTCTACAGCCCCGCACTAACTGTGTGCCAGGCATTGTGTTAAGCCCTTCATATCCATCACGTCAGTTAGTCCTCATAATCCAGCTACGAGGATAAGTAACCTGCTGTTATTAAATAACTCCCTGGGATTATTGCTCCAATTTACAGATGGGAAAACTAAGGCTCAGGTTTGAATACATGAAATGATTTGCCCAAAGACACCTGGCTGGGAATGGTAGAGCTGGGATTTTCATCCAGGCCCAGCCAGCTCTGAAGAGTGAACCCTTAACCACTTTGCTAAAATGGTAGCAAACAAGGACCCAGGGAAGGAAACATATACAGCAGAGAGACATACAGGATGGACACAGATGTTATCATGAAGAGAGCCCACAGGGATGGCAAAAAGCCAAGAGAAAGGTCAAGACCACTGTCAATAAAGGTCAGTGTTCCAGAACATCATGTGATAAAGAAGACAGTTGCCAACAGGCGCTGCTGCAGCCTTTGTGTTTACTCTATTTGCAAATGAAGTCACTGAGGCACAGAAGTGAACACTGAGCCTGAGGTCCAGCACCACCTCTGTCGGTCTTCCTGCTGCATCTCCACTGTGGGTAGACCACAGCCTGGCCCTGCTTCCAAGCACCATGGTGGCCTGCCTCATGTTGCCACATCCCGCCCACTGGGTTGCACCTCCTGCATGAAAAGCTCAGTCCGCAAAGACTTATTTCCCCCTCTTCAAGGTGCTGTCAGGACTGCTGTGAGCCCAGCCCTCTGCTCAGATAATGCCAAAGGGTCAGCATTCTCAGAGCAGCCCCTCTGCTCTCCTCCCAAGTCAAAGCTGCCCTGTGTCCCCAAGGCAGTGCGCTTCCAAAATCACCCCACCGAGTAACTGCAACCTTTCCACCCACCATTGCTCCTCCCTGGAGCAGAAATAGTCAGAAATAGCTGCTCTCAGGGAAGCCCGGCAGCCTGGAGCTGAGGGTGGAGACTCAGTCAAGTCGCATGGTGGCTTCTGCAGTGGCTGGTGCAGCCCGCCCCTCTGCCAGGCAGCTCCCCCGAGATCCTGGGTGATGACTCACCCTGTTGGACCAGAAAGACACGGGCTTCCCTCAAAGTCACATTCCCAGGACCAAGCCTCAGGCCCCGGGCGCCAACTCCCTGCTCTTCCCCAGATAGATAGTATCACTCTTGGCCCATTCAAGAAGAGGAGGGGTTGGACAACCGTGTGAAGACACACGGAAGTCAGAGCCCTCGGGCCCTGCTGGTGGGAATGTAAGATGGCACAGCATTGTGGAAAACAGACTGACAGGTCCTTAAAAAGTTAAACATAGCATTACCACCTGACCCAGCAATTCTACTCCTAGGTATATATTTAAGAGGAATGAAAATATATGTCCATACAAAACTTTGCATATGAATGTTTGCCGTATCTCTAAAGTAAGACCCAAATTTCTATCAACTAATGAATGGATAAACAAAATTCCATACAATGGAACAGCATTTTGCCATACAAAGAAATAAAGTATGGCTATGTGTGACAACATGGATGAACCTTGAAAATATCATGCTAAGTAAAGGAAGCCAGACACAGAGGCCACATGTTGTGTGACTTCATTTACATGAAATGTCCAGAATAGGCAAATCCATAGAAAGAGAAAGCAGATTAGTGGTTGCCAGGGGTCAGGGGACTGGAAGGAGAATGGGGAGTGACTACTAATGAGTACAGGGTTTCCTCTGAGGATGCTGAAATTGTTCTGAAATTAAACACTGGTGATAGTTGTACAATCTTGTGAAAGGTCTTGTAGCAAAGACCACAGAATTGCACACTTTAAAAAGGGTAAATTTGGGGCTGGGCGCAGTGGTTCACACCTATAATCCCAGCACTTTGGGAGGCCAAGGCAGGTGGATCACCTGAGGTTAGGAGTTTGAGACCAGCCTGACCAACACGGAGAAACCCTGTCTCTACTAAAAATACAAAATTAGCCGGGCATGGTGGCGCATGCCTGTAATCCCAGCTACTCAGGAGGCTGAGGCAGGAGAATTGCTTGAACCCAGGAGACAGAGGTTGTGGTGAGCCAAGACAGTGCCATTGCACTCCAACCTGGGCAACAAGAGCGAAATTTCATCTCAAAAAAAAAACAAAAGGGTAAATTTTGGCCAGGTGCAATGGCTCACGTCTGCAATCCCAGCACTTTGGGAGGCCAAGGCGGGTGGATCACAAGGTCAAGAGGTTGAGACCATCCTGGCCAACATAGTGAAACCCCACCTCTACTAAAAATACAAAAATTAACCTGACGTAGTGGTGAGCACATGTAATCCCAGCTACTCAGGAGGCTGAGGCAGGAGAATCACTTGAACCTGGGAGGTGGAGGTTGCAGTGAACTGAGATCGCACCATTGCACTCCAGCCTGGGCCACAAGAGTGAAACTCTGCCAAACAAACAAACAAACAAACAAAAGGGTAAAATTTATAGTATGTGAATTATATCTCAACTTTAAAAAAAGAAGAGGAAGGGGTTCCAAACTAGGTCTGCTGGGATCTCACTCCCCTGCCAGCCTGGGAGGTCTGTGAGGTCAAGACAGCATCTGTCCCACTCATCACTGTACCCACAGTGCTGAGGACAGTGTCTGGTACACAGTAGGTGCTCAATCATTGTGTAGGGGAAGGAAGGGGGAAGGCCACTGGCCACTTGGGCCCTTCTGGGCCCTATGTGTTCTGCCTGTCTTTCCCAGCATCATCCCTCCTAACTGCCACACACCCTACCAGGCACACTCCATACCACTCTCTCTTGTGCATCTTCTCATGTGCTGTTCCTTCTTCCTGTCTTTTTTTTTTTTTTTTTTGAGACAAGGTCCCTCTGTCACCCAGGCTGGACTGCAGTGGCGTGATCAAGCTCCCTGCAGCCTCGACCTCCAGGGCTCAAGCAATCCTCCTACCTCAGCCTCCTAAGTAGCTGGGAGTATAGGTGCGCACCACCATGCCCAGCTAATTTTTAAATTTTTTTTTGGATTTTTGTAGAGATGACATTTTGCCATGTTGTCCAGGCTGGTCTTGAACTCCTGAGCTCAAG
This sequence comes from Rhinopithecus roxellana, assembly GCF_007565055.1. NCBI lineage: Eukaryota > Metazoa > Chordata > Mammalia > Primates > Cercopithecidae > Rhinopithecus > Rhinopithecus roxellana. The sequence continues at coordinate 111,304,951 of NC_044561.1, read as the reverse complement.
TGATCCTCCTGCCTCAGCCTCCCAAAGGGATGGGATTACAGTCATGAGCCACCACACCCAGCCCTGCCTGTCTTTCTCTGTCTTCACTTCACCTGGTCAATTCTTACTTAGATTCCAAGTCCCAGCTTCAATGTCATTTCCTCTACAAAGCCTCCTGCAGGTCTCCCAGGCTGGGCCAGGCACCCTTCTCATGTGATTGCTGTGCCCCCCAAACTCCAAAAAGACTTAATACTATTTTATAGTCATATATGAATTTGTCTGTGTCTTTACAACACTAAAGTTCTAGAGGGGTAGGGCGAGTAGGACCACCTTTTGGCTATCATGTTTCTCTATGTGATGCAGTTCAGGCCCCCAGTCAATTTCAGATGACCGCAGAAGTGAATGGAGCTTACCTGGCCTCTACCCAAGCCTCAGAAATGGCCAGAACATCTATTCTTGGGCTACTGTATGCTTCTTCCTTTGGACAAGAGCATTCCCTGGCTGGGCCACAGACTTTTCCTTCTCAGAGAGAATCTTCACCCTTTGGCTTGAACAAAGAGGCCAGTTCCTCTCCTACCATCTCTGATACCCTTAGCATCACCAGGACAAGAGAGCCAAGGGGACCCCAGACACATAGCTATAAACCTTCTCCCTTCTAGAACCTCCGTGCCCAGGACATATGTCTCTGCTAGACAAAAGGGGTTAACAGAGATTCACATCAGCTACCCAGATGCCTCTGCACATGTAACTTACATTTGGCATTGGGGGTATGCAGGAAAAGTGACAGCACACCCTTTAGGATATAAGCTCTATGTGGGCAATTCATGTCTGAATTCTTATCTGGGGCATGCAGCTCCTAGAGAAAGCACTCAACAAATATTTGTTGACTGAATGAACAAATTAAAAAGACGTTTTTAATTCTAAGAATAAAAAACTAAAGATACCCAGAAAACTGATGGACAAAGTAGGCCTGCAGTTAATCCTTTTCAAAATGTATAGCCTTTCTGAGACATGGAGGTTGGGGTGAGGTGGGGCATCACTTCCTAATGTGTAAGGGGACATTTGTGTATTAGATTTCCTCAAAGGGAGGGAGAACTGCATTTAACTCAGCTACCGTGAAGATGATATGGGCCTGTAAGGTTTCTCCACCAAAGCTGCAAAGACTGTGTGCCTTGGACCCTTCCCTCTCTCTTCTTCTCCCTTCCTTCCCCTTCTCTTACCCCTTACAGTGCTTAATCTCAGAGAATGACGGCAAGGGTCCCCCTTATCCAGAAACATGATCTTGGAACTTACGCATTCTATTCATACAACATCAGACCCCCGCTGTATCAGGCCCCTGTTCTTTACTGATTCTACCTCCAGAATTCTCCCAGCACCTCTCCTTACAGCTTCACTGCAGACCTAGCGACCTGATCTCCCTTCCGCTCTGCAGAGCCTGGCGTGCCTAAATAGGCACTGGCCGCCTGGGAGCTCTCCAAGGTATCTGCTCTTATCCCAATTTCCCTCTCCCCAAATGCCCTGCATGCCTCTTTCTGACTTGCTCTTGCTCTCCAAGACCCATCCCTTTCACCTCACTTCTCCTTCCAGCTATCTCTCCTGATTTTTTTTAATAGTCCAATTACTTTATCTCTCCAGGCAAGTAATAGATAAAAATATTTCCAGCCCTGCAAGTAGGAGATACATGCGTATAAACACTGTAATAGCTTCACAGCCATCATAATAGCATCTAACATTCATTGACTATTTTTCCAAGTATGAGGCACTGTCCCAGGGTGTTACATGTATTATCCCAGATCCCTGGGATCCCTCAATCCCCACAACAACACCATGACTTAGGTGCTATTATTAGACCATTTGACAGAGAATTTATATGATTTGCCCAAGCTTATTTAGCTAGTAAGTGCTGAGATTCAATTCTAGTCTGGGTGATTCCATACATAACTGGTATTTCAGGCATGACTAATTACAAGGGACCCTCATTCAATTATAGCCAAGAATAAAATCCATTCCTATCAATCTTTAGTGAGAGGTAACAAGCTGTGTATGAAGGGGGAAGTTCCTTCAGTTCACACCTGTCCCTTTTGAAGCTTCCCTCTGATTTCCCTGGTCCTGTTTTGCTGTCCCAAAACTACCTCTCCAGTCTCTGCCTGCCTTTCAATTTTGGTCTTTCCTAAAGATGCTACTCTGCCTCAGCCCTGTATTACATAGGACATGAACAAATCCTCCTTTGGGCTTCCAAGTGTCTGCCTGGGAAAATAAAACAAGATTTCTGAAAATTTTAAAGGTAACCACACAAGAAATTGAAGTCACTACTTGTATCTTCCACATTATCGATGGAAAAGATAAATGCAAATCAACATAGTATTCGTTAAAGCCGCAAAATGAAAGAAATAATAAAGAAACAAACGCCACAAATCACGAAGCAAGATGACCGACATCCAAATATGTACCAGATGAATAAATTGAATCATTTATCCTCCCCATAAAGCAACAATGATTTGGTTGCCAAAAAAAAAAAAAAAAAATCAACTGTGTGCTGCTTACAAGAGATATATTCCAAACAAAATAACAGGGAGACTAAAAATAAAGGAATGTTCAAATATAAAACAGGCAAACACAAACACAAAGAAAGTGGAGGTGGCAGTGTTACTATTATGAAGAATGGAATTCTGAGCAAATAAGGAGGTAATCAACTTTAGGCTGATCAAATATGAGGTACTTCAAAATGAAATTATAAACAGAAAGCAGATCAGTGGCTGCCTGGGGCTAGTGGTGCAGGAGGGGAGAATGAAGTCATTATCAGTGAGGAAACCTTATGAATTGCATAATCAGCAAAGTCAAATTCAGTAAAGCAAAAATGATTAGCAAAGGCTGGGTGCCGTGGCTCACGCCTGTAATCCCAGCACTTTGGGAGCCTGAGGCGCATGGATGACCTGAGGTCAGGAGTTCGAGACCAGCCTGGCCAACATGATGAAACCCCATCTCTACTAAAAATACAAAAAAATTAGCTGGGTGTGGTGGTGGGTGCCTGTAATCCCAGCTATTCAGGAGGCTGAGGCAGGAGAATTGCTTGAACCTGGGAGGTTGCAGTGGGCTGAGGTCGCACTATTGCACTCCAGCATGGGCAACAAGAGCGAGATTCCAAAGCAAAAAAAAAAAAAAGTTAGTATATAAGTTATAAGTCAGAGGCACAGTTTTCCTAGGAATCTTCAGCACACATACTCCCTAAAGAAAAGATCAGAGGGCAAAGATTTACGAACGAGGATGTTCACAGCAGCATTGTTTATATGCATATCGTTTATAAGTGAGAAATCCTGGAAGCAACCCAAATGCCTAAACAATTGAAGGTTGATTTGGTAAATGATGGAACATCCATATAATGGAATATTCTGCAGCTGGTAGCTTTGAGGAATTTCTAATGACATGGGAAAATGCTTGATATGTAATATAGAATGGAAAAACAAGGAGTCAAAACTTTACATTCAATGCAATCTCAACTGGAAAGGAAAAAAATGCATTCCACACATCCACACTTTTCATTGGAAAAAAATATATACAGTAGTTATGCTATATCAGGGATTTTTATTTTCTGTTTGCCAGTATTTCCCAAGCATTTTAAAATCCATATGTACTACCTTTATAATCAGAACTTCTCAGTTTCACCACAAAACAAAAACCTTCCACAAAATGATAGCCAAGTGGTAAGAACTCTATTTCTGCTCAAAGTAGCTAGCGCAGAAACAAAGTCTCAACCTGGCTGACCCCATGAAGGAAGTGCTAAAGCTGGGATTCCTATATTGAGTAGGAAGTTAAATAGCAACAATAATACAAACCATTATGTTTGGAGAGTGCAGGGGTTGGCACACTGTGGTCTACAAACCAAATCTGACTTAATGTTATACTGCTTGCAAGCTAAGAATGGCTTCTATTTTTTTAATGGTTGAAAAAAATCAAAGAAGAGTAATATTTGGCAATACATGAACATTATATGAAAGTGGCATACCAGTGTCCAAAAACTAATTGGAACACACGCTCCCTTGTTGTGCATTGCCTATGGCTGTTTTGAGGCTCCAGCAGCACAGCTGAGGAGTTAGACAGAGACCATATGGCCACACAGCCGAAAATATTTCTTATCTAGCCCTTTGCAGAAAAACTTTGCTGATCCTCAGGGTAATGCTTTTCAGCTAACAAAATATGTTCAATGGCTGGGTGCGGTGGCTCATGTCTGTAATCCCAGCACTTTGGGAGGCCAAGGTGAGCAGATCACCTGAGGTCAGGAGTTTGAGACCAGCCTGGCCAACATGGTGAAACATGTCTCTACTAAAAATACAAAAAAATTAGCCAGGTGTGGTGGTGGGCACCTGTAATCCCAGCTACGCAGGAGGCTGAAGTAAGATAATCGCCCGAACCTGGGAGGTGAAGGTTGCAGTGAGTTGAGATCGCACCTTTGCACTCCAGCCTAGGCAAGAAGAGCGAAACTCCATCTTAAAAAAAAAAAAAAAAACAAGTTCGAAACCACAGTCTCATTTCACCCTCACAATAAAAGTCTCCTGGTCCCTGGTAGGAGAGGAAGAAACAAATATAAGCCCAAGGTGAACCCTGGGATCGTGGCCAGGAAGGGCACAGACAGATTGGGCCCAGTTCCTTCACCTGTTAAGAAGTGAAGGGTGCACGAACCTCCCCAGAGAGCCTGCTGTTGCTTCTGGCTGTCCCCACTGTCTCTACCCCAAGCCCCAACTCAGCCATCTCTCCCCTCTGAAAGCAGCCGCATTTCCTGTCAAGAGCGTGACCTTCTGAAACCTGCATGGTGGAGGCTGCAGCTGCAAAGAGGATGGTATTTTTATCCAGACCCTGCTTCCTGTTTGCTTGGCTAGGGGGTTTTGTTTGCGGGTGTTTGGTTTTGTCATTTCTGATACAGACTCGGTTCCCATGTCATAACAGAACAGAGAAGTCTGGCTCCTGCAAGGTATGCTGACTGCCTGGCAGCCCCACGTGCCCGGGGGGCCCTGTCCTGCTACCCTCCCTTAATGCTGCACAATCTCCTGTGACTTCCAGATACCCATCTTCTGCCCATGCAGTAGCAGAAACCAGGGCAGCTGGGTGGGCAGAGAGGAAACAGGAGCATTTCTGCTGCAGGAAATGGAAAAATCCACTCTCTTATCAGACAAGAACAGCTAGAGAGGAGCTGGCTGGGCCCAGAGGGGAGCAAGCTGCAAGTTTTCCAAGGCTTCTGGAACCCTCTGTTCCTGGCTCAGAGAGGACCAGGACAGGATGGAGGTAGAGTGATGTATGGGACTTGAGAGCCATTTGCTGAGAATGCCCTGAGCTCTAGGACCTGGGGGATGGATCATTTGCTGATGCTCCCAGCAATGGACAAAAATGCCATGGTCTTCAACACTCATATCCTCACAGCTCAGCCAGATGTGGGAACAGAGAGCAGATGCATAGCAGCATCTAACAAGCCGGTGATAAGAAGAGCTCACGTTTACTGACCACTTGCTCTGTGCCCAGCCCTGAGTCTTGCACGTGTAGGAAATGATCTCATTTAATCCTTACAACAGCCCAAGGCAAATGTGAGGCAGGCTCTACCATGAGCTCCTGTTTTACAATTGGGGATACTGAGGCACAGTGGGTTTAATTAACTTGCCCCAATCTACTCAGCTGGTAAAAGGCTCCAATACACCCACACTTGACCCATGCTTGCTCCACCATGAGAATGTATGAGAGAGCCAAAATTGACCCCAGGTTTTAAGAGTTGGGGATCTGCATGCAGCCCAAAGTCTTCCTGTTTCCTCTTCTGCCAGCGTGCCTAGTGCCAGGCTCTGAGCCCAAGGGATGAAAGGGCCAGTCTGACCTTTGCTCCAACCACTTCCACCCTGGAGAGAAGCCATGACAGCATAATGTTGGGGGACATGCAGTCTACCTAAGCATTGCACCTGGTATGATATGAAAACACAGGTGTAGTGGTTCAGAATTCAGACCCCACCATATCCCAGTGGTTTGATCTCAGATGTGTCATCTCCTCTATCTGAGCCTCAGTTTCCTCATCTGTAGAATGGGGACTATAATCTCACAAGATTGTCTGAGAATTAGATTATAAAGTGTTGACCACAGTGTCTGGAATGAGTAAGGTGTTTAGCTACTAGCTGGCTCTCCCCTACTCCACTTCCTAGCCCCAGCAGGCACCCCTTAGGAATGTAGGGCCCAGTCTTCAAGCTCCAAGACCAAATAGAAGCACCAAACAGAGTTATCTTTGGAGATCTGTGGACTGACTACGAGATAAGGCCAAAGGACAGTTTGGGCATTGTGGTCCGTCTCCAAGATGCCACCCAAGTACCCCAGCCTCCTAGGATTCATGCTCTTGTCCAGTTCCCTTCCCCAGTGAACAGGGCTAACATGTCACCAATAGGATGGAGTGTGCCTTGTGAGTCTGAGTCATAAAAGATGTTTCAGCTGGCCAGGCGTGGTGGCTCACACCTGGGCCTGTAATCCCAGCACTTTGGGAGGCTGAGGCGGGCAGATCACCTGAGGTCAGGAGTTCAAGACCATCCTGGTCAACATGGTGAAACCCCGTCTCCACTAAAAATACAAAAATTAGCCGGGTGTGGTAGCGCATGCCTGTAATCCCAGCTACCCCGGAGACTGAGGCAGGAGAATCGCTTGAACCCAGGAGGCGGAGGTTGCAGTGAGCTGAGATCACGCCATTGCATTCCAGCCTAGGCAACAGAGCGAGACTCCGTCTCAAAAAAAAAAAAAAAAAAAAAAAAAAAGATGTTTCAGCTACTCTCTTGCCCCTTGGATCACCTGTTCTGGGAGAGGCCAGCTATCATAGTGTGAAGACTTAGCAGTCCTGTGAAAAGACCACCAGTGAGGGAGTGAGGCCTCCCGTCAACCGCCTGTGGGTGCCATCGTAGAATCAGATCTCCTAACCCAGTCAGGCCTTGGCCCACATATTGACTACAGTCTCCTGAGAGACCCTGAGACCAAACCACCCAGTGACCCCGGGTTCCTGACTCACAGAAACTGTGAGAAAACAGACATCTGTTGTTACTTTCAGTCGCCACATTTTGGGGTGATTTGTTATGTAGCATACATAATGAGTGCCCCCAGGGAAGAGGCTCAACGGGAGGAAACGGTCTCGAGCCTGAAGGCATCATGCTGAGCTGGGCACCATGAGGACTGAAGAGCCCAGGCCTCCTAGACGTCTCAGAACCCAACCTCCCCCTCACCTGCAGCCAGTCAAGTTTCCGTTAACCAGGGAAATTCATCGCTGAACCCCACAGCTGACTAAGCGTTTCTATTTCCGCCCACAGTGCAGAGAACCATCCACATTTGACACTCATCACCCGGGTCTGTTTCTTGTTCTGGGAGCACAGCCCAGGCTTCCCCACCATGTGAGGATGGAACTGGGTCCTGACGCACCCTCCTGAGCTAAGGGTGCCACTGACCTGGCAGGAGAGGTGGGAAGGAGGTGGAAACCCCTATCCTCAGCAGCCACACACAGTTTTCTGATCAGCAGGGGAATTTTGACCTGCTCTGTTTCCGACCTGGGCCGATTAACCCCTCCTTAGGCATCCTGGTGGTCCTCCGCTCCCGGGAGGTCACCATATTCATGCCAAACTTAGTGCAGACACCCGATCGGCATAGCACACTACAGCCCAGATCTCCCAGACCCAAGTGATCCTCCTGCTTCAGCCTACTGAGTAGCTGGGACTACAGGCACGCGCCACAGTGCCTCGCACTCACAGTTTTCTAAATCACAAACCTAAGTGCACCCCTCTCTCCTGCTCAGAAACCTCTCCTGGCTCCTCTCTGCCTTCACAGTGTTCATGGTTTAGCCCAGTGGTTCTCAGTGATCCCTGGACCAGCAGCAGCAGCAGCACCTGGGAATCTGCTGGCAATGCAAATCCTGTGGCCCTACCCCAGCCCTACTGGATCAGGAACCCTGTGGGAGGGGGTGTCTAACAATCTGTGCTTTAACAAACCCTCCCAGTGATTCCAGTGCACCATCAAGTTTGAGAATGGTGTCTCCAGCTTCCTCTCTGGGCAGTCTTCTCTGCCTACTGCGCTTTAGAAATGCCCAACTCCTCTCTCCCTCCTTCCCCACTCCGCAAATATTCGCCAGGCACCAACTCTGCACCAGGTGCAGGGCTACAGCAGTGAACCAGACAGACACCAGTCTGCCCTCTCAGAGCTTGCAATCTGCTCCCCTAGTCTGGAATACCCTTCCCTCCTTCCTCCAAGCAGAGTCTCTGCCCAGCTATCACACCCAGCACAGGAAGCATTCAATAAACGTTAGTTGGACAGTAAATGAGCAAATGAATAAATGACTGAAGCCACCACCCGGTGAAGTCTTCCTTGACCCTGAGTTAAGTGCCCTCATCAGGGCTCTGCGCACCTCAGTCAGAGTGCCTGCCACCCTCCACGGCGTCCAGGGCTGGGGAGTACTTGAAATGTGCATAATCCAGATTGAGATGTGCTGGGGGTATAAAATGCACACCGGACTTTGAAGATTTAGTGTGAAAAAGATACGTAACATACCCATTAATATTTTTATACTAAATACATTTTGAAATGATGTTGAGTTAAATAATTATTCAAATTAATTTCACCTGTCTCTTGCCTGCTTTACTGGAACTATTAGAACATTTAAAATTACATATGAGGCTCACATTATTTTTCCATTGATCAGAGCTGAGCTACATTGTAAATACTTAGTTACATTACCATGGGCACAGCTGCACCCACAGTCACATGACGATGAACTCTGTGAGGGTATTTCTGCCCATTTGTCTTCCCTCCCTCCCTCCTTCCCTCCCTCCCTCCCTCCCTCCCTTTCCTCCCTCCCTCCCTCCCTTTCCTCCCTCCTTTCCCTTCCTCCCTCCCTCCCTTCCTTCCTTCCTTCCTTCCTTCCTTCCTTCCTTCCTTCCTTCCTTCCTTCCTCTCTACTTCCCTACTCTCCTCCTTCTCAATCCTTCCCTTTCATCCCACCCCTCTCTCCTTCTTCCCACAAACATTGACTGAACATCTGTTCTTGTATCCCCCCATGAAGCTTGGCACAAAGCACGTGTCCACAATGTTTGCTGAATGAATAAACCAATGCTCAGAATGCACCCTGGCCCAGTGGTGACCCTGAGGGCATTTGCCTCCTATTGAATTCCCCATACCTGCTTGTTTGAGTGCAGGTTTCCCATTTCATTTCAAAAGGAGCCAAATTCCAAAGATGTTCTTAGGTAACATGGGGCTGGGGTCAGTTTTCTTTTTGCATACAGGGTTCATGTGCGCTCAGATACCGGGTCCAGGACTCCGTGTACAGGACACCTTGTTCTCAAAGCTCCAGGAGGCTGGCCAGGGCGTGGGCCTGAGCATGCAGCTTTATAGTCAAGTTCTCCAGTGAGAGGAGGGCACGAGGCTGAGCCATGTGCTGCCCCACCCAACCCCCTCCCCCCCCCAGGCCCTGGGAAAATGAGGGTACATACAGGTCAGGGAGATGCAAGCATCCAAGCCCTGTTTGAGGGTGCAGCTGCAGTAAACTGGGGCCTGGGTGTGAATCACTGCAGGAATTACATGCCTGTTTTCTGGTGGTCTCTGTCACAGCTGCCACTAACCATGCCCCAACCCTCCAGACCTCCAGTTTGAGAGGCTGCAAGACACTGCAATGAGCCACAATATCCCAGCTGAGCTGCCTCTTGGAGCTGAGAACGCAGCAAGGAAATTGGCCCAGAGCCTGGCCCTTCATGTCTCCAGTCCTGCCTGCAGCTAACACAAAGACATGGCCCCTACAGTACGGGCCATCAGCCAGCAGGAACATCCCTGTCCCTTCCCTTCCCACTGTTTCACACCTTCCTAACTTTGCACTGAACCACCAGAAGATTTCCCTGCCCCAGGGCCCTTGCTCATCCTATTTTGTTCTGCCTAGAACACTCTCCTCTAGCCCAGCCTCCCCTATCCTTCTGCACAGCTGGCTCAGTTCCCATCCTTCAGGCCTCCTAAATGTCACCTCCTCAGAGGGACCCACCTGACTGGCCTTCCTATACAAACACTGTCCCTTTGTTCCCTATCAAAGCACTTTGCCTGTACCTTCGTAGCATTTAGTCAGACTTTTAAATGATAAGTTAGGTATTTGTGGGCTTGCAGTTTCCCCCTATAGATTATAAACTCTACAAGGACAGGGACCTTTTCTGTTTACTTATAAATGAGTCCTGGCACACCACAGTGCTCAATACATTTTTGCTTTGCAGGCCGGGTGCAGTGGCTCACGCCTGGAATCCCAACACTTTGGGAGGCTGAGGCGGGTGGATCACCTGAGGTCAGGAGTTCGAGACCAGTTTGGCCAACATGGTGAAATTCCATCACTACTAAAAATACAAAAATTAGCTGGGCGTGGTGGTGCATGCCTGTAATTCCAGCTACTCAGGAGGCTGAGGCACGAGAATCACTTGAACCTAGGAGGTGGAGGTTACAGTGAGCCAAGATCATGCCACTGCATTCAGCCTGAGTGACACGTCAAGAATCTCTCAAAAATAAATGAATAAATAAATAAAAATAAAACGGCTAATTTTTTATGTGCGTATCACCTCAAAAAAAAAAAAAAAAAAGAAAGAAAAAAAATAGCCTGTAGTGGGGAAAAAACCCATCAGAACAATAGCTGCCTGGGAGAGGGTAGAGGACTGACTGGGAAGAGATACAAGGGAACTTTTTGGACCGATGGCACTGTCCTAGGGAAATATAACATAGGCCACATATGTGATTTGAAGTGTTTTGTTAGCAACATTTAAAAAATAAAAACAGGTGATATTTTAATGATATATTTTATCTAATCCAATATGTCCAAAATATTATAGTTTTATCATGTAACCAGTATTTCATAATTCTGCCTCTTGACTGCAGTGCTGGTCACACAAATCTGCTTCTGTGATTAAAGATTTCACAAAGCCAAACACACACACACACACACACACACACACACACACATAAATTAATGCATACAAAACTGGCAAAATCTGTATCGAATTGGTGAACCGTATCAATGTCAATTTACTGGTTGTGATAACATATATTGGTTTTGCAAAATGTTACCATTTGGGAGGCCAAGGTGGGAGGATCACTTGAGGCCAGGAGTTTAAGACCAACCAGCCTGGCCAACATGGTGAAACCCCATCTCTACTAAAAACAAAAACTAGCCAGGCGTGGTGGCGTGCGCCTGTAATCCCAGCTACTTGGGAGGCTGAGGCAGAAGAATCACGTGAACCCGGAAGACAGAGGTTGCAGTAAGCTGAGATGGCACCACTGCACTCCAGTCTGGGTGACAGAGTGAGACCCTCTCTCCAAAAAAAAAAAAAAGAAAGTTACCATTTGGGTAAACTGGGTGTAGAGTAGAAGGAATCCCTCTGTATTTTTTAAACTGCATGTAAATCTATAATTATTTCAAAATAAAAAGGCATGAGCTTAGCTCACTGGGGTGTACCATGGGGTCCTTAGATGAAACGCAGGAGTGGTGCGGGCATGCAGTTGTTCAGATGGACTGTGCCCAGCGTGTATACTGTGCTGAGCGAACCAGAGCCAGCCTTTGCCCTGTGGAGCTCACAGTGATGCACAGTAACAAGAAAGCCCTGAAATAGATGGAAAACAGCCCAGAAGAGGAGCAGTAAAAAGAGGTAATCCATGCTAAGAGGGTACATAGTGCCCAGGCAGGGCCTCAGCACAGTCACAGGACTGCAATTTTGGGGGGAAACACCAATTGATAGAATCAAAGAATCATAGCCAGGTGTGGTGGCTCACACCTGTAATCCCAGCACTTTGGGAGGCCGAGATGGGTGGATCATCTGAGGTCGGGAGTTTGAGGCCAGCCTGGCCAACACGGTGAAACCGTCTCTACTAAAAATACAAAAATTAGCCGGGTGTGGTGGTGCGTGCCTGTAGTCCCAGCTACTCGGGAGGCTGAGGTAGAAGAATCGCTTGAACTCAGAAGGTGGAGGTTGCAGTGAGCCGAGTTCACGCCATTGCACTCCAGCCAGGGCAACAAAGCAAGACTCCGTCTCAGGTGAAACAACAACAACAACAACAACAACAAAAATCAAATAATCACAAGAGCTGACAGCTAACACATTTTGGAAATGCTAACACATTTTGGAAATGCTAACACATTTTGGAAATGCTAACACATTTTGGAAACATTCCTCTGTGCCAGGCACTGTGCTAAAAAAGCAAGGCTTCATTTAACTCTGGTACAACCCTTTTAAGTAGGTAGTATATTATTATTCTATTTAACCAAAAGAGAAACTGAGGCACAGAGAAATTGAATGGTTTGCCCAAGTTTACCCAGTAGGCAACAGAGCCAGGATTTGAGCCTAGATGGTCTCGCTCCAGAGCCCAGCATCTGAACCATGGACCCTGGTGACTCCTGAGTTGGACCACACAGGAAGCTCATATTCTGTCCCTGGTGGATCTTTAACCATCCCCATCCCCCAGAGTCACCTCCTACCTCTTCCCCATCAGTATCAGACTGATGTTTGGGCATGAATGGCTGGTGAGGTCAAGGAGCCAAGACCACAGTGCCCTTTGGGGACATCGCTTTAACCACCATTGCAGAGGTGGACCTTAGGGTGACTCCAGCCTGGCTGTGTATGGTTGGCAGTGGGGTTTATCCACACAATGTAATACAATCCGATTATAAAAGGAATAAAGTACTGACACGTGCTACAACGTAGATGAACCCAAAAAACATTATGCCAAGTAAAAGAAGCAGACACGAAAAGTCACATATTATATGAAATATCCAGAACAGATAAATCCATAGAGACAGAAAGTAGATTAGCGGTTGCCAGGGGCTAGGGGGAAGAGGAAACTGGAGAGTGACTGCTAATGAGTCCAGGGTTTCCTTTTGGGACAATGAAAATGTTCTGGAACTAAGCAGAGGTGATGACTGCACAGCTTTGTGAAGGTACTTAAATGCCACTAAACTGTACACTTTTAAATGGTTAATTTTGTGTTTTGTGAATTTTACCTCAATTTAAAAGAAAACACCAGTACTGTGTGCACTGCAGGGCGCCTCTGCTCCACAGCGTGTGCCTGATTCCTGGCATCACCAGACAGAGGCTGAGCTCCAGGCCCAGGAGGCCCACCCTCCATCCCAGGCTGTCTCCTGCATGGCGGGCTGTATCCCCTCTGTGGGAAAAAGACGTGCCTTGCCTCACACCCCAGACATCCATGGTGCAAGAAAAAGCAAGCAGGCCTTCTTTGGGTTCGTTTCCGATGGGCTAACCACAAGAGTGCTGGCGAGGTAACAGGCAGCTGCTATGGGACACTAACCGCATGTCAACACACCTTCCAGGGCATTCTATGTCATCCACATTGCAAAGGAAGCTGTTGCTGTGCCCCGTTCTACAGATGAGGGAAAGAGACTCAGAGAAATCAAGTCAGTTGCTGAAGGTCATGCAGCAAGTCAGGGTAGAACCCAGAGGTGCCCCTTCTTCCCGCTGCACACACTCAGCCCACAGAGGACAGCAAACCAGGGATTTAGGAGCTGTTCTATTCCCTGGGGGCTCATTGCCTAAGTGATTATCCTCCCTCCGAAACCAGAAGCAGAAATCAAACCTCTCAAATTTTTATTTATTTTTTAATTTTTTTTTTCTCCGAGATAGAGTCTCGCTCTGTCGTTCAGGCTGGAGTGCAGTGGCGTGATCTCACCTTACTGCAACCTCTCCATCTTGGGTTCAAGCAATTCTCCTCCTCCAGCCTCCCAAGTAGCTGAGATTACTGGCGCACGCCACCATGCCTGGCTAATTTTTGTATTTTTAGTACAGACGGGGTTTCACCATGTTGGCCAGGTTGGTCTCGATCTCCTGACCTCGTGATCTGCCCAACTCGGCCTCCCAAAGTGCTGGGATTATAGGCGTGAGACATCGCCCCTGGCCACTTTTCGAGTTTTTAAAGCCCAGATGATGAGTCGTGCCCTCAAAACAGAGGCAGGCTCTGCAGGGGCAGCTGAGATTACAACAGAAGCAGGAGACCCGAAGGTAGAAATCCGGCCCTGTCACCTATTGCCGTGGTAACATTCAGTAAGTGGCAACTCCTCTGCACCTCAGTCTCCTTATCTGTGAAGTGGAGCCCACCTGTGCAGGATGTGAGTGAAAGGTGGACCAGGCAACACCTCTAAAGAATGCAGCAGTGTACATGGCACAGGGTAGTTGCCCTGTGCGAGTCAGAGTTCTGTGTGCCAGGACACAGACAGAGGGGCCCAAGGAAGCAGAGCATGAAGAATGAAACCTCTACTTCTCCTTCCAGTTCGCTCAATCTGGGCCCCAGGATCATCTCACACTTGGGCTTGGACATGGGTAGAGTTTGCCTTATACTCCAAACCAGAAACTCGGGCCATTCTGAATTCCAGCCTGGCTAAGGGGACAGAGTCCAAGAGACAGATAGCCCCAGAGAACCAGGGCTGAGGCCACCGGCATGATTCCAGGCCAACCCAGCCCATTTAATGGTGTTTTCCCAGCCAGAAGGAGGCCACGCTAATTAAGTGGAAACTGGCAGTCTGCAAATCGATTTCTGCAGCTCCAGCTCCAGGAGGGGCCAGGCACTCTCAAAATGGGTCAGAGACATGTTAGTCCCATAGTGTCACCCAGAAACACCCACTGCCTCTCAGAGCCTGGCTCTCTGCTGGTATGTAGGCCCCACACCCTCCGCAACCAAGTCCTGGCAGATCCCTCTGTGACAGGTGGGGGACTCCGGTGGTCTTTCTGGGTGAATGAAGTCCTGTGACTCCCTCTGTTATACACGCAGTCCGACCTCTGGTTGCAGTAGGGGCAGCTTACGGTGGTGGTTCAATCCTAGACCACCACTGCTTGAGTTCGGATTCCAGGTCTGCTAACTAGCTCTGTGACTCTGGCCATGTTACTTCACCTTTTTTGTGCTTCTGTTTCCACAACTGCAAAAATGGGGTAATGAAAGGACCTCCCAAAAGGTTGCTGTGAGAATCAAATGGGTGAATATTTAGGAAGCAATTTAAGTCAGTGGCACTAGCAAGTGCTAGTAAGTGTCTCTTCCTCTCCCTAACTTCTCATTTTTAAATAGCTTTATGGAGACATAGTTCATATGCCATACAACTCGCCTATTAAAAATGTACATTTCAGTTTTTAAATTATATTTAAAGGTGCACGATCATCACCACAATCAGTTTTAGAACATCTGAACACCCCAAAAAGAAACCGCACACCCTTGGCCGGGCGCGGTGGCTCATGCCTGTAATCCCAGCACTTTGGGAGGCCGAGACAGGCGGATCATGAGATCAGGAGATCGAGACCATCCTGGCTAACACAGTGAAACCCTGTCTCTACTAAAAATACAAAAAAATTAGCTGGACGTGGTGGTGGGCACCTGTTGTCCCAGCTACTTGGGAGGCTGAGGCAGGAGAATGGGGTGAACCCAGGAGGTGGAGCTTGCAGGGAGGCAAGATTGCACCACTGCACTCCAGCCTGGGCGACAGAGCGAGACTCGTCTCAAAAAAAAAAAAAAGAAATCCCATACCCATTAGCAGTCATTCCTCATTCCCCACCACACCCCTAACACTAGGTAACTCCTAATCTACTTTCCGTCTCTATAGATTCATCTATTCTGGACATTTCACACCAGTGGAGTTCTAGAACACGTGGCCTTTTGTGTCTGGCTTCTTTCACTTAACATAGTGTTTTCAAGGTTCATCCGTGGTATAGCATATGTCTGTCCTTCATTTGTTTTTATGGCAGAATGAGATTCCTTTGTATGGCTAGACCGCATTCCATGTATCCCCTCATCAGTTGATGGACATTTGGGTTGTTTCCACTTTGGGGTGATTGTGAGAAATGTGGCTATGAGCATTTGTAGACAAGTGTTTATGTAGACATATGTCATTTCTCTTGGGGGGAATATATCTAGGAATAGCGCTGCTGGGCTTTTGTGCACATTTTCATTAAACAGAAAACTTTCATCTCATCTGGGTCCCCCAGCAGAAAAGATGAGAATTAACCTCTATTGAGGACCTACTATATACTAGTCACTGTTCTAGGATGACATCCACAGGTTCATTTAATTCTCACAATTCCCTTGAGGTGGCTGTTACTGTGACCATCACTGTCCAGATGAAAAGCCTGGGGTGCAGATAGGCAAAGCGACTGGCCCAGGATCACACTGCTGCTGTCTAGAGGAGCCAGAACAGGAACCTGGAAAGGGCCTGGTCCTTCCCATCATCCAGGCCAGAGTAAAAGGAGGCAGATGGTGTGGGCTCAGGCTATGGGGAGACAGACACGGAAACGTGGAAAGTTTTCATTTCCATGACCCCTCACTTCGGCCTAGTGGAGCGGTCCTGGGCTCTGCAGGAGCTCAGTCATGCAGGGAGTTAAATCTGTCAGCAAGGATCTTTGAGCCACAGCAGCATGAAACCAGCCAAGTTCATGCTTCACAGATGCGAGGGGAAGTACGAGGTGCATCAGGTCTCTGCGGTCAGAGCAGGATTATCTGAGCCCCAGGAAGTTGCCTTCTGGGAACGTCCCCATTTCTACATTTTTTTGTGTTTTGTGCTGTGGTTTGTAAGCACCAGAGGCAACTTGCATCCAGGGAGGCAGGCTGACTCCTGGGTGGTGGGCTTCCTAGAGTCACCATGGTTCAGAAGCTTCAGTTCTGGGCTGGGAGAGCCCACAAATGCTCTCTCTGCTTCATGACCCAGCACCATGATGGTCTCCTAGCATCAGGGAACTAAGTAGGGGGACCACTATATCTACTCATCTTGAAGCCCACTCCTTCCTATAGACCAGAATGTTCTCGTCCACCATCCACACACCCTCTTTCGAACATCAGAACACCCAGGAAGCTGAGTTGGTGACAAGCAGTGGCTGGGTGAGCCAGGAAGCAGGGCAGAGATCAGACAGCCTCCAAAGGCCGTAACTCATGGAATCAGGGGTGGGCGGGAGAGCAGGGAAGGAACGCCCAAGAGCTCCAAGATCTTGCTTTTGTACTCCCCACCCTAGGGCAGGCCACGTGGCCATGCTCTCCCTCCTGAACACTCTTCTTCATCCCATTCCTCATTTCCTCAAGGACCTGCTTATTCCTGACTCTGACTCTGGATTCCTCGGGATGATGAGGCCCATCTATTATGTCAGGAATTTTCTGGACAAAGCGTCAGACAGTGATTTTATTTCTGAGTCTTTGGGACTCTTCACTTTACCTCTAGCTACTAGCTATATTCTGTCTACATTTGCTTTCATATCTTCCTTTTAGTTTTTAGGTGGTAGGGTTGTGTCGGGGGCATTCATTTAACATCGAGTCAAAATTCAACTTGAGCACTTGGAGCTGTGAGACCTGAGCAACTCTCTGAACCTCTCTGCATCTCAGTTTCCTCTTCCACAAATGGGTGTATAAGAGTATCCTCTGCCTTATAGTTTCTGCCTTACATCATTTTCACGGCACCCAGCCCAGTTCAACATTCACTATGCTAACATTGCCCTTGTCTCTTCTGAACATAGCAATGAGGACGGGCTCAGGGTCACTGGTCACCTGGCATTAACTGTCCCCTCCTCATAACTTTTCTTGGTGCTTCAGGAAGCCAGCCCAGCATGCCCTGCCCCTAGAGAGAGGGAAAGAAAACAGGCATGGGAGGCAACAAGGCTGGGGGGCCCTACACAGCTGTGGGCTGGACTTGGGCCTGTTCTCCAAGGAGATTGGGCTTGGTCAGGGCTGGTGTCAGCCTCCTAAGAGTTCAGTAAGAGATCAAAAGCAAAAGAAGAACTGCAGGCCAGGCATGGTGGCTCACGCCTGTAATCCCAGCACTTTGGGAGGCTGAGGTGGGTGGATCACAAGGTGAGGAGTTCGAGACCACCCTGGCCGAGATGGTGAAACCCTGTCTCTACTAAAAATACAAAAATTAGCCGGGCGCGGTGGAAGGCTCCTGTAATCCCAGCTACTTGGGAGGCTGAGGCAGGAGAATCACTTGAACCTGGGAGGCAGAGGTTGCAGTGAGCCAAGATTGCGCCACTGCACTGTAGTCTGGGTGACAGAGCAAGACTCCATCCAAAAAGAAGAAGAAGAAGAAGAAGAAGAAGAAGAAGAAGAAGAAGAAGAAGAAGAAGAAGAGGAAGAAGAGGAAGAAGAGGAAGAAGAGGAAGAAGAGGAAGAAGAGGAAGAAGAGGAAGAAGAGGAAGAAGAGGAAGAAGAGGAAGAAGAGGAAGAAGAGGAAGAAGAGGAAGAAGAGGAAGAAGAGGAAGAAGAGGAAGAAGAG
This sequence comes from Rhinopithecus roxellana, assembly GCF_007565055.1. NCBI lineage: Eukaryota > Metazoa > Chordata > Mammalia > Primates > Cercopithecidae > Rhinopithecus > Rhinopithecus roxellana. The sequence continues at coordinate 111,286,722 of NC_044561.1, read as the reverse complement.
GAAGAAGAGGAAGAGGAAGAAGAGGAGGAGGAGGAGGAGGAGGAGGAGGAACTGCAGCAGGCCAGGGGCCACTATCCGGATTCTCAAGTGGCAACAGGAGATTGATGCAGGCTGGCTAAAGGGTAGGGGTGAGAAGATATCCCATCCCAGGGTGAAAACTGACAGGTCAGGGCCCTATCATAACCATGCTGAGATTCTTCAAGCCAAATGTTTTAAAAGCTGGATGGTGACCCTGAGGCAGAGCCTAGCCCTGCAGGTGAAGCCATCACTCTGGAGGGACACAAGAGTCTTGGCTCTCCCAGGCATCTCATAGACAAGGACATCTCATCGCAAGATCAAATCTATCTCCCTCAGTGGGAAGGGGTCTCGCCCTCTTCTAGGGCCTGCCCAGGTCAGAACCAGCTCAAATTCCAAGTTGAGCTTTGGCCTGCAGCTGTGCAGCACTGGGACAGGCAGGGGTCAACATCCCACCAGGTAGCTCTGGTTATTGCCGTTTTACAGAGGGGACAGATTCGAGACTCAGAGAGGTTGAGTGACTTTCCTCAGGGTCACACAGCAGATGTGTCATAGAACTGGGGCTGGAATCCAGGCTTCTGAATCCAGGCTGCTTCTGAACTGCATGTTTCTCCACTCATGCTGCCTGTATGTCTGTACATGGTGCAGGGCGTAAAAGGGAACTGTAAGAGACTGAAGAGGACCCAGGGAAGGGGGAGGATCAGAGAAGATGGGCACAGGACCGGAGGAAAACACCAATACTCCCAGCGGGAGGAAGGGCATGAGTAACTGTGCAAATGGGACCTGCAGGGGACCCCTGGGAGCACTGGGAAACAAGTTAGCATGGAAGACCCTGGAAGCCACTTTAAGGAATATGAAATATGAGCTAAAGGAAACCAGTATATAAAGCAAAAGTTCTTCCACCTTACTCAAAACCTAGGTACAGCCTGCCAACCAGGCTGACTAGCTCATAGTAGATGCACAGAAAATTGCTGGCTGCTGGGAGAGACTCTGCTGAGTGTTCGCTAGACTTTGCTTCCTTATCCTCCTGGGCACAAAGCTAGATGCTGCATGTTCCAGTCTCCCTTGCAAAGGTGTGACCACAGCCTGGGTTCCGGTCAGTGGAATGTGGGCAGAACTTGCCACTTCCAGATCTGGCCTGCAGATCCCTCCCCTGCAATCCCCACCTCCAACCTGAATGAGGGGACTCAGGATCCAGGGCTATACTGCCCCATGTGGTGACTATGAGCCATGTGTGGCCACAACAGTTGAAATGTGGCTAATCTGAATCAACACAAGATGCATCAATTTCAGATTTCAAAAACATACAAAAAGGCCAGGCACAGTGGCTCACACCTATAGTCCCAGCACTATGGGAGGCCGAGGTGGGAGGATCACCTGAGGTCAGAAGTTTGAGACCAGCCTGACCAACATGGTGAAACCCCATCTCTACTAAAAATACAAAATAAGCCTGCCACGGTGGCACATGCCTGAACTCACAGCTACTTGGGAGACTGAGTCAGGAGAGTCACTTGAACCCGGAGGGTGGAGGTTGCAGTGAGCTGAGATCGCATCATTGCACTCCAATGGGTGCAATGGTGACAAGAGTGAAACTCCGTCTCTAAATAAATAAATAAATGTAAAAAATATGAGAAAACCAGAATGTAAAATCTCTCATTAATAAGTTTTATGTTTATTGCATGTTGAAATGATATTTTGGATATATTGGATTAAAATATATTAAAATTAATTTCACCTGTTTTTTTTTTTTTTACCTTTTAAAAATGTAGCTACTAGTGCATTTAAGAATTACTAGCCAGGCACAGTGGCTCATGCCTATAACCTCAACACCTTGGGAGTTCAAACCAGGCCAGGAGTTCAAACCAGCCTGGGCAACATATCAAGACCCTGTCTCTACAAAAAATTTAAAAATCAGCCAGATGTGGTGGCATGTGCCTGTAGTCCTAGCTACTTGGGAGGTTGAGGTGGGAAGACAGCTTGAGGCCAGGGGTCTGAGGCTGCAATGAGCCATGATTTTGCCACTTCATCCCAGGCTGGGCAACAGAGCAAGAACCTGACTCTAAATAAATAAATAAAGTTACATATGTGGCTTGAATTTTTTTTCTATTGGACAGCTCTGATCTAGAGGGCAGAGCCATAGGATGGAAGGAGCTTGGGTATGGGGTCACTGTGTTGAAGAGAGCTGCCTAAGAGGGATTTTTGCACAGAGTTGCAACCATCACCACAACGGTGCACCACAACGGTTCACAGAGTTGTAAAACCGCCACCACAATCAATTTCAGAACATTTCATACACACCCCCTCCCCAGAAAAAAAGGAACCCACACTAGCAGTCACTCCCCATTCCCCACCCACAGGCTGAAGTAAGCATGAATACCCATGCTGGGCTGTCACATGAACAAGAGATAAACTTCAAAATGCTGTAGCAGGTAGCCTCCCGTGGCAGTTTAAAGACAGCCCCAATTGTGACCATCAAAATCCTGCCAGCAGAAGGTGAGGTCTTCATCCCTTCCACTTAAGTCAGGGTCAGCTTGATAGCTGTTCCAAGGTCTTAAGAAAATGGCGGCTTCCTGGATCCTGCAACATTTGCTCTTGGAGCTCTGAGCCATCATCTAAGAAGTCTGACTCTGCCAAGGCCACCATGGTAGAGAGGCCCTGGGACAACAGGATGACTGTTTCAGTCATTGTAGCTGAGGCTCTGGACGTTGTGGAGCAGAGACAAATTTTCCCCTGTGTGCTCCATCTGAACCCCTGACCCACGTGAGATCATTTAAGCAGCTAAATTTTAGAATGTTTTTTTTTTTTTTTTTATGTAACAATAGAGAACCAGACACCTCCCTAATAATACAGGTTCCTTCTACATCCCTACTTGCTTCAAGTTCCTGGGCACCTCTCTGGGTAGCATCAGGGATTTGGTAAACAAGCCCACTGCCTCCTCCAGAGTTTTATGGGTCTGAATCATATCCCCTTCCTCCAATCTCATTGCCAGAAGAGCATGGCAGCCACTAGGTACATTCATTAATATTTACCCAATACATCAGGTTTAGCCCTTTCCTCTGTCTCTTTTCTTTTCCTTTCCACCAGGAAGTTTTCAAACACCAGGGTTCTCCCCCACAAAATGATATGTCCTGTGTTCTGGCAGGATCTGAAGACCCCATAGCTCTTCCAATCAGCAGTAAACTTTGCTTCAATGCAGCCAGGCCTTAGGAATGGGCTTCTAGCTTTTTGAGGCCTTTGTGTTCACCCCAAGCTTTCCAGAGAATCCCTCATCAGTTTCTCCAGCATCACAGAGAAGCCCAGGGACATCAAAGAAGCCAGCTCTCTTGCCCAGCCTCAGAAAGTGCCTGCTATAGACTACACTGTGTTCCCTGCAAATTCATACATTGAAGTCCTATCCCCAGTGCGATGGAATTTGGAGATGGGACTTTTGGGAGATACTTTTAGATAAGGTCATGATGGTGGGGCCCCCATGATGGGATTAGTGTCCTTAAAAGAGACGCCAGAGAGTCTCTCTTACCCTAAACCACCACCAGGTGAGGAAACAGTGAGAAGGTGGAAAGCCAGGAAGAGAGCCCTCATGAGAAACCAGCCATTCTGGCACCTTGATCTTGGATTTCTGGCTTCCAGAACTGTAAGGAAATACGTTTCTATCATTTACGTCACCCAATCTATAATATTTTTTTCTGGTCGCCTGAGATAAGATAGTGTCCTAGTGCCCAACTGAGGTTCTCAAGCCATGTCTGCCAAGAAAGACTGGTGGGCTCAAACCATCTGAGGGATTTTTGACCACATCAGCTGTGTCCTGAGAGATACTTGGGTCAATGCAACCATCAGTCACTGAGTGCCACGAGTCAGAAGCTGTTTATTAACCAGAGCACACCAAGACTGGAATATACTTGCCAAAAATGGAGCTTTAAGAAATCAACAGAGTTGTGTGGGCTTTAAATATATATTTTCAGCTGCAGAGACAAAGATGGTGTATTTGACATGTCCCCAAACCTACCTACCAATCTATCTATATAAAATCCAACCCTCTTCCATTAATTAGTGCTTAACCTTAAGCTCCTTTTAGTGCAAAACAATTTTACCAATCACGAACCTCCTGGAGTGAATGGCCTATCTTGGAGCCAGCAGCTTATGAAATGAGGGACCACGTCACCGATGACAATGCGACCGCACTGCTTCCATTAAATAAGGAATACAGTTAGGCTCTTCCATTAAATAAGGAATACAGTTAGGCTCTCCAAACATGAATTTTTTTAATTAAAAAATTACAAAGCCTGGAATTATACAATATGTTCCAAGTACCTAGATGACCCTTGACATGGCATCTGTCCCAAGACATGCCGGAAAGGATGGCTGTCAGACAGAGGAGAGAAGAAGAAACTTCCTAAACCCAGGAGCCTTCCGTTTCTTTGTCTCATTCTATATAGATAATGGAAATTCACCGTCGACTATAAATGTCTCAGTGCAAACGAGGTCTGATTGCCAGTGGTGGGTGCACCCTGGGGAAGACTGATTCTAAACTGTGACTTTATCCAATAGATCTTATGGGCAATGGGTTTGGAAAAGGGCAGCCAGGTGGCCATGCCCACCGTACGTAGGGACCATGAGCATTTGAATTGTTTCTCAGGCTCCTTACCCAACCAGGACAGCCTACCTGAGCTTTGACTCCCAGCCCAAACCTTGCTAAGTGCTGTTCAATAGTGAATGGGTAGGGGTGAGCTTTTGAAGGAGAAATGCTCCATGTAGAAGTAACCATGATTGTGGCATAAAGCTTAGAGGTCAGAGAGTCCTGGCTATGCCTCTTACGTGAGCAAGTTGTTAGACTTTTTAAGCCTCAGTTTATCCACCTGTAAGATGGGGTTACTAATGGTTCTTATTTTGTAGAGTTGTTGAGAGGATGCAATGAGTTGATGCATAGAAAGATTTTTAGCACAATGCCTGGTACTTAAGTTGTTCAATAAAAAACTGGTTGAGAGAAGGATGAAGGTGATGATGGGGAAATTGGGGGCTCAGGTGTGAGTTGTGCCAGGACCTCTGGCAGGCAACCTCACCCATCCTTTGAGGGGCTGAGAGAAGAGAGAGCCCCTCCTTCAAGGAAATAAACTCACCACATCTACCTGCTACTGCTACAACCTGAGCCTCACTCCCAGAGAGCTTCACCCCAACAGTTTACAACAGCCCAGATTCCAGCTAACTGGCACAGACTTAGGCTGAGTTTACTTCTCACCAGCAAGACCTAAGGAAGTGGCAAAATGAAGGTAACTGGAACAGAGCAGAGTAGCCTCTACCCCAGGTCTGGGGTTGTCTTCTGTTGCCCCACTGCAGTAACTCCCACTTTGTACCTGGCCTTCATCATCAAGTTACTCTTCCATTCTCCAGCTACTTTGCCTTATTGCCTGGTTACTCCCTCTCGCCCCAGCTGCTTCCCATCACCTTACCTGCCTCTTCATTATCCAATTCTCTGTCACCTACTCAGATGCTCCCTCATTACCCAGCTACTTTGCCACCCCCAGCTTGTTATCGTATCTGGAATTATTATCCTCTAATTTAACATCAGTTTGGAACAATCAAGGGAATCCTAGTTTCAGCCAGGGCAAGTCTCTCCTGGTCTCCCCTCCTCCTCCTCCTCCTCCTCCTCCTCCTCCTCCTCCTCCTCCTTCTTCTTCTTCTTCTTCTCTCTCTCTCTACATATATATATATATGTAGGAAACTGTCTCTTCCTGGACCAAGCAGCTGGTATTTACAGATGGGATCTCCTGCCTATTATCTTTGAGGCCTTTAGTCTGGGCTGCAGGGAGTGGGACGGCAGAGCTCACATGGTACACAACTTGGAGCACTGCCAGGAGTCTCAGCCACAAGGGGGGCACCCCACTGGGTGGGTAGCAGGGCCCTGTTGCAGCTCTCCTGGCTCCAAGTGTGCTGCTCAGGCAGGGGGCTCCTCCCCTTCACCAGGGCCCTGCCCTTAACCAGCCCTGTGGTTCAGGATGTTTTCTCCTGAAAGCTGGGAGAGCTTCATTATGGATCTGATTAAATCATAAGGAATCTCATCCTAAGCTTGCCAGAAAACAAGTTATTTTCAGCGTCCGTGGGCAGCAAATGGAGAAGAAAGTCATGAGCCGGAAGGAATGACTATATAGAAACCGAGCCCATTCAGGGGAAGGTTGGCCACCATGTCTCCTTGACAAAATGTTAGGTGCCAAGTAACTTGGGAGAAGTTTTGTGGAGTATCCTAGGGTTTTTTGTCTTTTGTTTTTTGTTTTTAATAACAAGGGAACAGATTGCATTAATTCCAAAAGGTTAGAGAAAGTAATTTAAAGAAGTTAATTAGCATCCCTCCAAAGAACTTTTGTTATTAAGATGAGTTTTAGACATTCAAATGGCTCAAGTCAACCAAAACAGATATTCATGGCCATGTTCAGAGATGACACATGGGAACCAGGAAAAGCCGGGCACCATTAGGTCTATGATCTCAGAAGTTCTTCAGGGGGCAGGTCCTTTTCTTTTAGAGACTCTGCAAGGGCTTTCTATTGCAAGCAGGCTTTAAGTCACATATTATGTGGGGTGGCCAAAGCCTTTCACTTCCCACTGGCTTCCAATGAAAATAGATACAAAATGTGCTGATTCATTCATACTAAAGTGTAAATGACTACAATAAGAATACTCTTATGTAACTGACTGATAGAAGGCTGCCATTGAGTAAACAGAGACAGAGAAAATGGGAATAGTTTTGGCAATGTGGGGAGCAGGAGAATTAGAAAGAAAAGGAAGAGATGTTAACCTTGCCTCTGGCTTGCTGTAACTGAGACTACTGGCAGATGACAGTAACAGCTACACTGACCATGTCCACTATCCATCCTTTATTTCTATGAATCTTCATGGTGAGCCACTCCCCTCCCTTCCCTGCATCATTCTCTCCACTTTACAGATGAGGAATCTGAGTCCAAAAGAGGTTAAGTAACTTGCCCAGGGTCACAAAATAGAGATTAAAAATTAGTTTTGTCTGACTCCATGCTCTTAACCTTCAAGGTCCACTACATCTCTGCAGAGCTTCCCAAGCTTTCCACTGCAGGCCTCTTTATATTTGATTGCACCCATGTCATCCACATTTTGAAAGATTTTATTACTGAGCACACTGCATTTGTGAACTAATAATTTCTTCCATCTGGCTGATGATTATTTTTCTATTCCTGTTTCTGTTACAACATCAATCCAGACTTTAACCCCAATTATTGAAGGTTCAATATAATATTATAAAATCACATAAATCACTGTTGTGTCTCTGCAGCTAATAGGCTAATAAAATCAAATCAGCATACGCGCCACTGCCCAGTGCTGAATTCTGAATGCCACATGGTTTTAGAGTCAATGCCAACTAAACACTAAGCATTCTCAACCCAAAGTCCAGGGTTCCCAGAGAGAGGCAGTGTTTGGTCCACCCCATACATCTCAGACATTCCAGGGACATCAATAGGCAATTACAGTGTCTGAGCAACATGACATACTTAGGGTTATCACGTCGAGTTGCTAGAATTCAGATCTAAAGCAAAGCAAAGTCTAGAATGTGTGGTAGATTATAACAATGGCCCCCAATGAGCTATGCATTTCAGTACCCAAGAACTTGTATAGACTTTTCCCACACTGAGTCTGAGTTTGGTCATGTGATCCATTTTAGCCAATGAGACATGAGCAAACACGATGCAGGCAAAGGCTGGATAAATACTTGTGCATTGGAGCTTACCTGCTTGGAACTCTGAGACCATCGTGCTGGATAAAGGACCACATGCAGAGAGAGGCCAGGTCATCCCAGCTGAGCCCCAGACACTGGTTGACCGAGCAGCTATCTGTAGCCTCATGAGTGAGCCCAGGAAGAACCAGCAGAAGAACTGCCCAGGCAAGACCAGCAGAAAGAGTGCCCAGTCAAGCCAAAGAATCATTGAGAAATAAGAAGTTGTTGTTTCAGTCCACTAAGTGTTTCAAGAGTGGTTTGTAATGCAACAAAAGGCAAGTGTTTACAGTCTAGCTCTTGACACTGATTCACCTGTTGGACTGCCATTACTACTTTTGTGGTGCCCAGGAAATGTGGGGTCCTGAAGTCAAAAAGCCTGTGTCCTGAGCTTCTCTTGAAAGATTGAAAACTCTATAACACCTCCATTGAGATTTGAGTTTCATTTAGCTTTTCCATCGTAACTGGCAGAGGGACCATTTCCCTCTCCCCTACTTAGCAGGTTTCTTGTATCTCCTTTCTTAGTCTTCACCTCTGCTCTGCATGCAACTTCCTCAGCCTAACATGGTAGACAAAGGATGAGGGCAGTGGGACCAGCTCTGTTTGTTGGTACAAACATGGGATGGACATGTTGGAAAATGTAATACTCTGAGAAGATTCTGGAACATTCCTGTTTTTCAAACCCCAGTGTTCCTCCACGTGATGCTTCAGCTTTGGCGATTGTTGACAGAAGGGCCTGAAGTCCATGCATACAAACAGCCTCATGAGTTTCTTTGACAGAAATACTGACCGTTTTCTCACTCCATTAGAAAGGAAACAGTGGGGCAGGACGCAGTGGTTCATGTAATTCCAGCACTTTGGGTGTAATTCCACTTTGGTGCTGTAATTCCAGCACTTCGGGAGGCTGAGGGGAATGGATCACCTGAGGTCAGGAGTTTGAGACCAGCCTGGTCAACATGGTGAAACCCTGTCTCTACTAAAACTACAAAAATTATCTGGGCGTGGTGGTTGGCACCTGTAATCCCAGCTACTCAGGAGACTGAGACAGGAAAATCACTTGAACCTGAGAGGCAGAGGTTGCAGTGAGCCAAGATCACGCCACTGCACTCCAGCCTCGGCAACAGAGCAAGACTCTGTCCCCCTACACCCCTACCCCGACAACAACAAAAAAAGGAAACAGTGGTCCCTAGAAGCCAAGCAAGAATCAATCATGCCAGCAATGGCTCATCTATCTTCTCAATGGGTTCACTACACTGAGAAATTTCAAAGATAGAAAATGTCTAGACTCCATTGAGCACCTGACAAGCCTCTCATATATCTCCTTATTAACACCCTGCAGAAATACTGGTTGAGTGTCATTGTGGTTTGATTTGAGGGAGGTTCCAAGGGAGTTCCAATTGGTTAAATATCCCCAAGATCCCTAGGATGGTATCACCTTGGTGATCAACCATGGTTGACCAGCCTACCAACGGCAGTTTCTTCTCCCAAGAGCAGTCTCATACTATCCAAGTTTATGAGGTTGCTGCATAAAAACACAATGCCAGGATCACAGGAGAATAATTGCTTTGCATGTATGAAATTCAGTTAAGCATGGTCAACTCATTCTGTGCTTATAGGCAGACCTGGCTGGGATGCCAAATTATAATCAGAAGGTTGTAAGGAAGTACATAATCATCATGTTTAATGATTACGCCAAGATCACCACGATCGGTTGAAGTCCCCTTTTTCCATAATCAGATTGTCTTTAGCAATGGGATGATAATCCTCAAAGTATTGCTCACAGTGTCCTCTCCCCTGAATTATATTTAAATAGAATTGTTCATAAATGATCTCCTAGCCCCCTTTTTCTGGCATCTGTTCTTGACAAGGCTTTCTTTTTTGTTTTTTCCCCAGATACAGGGCCTTGCTCTGTCACCCAGGCTGGAGTACAGTGGCACAATTGTGACTGACTGCAGCCTTGCCCACATGGGCTTAAGCAATTCTCCTGCCTCAGCCTCCCAAGCAGCTAGGAGTACAGGCCCACACCACCATGCGTGGCTTTTTATTTATTTTTTGTTTTTTTATTTTTATTTTTGGTAGAGATACAGTCTCACTATGCTGCCCAGGATGATCTCGAACTCTTGGCCTCAAGTGATCCTCCTGTCTTGGCCTCCCAAAGTGCTGGAATTACAGGTGTGAGCCACCATGCCCCGCAAGGCCTTCTTTATAATAACACCATCCATTGTTAAGCATGTTAATACTATACTCTTTTCACAATGACTTTGTTAGACTCTGAGCTCCAAGGTGGCCTGGCCCATTTTGTTTTGTTCACTACTGAACCACCAATGCCAGCCTGATGATGTCCAGACTATGTTCCATAAATGTCTGTGCATGAATCGCTACTCTGATCCATCACATTTTGTTGTAATTTAACCCTCAGAGAGAAATCGTCTTCCAAGTTTTGTAGGCAAAGATGGCTTTTTTCTAGAGACAGAGTCTCATGCTGTCACCCAGGCTGGAGTGCAGTGGTGCAATCTCAATTCACTGCAACATCTGCCTCCTATATTCAAGCAATTCTCCTGCCTCAGCCTCCTGAGTAGCTGGGATTACAGGCATGTGCCACCATGCTCAGCTAATTTTTATATTTTTAGTAGAGAATGGGTTTCGCCATGTTGGCCAGGCTGGTCTTGAACTCCTGACCTCTGGTGATCTGCCCACCTTGGCCTCCCAAAGTGTTGGGATTACAGGCGTGAGCCACCACGCCCAGCCAGCTCTTTTTTTTTTTTTTTTTTAATTGTAGAGACTCCTGCTACTGTTCCCACATACCAACTGCAAATAACAATGTAGTTAAGTTCATTTCAGTTTCACAACTATTCCCAATGTTTAATAGTTGACTTTGATACATTAATCTGAAAAAGGTCTCCAGGGGTGTGGCCCCAGGCAGCATCTCTACCCATGACCTATTCAACAATTTTTTTTTTTTTTTTGAGATGGAGTCTTGCTCTATTGCCCAGGCTGGAGTGCAGTGGCATGATCTCGGGTCACTGCAACCTCCACCTCCCATGTTCAAGCAATTCTCCTGCCTCAGCCTCCCAAGTACCTGGGACTACAGGTGCCTATCACCACACTTGGCTATTTTTTGTATTTTTTAGTAGAGACAGGGTTTCCGCATGTTGGCCAGGCTGGTCTCAAACTGCTGATCTCAGGTGATCCACTCACCTCAGCCTCCCAAAATGCTGGTATTAACAAGCGGAGCCACCGTGCCAGGCCCTATTCAATATTTTTATCAGGGATTTGGATAATGGTCTATGACTATGTTTCTGAGTCAGCAGCTTCTAGCCTAGCCACAGTTGACTAATTACATTATTTCTAACTAAATACAATCAAAACTTTAGCAGCTATCGTATTGGACAGCACATTTCCATCATCAGAAAAAAATTCTATTGGACAATCCTGGTCTAGAAGGCAAATCCTTATTGCAATTATGAATGATATGGAGTAGCAACTGCTGGTGAATATTTCATTTGAGGTGAATATATTTAATCATGGCCTGACCAGCATCCATTCTCCCTCCTTCTGGAAATAGCATCCCAATATTTTGGGGGGAGTGGGTAGGTACAACATAATCCCAAGTGTCAGTCCATGCGTTTGGGAGAAGCAGACTCCAGGAGTGGGCATGTGGCTCCAATCAGACCAATCATAGCATTGCTTCCCTGATCTAGCCATTGCAATTGACTCAGGAATTGACCTCGTAGCCAATGAGGTTCCATTCTGGGACTTGTTGAGCCTGGGACACTTCTGGGAAAAGAAATTATTCTTATTGAGGTTGCCAAAAGGATTTAGGATATATATTTCAAGCTGCTGATAGTCGTCTTCTCAGAGACATTTCTTGGTAGTCTCATGCATCCACATGTGCCTGAAGCTATGCTATCTTTGAACTTCTCCACTACATGAACACTGTTTTGTTAACCTTGTTAGTGTGAGTTTTTGTCACTGGGGACACCAAAGTCCTAATGTATCATTCAAGAATCCAAAACTATCTGAACAGGTAGATAATTGGGCTCAAAACTCAACAAGATAAATGTAGAGATTGACCTCAATGTTAAAAATCAACTGTGAGTCCAGGAAGGCTTCTGGGGGTCCTGGTAATGTTCTGTTTCTTGATCTGAGTGCTGATTAGTTACACAGGTATGCTTAGCATATAAAAATCCAACCAGTTTTACCCTTTTCTGCCTGATGATTATGCTTCAACAACTAGTTTTCTTTTTTTTTAATCTGTATGGGGAAAATGTAGCTTCATTAAAGGGAAACTGACTTGGGGGTTTTGTTTTCTTATAAATTCAATATGAGTCAACAGCAGCTACCCAAAAAGCTAATGGAAACTTGAGTCATACTAACAGGCAAAACCAACCAGAACGAGGAAAGTGACAGTTCCATTCACTCTAGAGTGAGCCAGATCAGACTTTGGGAAGAATGTAGACAAGGTAGAGCATGTTCACAAATCTCAAGGTCACATATCATAAAAGAATACTAAAAGAAACAGAAGTAGTTAGCCTGGAGAGAAGGGGAGAGAGGATAGAATCTGGATAGGACTCAGATCTCCAGGCTCACTGAAACACTGGAATGATTAGACAACTTTATCATCTGCAAATAATGTTCTTTCTATATGGAAACCCCCAAGATAACTTACTGAAAAACCGAGGCTAAGGTGAAAGCAGTAAATTGACTTGGTATAACATTAATGTACAAAACCCAAAGCCCTCCTTTTAAGACATTAAACAGGACTTACATGAAAACAAAACAAAACAAACAAACAAACAAAACCCTACAGCTTTCCTAAAGGACAAGAAAGAATACATGTTTAACAGAGAAATGTGCCATTTCCATGCTTAGAAAAACTCAGCATGGTAAACGTATCAGTTTGGTCCAAATTAATTAATTATTTTAATTTTTAAACTTTTAAGTTCGGGGTACAAGTGCAGGTGTGTTACATAGGTAAACTTGTGTCTTGGGAATGTGTTGTACAGATTATTTCATCCCCCAGGTATTAAGCCTAGTACCCATTAGTTATTTTTCCTGATCTCCTCCCTCCTCCCACAATCCACCATCCAACAGGGACTCAGTGTGTGTTGTTCCCCTCTATGCATCCATGTGTTTTCATCATTTAGCTCCCACTTATAAGTGAGAACATGCTGTATTTGGTTTTCTGTCCCTGTGTTAGTTTGCTAAGGACAATAGCCTCCAGCTCCATCCATGTCCCTGCAAAGCTTTGGAGAAATCTATTTTTGAGGTTTGGAGGGAAAACTTGACCAAACAGTCCTAAATGTTATGTGAACAGCTGAAAATAACCAGGAACATTTTGAAAAAGAAGAATAATCTGAGGAAAAACTTGTTTCATCACATATTAAGCCACAATATAAATCTACAAGGATGAAAGCGGTATGTAACTAGCACCAAAATAGGTTGCTGGAACAGAATAGACAGGTTGAAGAGTTAACCTTCATTACAGATGAGGCTCTAGAGTACGAGGGTGGCCTCACAAACTCATGGGGAAGGAAGGGATGTTGGGACAATTGATGATGCTTTGGAAACAAAATATAGACAGATTTTCATTTAGTACTCTATACTAAAATGGAATCCAGAAATACTATTTATTTAAATAAGGCCAAAAAACCCTAGAAGAAAACATAGGTTTAATATACATCACTAAATGAGGAAACATTTTAGTGCAAGAGCCCATAAACTATTTCTGTAAAGGGCCAGAGAGTAAATATTTTAATCTTTGCAGGCTATATGGTCGTGGTTACAACTCAACTCTGCCATTGTAATGTGAAAGCAGCCATAGATAATAGGTAAATGAATGGGCATGGCTGTGTTCCAATAAAACTTTATTTACAAAAACAGACAGTGGGAAGATTTGGACTTCAGGCCACACTTTTCTGGTCCCTGCTTTAAAGGGATAAAAACAAAAAATAAAATGATTTTTAAAAAAGAAATCAAGTATCATTAGGTTTGACAATATAAAAAATAAGAACTCCAAGGCATAAAAAAATTACGATACACAAAACGTTAAAGCAAAGACATACACACACTGCAGAAAATATATGAACCATACATGACAACAAAGGGTTGGCATCTCTCCCTCCAACGTCATTCTCCCCCTTTCTTGCCTTCTCCCTGTCTCCTCTCTCACACACAAACATAAACATACACAATCATTGAAACCAATAAGAAGCACACTAGTAGAAAAAATCGACAAATAGTCTGGGTGTAGTGGCTCATGCCTGTAATCCCAGCATTTTGGGAGGCTGAGGCAGGCAGATCACCTGAGGTCAGGCGTTTGAGACCAGCCTGGCCAGCATGGTGAAACCCCATCTCTACTAAAAATACAAAAAGTACCCAGGTGCGGAGGTGGGTGCCTGTAATCTTAGCTACTCGGGAGGCTGAGACAGGAGAATTGCTTGAATCCAGGAGGCAGAGGTTGCAGTGAGCCAAGATTGCACCACTGCACTGCAGCCTGGGGACAGAGGGAGACTCCATCTCAAAACAACAACAACAAAAAGACAAACAAACTAGACAACTCAAAGGAGAGAGATGACCAGTAAACTTATGAATAGGTATTCAACCTTAACTGTCTCAATTTTATGCAAATTAAGACAACAGGACTATTTTCCATATATCAAATATATCAGCAAAGGTGTGTTTTCAATGTCATCATCCAGCATTGATGTGGCAGGTAGTGATGAGGTGGGGAGACAGCCGGGATGGATACACACAGCTGATGCAACCTCTCTGGTAGTCAAATGAGTGGTTTATATCGAGACCTCAAAGCCAATGAACATCTAGGAATCTACCTAGTAAATAAAGCTATGGCCAAATATTTTTATTTTTGTTTTATCTATTTAGTTTTTTGGAGACAGGGTCTCACTCTGTCACCTGGGCTGGAGTGTAGTGGCACAATCACGGCTTACTGCAGCCTCAACCTCCTGGGCTCAGGAGTTCCTCCCACCTCCACCCCACCAAGTTGCTAAGACCACAGGTACACGTCACTACACCTGGGTAATTTTTAAAATTTTGTGTAGATACGGGATCTCACTATGTTGCCTAGACTGGTCTTGAACTCCTGGGCTCAAGTGATCCTCCTGCCTTGGCCTCTCAAAGTGCTGGGATTTATAGGCATGAGCCACTGCACCCAGCCAACCAAATACTTTTATACATTGATATTCACCACGGCATATTTATACTAGCAAAAATTGGGAATGGCCTCAAAATACAACAATAAGGGAGTAGTTGCATAAATTATGGAACATCCAGACAGGATATATGAGGTCATCATTAGAAATCTCTTTTTCCAAAGACTGTATAAAGATAAGACAAAATATTCAACCCCTCAACAGCATTTGACTGAGCCGACAGTCCTTTCTTCCAGGCTTCTGAGATGCCACACTCTTCCTAGTTTTCTTTCTACCATCTGAGTAGATGATTCTGGTCTCCTTTGTTCTCTTCTTCTTGAGTCAATAGGCAGCTATTGAGGTGTCCCAGAGCTTTCTCTAGTGATCCCTTCTCTGCGATCCCTTCTCTGCTCCAACTACCCTTTATTCCTAGATGACCTCATACAGTCCTGCATTTTTGAAAAGACTGCACTCGTATCATGCTGATGACTTCCCAAATATTATAACCATCCCTCATATCTCCCCTGAGCTCCAGACTCACATATTCATCTGCCTTTTCAAGAACTCCATGTGGATGTTAAAAGGACATGTCAACTTGGACAGTCATACAGAACTTGATTCTCTCCAAATCCCCTCCTCCCTCCTACTCCAATCTTCCCAGTCTCAGAATGTGGCACTGTTATCCACCTAGGTGTTCAAACCAAAAACCCAAGAGTCATCACTGAGTCCCTCCTCCGTCACTTGACACAGAAGCCCCGTGGGCTCCACCTCCTGATTTCTGCATCATCCAGTGACCACCATAGGTTCTCACCACTGTGACAGCTTCTCATGAGCCTCCCTGCTCCCCTCATGGCCTCGTGAGAATAGATTCCTACAGTCCATTCTGCACTCAGGAACTAGGAAAATCCATCCCTAATTCAAAATCTATGTCTCATCATATGATTCCTCTTTCAAAACCACCAGTGGCTTTTCATTGAAATCAAATGTACAGTTCCTACTCTAGTCTTCTAAGGTCAGTATGCTCTCCCCAACCACCTGCTCCCCCTACCCTTTCCCCTCCCATCTTTCTCCTGTCTTCAAACACACCAAGCCTATTCCCATCAGATATCCTTTGTACATTTCTCCCAGACTCCTCCACATTCAGGTCCGAGCCCAAATCACCTCCTCAGACAGGCTCTCCACGATACCACAGCTCTAGCAGATGACTCATTTTGCTGAATTCACAAGTGAATGTTAGGGTAAAAGTTGTTTTTACTTTTACATTTTTATGTATTTGTTTATTTATTTTTTAGGGACAGAGTCTTCCTCTGTCACTTAGGCTGGAGTGTAGTGGCACCATCACAGCTCATTGTAGTCTTGAACTCCTGGGCTCAAGCCATCCTCCCACCTCAGACTCCCAAAGCTCTGGGATGACAGGCATGGGCCACCATATTTGGCCCTAAAAGTTGTTTTTTAAATGTACACAAACTCACTCCTTGTTTGTGTGTAGATCCGAAGGGTTGAAGACAGCTGGGCTCACTCTCTGCCCCATCTGTCCTTCTAGATCTTCCCTTCTCCATGCCTGAGGAAGTCAGCCGACTTGCACTACATCAAAGGCTTCCTTGCATTCTGCTTTCTGGTTAGATTTGTCATTGAAAGCACCAGAATGGCAGAGGCATGGAGTGGCAGCCACCGCTCTTGTTAGGCAGCCCTCTCCATACGGTACCTGCCTTAGGTTCCAGTAGGTTCCATTTCCTTGTCTCCTTCAGGCCCAGGGGGGCGGTGGGGTGGGGTGGGTAAGATCTCCCAACTTTTGCTATCCCAGGGTATTGCCCCATTCCTTGTTGACTCCCATAAACCAGTGGTTCTCAAAGTGGTCCCTAGACTCTTTCAGGGTATTAAAAGATCAAAACGATTTTCACAGTAACACTTAGAAATTACTTGCATTTTCCACTGTGTTGACATTTGCACTGATGGTATAAAAGCAATGGTAGGTAAAACTACTATTGTTTTAACAGAATTAACTCAGTGGCACCAAGCTGTACTAGCAATCACCAACTTCATTGTTTTGTATGTGCAATCAAAAGAAAAAAAAATCAATACCAGTTTCCCTTAAAAATGTCCTTGATAAAGCAGTAAAATGTATCAATTTTATGAAACCTTAATCCTTCAGTATATGTCCTTTTAATATACCATGTGACAAAATGGGAAGTTCAAAAAAAGAATGATCATTGTCTCCAACTGCAATACTTGAACCATTCTTTTTTTTTTTTTTTTGAGACGGAGTCTCGCTCTGTCCCCCAGGCTGGAGTGCAGTGGCCCGATCTCCGCTCACTGCAAGCTCCGCCTCCCGGGTTCACGCCAGCCTCCTGAGTAGCTGGGACTACAAGCTTCCGCCACTGCGCCCGGCTAATTTTTTGTATTTTTAGTAGAGACGGGGTTTCACCGTGGTCTCGATCTCCTGACCTTGTGATCCGCCCGCCTCGGCCTCCCAAAGTGCTGGGATTACAGGTGTGAGCCACCGCACCCGGCCCACTTGAGCTATTTTTTAAGCTGTGTGCTAAGCTAGCCTCTTCTCTCATGGAGCACTAGTTTTACTTAAAGGATGTCTAGCAAACAATGGTTATTCAGACTTGAGTATTTAACAGGCAGTGTTTTTTTTTTTTTTTTTCCTAAAAAGGGCAAATGAATCTTCTCACAACTAACAGCATTTGTTACCAATGATAGAATTTGAACTTTTAAGCAAAAATCCAAATTTTAGAAAACTTTTTTTTTTTTTTTTTTGAGATGGAGTCTTGCTCTGTGGCCCGGGCGGGAGTGCAGTGGCCGGATCTCAGCTCACTGCAAGCTCCGCTTCCCGGGTTTACGCCATTCTCCTGCCTCAGCCTCCCGAGTAGCTGGGACTACAAGCGCCCGCCACCTCGCCCGGCTAGTTTTTTGTATTTTTTAGTAGAGACGGGGTTTCACCGTGTTAGCCAGGATGGTCTCGATCTCCTGACCTCATGATCCACCCGTCTCGGCCTCCCAAAGTGCTGGGATTACAGGCTTGAGCCACCGCGCCCAGCCTTAGAAAACTTGTATAGCTACCATGAACTTAACAGTTTCCCAGTACTTGAATAATTGGATGGCAAGACTGGTATTGAAACTATGCATTTTCTTATATTATAAAGCAACGTGTCAACATTTGGAAGATCTGTATAACTCAGTGAACCAATATTTTCTAACAGATCCAATACATTACATTTTTTAAAAAAGTACACATGGGTAAAGTGAACCAATATTTTCTAACAGATCCAATACATTACATTAAAAAAAAAAGTACACATGGGTAAAAGAACCATTCAAAATGCAAGACAGACCAATGGATTTTGATGTAAATTGATACGGCTTCAGATTCTGCACTGCAACTAACCTTTAAGAAAGTACTACTTGTTGAGTTTAGATGTAGTATCAAAGAATATCCACAATATCTGAAAAAGCAAATTAAAATATTTCCTCCCTTTTCCAACTACATAAGACTTTCTTTATTTACTTCAACCAAAATAACATATCACAGCAGATTGAAGGCAGAAGCAGATAAGATACTCCAACTGTCTTCCGTTAAGCCAGATCTTAAAAAGATTTGCAAAAATATAAAACAAGGCTACTCTCCTCATTGCTTTTTTTTTGTTTTGAAAAATATCATTTTTCATAAAAATATTTATGTTAACATGTGGTGGTTTTAAAACATGTCCACAAATTCTCTCTTCAAAAGATGAAGCTTAATTCCCCACCCCTTGAGTGTGGGCTGGACCTAGTGAGTCATTTCTCATGAATAAAAGATGGTAGAAGTGATGGTACATGATTTCCAACATGAGGTCATAAAGGCATTGTGGATTCCTCTCTCTCTTGGATCACTCACTCTGAAAAAAGCCACCTGCCATGCTGAGAGAACAGTCGAGCTGTCCTATAGAGAGGGTCACATGGCAGGGAACTGAGGCCTCTTGCCAACAGCCATGCCTGTGAGCCATCTTTGAAGTTGGATTCTCCAGCCCCAGGTAAATCCTAAGGTGACTGCAACCTTATGAGATATCCTGAACTTGAACCGCCCAGCTGAGCTGCTCTGGATCCCTGAGCCACAGAAATTGTGTGAGGCAGTAAATATTTATTGTTTTAAGCTGCTAAATTTTGAGCTCATCTGCTACACAGAAGCAGATAATCAATAGATAATATGTTTATCACTCTGACTTAATGAATGAATAAATATTTAATGCCTCTGTTTAAATTTCGAATACAGTAAATATGGGTAGATAGAACCCAGTTAAACCAAAGCTCTTAGAAGTTCTCAGGTTTTAAGAATATAAAGGGGCTCTGAGACCAAAAAGTTTGAGGACCACTTCCCTAAACCCTTTACAAACTGCCCCTTCATCAAACTTTCCACAAATCGCCCCATATAAAATCACCATTTGTTTCCTCCCAGGACGCTGCCTGACACAATACTAAAATATTATCAATGGTTGTTGCTGTTCAGTGGGAATATGGGTGATTTTATCTTCTTCTTAATGCTTCTTTTTTCTGTACTTCTAAAAGTTTCTATAACAATAATGGGTTTTTTTTTTTAAATAATTAGAAGAAAAGAAACTTCCCTTTTCAAAATCACCAAAAGTGAAAGTCAGAGTTAGTTCCTGCAGATGAGCCAATGGTTTAAGAGGGGAGCGGCAGGGCCCAGGTGTCCGGTGCTGTGCCTGGGGGCAGGGGAGGGGGCTGCAGGTGGCAGGGATGACTGAGCACCCCACCCATCTGACCCCAGTCAGAACAACTCCTTCCTTTGTTTTACATATTGGGCGTCTGCATAATATCTCATTTAAAGAAAAGTTTCCACTGCTTAAAAAAGAGTTCAAAAACCTTTACAGTGAGAAAAATCATTAAATTTAATAAGAGTTAAATTTAGAGTACAGAAGAATCACTCAAACATTTTTTGAATGAGAATTTCCATAAAGAAAACCCTACACATTCTGAGAGAAAAACAGAAGTCTCTAACAACTTAACATAAATTTGATGATTTCAAGGGAGGCTGGGCTATTGTGGCCCTAGAAAGAGTTATATCTGGGGCTAAAGAGCTTATCTGGGGGCCCCCAAATCAAAGGGCCTAAGAGGCCAGCAGAACCACCAGGATGCCTAAGGCCAAAACAAACACAGATCAGAACCACAACTGAGGGTTCTCTGCTTTTCTAGTGAAAACAAAACCAGGAAGTACAGAACTGCCTGGTGGTTAAATACATGGGCTTCAGAGACAACTGATCTGGGTTTGAGTCCTGGGATTGAGTCTGATACTTAAAACTGTGAGACCTTGGCAGGTGACTTAGTCTCTCTGAGCTTCAAATTCCTCATCCGTAAAACGGGGGGATGAGAATTAACACAGTGAAGCCATTTTCTAAGACAGTACCGCAGTTTCTTAAAAAGTTAAACATAATTTACCATATGACCCAACAATTCTATTCCAAGGTGATGACCCAGGAGAAATGAAAACATATATCCACACGAAGACTTGTACCCAAATTTGCTTACCAGCATTCTTCATCCTACCCCAAAACAGAAATAATCCAAATGCTCACCTACTGGTGAATGGATAAACAAAATGTGGTATATCTATACAATGGAATACTACGGGGCAATGAAAAGGAATGAAACCCTGATATATGATGTCACGCCAAGGATGAACTTTGAAAGCAGTATTCTGAATGAAAGAAGTCAATCACAAAGATCATATATTATATGATTCCATGTAAATAATATGTCCAGAAAAGGCAAAGCTATACAGACAGAAAGTAGATTATGGTTGCCTGGGGCTGGGAACCAGGAGTTACTGCAAATGGGCATAAGGCTTCTTTTTGGGACGATGAAAATGCTTTCTGTTTGTTTTTGAGATGGGGTCTTGCTCTGTCACCCAAGCTAGTGGTTCAATCACGGCTCACTGCAGCTTTAACCTCCCAGACTCAAGTGATCCTCCTGCCTAAGCCTTCCAAGTGGCTGGGACCACAGGCATGTGCCGCCACGCCTGGCTTTTTTTTTTTTTTTTTTTTTCCTTCGGTACAGACGGGCTTTCCAGGCTGGTCTAGAACTCCTGGGCTTAAGTGATCCTCTACCTTGGCCTCCCAAAGTGCTGGGATTACAGGTGTGAGCCACCCCACCCAGCGATGGAAATGTTTTACAATTAGATTGTGACTGATGGATGCACAACTCTGTAAATTTACTGAAAATCATTGAATTGTACACTTAAAGTGGGCAAATTGTAAAATATGTAAACTGAACCCCAAGCTATTTTTAAAAAATGGGGTTTGACTCTCTAACCTCAGAGAGTTACTGTGAAGATTAACCGAGATAACATATGTAAGGCAAGCTGTCTGGTACAAAGTACCTGATAAATAATAACAATGATGACAATCAGAATATGCCGTAATAATAGATTATGTAAATGTAGAATAATAGTGTAGAATAACAACAATTTATATCACTTACATAGCTCTCACCATACCACTTCAACATTTATCAACTTAATTTAACCCCCCCAACAACTTTTGGAGCAGGTATATTATCATCCTCATTTTTACAGATGGAGAAACTGAGGCACCGAGAAGTAAAGTAACTTTCCCAAGGATGCACATCTAGTAAACGGTAGAGCGGGGATTTGAATCCTGGAGGACAAACTGCAGGGTCTGTGCTCCTAGCCATGACACTACACTCTCTCAGTAAACATCAGCTACGTATTGAGTTGCTACTTTAACCAGTGATGGGGTGGAAGTGCAGAAAAGGCTCACGGATGGCTCCCTAGAGGTCATGCCGGACTCAAAGCTGAGGGTTACAGAAGTTAGTCACAGGAAGAGTGTCCCAGACAGAGGGAATTGCATATATAAAGGTGTGGAGGTAAGATAACACAGGGAATATGGGAGGATCTCGGTGGAGCTGGCATTGTCTGGGGCAGAGGGTGATGGCAATGAGAGCAGTGAGCATGGGGCTCAGGCAAGTCCAAGGGCAAGGACACTAGCCTAAAGGCAATATGGGACCAGAGGACGAAACTCAGAGTTCCCAGCCTGCCTTTCTCTGGAAACAACTCACATTCCCCAGGCAGGTGGGGGAGGTTGACTCAGAGGCTGCTGTGAGCTCAGGGGAGCGGGGGAGCTGCCACCCCACGTTCCCACGCCACTGTGAGCTAACACCCCGGCAGCCTCCCAAACACCAGCTCCACCAGCAAGAAGCAGCCGTTTCTAGCCTGCTGGAAGCAGCAGGCTCTGTAGTGCTGCCAGGAAGCTGAGCATAGCCCAGTGAGGTCAAGGGCTGACTGATGGCAGCCTCACACCCCTCATCCAAACCCAGGCACCTGTGGACCCCCAAACCAATCCCAGGGCCTGGCACAGAGCACAGTGTTCTGGCCCCTTCCCCTCACTTGGCTGCCCCTAGAGACAGGGGGACCAGCCCATGGGGTCTAGCACTTTTCTCATTCAAATTTAATACCTTCAGATCCATCTCTTTTGTTTCACCACATCTGTCCTCAATAAACATTTGCACATGCACATAAAACATTCACTGTGGCAAAAGCAAAGCTACTGGAAAGATCTGCATCAATAAGGAGCTAGTTCGAAAATTCTGGTGAATCCATACTATGGAATACGACACAGCAGATAAAAATAATGGCACAGATCTGTACTGTATATGTTCTGGCATGAAAATGTCTCCAAGATATACTGTTGGATGGGAAAAAAAGAAAATTGCAGAATAATGTGTCCAGGATACCATCACTTATGTAAAAGCTTTTTAAAAAAGAAACCTGGCTCTATATTTCTCTGAAGTCCACAGATGCATAGGCAAATGAAAAAAAATACCTGGAAAAGAAACATCACACTCACAGCAGTAGTGATGGATGGACAAAAAGAAGCAAAGGAAGGGAGGAAGGAGAGAGGGAGGAAGGGAGAGACAGAAAGGACTTTTTACTTTGTACACTTCTATGTTGATTGTTTTTTACAAGAAGAGTGTATTTGTGCATATTTAGATTCTGAAAGACATTGAAGTCTGTAAAAAACAAAACAAAATAAAGTGCATTATCACCGTGCTGGTACAGGTCTCAGGGTAAATTTTCAAAGAACTGTCACATCCAGGACCTTGTCTAAGTCTTGCCATACCCTCTTGAGGGCAAGCTTCAAAACCTGATTTCACAGATTCAAAAACTGAACACAGTGGCTCATGCCTGTAATCCCAGCACTTTGGGAGGCTGAGGTGGGCGGATCACTTTGAGGTCAGGAGTTTGAGACCAGCCTTGCCAACATGGCAAAACCCCAACTCTACTAAAAATACAAAAATTAGCTGGGTGTGGTGGCACATGCCTGTAGTCTCAGCTACTCGAGAGGCTGAGGCAGGAGAATCGCTTGAACTCGGGAGGCAGAGGTTGCCGTGAGCCAAGATTGCACCACTGCACTCCAGCCTGAGCGACAGAGCGAGACTTGCTCTCAAAAACAAAACAAAACAAAACAAAACAAAACAAAACAAAACAAAACCAAAAAAACTGGACCCACAGAGATGAAACAAGCTACTCAAAGTCACAGGCCGGGCTGCGGGGCACTGACCCCTTCACTCCCAACCCAGTGCTCCTACTAACCAGGAAACAAGACATCAGCAAGGGGGTGGGAGCTCGGCAGGGGGCTGGGAGAATGGTCTGAAGCCCGCAGCCCGTGCACAGAGCCCCTCGGGGAGGGGCAATGGGGCTTTGTCAGGCAAGAAGGCAGTCAATAACGAGGGGTGAGAAGAGCTGATGAACTTCCGCCCCCAACAAAAATTAGACATCATGACAAGCCACCCACTGCGTGGGGATGGGGCTGCCGCGTCACTCGGCAAACTGCACGTGGGAAGGAGCCTCGGGGCCATGTCCCCAAGCCCGAGATTCCACCTCTCTTCTCACCAGGACTGCTCACCCCAGGCTCTCAGTGGAGCTGCTTGCAGCAGAGTAGTTCCAGGGATGCCTCTTGGCTCGTTTCCTAGAGCCCTCTGCAGCCAGGTGGAAGTGGAATTACACTTCTCAGAGGGTTCTAGAACGTGAAGAGCAAGGTGACTAAAATCCAGCACCTCTTGGGCCAGAAATGCCACCACCTCTCTGTTCTTTCATTGACTGGAAGGTGCGTGCAGGGACCCAGGAAGCATGGCCAGGCCTCTCCAGGGACAGCCAGGAAGGTTTATTATACAGGGATGGGTCAGAGGTGCCCAGGGGAACAGGGAGGTGCACAGACCTTGGCTCACAATGAGCAGGCGAGACCGCCTCCAAACAAGCCCAGGGAAGGGGGCTATGGTTAAATCGTGGATCCTCCATTTATTCCTACAACAGGAAGCAAACCTATAAGGCTATGAGGGCAGTGACAAGAGTTGGATGCCGGTGGTTCTGATCCCGCTCTGCCACCTTGGTCAAGGTTCTGAACCTCTATGAGTTTCAGTTTCCCCATCTGTAAAATGGGTGTTATCATACATGGCTCTTAAAGCACTGTACATGGTACAGATCATGATATCTAGCTCATAAGACACAAAAATAATATAATTGAGTTAAATATGACAAGTACAAGGTATCCATAAAATCTGGAAACATAGGCTGGGCCCAGTGACTCATGCCTGTAATCCTAGCACTTTGGAAGGCCAAGGCGGGTGGATCACCTGAGGTCAAGAGTTCGAGACCAGGTTGGCCAACATGGTGAAATCCCGTCTCTACTAAAAATTTTAAAAAATAGCCAGGGCATGGAGGTGTACACCTGCAATCCCAGCTACTCAGGAGGCTAAGGCAGAAGAATTGTTGGAACCTGGGAGGCAGAGGTTGCAGTGAGCCGAGATCATACCGCTGCACTCCGCCCAGCCTGGGCAACAAGCGAGACTCCATCTCAAAAAAAAGAAAAAGAAAAAGAAAAAAACCTGGAAACATAAATTATACAAATGTGTATACATGTTTGTTTATATTTATTTACTCATTCACTTTACAGAGTGAAAATGTCCTAGACAGCATTGTCTATATCTGTTTTCAGACTTTATGGACATCCTCTGTTAATGTAAATAAATATACTAATATAATAAAATAAAACATTAATAATCACTTCCTTAGCATAAGGGACCATGTTTAGGAACTTCATAGGGATTTTCTGACTTAATGTTCACAGCAAGCCCTTAAAGTAGATTTTCTTACTAGCCCCATTTTGCAGAGGTGTAAACGAAATACAGAGAGCAGAAGAGACTTGTCTACTTGTTAAGCTCATGCAGGGAACTGACAAAGGCAGTTTTAGATTCAGGTAGTCTCACTTCAGAGTCCATCCCTCTACACCATTTATGACTGCAGCAAAGTCTACATACACTGAATACACGGAACAGCATTCAGAGGGTGCCAGGCACGGGGTCTGGCACAGAGGAGAGCTTTATGAAATGCAAGATCCTACGAGTATTGAGCTCTTGGTGGGGAGAAACCAGATCCAGCTTGTTCACCACTATATCCCACTATATCTAGGAAAGTAATGCAAAAGAAGTTATCTGCAAATATTTGTGGTTATCTGCAAATATTTGTGGGAGAGAAAGAAAGTTATTATGGTACTCCTTAGCCAAAGGCTGGAATCCTTGTTCCCAAAAAAATAAAGCTGGGCAAGGTGGCTTGCCTATAATCCTAGCTGCTTGGGAGGCTGAGGCACGAGGATCCCTTTAAGCTGGGAGTTTGAGACCAGCCTGGGCAACATAGTAAGACCCTATGTATAAATAAATAAATAAATAAATAAATAAATAAATAAATAAATAAATAAAAATGAATGAAGATGTTTAAACAAAAAGTCTAGGCCTGGCGCTGTGGCTCATGCCTGTAATCCCGGCACTTTGGGAGACCAATGTGGGCAGATCACTTGAGCTTAGGAATTCGAGACCAGCAGGGGCAACAAAATGAGACCCCTATCTCTACAAAAAACTTTTTTTTTTTTTAATTAGCTGGGTATGGTGGCAGTACACCTGTGATCCCAGTTACTAGGGAAGCTGAGGTGGAAGGATCACTTGAGCCTGGGTGGCAGAGGTTGTAGTGAGCTGAGATCGTGCCACTGTACTCCTCCAGCCTGGGAGACAGAGCGAGACCCTGTCTTAGAGAGAGAGAAAAAAAAAAAGTCTATGATAAATTCGAAGCTTTTCCTAGGAACGTCCACTTCCTAAGAGGAATGGGGCTGCTGGAACTTGGAAAAGGGTCTGCAGACCTGCCTTGCCCACACGTCTACTGCACAGAACCTGGATTCCAAACCCTGATCAGAGGCCAAGGCAGCTGCATGGCCGCCAAGGCACAGAGGGGCCTACCTTCCTCGGCGTCGTTCCTCAGCGAGGCCTCCAGCAGGGCCACACTGGCCTCGAATGACACTTTCTTGCGACGGCTGCCCGTGCTGCGCTTCCGCTCATGCTTTCGCTTGCGGTGCTGCAAGTCCTGCTCGTACTGTGCCCACTTCTTCAGCTGCTGGGCCCGGCGCTTCTGGGCGGCCCGCAGCCGCTCCAGCGTGGGCACCTTCTCCAGCAGCTGCAGTTCCGTCAGCAGGTCCACGTGGCTGGCCATGGCCACCGCCCTCCCCACGCCCTGGCTGGGGGCTAGCACAGTGCACCAGGGGCCAGGGCAGCGCGGGGCCTCTGGTGGGGCTGGGGCCTCATGGTGGGGCCTGTGGCAGGGAGGGAGACACAGATGAACACGTGTCAGACTCCACAACTCAGATCTGATTGTCACCCCAACGTCCCGTGTTCAAAACGCTTTTGAGGTTTTCCTTCCATTGCTCCTTGAGAAAAGTGCAAATCCTTACAACGGCTCTGTAAGCATCAGCAAGGTCTGGCTGTGCTGTCTAATGCAGCAGCCAGTAGCCACCTGTGACTATTTACATTTAAATTAATTCGAATAAAGTAAAATAATTTAATTCTTTGGTTGCACTATCCACATTTCAAGTGCACAATCGCCACATGCTTCATATTGGACAATGCAGATAGAGAATATTTCCATCACTGCAGAAAGCTCTATTGGATAGCTTGGTTGTCTGCCTCTCTAGCCACAGCCATTTAACAGGAACCATGCCCTTTTAGTTTTCTTGTATAGAGTCACTCTACCTTTTTTATTTTTACTTTTTGAGATGCAGTCTCTCTCTGTCGCCCAGGCTGGAGTGCAGTGATGCTATATTGGCTCACTGCAAGCTCCATCTCCAGGGTTCAGGCCATTCTTCTGCCTCAGCCTCCCGAGTAGCTGGGACTACAGGTGCCCACCACCACGCCCAGCTAATTTTTTTATATTTTTAGTAGAGACAGGGTTTCACCATGTTAACCAGGATGGTCTCGATCTGACCTTGTAATCCTCCCGCCTTGGCCTCCCAAAGTGCTGGGATTACAGGCGTGAGCCACTGTGCCCGGCCAAGAGTCACCCTACTTAAGGATCTGGGTATCTGGGTGCTGGAACCAGAAGGGGTGCAGGGAGGGTCAGGACATGATGGGGGCTGTAGACCCCCCAAAATCTGGAGACTATACAAACGTCCAAGGCCTCAGAATTATGAATATCTGACACTTCTGCTCAAGCCTCTTTTGTTCTGATCACTATGAGATGCAAGTTGTTCTGGAGATGGGATGGACAGGACTAGAAAGAGACCAGAAGAAATAATATGCTATTGCAGTGCTTCTCAAAGTGTGGTCTGGGAACCCCATAGGGAATCCCTGAAACCATTTCAAGAAGTCCATAGGTCAAAACTATTTTCATAACTATACTAAGATATTACTAACCTTTTCCACTCATTATCTCATGAGTGTACAGTGGTTCCCAAAGCTATATGAAAAGTGACATTGCAACAGACTAAATGCAGAAGTAGATACAAGAATCCAGCTGCTAAGCTCAACATAAAGAATTTTGCAAAATTTTTAAACATCACTTTTCTCACTAAATTTTTTTTGTTTTGAAAAATAGCTATTTTTCATCAAAATGTTATATATTATGCTTTCATAACAGTCTAATAAAAATATATTATAGATTATTATATTGTTATAATATATCTTGGATTTATGGTTTTATTTTAAAGGAATTATTACTATTTTTAAAAATTTCTCAATATTCATTTATATTATGATAAATATTGACAGATATAATCCACATAAACAAAAGCTCTTTGGGGTGATCAATTTAAGGAACTAAAGAAATCCTAAGACCAAAAAGTTTGAAAAATGTGGAACTACTGAGACATAGGAAATCTTGAAGTTTCTCTCTTTGAATGACCTTTTAAAAAAAAATTATTATCTCTTGCTCTCATGAGTCTCAGACAACATGAGGTCAACAAAATTTCAGAGTCTAAAGCCAGCTGGTCTTCGGCACGGACTCTATGAACTTTCAGACACAGAGGGAAAGGGTCTTAGGACAATCACTTGATCCTCTTTAAGCCTGTTCCTCCACCTGCAAAGTGTCCTATCCACCTCCCAGAAGTTACAGGTGCAAGGAATAAAAAGAGCTGGGGCTGGATGCGGTGGCTCAATGCCTGCAATCTCAACATTTTGGCAGTCCAGGGTGGGAGGATAGCTTGAGACCAGGAGTTCCAGACCAGCCTAGGGAACATAGCGAGACCCTTATCTCTGCAAAAAAATAAAAATAATTTTTTTAAAAGAGCTGGCTCAAAACGTTAAGACACCTAAGCAATGAGACACAAGCTTGGAGGAGGAATGGTAGGGAGATGTTAATGCAGCACGTCTGTGAACCAGCAGGCAAGGCTGGTTTTGGGTTGTTGGGAAACAGGAAAGAATGGTAGGAGTCTACATCTGTGTGATGTGGCCCACTGTCGCATAGAGTATTGGGTTAGCCCCTGGTTGGTTTCAGGAAGCGTTGTTAATCTCCTGGGTCGCCCGCATCACCTGCCCCTCCAAAAGCCCTTTCTACGGAAGCTGAAGAGCAGGGTTCAGCCTAAATCCTCAGGTGCTAGGTTGGGTCAGATCCAGATCGTTCTTCATGCCTCTCCCAGCTCGGAGACCGGAGACCAGAGAGTAAACAGGCAAAATGTGGAAGGGGTTGGCTTGGCAATACCCAAAGGGCAAAAGTCCCAGGGTCTGAGTGGGTGTGACCTCCAGCATAAATAAGCCAGTGGCAAGTCTCAATGGGAGACAAGCTAGCTGGCTTTGGTTGCCTTTTGTTTCGTTTTGATTTCTGTTTTGAATATACTCGCAATGCACTTTCAACTAATTAAAGTTTTATTTTAGATCATTGTAGATTCACAGGGAGCTGTAACAAATAGTACAGAGAGATCCTGTGTACACTTCACCCAGTTTATCCCAGTGGTAGTGTCTTGAAAACTACTACACAATATCACAGCCAGAAACCTGACAGTGATACAACCCACCAATCTTATGCCAATTTCCCTAGTTTTACATGTACTTATTTGGATGTGTTTTGTTTTATGCAACTGTATCAATGTATCTACCACCTCAGTTCATAACCACACCTATCTCCTTCTCTAAGCTCCCCCTCCAACCCACTCCTGTCCCTGCCTTGGCAATTACTAATCTGTTCCCCATCTGTAGAATTCTGTCATTTCAAAAGATGTTATATAAATAGAATCAGATAGCAGGTAACCTTTGAGGATTGGCTTTTTTCACCCAGCATCATTCCTTTGAGATTCATCCACATTGTTGCATGCATCAATAGTGCATTTCTTCTAGTTGCTGGATAGTATTCCATTTTATGGATGGTCCCAATTTGTTTAACCATTTGCCTATTGAGGAACATCTGCATTGTTTCCAGTTTAAGGCTGTTCCATTTATCTATAGATTGTGTAAACATAAGTTTTTGTTTCTCAGGAGCAAATACCCAAGAGTACAAGTGATAAGGCATATGGTAATTGCATGTTTACATTTTTTTTTTTAATCTCACTCTGTCACCCAGGCTGGAGTACAATGTTGCGATCTCGGTTCACTGCAGCCTCTGCCTCCGAGGTTCAAGCGATTCTCCTGCCTCAGTCTCCCAAGTAGCTGAGATTACAGGCACCCACCATCATGCCCAGCGAATTTTTTTATTTTTGTAGAGACAGGGTTTCACCATGTTGGCCAGGTTGGTCTCAAACTCCCGACCTCAGGTGATCTGCCCATCTCGACCTCCCAAAGTGCTGGGATTATAGGGATTACAGGCACGAGCCACTGCACCTGGCGCATGTTTGTTTTTTTTTTTTTTTTGAGACAGAGTTTTGCTCTGTCGCCCAGGCTGGAGTGTAGTGGTGCGATCTCGGCTAACTGCAAGCTCCGCCTCCCAGGTTCATGCCATTCTCCTGCCTCAGCCTCCCAAGTAGCTGGGACTACAGGCGCCCGCCACCGCGCCCGGCTAATTTTTTGTATTTTTAGTAGAGACGGGGTTTCACTGTGTTAGCCAGGATGGTCTCGATCTCCTGACCTCGTGATCCACCCGCCTCAGCCTCCCAAAGTGCTGGGATTACAGGCGTGAGCCACCACGCCTGGCCGCATGTTTACTTTTAAAAGAAAACTGCCCAACTGTTCTCCAGAATGGCTGTGCTGGTTTCATGCCCTCCAATAATGTGTGAGTGATCCAGCTCCCCGCCAGCATTTGGGATTGTCACTGCTTTCTATTTTAGCCACTTAGATAGATGTTTTGGTTGCTTTGTTAGAAGTAAGGAGTTCAAAATAGTTCAATTCACAACCACCCAATATAATTATTATAGTCAGACCTCTCTGGGAGCTAGCAGACCACAAGTTTGTTTCACTCCACTTCCTCAAGTGAGCAAACATTTAATGAAGTCCTGTTCTGTGACGAGCCCTGATTCAGAGATGGATGTGGACTAGCTCTGCCTTCTGTCTATCAATTTATCTTATAAATCCATTTAATTATCCCAGTAACCTAATAAAATGGTAGTACTAGGTACTATCATGCCCATTTTCCAGATGAGGAAACTGAGGCACAGAGGGATTAAGTCATTTACCCAACATACCACAGCTAGATAATGGAAGAGCCAGTCCTCCCGGGGTTCTCAAGGAAGGCTCTCCAGAATACAGGACAATGGATTTGAATCTCAGTGCAGAAGCAGGATTTCACCAGTTGAAAGGAGCAGACACGAGCTGAGAGGGAGTTAGATGGTGTTCAAAGGTTTACTGAGTGACTGACCACAATGGAGGGAACTCTGGAAACCAATATGCACAAACATGGCCCAAAGAGGACGTGGCTGCCCAGCCCAAAAGGAGCAGAGAAGTCTTGTTAGCAGTGATGAGCCACTTGTGGCTGTGGGCCAGGCCTAACAGAAAGTCCCCCTGCGATCCACATCATGTTTGTTGGTTTGTTTGGTCGAAGTCCGCACCATGTTTTACAATATTTTAATTCATTGCTAACATTTACAACTTGGAGATTTTATATCCAACATCGGAGGTTCAGCTTTTCTTAGAACATCTTGGTATGTGGCCACAGTGGGCTCACATGGCATCATCATCAACTGGTGTAGAGTCAGGCTGTCCTCTTTAGATAGGGCACATACCCTCTCCACTACCATAGTCCCCAATGCTCCCCATTACTCCCGCCTGACTGCTCTCACTAACTGACATCATTTGCCAGCTCCAATGTCATTTGAGTTTGCAAGCTCTGTCTTAGGCAGAGTGAGACAGCAGTTTCCAAATAACCAGAGCTCCAATCTGCACAAGAAAGGAAGGAGAGCCTGTGAGTTTCCCCAACACAGAGCAGGATGAACACAGCAGCTGGGCAGCCCCAAGACAGGGCACTGGCCTGGGTGCTGCGGCAGCCCACGGCAGCCAGGTTCCAATGGGTTGCAGCCTGGCCTCCTCGTGAGACCTGGGCTCACCTGTCCACACTTCCAGAGAAAGCCCCAGAGGGTAGTAGGAACACAACCCAACTGCCAGGACCTGGGAGAGCAATGGTTATCATCAACACTTAAAGGGGATCCCCAAGGAAGACCTCATTTGGAGGAACAAGGAAGTACAAGGAAGCAGTTGTGTGCACCCCAAGAACAGACACCAGCCTCCAGAGCTGTCCAACAAGCAATTCGACAAAGGTACTTGTGGTCAATGGCTGTCTCAGGAGGTGGCAAGTTCCTCATCACTCACTGGAGGATAAAATTTCCACCCGTGTCAGACTGGCCTAAGTATTTTGTGAGATGTCTTTCAGCCTTAAGATCCTGTACATAGTTACTCACTTCTTCATTATTATGACTGATCACCTCTGAGTGGGAGGTACCAAAAACATGCTAAAAGTAACGATAAGAGTAATGGCACCAATTGCTTATGCTGTTAAAGCACTTTATCCCTTTCAAAGAACTTCCCCAGCCATCATCTCAGTCAAGTTCTTCCCTAAGTGTGGAAGGAGAATCCACTCCAAGGAAACTTTCAAAAGTACAGGAAGAAGTCTTGACATAACATGGACCCACAGACAGCAGGGTATATACACTTTTCACTTCTCTTTTAATCTTTCAGACTTTCTCCAGAGAAAAGTGTCAGTCTGATGCTAATAGATCCTTAACATCTTTATAACCATGCCAATCCTCCTTGTAAACAAAGAGAAAGCAGGCCTCAGGCTCCTGGCCTGGGCAAGCCACTGTATCTAGGATAGAATGTAATAACATTGTTTTGTTTCCTGTGGATTTGTTTTCACAATTACTGTTTATTTATGGTCGTGATATAAAATTTCCTTTTTAAACAAGTCGATTTCAGTTGGAAATATCAAGTTGATAGTAAAGAAAAATTTAATGACAATGGCATTTAGTGTTGGCAAAACTTATAAGTGACTGACATTTGGGAAACCCGTCTTGCCACTTATCCTCATGGCAATAATCTTACAAGAGAAACACTCATATAAACTCATTATTTTGTTTGACATATATTTAGGGGGCACCTACCACATGCCAGGCCTGTGCTCAGGGCTAAACAGGCAGCAGGGTGAAGGCAGACACAGTCCCTGTGCAGTGGATGGATGGCACAGACACACGGGAGTGGGTGACATGCTCCAAGGATACAGAGGCTGAGCAGTAACTAAACTTGGGGCCTGACTCACAGCACAGTGCTCCCTCCACGGGCCCCAGGGTGGCAGGCACCAGGCAGACAGCAGGCACCACTGCAGTGTCCTCCCTACTCCCAGCAAAAAGAATTAAGGGCAGTTGCCCAGCCCCCTGGAGAAAGGTGAGAACAATGTCTCCCAAGGGCCAGTAAAAGGGGCCAGAGGCACATTTTCTCTGACTTGGCCCTCCCCGCCAGCCCCTCCCACCTCGCCCCTCTGGGTTCCTTGGAGCTGGGGCTCGAGGACAGCTCCCTCTTGATTACTGGTTTTCAGGTGACCTAGTTTCCCCCAATAGACCCACACACCTCCTCCCACCCCCGTCTGAGAAAACCCTGCTTGGTCTAATTAAAGAACTGCCATGGAGCTGCAAACACAGCAGTGGGGCAGCCCCAAGACAGGGCACTGGCCTGGGTGCTGTGGCAGCCCACGGCAGCCATGGCTCCAATGGGCTGCAGACTGGCCTCCTTGTGAGACCTGGGCTCACCAATCCACGCTTCCAGAGAAAGCCCCAGAGGGTGACGGGAACACAACCCAAACTGCCAGGATCTGGGAGAGCAATGGTTACCATCAACACTTAAAGGGGATCCCCAAGGAAGACCTCATTTGGAGGAAAACCAGCTCCATGGAGATATAGCAAGTCCAGCACTGGAAAATCCAGACGGACCATCCTACAGAGAATGGGACACATGGGCCCACAAGTCAACAGAGTGTCCAGGACTGGCAAGACATCTGTGGGAGGGATCTGTGGAGGCCAGGTCGGGTGAGGTCATCCAGGAAGTAGGTGTGATATGAGAAGAGAAATCAGAAGCAAGGGGAAATAGGGCAGGGTACTTAATTTTTCTAACATCTGGGTGGATGAACAAAAATAGTTTGATTGTGACCAGCAGGAAGTCTGAGGCCAAGGCACTTGACCCTTGGGGAAGCAGAAACAGGCCGCTGAGGTGTGTTCACTTCTTCCCCCAGAGCCTTAACCCAGCCCCTGTTGTCTGACAAAGTCTGAACTTCATTCCTCTTGTGGACCCCAAAGGGAGAGACAGAGTCAGTGCATATCTGGGGAAGCAGAGACTCAGCTCCAGAGAGCTGACCCTTTACGGGAAGGGCAAGAAAGTATGGCAGGGTACACCTCAGCCCTCCCACAATACACTTCTTTGAATAATATCATCACCCAAGGTATGACAAGGAAGTGGGCAGGATGTACTAAAGAACTCCTCACACTCCCCACCCTCAAAAAAGAAAGACGACTATTACAAGAGTTGTTTGGGAGACTAAATATACCTCTGGGAAAACTACAGAGGCACTGGTTTGGTGGTGATCTGTGTATTCCCACATTATTAGTCAGTGCTGGGTCCTGATGAGCCAGAGCCTGTCAGCAGCCGCCTGAGCCCCGCCGCAGTGATTGGTTGGGGCACGTGTCCCGAGTTGGCCCAATCAGAAGCTCTCTCTTCTCACAAGCTGTGAACTGGAAGCATAACACCCGGTTGCTCCTGGAAGCCATCTTGCCACCATCCCTGCAGGAAGCTGGCTTTTGGATGAAGCCAGTGCTTGGCAGTCACCAGAGGGGAACAGGGTCCTTTAACTAAGGGGTCTCAGGACTTCAGTTATCCAAGTCAACAAAAGCCCCTTTATTATTTGAGCCAGTTGAATTGGATGCTGCTACCTGTAGCCAAAAGCACCTTAAGAGACAGCAATGATGTTTTTAGGGGTGCAGAAATAGGGTCCCCAGAGGCAACTGTTGCTTGTAGCAAAATGAATGGCCTCTTGCTGAGGCATATTACCAAATACCTTCTCTTACCCCACAATGGTTATTTCTTGGCCCTTCAGGCCCGAGGTGAGGCCCAGCTTTGAGGAAGGGTAGGAAGGTCAAAGGCAGGTTCTCAGAGAAGCCCTGCCCACTCAGCTAGGAGAAGGGGGCCCAGGCTTTGTTACTTAATTCTGGGGGAGCAGTCGGTTGACACATCTTTGGACTCGAGCCTAGTGCCTCGAGAAAAACAACATGAAGGAAGGTGAATTCAAATTTAAGAGATTTTAAAATATGAGTCAGAAAGTGTTTCAAAGTTCACACTGTTAAAAGGAAATGTGAAGATTTGTTTTCATGTTCTTCAGCTATTCTTCTCTACACAATATTGGCAGCAGCCTGGAGGAAGGCGATGGGTCCTTTTCTCCTTGTGTTTCCTGTACCATTGAGCACGAGGGAAAGAAGAAAACAAAACAAACAGTGCTGGCTTTCCTACTCCTGGGATCTCACTAGGGACCTACTTTTTCTCCTAAAGGATGTACGCCCCCGCCCTCCCACAACTCACTTCTTTGAATAATAGCATTTTTTTTTTTTCAAGCATAAAGATGCTTTAACTCATGAGCATAGAGACTTCTGGGGCCCTTGGTGCTCCAAATACCTGAATTAGAAATCACTGTCGTCTCCCCTAATCTCATTCCCATGGGATTTTTGTGGACTGATTGTCCTACTCCTGCTAGAATGAACCTTCTAGACTTTGGGCCTTGTCATCATAGACAGATCTCCTGGTTTTAAATCGGTTGTGAAACTCAGATCCCCACAGGCCTGCTCTGTAACTCCAATTCTCCCAGCTGTGCTCCTTCATTCAGATCTCTGACTTGTCACTGTTCTCTGAAGCCCATTGGCTGTAACCCCATTTGGCAGGACTTTGTGTGTATTGGGGAGGCTGAAGGTATAGGAGGCAGGATTCAAAAACCACACATTCAACAAGAACAAAGATGAAACAATTCATGTATCTTGAGCTGTCCCAGGAAAAGAATCAGGTCATCATGTCCAGCAGTGGAACAATAACAGACCTGCTGACCTCTGTCTGAACTGGCTGGGCCATACTGGGAGCAGAGGACCAGGTGTTAACAAAAGGCAACCAGAAAGGATCAGCTTTGTTCCAGGCCTCTGGAGGGCAGAGTGAGGCTCAGGCATGGTAATATGAAGAAGTGGAATCCGCAGCCTGGGCAACATAGCAAGACCCTATCTCTATAAAAAAACAATTAAAAGTAGCTAGGTGTGGTGGCATGTGCCTCTAGTCCCAGCTACTTGGGAGGCTGAGGTGGGAGGATTGCTTGAGCTTAGGGATTTGAGGCTGCACTGAGCTATGATGACACCAGTCCACTGCAGCCTGGGTGACAGAACAAGACCCTGTCTCTAAAAATAAAAAATAAAAATAAATCATTTAAAAAATAAATACATGAATAATCTTTTGAAAGAACAACTAGGATCAGCCTGGCATGAGAATAAACTGTCTAACAGTGATAATTCAACAAAGTCCAGCCATGGCATGATGCTGGAGTCCCCACTGCCAGGAACTCCACGGCCTTTAGAGGTCTATGTTGGGTGGTAGATGGAACTGGCCCCGTGAAGGCCCATGAGCCCCAATCCTGGCCTGCAGGGGACGGCATCGTATTGGGACTAAGCACTCTATCATGCGTATCTGCACCCAGCATTTGGTAACCACCAGGCTACACAACTTGCAAGGCCCATTTTAAGCAAACACTGATTGATGATTTGGATTGGTTCTGCCTGTCAGGGTGAAGCCACTCTCTCAGGCTCAGCCCCAAGAAAACTTCAAAGGAGGCCACAGCTCAAACAGGTAAAGGAAAACCCATGAACACACCGGTCTTCCATGCTGAGCTTCCCCGCAAGATCTTGAACCCAGGGAAGCCCACACACTTGCGGGTAAGTACAGCAGTGTGGAGAAGGCCGTAGGGGACAGGAACAAGGGTGCCAAGGACAGGGGCACTCACAAAGCTGATATGATGTCTACAAACACATTAGTCAGTCACAGGCACGGTGCTAAACCAAACAGCCTGTCTTCTAAAGAAGCTTATGTAATAGCTAAGCTTGGGGAAATGGGAGTCAAATTACAAACAGTTTCTCCAGGCTTGAGGGAGTGTGGTCCACCCCCTCCCTTCACAGGGAGATAAAAACTCCTTTTGCAGCTGGAGGGATCATTTTCCAAAGGAGACCACCTGTGGCTACGGAACACACTCCTGGGTTACACAGGTATTAAACAGGGGATGGCCCTTCACATCAGGTAGGCTGGGGGTGGCCTCTAATCCCTGCCTTTCTCTCCCAGCATGACACTCATGACAAAACTTTCCTCTGTTGTGCCACCACTTAGGTTGGTGGTGGCTACTTGGTGCACTGTGAGGAGAGGGATTACGAAGCCATGTGTGATAACGGGAAGAATGTGTGTTGTGATTAATTAGCCACGGCTGAAGAGATGGGAAGTAGCTGCCTGCATACTGAGTACGCAATTCTGTTCTACGTCATGCTGCCTCAGAACTTGGCATCCAATAGTTGCCTCTGTATCCACTGATTAAAATCCTTGGCTGGGCATGGTGGTTTATGCCTGTAATCCTAGCACTTTGGGAAGCCGAGGATCTAGAAAGTTATCAGATACGAGTGGAAAGGCCCCTTAAATCTGAGGATATCATCCAAACAACAGCAAAAACTCACTGTGGCATCAGTACATAAGCATCAAGAAAATCTCAGGTTCACATCGGAATTTTCCCAATAACCCACCCTAGGGGGCAAAGGAAGAACTGTACCCTGTTAAGGTGACTAGATCCAGACTCTAGGAACTCAAGCAGACGACGGCAGCCCCTGTTTTACTCCATATGGATGTTAGCAAGTATTTGTTCTATTGCAAATTGGTCTGTCTGCTTTGTTAACCAAAATGTCCCCTTATCTCCCTGATCACTAATACCATGGATTTTCTGACATCCTGTTGCATTTTACCAGGAAGATCTTCTAAATAACTTGCAGCTCTTTTACAGTTGTTTCTAGTTCCTACTTCCCCCTCCCAAGCCTGGCCCTGCAATGTGGGGAGATAGCATGCTGTTGGTAATTGGATAGAGTCCATTCAGGAATGGAGAAGGACCAAGGCACTGTCGCCAGCTGACACCCTTCCTCATCCAGATCTGGGGATCACTGTCTTGTCCACTCCAAGCATCTTGGGCT
Source organism: Rhinopithecus roxellana (assembly GCF_007565055.1). Lineage (NCBI taxonomy): Eukaryota > Metazoa > Chordata > Mammalia > Primates > Cercopithecidae > Rhinopithecus > Rhinopithecus roxellana. The sequence goes on along the minus strand of NC_044561.1, from coordinate 111,248,851 downwards.
CCACATCATTACCAGCATGAGAGAGGAAGGGGAACATAGTTTGCTGCCTAATAAGACCACTCTCCCCATTTCAGAAACCTCAAATATCCCTAACAAGCTATCTCTTCCCCTTTAGCTAGGGATGTTCTTAGCCAATTAGGAAGTAGTTGGGATAGTTTTTTTTGTTTTTTGTTTTTTTTTTTTTTTTGGATATAGAGTCTAACTCTGTTGCCCAGGCTGGAGAGTGTTGGTATGATCTCAACTCACTGCAATCTCCGCCTCCTGGGTTTAAGTAATTCTCCTGCTTCAGCCTCCTGAGTAGTTGAGATTACAGGCATGCACCACCATGCCCAGCTAATTTTTGTATTTGTAGCAAAGACAGGGTTTCACCATGTTGGCCAGGCTGATCTTGAACTCCTGACTTCCACTGATTCTCTCCATCTTTGCTTCCCAAAGTGCTGGGATTATAGGCGTGAGCCACCGTACCCAGCCTGGGATGGGAAATTTTAAAAACTTTTCATATAATTTGTTCACTGAAGTTCAGAGAATAATTCCAAGGAAACAGGGACGATTAAAAGCATAGAATTGAACCTGAAGGAAAAAGTTCTACCCTGGAGGACAAAAGAATGAGAAGAGGAAGACAGAGGGCAACACAGAGAGCAGATTCCAATTAAGTGGAGGATGGAACTGACATTCGAACTGACGTCTGCCTAACTCCAAAGCCTACACCCATAAAAAGCAGGAGAAGAAGGAACTGGGAAACTCTCTAAAGGAACCATAAGTGCTTTAATAGATCTTTCTCATGAATTGCAAGAAGATTTCAGAAAACCCACAGTATTTATGACCAGGGAGATGGGGACATTTTGGCCAACAAACCAGACAGACCAATTGGTAATAGAACAAATACTTGCTGAAGTCAGTATAGAGTAAAACATACGCTTCATGAAATTAAAGGCTAACATTGCAGAACCTATAAACTAGATACATGAAATGAACCTAGAAACAAAGAACGCCAGGTAATCATGGCAGCTTCTGTGCCCAGCATACCTTCCACCTGCCAAGTTCTTTGCATGTAACCTTTCTGGGAATCACTGCACCAACTCTGCAATGTAGATATTGTTACCATTTCAGAGAGGAGAAAACTGGGACTCAGAGAGGTTAGGGAACTCGTAACTAGGGCTGATGTTCCAGATGTGTGTGGTTGGCATCTCTTCTGATTAGTCTGGCATCTGTTTTGATTGGTCAGTCTCTATGCCATTAGTTAAGTATTTTTAATATCCTCCCTGCTTAAAAATAGAAGAAAAAAATGTCGGACAGGAAAGATGAGCCACAGAGGCATGACTGTAAGAGAAGTCCTTGAAGGAAAATAAATGAAATCTATGCAGAGTAAGGATAACTGATTAAAGTCATAACTTCCCTTACTGTTGGAGCTGTCATCACTTTTGGAGGCTTGGGCAGGAAATATATCTCATCCTAAATTTCATAAAATCTGCCTTCCAAAACCCCATACACTCAACCCCCTATGGGTGCTCCTTTTTTCAGTGAGCATTTTTGTCTGTTTTTTTGTTTTGTTTTGTTTTGTTTTGTTGTTTGTTTTTTTTTTTTTGAGACAAAGCCTCTGTCACCCAGGCTGGAGTGCAATGGCACTATCTCGGCGGCTCACTGCAACCTCAACTTCCCAGGTTCAAGTGATTCTCCTGCCTCAGCCTCTTGAGTGGCTGGGACTACAGGCAAGTGCCACCCCGCCCGGCTAATTTTTGTATTTTTAGCAGAGACAGGGTTTCACCATATTGGCCAGGCTGGTCTCAAACTCCTGACCTCAAGTGATCCGCCAACCTCAGCCTCCCAAAGTGCTGGGATTACAGGTGTGAGCCACCATGACCAGCCTCAGTGAGCACTTTCTCACTTTCACTTCACCCGGTAACTCCCAAACCAGATTCATAACAGCAACTGGCCTCTCTCCTCTCCTGTCTGAGAGATGAAACTGCTAATAGAATAAAACAGAAAGTTTCCAGTTGCTCTACATTTTGGTAAGTGAAGTTTCCATCTAACAAGCAGGTTTTGAAGTCTCAGTACTGGATCTATGACCTTCCAGGTCACCATGCAGAGAAGCAGGCTGTAGTATTCTGCCTTTAGAGCATTGCTTCTGTTCCTCCCCTCTTTGATCTCCAGCCAAAGTTCCTCCACTTTGATTCCCTCCTCTTGGGTACACAGAACTCCAAGTATACCACCGCTTCCCTCTCACCAGTTGTATTTCCTTTGAACATGGTAACTTCTCTATAAGCCATAGTTTCATCCCACGAAAGTGGTGTTGCTAACACGATTGAATTTATCTCCTCATGTTAAAATCTCAGGTTCACTTTGTTAACTGCTTTGGTCTACACTCAAATGCCTGGAGCTCTACGACCACACCCATCCTTCTACTCAGCAAATTCCTGAACACCCTGTTTCATACTTGATGCCAACAATGAGTAACTACTAGTTTCAGGATTTTCTTCTGGCAATTTTCTCTGTGAATTCACTTCCATTTTTAATTTAAAGCCTATTTATTTAGCCAATGAACAAATATTTATTGCCATCTATATGAGGTAGGCAATAAAGTGAGGTGGCTCTAAGTATCCCTTAATGAACAAAGCTATTGAGAGGTCCTGCTTTTAGTAAGGGCAAAGTAGCTCTTTCTGGACCAAACGTCCCACACAAAACTATTATGAACTCTAGACAAGAAAAAAAAAAAAGATTGGAAGGTACTAAATGTGTTCAACTACAAGCAAGTGGAAACTGGAGAGGAGGCAACACCTGAAAGAAAGAAATGGCACGGCCAGGCCCAGTGGCTCACGCCTGTGACCCCAGCACTTTGGGAGGCCAAGGCAGGCGGATCACGAGGTCAGAACATCAAGACCATCCTGGCTAACATGGTGAAACCCCGTCTCTACTAAAAATACAAAACATTAGCTGAGCGCCGTGGCGGGCGCCTATAGTCCCAACTACTCGGAAGGCTGAGGCAGGAGAATGGTGTGAACCCCGGAGGCGGAGCTTGCAGTGAGCCAACATAGCGCCACTGCACTCCAGCCTGGGCGACAGAGTGAGACTCCGTCTCAAAAAAAAAAAAAAAAGAAAAGAAAAGAAAAAAAGGAAATGGCACTAGATGACTTTCGTGTTTTTATAGCTTTTTACTTGTGGGAAGCCCCCAGGCAATGCTGTACTTACTAGTTAAAACTTGGATAGAAAGCCAAAACCAGCCGGGTGCGGTGGCTCGAGCCTGTAATCCCAGCACTTTGGGAGGCCGAGACGGGCGGATCACGAGGTCAGGAGATCGAGACCATCCTGGCTAACACGGTGAAACCCCGTCTCTACTAAAAAAAAAATACAAAAAAAACTAGCCGGGCGAGGTGGCGGGCGCCTGTAGTCCCAGCTACTCGGGAGGCTGAGGCAGGAGAATGGTGTAAACCCCGGAGGTGGAGCTTGCAGTGAGCTGAGATCCGGCCACTGCACTCCAGCCTGGGCGACAGAGCGAGACTCCGTCTCAAAAAAAAAAAAAAAGAAAAGAAAAGAAAGCCAAAACCACTGTCTTACTATTTGAGGAGTTTAAAGACAGAGTTCAGGTAACCACAGCTGGAAAATAAGGAGAAATATCCCAGAAAAGAATCACAGAAGAGTAGCCCCAAATTCTGAGTATAAACAGTGCCCAAATCTCACTGAATGATACATACAGGGCAGACTTCAAGTAGTTCAACTAAAGCTAAATGAATTGAGCAAAGATTTCACATGTTGCCCACCCAAGGAAGACTGACTTTGGAGTTTGAGTTTGGTCAAGTTAATTGCCTGATATATATATATATATATATATATATATATATATATATATATATATATATATATATATATATATATATATTATATATATTTCTGAGGAATAGGAAAGAATTCCGAGTCTCTTCAGGTCTCATTCACAACATTTAGGGTGTAATCCAAAATTACTAGGCAAATTAAAAACAAACAAATGGGAAAATGTGACTCAAATTCAAGAGAAAAGGCAATCAATGGAGACCAATCTCAAGGTGACCCAGGTGTTGGAAATAATAAAGATCTTTAAAGCAGTTATTACTTTGCTCAAGAATGTAAAGGAAATTATGCTTATAATAAACGAACAGATAGGAAATCTCAGCAGCAACATCGAAATTACAAAGAAAAGAACCCAAAGCATCAATTCCACTAAATTCTCACCAATACCTTCCTCTGCAACTCTTTGGTAGGTGTCTCTCACTAGGGACAGTTACAAAGTTCTAATATATTTATTTCAATGACCATTTTTAAGCACCTTCCAAGTGCCAGGTTCCAGGCAGGCTTTGGGGCACAAAAATATGTCACAAAGACCAGATTTTCTTCTCTGACAGTGTCTATATAGCCCACTAGTCACTTCTCATATCTTCCTTTCTCATTCAGGTCTTAAATTTTAAAAAGAGATTAAAGTCCTGCTGCAGCATCTTTCCAGAGCTTCGTAGTGCTTCCCCCTTAGCTTCCAGATCACTTCTGGTGGAGCCATTTGCTCCAAAGAAAGCACATAGGAATGAGAGGCAGTCTGTCAGGTTTGATACATGTGAATATTCTCCCTCCACCGGCTGAGAGCCAGGTCAGTTCTACCAAAAACTCTGGGACATCACAGGAAGTCCATGGGGAGGCACTCGCCATTACAACATCTCTTTCCCCAGTTCTACTCTGCTTTTGCAAAATCTATTAGGAAAGAGGTTCTCAAACTTGGCATTGGAATCACTTGGAGATGCTGGGAATATACATGAAGATCACAGAGAAAGGCCACTACAAATCTATCAGAATGGCCAAATTTTTTTTGAGACAGAAAATGCCAACTGTTGGCAAAAATTCTTACACACTGAGTGGGAATATAAATTAGTACAACCACTTTTTAAAGCTGTTCAGCAGTGTCTTGTAAAATTAAACACGGGCATGTCCTATAATCCAACAATTGAATTCCTAGGAATACACCCAGCAGAAATTTCTTTTCTTTTGAGACGAAGTTTCACTCTTGTTGCCCAGGCTAGAGGAGTGCAATGGCGCAATCTTGGCTCACCACATCCTCCGCCTCCCGGGTTCAAGCAGTTCTCCTGCCTCAGCCTCCTGAGGAGCTGGGATTACAGCCATATGCCACCACGCCTGGCTAATTTTGTATTTTTAGTAGAGATGGGGTTTCTCCATGTTGGTCAGGCTGGTCTTGAACTCCCGACCTGAGGTAATCTGCCTGCCTAGGCCTCCCAAAGTGCTGGAATTACAGGCATGAGCCACCACGCCTGGTCAGAAATTTCTATATACATTCACTAAAAGGCATTCACAAGAATGTTAATTGCACTATTTCTAATAGATGCAAACTATAAACAACCCAAAATGTCCCCAGCAGTAGTTTGGAGAAAAAAATATGGTTTGTTCACACAATAGAACATTGTACAGCAATGAGAATGAACAATATACAATTACACTCAACAATATGGATGACTCTCACAAACAATGTTAACCAAAATAACCCAGACACACAAAACTGCATGCTATATGATTGCATTTATGTAAAATTCAACAACAGGCAAAACTAATCTATGCGGTTTCAGGGTGTGGGGAGTGACTAGAAAGGGACATACAGGGTGGGGGAGGGGGCTTCTGGAGTGCTGTTAGCGCCCCAAGCAGGATATGGGTTAGACAGATTCAGTTTGTGAAAAATTGATTCATTTAAGATTTGTGAACTTTCGTGTATTTGTTTTTCCTTAAGAAATCATCACAATTTTTTTTTTTAATACTGCTGTCTGGGTCCCACCTCTTCAGATTCTAGTTTAATTGGTCTGGAATGCAGCCAGAAATTGACATTTTTAAAAGCTCCCCAGGTGGGTCTCATGTGCACCCAAGAACCACTGTATCAGAACCTGGCAACTCTCCTTACTATTTCTTGGAGCAGAAAGTGCTGCTGCTTCTCCAGAAAGGCTAAAGGCAGGATGTTTTTGGTAGAACACTAGTAGCACCAGAGGATGTTAATAGGAGTTACGTGAAAAAAAGCCTTTTATAGTCATATACGTAATATATTTATTTTTATTTTATTTTATCTTTTTTGAGATAGGGTCTCAGTGTGCTGCCCAGGCTGATCTCAAACTCCTGGGTTCAATCAATCCTCCCGCCTCAGCCTCCTAAGCAGCTGGGATTATAGCTACTACCACGCCCAGCTAGTAATACATTTCATTACAATTATCAACTGTTATTGAACAGTCACTGCATTCCTGGAGCTAAGCTATATGTTTTAGCTACTCATACTATCTCATGTAATCTTCACAGCAAGCCTATGAGAAAGGTACTATTAATCCCTATTTTATAGAAGGGCACACTAAGCTCAGTGGGGTTAAGTAATTGCCCAATGTCTAGTAAGCAATAGGGCTGGGATTCAAATCCAGAGTGGCTTTGACACTGAAACCCATGCTTTTTTTTTATTTTTTCCTTTTTCTTCCAAGAATTACAAGGGGTCAGGTACAGTGGTTCATGCCTGAATCCCAGCACTTTGGGAGGCCAAGACGGAAGGATGGCTTGAGCCCAGGAGTTTGAGAGTAGTCTAGACAATACAGTGAGACTTCATCTCTACAAAACATTAAAAAAATTAGCTGGGTGTGTTGGCTCCCACCTGTAGTCCCAGCAACTCAGAAGGCTGAGGTGGGAGGATTGCCTGAGCCCAGGAGGTAGAGGCTGCAGTGAACTGTGATTGCACCACTGCACGACCGCAGATCACTGCACTCTAGCCTGGGCAACAGAGTGAGATCTTGTCTCAAAAAAAAAGGGGGGGGACAATCAGTGAAGCCTACACACTTGACTAATGCCCTAAATTCCCTGTCCAGACAGCACTTGACTGCAGGAGTTACAAAGCCTTTGCTATGGTAATCTGAGCTGTGAGGTGAAGACAAGAATATTGAATGCAGCAGTTCCCAAAGTGGTTTCCTTGCCTCCACCGCTTACCTTCCAACCCACCATCTACATCATTGGTGGAGTTTTCACTCTTAAGCCAAGTTTGATCCTGTATTTCCTTTGGAGGGAAGCATCTTGATGGCTCCCACTGCCTATGCTGTCCAGTTTCAAGCTCTCAGCCTAAACCATCCAATATCTGGACCTTGCTTGACATTTTAGCTTTCTCTCTGGCCAGCCTAACTTCCCTCCCCACCCCCAACTCACTAAATACCTAATTTTCCAGCTGCACCCAACAGGACTGATGGATTCACTCCTCCCCAATGGTACTCACCATTTGCTGAGACTCTACTGTGTGCCAGGTACTATGCATAAATTGACTTTAATCCACGCAATGAGTCTTAGAAACAGGTGTCATTACCCCCACTGGATTTATTAGTAAAAGGAGGCTCCTCTTGACATGCCTGAAGTCACAACCAGGAAGTGGCAGGGCTAGGATTTGAACCAAGATGTATCTGCTACAAAGTCCATGCAATTTTCACTACACCACACTCACCTCCTCGCCTTCACACACACTGTTTTTTGTTTTGTTTTGCTTTGTTTGAAACGGAGTCTCACTCTGTCGTCCAGGCTGGAGTGCAGTGGCATGATCTCAGCTCACTGCACGCTCCGCCTCCCAGGTTCATGCCTTTCTCCTGCCTCAGCCTCCCAAGTAGCTGGGACTACAGGCGCCCGCCACCACACCCGGCTAATTTTTTGTATTTTTAGTAGAGACGGGGTTTCACTGTGTTAGCCAGGATGGTCTCGATCTCCTGACCTTGTGATCCACCCACCTTGGCCTCCCAAAGTGCTGGGATTACAGGCATGAGTCACTACGCCCGGCACACACACGCTGTTTTATGAGTGGCAGTACCCTTCTTTCTCTCCACCTGGCACACTCCTCTTGTTCTTTGAGAGGTAGCTCAAGTGCTAAAATGACAATAGCTATCATCTCTTAAGGGCTTTCCAGGCACCGTGTTCAGCACTTGCCTTGTCTCATTTAGACAATATTGTCTCAATGTCTTTTTTTTTTCTTGAGATGGAGTTTCGATCTTGTCACCCAGGCTGGAGTGCAGTGGTGTGATCTCAGCTCACTACAGCTTCCGGCTCCCAGGTTCAAGTGATTCTCTTGCCTCAGCCTCCTGAGTAACTGGGATTACAGGCACACACAACCATGCCTGGCTAATTTTTTTGTATTTTTAGTAGAGACAGTTTCACCATGTTGGCCAGGCCGGTCTTGAACTCCTGACCTAAGGTGATCCACCCACCTCAGCCTCCCAAAGTGCTGGGATTATAGCCATGAGCCACCGCACCCAGCCTCAATGTCTTAATATTGCCTCTGAATTGTTCTTTATCTCTTCTGTGCCAAATGGGCTTCGTTCCCCTCTCTAGTCCCAAGGCATTTGACCGTATCTCTTCTGTGGCGCTCAGCACTCTGGTAATTGCTGGTTTCAGATCTGCCTCTTCCATTGGACTGGATGCTCTCAGAAGACAAGAGATATGTATTGTTCACCTTTACATCCTATCATACTGCCACCCAGCACATGGTAGGTATTCAATAAATGGGAGAGGGTGGACAGCAGGCTGGCCAAGAGACTGAAAATTCACGAAGAATTTCTGTTCTGCCATGAGAGAGTGGTCCTTTCACTTAGAACAAGAGCTGTAAAATCAAACTGGGCAAAACAGACCTGGCTAATGGGCGAGGAGGGTGGACCTTGGGACCAGAACCAGGACATACCTCGGCTGGCCCCTGTGCTTTGCCTCCTGTGAGAGGGTGGACTAAGATTGTTCTGGTCTTCACAGTCTCTTTTCAACTCTGCATGCTTTGCAGTTGGCTCTATCTATCCCTGCTGAGGGGATTTGTTATAAAACAGCGGTTAGGTTCATTCCACAGCACTGATTCAGTTGATTTTCTCAACTGCTCCTTGTGTTGTGTTGCTTTTAAGATGTCTCAAGTGAATGAAGAGCTATCTAGGACAGGTGGGCCCAAAGAAAATGTATCTAGCTAAGGCTTGGTTCCCCCCAGGTGGGTCGACTAGATGGTCATACCCCTTTCTACATGGGCCTGTTCTTTTTCAGAAGGAGGCCCCTTTACAAGACATAGACAGATGTTTAATGTTCACTCATTGATTGAAAACCATTCTGTGGATCCACTCTACCACAGGCCTGTTCAGAGCACACCTGCTTGTAACCCCTGTGGTAAACAACCTATTTATGCCACCCACATCCAACCTCTATGAGCTTCAAGGTTGCTGATTTTTAAAGCCAGCCTCCTGTTCCCTTGCTCGCACTCTATCTGGACCAACATACAGATCTGCCCAGGTTTGAGTGATCGGTAATCAGTGCCAGCTGCGAACTCAGCTGGGTTTCCCCACAGGCACCTTCAAACAAACCCTATTTGTAAATATGGAAACTACCAAAGAGACTATTTTAAAATTACTCACCCCTTCCTAACTTACCACTTCTTCTGCTGCCCTAATAAGGATAAGCTCCATTATTTTTTTTTCTTCTAATCAAGTTGTTTTCTTTTGAGAATTTCAAACCTCCTCACACCCTGGGACATAGTGCATATGGTATTTTATGAATTCATTTGTGATATTCATGAATATAGAGTTTATCAAACAAAAGTTAGTTAAGCTTATGCATTTATCTAGCACAAGGTGAACCATACTGTTTTGCTCTCATTTTATTTGTTCATGTGTCTGCCAACTCCAGGAGATGGGATCAGCCTGAGGGCAAAGGCTGGTTTCATTTAATTTTGTATCCAATTCCAAGCATAAGGCCAGGTACAATGTAGTTTCTGAATATTTGATCGTCATTATGTAGGCATAATCCAAAAGGTCATAAAATCTAGAAATTACTGCAGAACCTGCTGCAGAAACGTTCTGTTTTATATCTATCAGGCTGACAAAAATGAAAGTTACTTAATCCTCAGTGCTGGAGAATAGATGGGGGAAACACACACTGTTGAGGAAACAGAAATTGGTTCAGCTTCTTTGGAGAACAGTTTAGCAATGTCTATCATAATTGAAACTGCCAGGAATTTTCCTTATGAATAAAATCATCGATGTATAGAGTACACAAAGATATATACACTGCTCAGACAAGGATGTTGCAACATTATACGTTTGTAGGAGGAAAAAACTGGAAACTATCTTAGCCATCATCAAGAAACTAGCAATTAAATGATGGTACATTATCACTGGACTATCAGATAGCCTTAAAGATCCAGGTATATCTGTGTGTTGGCATGTGCTCAGATAAATTAGCAGAAAAAGAAGATCTCAGAAGAGTTTTGTGTAGTTGTGTTAAAAAGAAAAATGCATAAACATGTAAATAAATATGGGTTTGCATATGCATATGAAATTTATGGAAAGATACATAAAACATTCATAGATTTATTCTGGGGAAAAGGGATAAGTGGCTGGGAAGATGGGGAAAATTTACTTATGATACACTTCTATATTTTGTGTAATTAAAAAGCATGACATACAGCAATAGGAAAACAAAAGCTTAAGTTACATATAAAAGAAAAAATGTGAATGACATTTTGGTGAAAATCTTTGCTATATTTTTATAAGGTAATAGGCAATATTTATAAGACAACATTTCCTCTCTGTCCAGTCCATGGGATAGCCAATGACAGCAACAGTTCCAGAAAGAAAACCAGAGACAGAGAAAATCACCAAAAAGGGCTAAGAACCCTAAAGAGAATAAGTGTCAAAATGTGTACCTTTTACTTGTTCTTGGATGCGAGGAAATAAAGCCAGTTCTGAATAAGAGTCTGAACTAAGACATTCTGAGAACTCACTAGGCTGGCACAGACTCCAGGGCCAAGAAGCAGAGACTAGGAATGCCCAGATAAGTAATGGCCATAAGTAACCTAGTGAACAAAACGAATGACCGAGCTCCTGGGGACATAATGACACAGTGCTCTGCTCACCTATTTCCCTAGCCCCTGAATACTCCTAGGGACTAACTCTAATGATAATAACGCCATAAGAATAGTTGGCATGTATCAGGAACCTCCTACCTGTCAAGCAGAGGCTAAATGCCTAATCATATCAATTTATATTATGTTATTATTCCTGTTTTACACATGGGGAAATTGTGACTCAGCAAATATATGCATGTAATGTACTCAAGGTTGCAGTCAGTGCTGGAGGTAGGAATCAAACCTGTACCTGACTCTAAAGCCAGCCAAGGTCATTGCTAGCCTTCCCCCCTCTGAGGGAAGGACAAGAAAAAGCACTCCCTCCGAGTAGGGAGTAGGGACAGCTCCATAAAGAGAAGACAGCATTTTTATGCAAAGAAAGGGCCAGAGAGTGTAATGACTTTGAAGCCTGAATTCGAATCTTGACTTTGCCATTTACTGGCTGTGTGACCTTGAGTAAGTCATTGAACCTGTGCTTCACTTTCCCAAGCAGCAAAATCAGAGTAGCAAGAAAGTCATCCCTGGCCAGATGCAGTGGCTCATGCCTGTAATCCCAACACCTTGGGAGGCCGAGGCAGGCGGATCACCTGGGGTCAGGATTTCGAGACAAGCCTGGTCAACACGGTGAAACCCCATCTCTACTGAAAATACAAAATGCAGCTGGGAGTGGTGGCGAGTGCCTGTAATCTCAGCTTCTCGGGAGACTGAGGCAGGAGAATCACTTGAACGCGGGAGGTGGAGGTCGCAGTTAGCTGAGATCACACCACTGCACTCCAACCTGGGCGACAGAGCGAGACTCTGTCTCAAAATAAATAAAATAATAATAATAACAATAATGTCACCCCTTAGAGTTGTTAGGAGGACTGAAGGAGTTAAATAGACAGCACCTGGCTCATAACGAGCACCAAGTGATCACGACGAATATTAAGAAAAAGGTGCCCTTCCCTCTAAGCAGATGCAACCCTGCAGGGTGCAGAGTTTGGCAAGTGGATCACAGGCTAGATTTCAGCCTCTCTTTTAGCTGAGTGCCACTGTGCCTATCAGCAATACACAACTCTACAACCTTGCATAGGTCCTGCTGAGCAATTAACCTGCATGTATTGGCAGTTCTTCCTCCCACCTTCCCTTCCATCAGTCTAGCTGTGAATCAGAATCACCTGGCACACTTTGAAAAAATACAGACTTTCAGGGCCCTACCTTGGCCAATTCTAACACAGGTAGACTGGGCTAGGGCCCAGGCATCTGTACTTTTCACAAATTCCAGGTGACCAGATGACCCAGAAACAGCATGTTCCTGGATACGTGTTTTTGGAAGTACTCAAAGTTCATCATTCTGGCCGACATTCTGGCTGTCTGAGTTGCTTCTTGAGCTCAAGTATCCTCTTTGTCAAGTCTGGTCCCAGGCCTGGGCACACAGGGAAGGGGCACAGGGAACATCTGTGACTCTGCAAGTCAGCCAGCACAGCAGATGGCTGTGTGAACAGGCACAACAGGCTGCATTTGCTTTTGTGCTTAAGCGGTTTGCACCAGGGAACCCTCACCTGTAGACTTGGGGTCTCCCATACCCTTGCTTCTCAAAGTGCAGTTCACAGACTAGCAGCTTGACACCCCCTGGGAGCTTGGTAGAAATGCAGAAAACTCCATACCCAGCCCTACTGAGTCAGTTTCCGCATTTTAGCAGGAACCCAAAGGGCATCCATATGCAAGTTTGTGGATACACCCTAGACCCCTTCTCCCTATCCAAGTAAGTTCTAACCAATGGGCACATCTAACCTGTCCAAACACCCTTTGGGGCTAGTCTTCTCTTTCAAACTCCCTACAGAGACCCAGAAAAACAGCACAGTCCCTTCAGCAGCCCAGACTCACACGTAGCAGCCAGCCGAAGGCTCCAGGTGAAACTTCGCTTTAAGTTATTTATTTCTAAGTCCACATTAAAATAAACCTTCCCAATAAATTGAAAAAGAGACATCTCTGGCCTCTGTAATTCCAGGACGTAAAACACCCTTCTCTTTTGTACAGGATTGAGACCCCTGCTTTCCTGCCTAAAGCCATCCAGGGACATCAAACAGTCCAAAGAAAACAAGCGATGTCTTCCTGTTGGCCAAGCTTCAAGTTATCAGGCAGATTTCACACTGCAGCTTGACCTCATTAATCCAAGGCCTATCACATTGCTGTAAATGTCAGTGGAAAATAGCCATTCAGTGGGTTTCCTTCATTCCACTAGAAAGGGACAAAACAGGAAGCTGACAAGCAGCTGTGCCCCAGCTTGGCAAATCCCAAGGGCCCAGCTGACAGCACCTATGCTCCTCTGCCCCAGCCTACTTTCCAGATAAAGATGGGTCCTGTATCTACATAAGTAAAATGCAGTGGTGATGGCAGGAACAATTCAGATAATCTGGGCCCCCAAGCACCTGCTTGGGAAGGAAAACAGCTCGGTCTGAATGTCTTTGGCTGAATTACCAATTGGCTGTTCATCATTCAAGTTCATCTAAATCTCTTCTGCCTATTCAAATGTTCCACAAGCTAAACCCCTGGGACTCCAGGGGACACAAGGCCTTCCAAGTCCTCATTCATTCCTTTAATGCATATTGATTGTCTCCCGTGTGCTGGGCATCATGCTGATCATGCTGGCCAACTGGAGACACACAGCTGAATGAATTGGACACAGTCACCGACCTTATGGGGCTCATAGTCCAGGGTAGTCTTTCTTAACCTCAGCACTATTGACATTTGGGATCAGATAATTTTTTGTTGTGGGAGGCTGTGCTGTGCACCATAGGACATTTAGCAGCATCCGTGGTATCTACTCACTGGATGTCAGTAGCTCCTCTCTCCCACTATCCCCCACAAAGTTGTAACAACCAAAAATGTCTTTAGACATTGCCAAATATCCTCCCCAGGGAGAGTCAAACTGCCCCAAGTTGATAACCACAGGTCTAGTGGATGAAACAGAAGACTAGGAGAGTAAGGCTCACATCTAACCATATAATCACAATTATGATAAGTACTGCAGAGAAAAATCTGCTGGATATTATATCAATATTATCTACAGCTTAGAAGCCAAGCATTTTACATATGATTACAAATCCTTATGACAATTCAGAATTGTGTTTGTTAGTCACTATTTAGCAACTTATTGAAGATGGTAAAAATAGCAACTTATTTCTTCATCTTTATTTCCAGATGAAGAAATTAAGGTTCAAGGAAGTGAAAAAATTTCCCTAGGCCCCAAAGCCAGTGGAAGGCAAAGCCAGGATTTGAACCCTGGCCCCAAACTTTGCCCCCATGTAAAAGGAAACGTAAGCCTGTGTTTGGATGTCCTCTGAAACAGGGAGGGTCTGTGGTCATGTGATGCTCTGACCAGCCATCCTAAAAGATTCATTCCTTCCTGGGGCCACCGTGGGGCTCAGCCACCATCTGCCACATCAATCAAACTGCACATTGCTTGCATCAAGGCACATCTGTGGGCGAAGGAATGCCATTCTAGATTCTGAGACATCCAAGAACACCTCCCCCAAAAGCGCCTGCACCCAGGAATTTCCCCAAAGTCAGGGTACATACCCAGAGCACACCCCACTGTGACCCATCTCCAAAATTCCTACTGCCCAGCACCCAAAGGTACACAAAACAAAAGAGGCCAGATATTCTGCAGTCAGCCTTAGATTTACAAAGTGTGTGAAGAAGGTGGTGCAGGATAGCACATGGCAACTTTGAGATGCCCCCAAGACATGAGTTCCTGTCACTTACAAGCTGCATGCCTTTTAGCAAATAGCCTCATCCTCTGTGCCACAGTTTCTCCCTCTGTGCAGTGGGGGATAAGTGCATTCTTTTCAACGGATTGGTATGAGAATTCAACGGTGATGCAAGTAAACACCTTTGACAGTGACCAGCATCCAGAAATGCACTTGGTGCTATATCATGATCAATAAGTAAGTCAGGTCATGATGCTTCCTCCACTTCTACCCTCTTCTGTCAAGTGAGAAACTGAGTCCCAGGAAGAGAGAAACAAGTGTAGAGGTGGGAAAAGCATCTCAGGAAAAGGGAGTGGACCTCTTCTTCTTCGTACTTCCTGGGTGGAACGAAGAGGGAAGGACGGTGAATGTATGGACAGTTGAGCTGAGGCCAGCCGTTCCTCCCATGCAAAAGTTAATCCTGAAGTTTCTTGGACAACCCTCACTAGAGAGCCACCCTCCAAGGAAGGTGCAGAGGGACTGCTTCGGGTCAGTGAGTGTTTAATCCTTCGGGGCTCCCGGCAGGATGGCCTCTGCTACCTCCCTGGCCTTGCTTCTGCCTCCATCAAACTTTCTGATGACTCTGCTCCATCAGCAACTCCTCCCACTGCTCTCCAAAAACATCCAGCACTTTTAAGCCTCGGTGCCTCTGCACACACTGTTCTCCCTGCTAGGGCTGCCCTACCACCTGGAAAACTGTCACTGAAGGGCTCAACATGCTCCCACAGCAACTTTTGCCCACCTGTTATTGGCAATAATAGACTAATAATAGCAATGAACATCTGTGAGCACTTATTAATATCTAGAAAGCCCAAGGTAGGTTTTTAAGTTTTTTGGTTTTGTTTTTTGTGTTTGTTTGTTTTCGAGACAAGGTCTTACTCTGTTGCCCAGGCTAGAGTGCAGAGACGCACGCAATCATGGCTCACAGCAGCCTCCACTTCCCTGGTTCAGGTGATTCTCCCATCTCAGCCTCCCAAGTAGCTGGGACTACAGGTGCACACCACCATGCTTGGCTACATTTTTGTATTTTTTGTAGAGATGGGGTTTTGCCATGTTGCCCAGGCTGGTCTCGAACTCCTGGAGTCAATCAATCTGTCCACCTCTGCCTCCCAAAGTGCTGGGATTACAGGCATGAGCCACCGCACCTGGTCCAAGCTAGGTTTTTTACCCACAGTGTCTCACTTCTTTCCTCACATCATCACCTTAGGGAGGTGGCTTATCTGCTTGAGAGATAAGGCCCCTGTCCATCCTCACCCAGCTACAAGGTGGCAGCTTCAGAATTCAGAGCTGGGTCAGCCTGAGCCATGTGGATCTGCTCTTCACTCTCTCTTCTTACTGCTGCAGCCTTTATCCCACAGTGTCCTCATTATCTGTCTCCAGGCCTGCCTCTCCCGATAGAGGGAGAACTCTGAGAGCTGCCTCATTCATCTTGAAATCCCTTGCTAAGCACAAGGGCCAGGATGGAATAAACATCTTTTGAATGAATCAATGAATCCTGAAAAATGGCAGTCAGCTGAGAAAGGCTAAGTGGCTGCTCACAGACTCCCCAGGGAAAAGCTGGTGCTAGACTCAAGTTCCCAGGAGAGAGCCCCCACCCGCACCCCAGGAGACAGGCTGAGAGGTTTTCCCTGTCCTAATGGCTACAGGCAGAAGAGACAGGGTCTAACTCACTCTCCACCCTGGCACTGGAGGAGGTGGGACCTTTGAGAGCCCAACACAAAGGAGGAAATAGTAGTGATGGTGACAATGATCATTTCCTGCATTCCTACCCACACCAGATGCTGTACTGAGCACTTTCTTTCTTTTTTTTTTTTTTTTTTTTTTTGAGATGGAGTCTCAGTCTGTCACCCAGGCTGGAGGGCAGTCGTGTGATCTTGGCTCATTGCAACCTCCTCCTCCCGGGTTCAAGCAATTCTTGTGCCTCAGCCTCCCAAGTAGCTAGGACTACAGGCATGCACCACCATGCTGAGCTAATTTTTGTACTTTTAGTGGAGACAGGGTTTCACCATGTTGGCTGGCTGGTCTCGAACTCCTGACATCTAGTGATCCTCCCGCCTTGGCCTCCCAAAATGCTGGGATTACAGGTGTGAGCCACTACGCCCGGCCCTAGTACTGAGCACTTTCTATGTGTTAATGGTCTCATGGAATCCTTACAATCCCATAAAGTAGGCATTACTATGATACCTGTTTTACAAATGAGAAAACCAGGGTCAGAGAGATTAAGCCATGTATACAGGGTCACGGAGCTTTTAGGTATAGATCCCTAATTAAAATTAGACCTCTCTAGCTCCCTCACTCTTCATACTCTTCATACATAGCTTTCTGTAAGAGGCAGGCTTGTCCAAGCCCTCCTTGAAGCCCAGTTGCTAAGATGCACTCAGGACAGTGAAGGTTTTCCTGGTCTCTGCTGGAAGAGTGCCAGTTGGGACCTACTGTTCAACAAATGTCACAAGTGTCCTGGGTGCGGGAAGGGTGGTGGTTAGGTTGTGAGAGGGGAGGGAAAGGTTGGGGGGATGGGGTCCTGAGAGTCCAAACACAGCACCTGAATTCAGGTATGTGCCTTCTGCCTTCTGCTAAACCAGGTTGGCTGCAGCCTCTGTTGCTCCACTTGGGGCATGGAGCTGGTTTTGAGAGGAGCTGAGCCCCAGTTTTCCCATCTGCAAAATGGGAATCAGTAATGCCTACTTCATGGGGTTGTGAGGATTCTGTGAGGCCATCACACATAGGCCTAGTTTCCAATGGTCTCAAATGGGCTCTGCAGAAAGGAGAAAGGTTCTGGCTTTAAGGAAAAACCACCTCCCTACGTCAGCATCCTCTTAGCCCTGTGGCTCAAGCTCCTGAAATGACTTAACAGCCAGATTAGAATTTAACTTCCACTCCACCGTCAATTACCAGAGAGAGCAAAGTCTGAGTGGGCACAGGGCCTTGCCTACCACGTCTTTCCAGGCCATGAATGATCTGGAGAGCACAGATGGCACGGGGCCCTTGACACATGAACCACAGAGCCACTAATGAGTGCCACGGTGGTAGGAGACCAAAAGAGAGGAAAGAAGACATTCCAGAGGCTGGGAACAGCTGGGGCCAGGAAGGTTCCAGGACAGGGGGACACTGTTAGGTAGACCCCAATAGACAAGTAGGTACAGAGTTGATGGTCCAGGGTGGCCTGGTTGACACCTTGCCCCCAGCATCCTGGGGACTCAGCCAGGAAGATTGGATTTGGGTGACAGGTGGGAGAGAAGGGCATGGGAGATTTGTGTGGGAAGGGCCCTGTGAGCAGGCAGCCGGCTGGAAAGATTTGCTGGCCCCCACCGGCCTCCTGCAAGCTGGCTTTTTATGACAGAGCTGGGGGAGGAAGATGTGGAAACTCCCCCAGCCCCTGCAGAACCACCCACAAGGGCTCCACTTCTGCACCTGTCTAAGAGAGACACGCCCCACTCAAAGCCAATTCCGAGGGCGGCCAGTATTAGCCAAGGAGTGTCCATCCTCCCGCTCTGCTGCACCTAGCCTCTCCCTCATCTCCCCACAGCCTGGCGGCTGTTAGCCCCAGTTTCTTAGAGGCAGTTGAGACTCCAGAGGCCAAGTACCTTGTCCAGGAGTAGACAGCTAGTCGCTGGCTGAGCTAAGAAGCTTTATTACCAGCCTTGGAGGAGGCCATCTAGATGGAGGGTTTTTCTCCGGTGCTTCACCAGCCGCAGGAAATGGCAGAGTACACAGGGAAGTACCCCTGCGGACTGAGGCCGCCACCCGCAGGCCCTTTCCAGGGAGAGCCCTGCGGGAAAGGGCGCCTGGTACCTCCGGGCCCCGGGTCTTCCACAGAGGGTGATTCAGAGGCGACACCTGGTGCCCCGAGCCGCGGAGAGCTGGGGGGCGCTTCTGACAGTGAGAACAGGGGCCCTTTATGTGAAATGCAATCACATGGGCGCGCAGGCAGCTCGGTTTTCCGTTCCTAGAAGCGCTGATGAAGCCACATCCCTCTCCTTCCGCTCCTGAGGTGCTCGGGAGCACCGGGACCCAGGCCTGGCGCGCGGCAGCGGCGCAGCCCTGGGGTCTCGGGAGGGCCAGATTCAAAGCTCTCCCAGGCTCAATTATCCACTAAGGGCTGGGAGCTGCATCATCAGCATCTCCAGTGAAGCTGGAGGCCAGGCCGGGGAGGGGGAGCGGAGGAAGGGAGTCTGCATGGGGGAAGGAGGCAGGCAGCGAGCGCCTGCCCCTCCCCGCTCTCCACCCGGGGCGGTCTGGGCAGCTCAGTCTGGGCACTCCGGGTGACCTTGGCGAGACCCCTCTGGGCGACCTCTCTGGGGCGCTGCACGTCTCAGCCCATCCTCGGCGCTCGGGGGCGCTCCTCCCGGCCGGAATCGATGAGCGGGAGTCGCCCGGAGGGGAGCGCTCCCGGCGCGGGGGACCCAGCAGCCGGCGCACGGGGCCCTGGGAGAGGCCGGGCGCGCCCCTCCCGGGGAACTACCAAGCGCCGGGTCTCCCCGGGCTGGCTGGTGCTGTCAGCTGGATCCTGAAGCGGGGTGGGTCTGCAGGCAGAGGCGCCTGCTTTGGGGACCTTTCCTGTCCAGGCAGGAGCGCTCTCTGTGCCCTGCCGCTGCCCGCGGGGACCAAACCCCGCCACGCGAGGGGGCGGCACCCCCATGCCCGGCCGGGAGAGTGGGCGCGAGGGGGCTGTTTGTTGTCCGCTGTGGCTCCCGCCGCCCGGCATTGCACCCCCGGCAGACGGCGGCCCACGAGCCTAGAACCGACGAAGGACCCCACCTCCCCGCCCTAAGATTGGGCCACGACGGCGGCAGCCAACACCTGCCAATGAGCCCCCTCCCCTGGCCTCGTCAAGGAATTGCGAGGCCGGGGAGAACGCCCCCACTCCGGCCCGACTCCCGGACCCAGCGCCCTCGGTACCCGCCTTTCCAGAGTCCCCACACTCCCATTTATCTTAAGCTACCGTCCCTTGGCCAAAGCGCCCTGGCCCCCAGCTAGGTGATCGGAGGCTGGGACCACCTCCCCGCCCCATCCTCATCCCCCGCCCCGCGAAGCCGCAGAGGGCAAGGAGGGAGGCGGCGCCGGGGAACTCACCAGCTCTCCCGAGCCCTGCCCCGGGCGGCTCCCGACCCCGGCTGTGTCTGTGGGTCCCCCAGCCGCAGCTGCTCCAGCGGCGACAGAGCCGGCTCTGCTCCGCCGCGAGCCTCCGCGCCGCCTCTCGGCTCCTCCCCCAAGGCGGGGCCTGAGCTCCCGGGACTGGGGTGGGCGCGCTCAACCCCATCCGGCTTGAGAGGCAGCGCCGGACAGGGTCCCGGCGCACTCGGGTGGGGACCCCTCTTCTGAGCTGCAGGAAGTTGAAACTGGTTGGGACGCGGCCAGGCTTCGGAATAGTCCTAATGCTGCCTCCTCCTCCAAAATAGTTTTCCTAACCCCAACCCCGACCATGGAAAGAGGGAAGCCAAGGACGGTATCCCTGCTCCCATTTGACAGACGGGAATCCTGAATCCCAGAGTGGAGTAGTAACCTGCTCAAGGTCACACAGAATGAATTCCAGGAACTCAGGGTTCCTAGCTTGAAGTACTGCGCGGCCTGAGTCTGAAGGCTTCCCGGGAGGTCCAGGGGCCGGCCCTGGCCTTGCGCTGGGGACAGAACTGTGGGGCCAGGTCGCCCAGCTGGCGGGGGCGAGACATGGGGGCTGTGGCCTGCGGCGTGGACTCGCATCATTTCCTCTTTCTGGAAAGAAGAGAGGTGAAGCGCTGGAGGAAGGAAGTGGTCGTACCTCTGCTGACGTCTGCCACCCTTTGAGGTGTGCAGGATGAAGATAGGGGCTGCTTCCCTGAGATTTAACGCTAAAAATAAAAAGCAAAACATACCCGGTGACTTCTGTCACCTTATTCAAGCCTCTTTCTGGGGCTGAAGGCCTCTGCGCTCTGTGCACCAGCCTTTCTTTACTTTACATCACAATAGGTTTAACTATTTAAGTTGCTGGGAGTAACCCCCCTTCCCCCCGCCGCCACCATCACCACCCCAGGAAGAGAAGAGAAAGTTCATAAACAAAGCGGAGAAAACATCCCCAAACATTCTCTGAAATCCACATTTGCTGAACCCTGGCCTTAGAACAATAGGTTTCTCTTCTCCACAAAGGCCTTGTTTCCTGAGCTTTCCCGGCCTACAGATGAGAGCCCTAGGCACCCTAGGGCCAGCCAGCTGGGGAAATTCAGAGTTTAAGTTTGGGGAGTTTGGGGATGGTACCCAGTTAATTTAATTCTCAGCTGTCATGTTTGAGGAACTCTCCCGAATCCTTTTTTTTTCACTACCAATGTTCTTTTGAGACCACTAGCATCACCTGAGTTTAGTGATTTTCTGTGTGCTCAGTCAACGTTCTTGGGGGAGAGAAAATCTGTGGGTTGAACTTGTTCCAGGCCCCCAGGCCCTCCCCAGGAACTGTGCGAGCCCCCTTGATTGGCTCCCTGGCTCCCTCTCAGTTCATTAATAATCCAGTTGTGAATGACACTGTTTCAGGAAAAGCAGTTAGACAGCAAAGCGGGTGGGGAAGGCTTAAAGTGATGTTTAAAATAACCCAAGGGGATCATTGTTCTCCGCAGAATGTTTCCATTGATTGATAACGAAGAGCCATGGGCTGAGAGGATGGGAACCCATCTCTCCAAGGCTTTTGTGGCACCTGGGGCCTGTGTTCCTAAAATGAGGCGCTTGGAGGGGCTCCCAGCTCCAATGACATGCTGTTCATTCACCTCTCACACAGTGTTTGGTATCAGAAGTTAAAGTAAATTCAGAATAAGTTGGAGGACTTACATGTCCTGATTTCAAAACTTACTAGGAAACTTCAGTCATCAAGGCAGGGTGGTATGGGTATAAGGATGGGCATACAGACCAATGGAATAAAACTAAGAGTCCAGACAGAAGTCCTTACGTTTACTGCTAATTGATTTTCAACAAGAGTGCTAAGACAATTTAATGGGGAAAGAATAGGGTTTTCAAAAAATGATGCTGGGACAACTGGATATCCACATGCAAAAGAATGAATTTGGATCCCAGCTTCATACTATATACAACATGTAGATCTAAATGTAAGAGCTAAAACTGTAAAACTCTCTGAAGAAAACATAAGCCTAAATCTTCATGACTTTGGATTAAGCAGTGGTTGCTTAGATATGACACCTATAGCACAAGCAACAAAAGAAAAAATAGATAAATGAAAAACTTTTGTGCTTTTAGGAGTATCATCAAGAAAGTGAAAAGATAGGACTGGGCCTGGTGGCTCACACCTATAATCCCAGCATTTTGGGAGGCTGAGGTAGGTGGATCACTTGAGGCCAGGAGCTAAAGACCAGCCAGGGCAATGTAGTGAGACTCTGTCTCTACAAATTCTTTCAAAATTAGGCAGATGTAGTGGTTCATGACTGTAGTCCTAGCTATTTAAGAGGATTGCTTAAGCCTAGGAGTTCAAGGCTGCAGTGAGCTATGATGGTGCTACTCTACTCCAGCCTGGGTGACAGAGCAAGACCCTGTCTCTTAAAAAAAAAAAAAAAAAAATTAAACGTAAAAAGAACAACAAGAAAGTGAAAAAATAACTGTTATAAGCTGAATTGTGTGGCCCCCAACTCATATGCTGAACTGTACTGGTTACAATCCCAGAACCTCAGAATGTAACTGTGGATGGAGATAAGGTCTTTAACGAGGTGATCAACTTAAACTGAGGTCCTTAGGATGGGGTCCTCATCTAGTGACTGGTGTCCTCATAGGAAGAGACACTAGAGATGCGCCACAGAGAGGAAAGACCAGTGGAAGGCACAGGGAGAAGGTCAACTACAAGCCAAGAAGAGAGGACTTGGGGCTGGGGGACCAGACCTGCCAATACCTTGATCTCAGAATCACAGCCTTCAGAATTGTGAGAAATAAATTTCTGGGGATTTGTTTGTTTGTTTGCTTTTTTGAGATGGAGTTTCACTCTGCTGCCCAGGCTGGAGTGCAGTGGCACGATCTCGGCTTACTGCAACCTCCACCTCCCGGGCTCAAGCTATTCTCCTGCCCCAGCCTCCCAAGTAGTTGGGACTACAGGCGCGTGCCCCTACGCTTGGATAATTGTTGTATTTTTAGTAGAGTAGGGGTTTCACCATGTTGACCAGGCTGGTCTCGAACTCCTGACCTTAAGTGATCCACCCACCTTGGCCTTCCAAAGTGCTGGGATTACAGATGTAAGCCACCATGCCCAGCCAATTTCTGTTGTTTAAGCCACCCAGTCTATAGTATTATGTTATGGCAGCCTTGGCAAATTAATACAACATCCCACAGAATGGAAGGAAATATTTGCAAATAATATTCCTGGTAAGGGACTTATATCTAGAATATATAAGGAACTCTTACAACTCTATAATAAAAAGACAGATAACTCAATAAAAAATGGGCAAGGAGCCTGGGCAACATGGCAAAACCCTGTCTCCACTAAAAATGCAAAAAGTTAGCTGGGCATGATGACATGGGCCTGTAGTCCCAGCTACTGGGGAAGCTGAAGTGGGAGGATTGTTTGAGCCTGGGAGGTGGAGGTTGCAGTTAGCCGAGATCATGCCACTGCACTCCAGCCTGGGCGACAGAGAGACCCAGTCTCAAAAAAATAAAAATAAAAATAAAAAAATAAATGGGCAAGGGATCTGGATAGACATTTCTTCAAAGAAGATAAATATACACATGGCCAAGATGCTCAATATCATTAGCCATCAAGGAAATGCAAATCAAAGCCACAATGAGATACCACTTCATAACCACCAAGATGGTTATAATAAAAAAGATAGGCAATAACCAGCATTGGTAACGATATGGAGAAACTGGATCCTTCATGCGTTGCTGATGGAAACGTAAAATGGTGCTGCTGCTTTGAAAACCAGTATGACATTTCCTCAAAATTTAAAACACAGAGTTACCAGATGGCCCAGCAATTCTACTCCTAGGTATATACTCAGGAGAAATAAAAACATACATACACAAAAACTTACACACAAATGTTCATAGTAGCATTATTAATAACAGCTAAAAAGTAAAAACAACCCAAGTATCCATCAAAGGATAATGGATAAATAAATCATGGACAATCCATTGTTACTTGGCAATCAAAATGAATGAAGCATTGACATATGCCACAACGTGAATGACCCTTGAAAACCTTGTGCTGAGTGAAAGAAGTCAGTTCCAAGGCCATACACATATTGTATGACTGTATTTGTATGAAATGTCCAGAATAGGCCGACCTATAGAGACAGAAATCAGATTGGTGATTGTCTAGAGCTGGGAAGGGGTTGTTGGAAGCAAATGGGGGGCTGTCTCAAAAACAGTACCAGTTTTTCTTTTGGGGGTGATAAAAATCTTTTAAAATTGATTGTGGTGATGATCACACAACTATGGATACATTAAAAGCCATTGAATTATATACTTTAAGCCAGTGAATTGTATGGCATGTGAATTACATCTCAATAAAATTCTTCCAAAAAAAAAAAGTTAAACTATGCTCTCATCCTCCACACCTCTGTCTCCTGTCCACAGGCAGGAAAGTCTCTTCCTTTATTTTGGAGGTCATCTGTGGTAAGACACTAAGGGACAGTCCAAGGCCACTGAATATTCTATGAGGCTATAGGAAAATGTTTGAGGGCCTGCAAATAAATAAATGGGCTCCAACATACAAAATCTAAAACAGTGATGTTAAAAAATATAGAGTTAAATGTCAACATAACTTCAGGTCAACTGGTCAACTGCAACTCAGTCAATTCATAGTTACATATAAATTATACAGAAGGTAGAATTTGGGTGAATTATATGGTTGCTATGCGGCAAGGTCTAGAGACTCCTGAGTCTGTGAAAAATGAACTAATTCCAGCTTTTAAAGGGATTCATCCTAGAGGTTATCTGAACCAAGATTTTTTGTTTGTTTGTTGGTTTTTTGATACAGAGTCTCACTCTCTTACCCAGGCTGAAGTGCAGTGGTGCGATCTTGGTTCACTGCAACCTCTGCCTCCTGGGTTCAAGTGATTCTCCTGCCTCAGCCTCCTGAGTAGCTTGTATTACAGGTACCCACCATCATGCCTGGCTAGTTTTTGTATTTTTAATACAGAATGGGTTTCCCAGTGTTGGCCAGGCTGGTCTCCAACTCCTGGCCTCAAGCGGTCCGCCAAAAGTGCTGGGATTATAGTCGTGAGCCACTGCACCCGGCCTGAACGAAGGTTTTTGTTTATATTTTTGTTTTGTTTTTTTTCCAAGACAGAGTCTCACTCTGTCATCCAGGCTGGAGTGCAATGGCATGAGCATAGCTCATTGCAGCCTTCTGGGCTCAAGCAATCCTCCCACCTCAGCCTCCGGGTAGCTGGGACTACAGTCACATGCCACCACACCCAGCAAATTTTTTTTTTTTTTTACTTTTAGTACAGATATGCTCTTGCTATGTTGCCCAGGCTGGTATTAAACTCCTGAGCTCAAACAATCTTGCTAGAATTATAGGCATGAGCCACTGCACCCGGCCTGAACCCCTGGTTCTTTTTTTTTTTTTTTTTAGATTTATTTATTTATTCATTTATTTTGTTAGTTTTTTTAATACACTTTAAGTTCTAGGGTACATGTGCACAACGTGCAGGTTTGTTAATGATGAGAACCTGTGGTTCTTAATATCAGCCTGTGGGCAGGTGCTAGGCTGGCTACATTCATTCGTTCATTCATTCAACAGATACTTAGTCTAATGCTAGACCCAGAGTAAGCTTTGATAGTGGCCCTTGTCCCCTTGTTGTTACTGCTGCTGATGAAGATGATGGCTCTGGGCCAAGCCCAACCAACAGAGGAGCAGGAAGTACAGAGGGTTCAACTTGGGTTCGAGTAAAAATGAGCCAAGAAAGAGAAAGGCATCCCAGGTAAGAGTTCTGGCCCTGGCATGAACTTGCTGGGCGGTCATTTCCTCTTCTGAATGTCGGTTTCCTGGTCTGTACAATTCTGATTGTACAATACTTGCAAGTGCTTGTATGTGTGGTTTTTTCCCACGTCCTCATGCTTTTGTGGGAAGTGACTTTTGTTTTACCTCTTTTGTAAGCTCCCCAAGAGCTGTTTGCATGCAGTAGGAGCCCCGTAAGTAGGTGGAAGGACCCCAGGCATTTAGGGCTAGTGGTGAGCTCAACCTGTGATGCTGTGAGGATAGGGGTAACTAAGAGTGGGACAGACTGGCTTTCATTTTTTTTTTTTTTTTTGAGATGGAGTCTCGCTCTGTCACCCAGACTGGAGTGTAGTGACGTGATCTCTGCTCACTGCAACCTCCACCTCCCGGTTCAAGCAATTCTCCTGCCTCAGTCTCCCGAGTAGCTGGGACTACAGGCGCCCGCCACTACGCCCAGCTGATTTTTTGTATTTTTAGTAGACACGGAATTTCACAGTGTTAGCCAGGATGGTCTTGATCTCCTGACCTCGTGATCTGCCTGCCTCGGCCTTCCAAAGTGCTGGGATTACAGGTGTGAGCCACTATGCTCCTCCGGCTTTCATTTTTATGTTCAATTTATGGAGAATCTTGTGCAGTGACTCTCAGTCTTAGTGGTACTTTGGAATCACTAAGAGGTTTTAAATTTTTCTGGTGGCTGGGTTCTACCCCAGACCCTTTGAATCAAAATCTCTGGCGGTTTATTTTTAGGCATACACACAGATCAAAACAACTCCCGAGGCATGCTGAAAATGCAACTTCACTCAGCCAGGATTAAGAATTACCACCAGCCAGGCGCGGTGGCTCAAGCCTGTAATCCCAGCACTTTGGGAGGCCGAGACGAGCGGATCACGAGGTCAGGAGATCGAGATCATCCTGGCTAACACGGTGAAACCCCGTCTCTACTAAAAAATACAAAAATCTAGCCGGGCGAGGTGGCGGGCGCCTGTAGTCCCAGCTACTCCGGAGGCTGAGGCAGGAGAATGGCATAAACCCGGGAGGCGGAGCTTGCAGTGAGCTGAGATCTGGCCACTGCACTCCAGCCCGGGCGACAGAGTGAGACTCCGTCTCAACAAAAAAAAAAAAAAAAAAAAAAAAGAATTACCACCAAAGTCAGTGTTTCACAAGTTCTGGTGACCACAAAGTGGGTAGTGAATGGGAGAGGGGGTTTAGTCCGTTTTCTGTCGCTATAAGAGAGCACCCGAGACTGGGTAATTTATTAAAAAAAGAGGTTTATTTAGCTGACAGTTCTGCAGGCTGAGAAGTTCAAGGGTATGGCCCAGGTTTCTGGCAAGGATTTTTCTCTATGGCAACATGGTAGAGAAGGGAGAAGGTCAAAAGGGAAGCAGACATGTGCAAAGAGGGGGAACCCAAGGACTGTGCTGGCTTTATGACAACCCACTCTTGTGGGAAATAATCCATTCCTGCAACAACCAATCCAGTCTCCCCAGAGCCAGAACTCACTCACTACTGCGAGAACAGCACCAAGTTATTCCTGAGAGATCTGCCTCCATTACCCAAACACCTCCCACTAGTTGCTACCTCCCCAAACCCTCATTCTGGGGGTCAAATTTTAACATGAATTTTGGTGGCAACAAACCATATCCATGGTTGGCAGGAGGGATAGTGTTAAAATGCTCCTTCCTGGGCCTGTCCTTTGCATCCCTTTCTCATTCTTTGGTGTAGGATGGGGCCTTGGAATATGCATTTTAACAGATTCTAATGAACAATATGCCTTAGCTAATGCCTTTAGCTGCCTTGGTAGCAATGCCCCATTCTCCTCATTCTGCTTTATTCCTTATGTTGCCTTAAACGGGGTTTCCAAAATTCCAGACAAAGAAAAGTCACCTGAGGCACTTATTAAAAACGCACATTCCAGCTGGGCGCGGTGGCTTACACCTGTAATCCCAACACTTTGGGAAGTCAAGACGGGTGGATCACCTTAGGTAAGGAGTTTGAGACCAGCCTGGCCAACATGACAAAACCCCATCTCTACTAAAAATACAAAAAGTAGCCAGGCATAGTGCCACACGCCTGTAATCCCAGCTACTTGGGAGGCTGAGGCAGGAGAATTGCTTGAAGCTGGGAGGTGGAAGTTACAGAGAGCTGAGATCGCACCATTGCACTCCAGCCTGGGCAACAGAGCGAGACTCTATCTCAAAATAAATAAATAAATAATAAATAAGCAGATTGCATTTTGCAATCACGAATATAATAATTGATTGAGGGAGCAACAGCCATGAACAGCTGCTACAGCCATTGAGAGAAAAGATATTGGGTAACAGAATAGCCACACTCTTCAAAACATCATGCCACAGATCATCTACTAGTTAAAAGGGGAAAATGTACCTTTACAACAGAGAGCTCCAGTGGTCTCCGCCTTAAACGCGAGATCACACAGCATCACCCCTAGTGGGACAACCTGACATTTTTCACCCCCGCTGTGATGCAATAAGATGTACTCAACGTCTTCTATGTCATATTCTTGCCAAAAATAATTAACCTGATTTTAATCATGAGGAAAATTTAGACAAATCTAGAATGTGGGGCATTCTACAAGCCTAGACTCTCTTTTCAAAAGTTAATATCATTTTCTATAGTGGCGGGGACTTATTCCAGATTGAAAGAGATTAAAAGGACACAATAAAAAGCGCATAATGTGGGCACCTTGATTGACTCTTGGACTGAACAAGTAAATAGCTATAAAAGAAATGTTGTAAACCACAGGGAATTTAAGTATTATCTGTACATTAGAGGACATTAGTGGATTGACATTACTCTTCTTAAATATGACAGTGGTGTTGTGGTTGTGGTTATGGAGGAAAAGGTCCTTTTTTGTTTGTTTTTTGTCTGTCACCCAGACTGGAGGACAGTGGTGCTGTCACAGCTCCCTGCAGCCTCAACCTCCAGGACTCAAGCAATCCTCCCACCTCAGCCCCCCAAGCACCTGGTAGCTAATTTTTTTTTTTTTTTTTTTTGGAGACAGAGTCTCAGCCTGTCGCCCAGGCTGGAGTGCAGTGGTGCGATCTCAGCTCACTGCAACCTCTGCCTCCTGGATTCAAGCAATTCTCCTGCCTCAGCCTCTCGAGTAGCTGGGACTACAGGTGCGTGTCACCATACCCGGCTCATTTTTTGTATTTTTAGTAGAGACGGGGTTTCACTGTGATAGCCAGAATGGTCTTGATCTCCTGACCTTGTGATCCGTCCTCCTTGGCCTCCCAAAGTGCTGGGATTACAAGCGTGAGCCACCATGCCCAGCCCACAACTGGCTAATTTAAAAAAATTTTTGTACAGACAGGGTCTCCCTATGTTGCCCAGGCTGGTCTTGAACTCCTAGGCTCCAGCAATCCTCCTGCATCGGTCTCCCAAAGTGCTGGGATGATAGGTGTGAGCCACCACACCTGACCTAGGTCCCTATTTTTAGGAGACGCATGGTAAGAAGAGGGTGAGGGAGGGAGAGAGAGAAAGCAAAAATGAGCCAAAATGTTAACAACTGGAGAGTCTAGGTGAAGGGGGCTCAAGTGTTCCTTGTACTTTTCTTTCCATTTCTCTGGATTTGATATTTTTCAAAATAAGGAAAATTGGGAGGGAATGCAGGTTCTTGGGCCCTTCCCCTTGGAGATTCTGATTCAGCAGACCTGGATGACGCCTGAGATCTGTATTTTTTAAAGAGTGCTCAGATGATTTTTACCTGGAGCAAGGTGCCACTATCTCCAACACTGTGCCCAGAAGTCCCCCCGCCAGCAACCTGTGCCGCTTACTGCCTTTGGTCTTCATGTGCCTACTGGGGTATTGCCAGCCCTGCAGCACATCCTGTCCCTCCACCTGGCCTGCTGTTCCCTCCCTCTGCTTAGCCCCCAACCTCTTTCAGGTCTCAGCTCAACTGTCACTTTCTCAGGGAAAGTTTCCTAGAGCCCACTCAGCCAACCCCCCGGTAGTAGCTCTCATAATCCCAGAGACCACAGTTGTCATTTTGCACATCGTGTGGCATTGAATATTAATTCTGCTTCTCCCATTAGACAGTGTTATGTGCTGAACTGGGTCCCACCACTCCCAAATTCCTATGTTGAAGTCCTAACCCCCAGTATCTCAGCATGAGACTGCATACAGAGCACGGTCTTTCAACAGGTGACTAAGGAGCTGGGTGTGATGGCTCACACCTGCATTCCCAGCACTTTGGGAGGCTGAGGCAGGCGGATCACTTGAGGTCAGGAGTTCAAGACCAACCTGGCCAACACGGCAAAACCCCATCTCTACTAAAAAATGCAAAAATTAGCCGGGCATGGTGGCAGGTTCCAGTAATCCCAGCTATTCAGGAGCCTGAGGCAGAAGAATCACTTGAACCCGGGAGGCGGAGTTTGCAGTGAGCTGAGATCACGCCACTATAGTTCAGCCTGGGAGACAGAGAGAGATTCCATCTCAAAAAAAAAAAAAAAAAAAAAAAAAAGAATAAAAGAAGGTGACTAAGGTCAAATGAGTTCATATGGGTAGACCCTAATCCAGTAGGACGAGTGTCTTTATTAGAGGAGATTTGGAGGCAGATAAAAGATGCTGTGAAGACACAGAAGGAGGACAGCACCTACAAGCCAAGGAGAGAGAAAAAGAAGCCAGCCCTGCTGACACGTTGACCTCAGACCCCTAACCCCCAGAAATGTGAGGAAATTGTTGTCTGATCCTCCAAGTCTGCAGTATTTTGTTATGAGAGCCCCAGAACATTGATCTAGTGAGTGTCACCCTGCGATCTGATCAGACACCAGGCCTTTTTGCTTAACCCGGATTCTCAGTGCCTAACATAACCTGGCACATAGGAAGACCGAGGACATTTTTATTTATTTTATTTTACTTTTTAGAAATAGGGTCTCACTCTGTCATCTGGGCTGGAGTGCAGTGGTGCCATGATAGCATCATAGTTCACTGTAGCCTTGAACTCCTGGGCTCCAGTGACCTTCCTGACTCAGCCTCCCAAGTAGCTGGGACTACAGGTGCCATCACCACACCTGGCAATTTTTTTTTTTTTTTTTTTTTTTGTAGGCAGAGTCTTGCTCTGTCGCCCAGGCTGGCATGCAACAGCATGATCTCAGCTCACTGCAATCTCCACCTCCCAGGTTCGAGCAATTCTCATGCCTCAGCCTCCCAAGTAGCTGGGTCTATAGGCATGTACCACCATGCCTGGCCAATTTTTGTATTTTTAGTAGAGATAGGGTTTTGTCATGTTGGCCAAGGTGGTCTCGAACTCCTGGCCTCAAGTGATCTTCCAGCCTCGGCCTCCCAAAATGCTGGGATTACAGGCATGAGCCACCACGCCCAGCCACCTGGCTAATTAAAACAAATTTTTTTTTTAGAGATAGGGTCTCACTATATTGCCCAGGCTGACTTCTAACTCAGCCTCAAGCCCTCCTGCTTGGGCCTCCCAAAGGGCTGGGATTACAGGTGCGTGCCACTGTGCCTGGCAGCAAGGATTTGTTGTAGGGATGAAGTGACCCTGCTTTAGGAGGCTGGTGGAAGTGTTTGGAGGGTAGAGGAATATACTCCTGGCATACATCAGGGCTTTAATAAACAGATAATGCAGCAAGAGAATATTTTGGAAATCACAAATGGGGGTTAGGTTTCTTTCCCTTCCACGTTTGTTTTGTTGCGCTGCTACTGCGGTTGTCCTCAGCTCTCACCCGTCTAGCGATTGTCACTCTTTGCCTCTGGGGAAGGACAGATGCCAGCAACAGCAAATAAAATTGTTCCTCAGGCCTGAGTGGCAAAATTGAGCCTGGAACACCCACAGTCCAGGGGGCAGCCTGAAAGCTGAAGCGCTTTTCATGTGTTACTGCCTGGAATAAGAGAGGGAAGGTCTTTTGAAATTCTAGCAATGTAGGTTTTGGAATTCTGGAAATCTAGGCATGGAAGATACCGTCATCCTTCTGTATCTGCAGAGGACTCTGGTTCCCAAAACCAGTGTGTAAAATTTCGGGAGTCCTGCAGGATTCTGGCGAATATGGTATTTTCCACCCGCATTGGGTTGCAGATGCAGAACCCATTCATATGGGCAGCCTACTGTTTTTATTGAAAAAAAAAAAAACAAAAAAAACCCCAAAACTATGTTTAAGTGAACCTGCGCAGCTCAAAGCTGTGTTGCCTACGGGACAATTGTATACAGGCAAAGCCTGAAGTAGAAAGGCAAAATGTTTATCCCCACACAATAGATGGGTTGAAGAGATGTTCCATTTCTGAATTATCAGGGAAATGTAACTAAAACAGCCAGGAGATAAAGGTCACATCCATCAGAAAGGCAAGATAAATATAAATTAAAAAGTCTCTCAATACTGCGGTGGGCTAAGACTGTGTAAGTGGAACCCCATGGGGTGGAAGGAACCAAATCCTAGTGCAATCGTTTTGGAGGGAAATTTGGCATTACTTGGGAAAGTTGGGTACTCACGTCCATTAATACAGCAGCTCCACATTCAGGAATATCCAGCTAGGAGAAAACCCCCCATCTGTGTAGAAGACTTGTCTAAAGATATTCATTAGGCTTTATCTGCAAAAGGCTAACAACATCCTAAATGCCTACCAATGGGGGAATGGATAAATGGATGCAGGAAGGCTTTAATACCACAGAATTCTAAACAATAGAGAAAATGAACAGAAATAAAGCTGCCTGTATCAACATAAAGTTGAAAAACAAAATGAGTTGGTAAAAAATGCAAGCTGCAAATGAAGACTTACAGTGTGATACTTTTATTTATTTATTTATTTACTTTTGAGGTGGAGTTTCACTCTTGTTGCCCAGGCTGGAGTGCAAGGGCATGATATCGGCTCACTGCAACCTTCGTCTCCCAGGTTCAAGTGATTCTCCTGCCTCAGCCTCCTGAGTAGCTGGGATTACAGACACACGCCACCATGCCCAGCTATTTTTTTTTTTTTTTGTATTTTTAGTAAATACGGGGTTTCACCATGTTGGCCAGGCTGGTCTTGAACTCCTGACCTCAGGTGATCCACCCGTCTTGGCCTCCCAAAGTGTTGGGATTACAGGCATGAGCCATTGGGCCCGGCCAATACTTTTATATTTTAAAACCACAATAGCATCCATTTGTGATACCCAGATATGCACTAGAGGCATAATAAATGATAGGCTGGCTGTCTTTACCAGCTCTACAGCCCTAAGACTGTGTAAGTGGAACCCCATGGGATGGGAGGAACCAAACACTGGTGCAACCGTTTTGAAGAGAAATTTGGAGGCCTGAGTAGCATCATTCATCTTGCTCTGCACTACTGTGGATGACACCATAGGAATTCCCTTGTCTTCTGGCTTCTTGTAGGAGATGAGGGTAGAAGTGAGGCCATGTGAGTTGGCTGTGTCCCTCTACTGAAGGCCACAGCTTCTACTGCTGACCCTCTTCAGGCATTGGTAGGTGCTTACACCACTTGCCTCAGTTTCCCCATTCATAAAATGGGTATGATAAAAGTAACTGTCTCCTAGGTGCATTATGTGGACTAGATAAGTGTAGGCACTTGGCGCACTGCCTGGTGGGTTATAAATAACTCAGCAAAAGTAAGCTTTTATTGTTATTAATCACACCCTTTCTCCATAACAACAAGAAACTCCTTCCCCACCCCCACCCCTTCCTTTTTTTTTTGAGACAGAGTTTTGCTCTTGTTGCCCAGGCTGGAGTGCAATGGCACAAACTCGGCTCACTGCAACCTCCTCCCCCCAGGTTCAAGCGATTCTCCTGCCTCAGCTTCCTGAGCAGCTGGGATTAGAGGCATGCACCACCATGGCCGGCTAAATTTGTATTTTTAGTAGAGACAGGGTTTCTCCATGTTGGTCAGGCTGGTCTCGAACTCCCGACCTCAGGTGATCCACCCGCCTCGGCCTCCCAAAGTGCTGGGATTACAGGCGTGAGCCACCGCACCTGGCTCCTTCCTCACTTTTTAGACATGAAAATCTCATGGCTTCCCTTAATATTACTTGACATTCCAAAATACAGGTCTGAAAGCAATCCTTTTTCATAAAACACGGGACCACATGTGCTTTGTAATCTGAGAATTTTTTGAATTTTATAAATGCAATGTGGTGGGTGCACAGAGTCTATATCAGTGGTTCTCATATGTGAGCATGAGTCAGAATCTCCAAGAGGGCTTGTTAAAGCACAGAGGGCTGGACCACACTCATTCCGTAGGTCTGAAGTGGGGCCTGAGAATTTCCATTTCCATTTACCAGCTGATACTGATGCAGCTGGTCTCAGAACCACACTTTGAGAACTACTGCTATTTTACGACATCCTCAGAGGGCTCTAGAGCAGCAGTCCCAAATCAAACATTATTATTTCTACTGTGGGCTCAGCGTGGTGGCTCACACCTGTAATTCCAGCACTTTGGGAGGCCAAGGCGGGCGGATCACCTGAGGTCAGGAGTTCGAGACCAGCCTGGCCAAAATGGTGAACCCCAGTCTCTACTAAAAATACAAAAATTAGCTGGGCTTGGTGGCGGGCGCCTGTAGTCCCAGCTACTGGGGAGGCTGAGGCAGGAGAATCACTTGAACCCGGGAGGTGGAGGTTGCAGTGAACCAAGATTGTGCTGCTGCACTCTAGCCTGAGCGACAGAGAGAGACTCTGTCAAAAAAAAAAAAAAAAAAAGAAATAAAATTCCAGCGTGAAATGTTAATGAAAGACTATAAATAGTCTTAAGCCAGTTCGGATTAGATTTAGCTACCGAGTAAGCTTTTATAAACTGATGCAAACACTTTCAGTTTGCAGAGAATTTTGGATTTTGGAAGAGTGTAAGGGATTGTAGACCTGTAAATGAAATTTCATGACCAAAGATGAAAAAAAAACAGTAATGTTAGAACATGCCTTTTAAAACTGTACTTGATCCACCACCATCAGGCATTGTGAATGTGGAATGAACGAATGAACGTAAATAAACTCGTAAGGAAGAAGAAAGGGAGAAATAGTGGGTCTTGCATAGCTTCTATTGGCCACCAGGTGGCAGTATCAGCTCTCAGTCAAAGCTGGGGAGTGCCCGGGAGAGAGGCAATCTATGATGTTATTATGTCAAAGACAGAACCAGGCTGTGGGTAGCTGCTGTATCTATAAGAGCCCTTGGGAGTTGCTATTGCTTTGTATCCAACTACTCCAAAACTTAGAAGGGTAAAACAACCATTTAATTACGCTCACGAATTCTGTGGGTCTGAAATTTGGAAAAGGTGAAGCAGGGATAGCTTGTCTGTTCCACATGTCCAGGGCCTCAGGTGGATATACTTGTTGGCTGGGGGTGACTCGTGAGCTGGAGGTGGGGGCATGGGGGGAGGGTGACTCAATAGCTGGGAGCTGGAATCATCCGGAGGTGTCTTCATTCTCCTGTCTGGGATGGCTATCAGCTGCAATCCCTACCGAGGGGTCTCTCTGTGTGGTCTCTCTGTGTAGGCTAGCTCAGGCTTCCTCACAGCATGGGCTAGCCCGGGCTTCCTCACAGCACGGCGGCTGGGCCAGCTTGGGCTTCCTAGTATGGTTGCTAGGCTAGCTCAGGAACAACATGGCAGCTGGGCTAGCTCAGGAACAGCATGGCTATTGGGCTAGCTTGGGCTTCCTCATAGGATGGTGGCTGGGCTCAAGTGTGAGTTTCAAGGAGAGGAGAAATAGGACACCCTTTAATGGGAGGGATGTCAAAGTCAGTGTATTCATTTGCTAAGGCTGCCATAGCAAAGTATCACAGTCAGGGTGACTTAAGCAACAGAAATTTATTCCTCAGAGTTGTAGAGGCAAGAAATCCAAGATCAGGTGCGGGCAGAGTTGGTTTCTCCTAAGGACCCCCTCCCGGGCTTGCAGATGGCTGTCTTCTCATTGTCCTCACATGGTTCTTCCTCTGCGTGGCACATCCCTGGTGCACCGTTCTCTCTGCCTGGGATGCCCTCCTCTGCCCTCCTCTAACAGGTCACTCCTAGTCACCTATCCAGAGTTCTCTGTTCATCCAGAACAGCCATGACCCTGCCTCCTGTCACCATTCTCATGGACCATGATGTTTACCACCACTCTTGTCACATTGATCACTAGCACTGCCATTTATAGACTGCTGCTTTATGTCAGGCTAAGTTCTTCTGAGCTCCTTTAATTCTCACAGCAACCCTGTGGGGTCCATTTCACAGATGAAGAAACTGACAGTCAGAGTAGGAGAGTTACCAGCCCAGGACCACAGAACAAGGAAATGGCAGAGTGAAGACTCGAACCCAGGTCTGCGTGGCTTGAGAGCCTGTGTTTATCACCTGGAGCCACTGGGCCTCTGAAAGCCCTGGCACTGGTTAGGCCTCCTACTCTGTGCTATGCTAGCCCCCGGTTTAATCCTATCAAAGCACCAATCCCCTCATTAACGCAGGTGGCACCAGCTCTAGTCCCACCTGCCAGGCTTACTTGCTTATGCTTGGGCTGTCCCAGGGAAGGTCTCACCTGAGCTTAGAAATAGGCTGAGGGCCCAGCATGCATTGTATATTACATGGCAACGTCATGACAGTAATGAGTCCAGTGGACCACACCTCCTGGCATCCACGCCTATGCATAGCCCCCTCTCACACTGACTTGGGGCTTGTCCATGTGACTTGCACTGGCCAATGGGACATCAGCAAACATGATACAGACAGGAGCTTGGAACGCAGGTATACACAGAGCCTGGTTCTCTAGGAACACTGTCACCTTGTGAATAAAGTCGGAGTAGACTCCTTAAGGATGAGAGGCTTTGTGCACAGAATGACTCAGTCACTCATCCTGTTCCAGGAATCCCAACTGATGCCCCAGACATATGAGTGAGGCCACCTTGGACCACCTACCCCAGTCAAGTTCCGTATGACTATAGACATGTGAGTGACTCTTGCATGACCAGCAGGAGAACTGCCCAGGTGAGCTCAGCACGAATTGCTGAGCTACAGAATCCTGAGCAAATGCAATGGTTGTTGCTTTAAGCAGCTAAGTTTTGGGGTGGGTGTTATGCAGCAATATATAACCGATCCCCTGCTGTGTGTCCCCTTCTGCCCCAGCACCCTTCTTAGGCTTCTAGAAGGGCCCCTCTGCTGCTGCTGGCATCCACTGCTCAAGCACTCCTGCAGTTCCCAAAGTGGTCAGTATTTGAGGCACCAAGCCCCTTTCACCGGTTCTGGTGTCCTCTTGGGCCTGCTACAGCCATGCTCACTTGTAGCTTGTGCCTTAGAGAACTCTGCTCTGAAACATCCTCAGGTGAGGCTGGATCCAGGGTCGCATATGGTTTCCTTGGGGCTCTGTGCTACTCAGCTCTTGTCTCTGCTTGATTCTGCTGGGATTCACTGTGCAGACAGGGTTTCCCCACACAGTTGCTGTGGTCCGCTCCCAGGTGTTAACCCAGTTAGCAGCTGGAGCCCTCGGGCAGCTTCCATTCCCTTGCTTGGCTTTGGGCCTGTAGTGGAGGCTTTCCAGGTGTCCGCCTCAGTGAAAAAAAGCCCTGAAGCAGAACCTCACCAGCGTTCATGGTGGCAGCTTTGCCATTTCTGACCTCTAGCCTGGGGACAGGCAGGAAATGATTTTGCAGTCAAGACCAGTGTAATAGTAATAGTACTGTAATAATCATTTTACTTTCCTGCTATGATCCTCTACTTAATACAAGGATATTACACATTTTACCTTTATTTGGTATATTTTGTTTATCCTCATATTCCTTTTATTTTTTACATGATAGCACATCATATATATATATATAATATATACACACACACACACACACACACACAAATATGTGAGGTAAGATCGCACCACTGCAGTCCAGCCTGGGCGACTCTTTTTTAGAGTCTTGCTCTGTCACCCAGGCTGAACTGCAGTGGCGCGATCTTACCTGACTGCAATCTCCACCTCTTGGATTCAAGTGATTATCGTGCCTCAACCTCCCGAGTAGCTGAGATTACAGGCATATGCGACCATGCCTGGCTAATTTTTTGTGTTTTTAGTACAGACGGGGTTTTGCCATGTTGGCCAGGCTGGTCTCAAACTCCTGGCCTCAGGTGATCCACCCACCTCAGCCTCCCAAAGTGCTGGGATTACAGGTGTGAGGCACCACACTCGACCAACAGCACACTGTTCTTTAATTTCTTGTTTATTTTTATATTAGCATGACCTTTATTATCTTATTATTTTATATTTTAAAAATCCTTTGGTCCATCAACTTCATTTATAGTAACATCATTTCCAAATACATATTTTTGCAGGGATACTCCTTGCAGTGCTATTTGTAATAGAATACATTTGGAAACAGATTTATTCAAATGCCTTTCAAAGATAGAATGATTAAATAAACCATGGAATGAAACATAATAGAATACTATTCAAATGTTTAGATGAATGAGTTACTTCACAAGGAATGCGCAGGAACTATATGACTAAAACTTGCAAAGGCTATTGTGCGCCACGAGACTTGAATAAAGGAAAAAGTCATATCCACTTTTGGCTAGAAGAGTCAATAAAGAAAAGATATCATCTTTCTATCTTTTCATCTATAATTTTAATTGAATGCAAACAAACATACCAACAGGATTATTTTGGAACTTGACATACTGATTCCAAAGATCATGCAGGGAAATCAAGAAAAGTTCTGAAAAAAAAAGAGAAACATGGGAGACAAACTCTGCCAGATCTTAAAATGTATTATAAAGTGACAATAATAAACAGTTCATTGCAAATTCAGAAATAGAAAGATGAATGGAGCAGATGAGCAAGTCTGGAAGTAGACCACAATATTTAAGGTCATTTAATAAATAATAAAAGTGGCATTTACATTAGTGGAGAAAAGATGGATTACTCACTAAATATTGTTGGTGCAACTGGCTAGTCATCTGAAAAGAAATTCAGCTGGAGACTTACTGCAAACCTATGCCAGGATAAATTCCATCTGGATAAATAAATTATGGTACATGCATGCAATAAAATACTACACAGCAATGAAAATGAACCGCAGCTACACACAACATGAATGGATCTTAAAAACAATGTTGGCCGGGCACAGTAACTTACACCTCTAATCCCAGCACTTTGGGAGGCCGAGGCAGGTGGATCACCCGAGGTCAGGAGTTCGAGACCAGCCTGGCCAACATGGAGAAACCCTATCTGCACAAAAAACCACAAAAATTAGCCGCATGTGGTGGTGGCATGCACATGTAGTCCCAGCTACTCGGGAGACTGAGACAGGAGAATCGCTTGAACCTGACAGGCGGAGCTTGCAGAGATCGCATCACTGCACTCCAGTCTGGGCAACAGGGTGAGACTCTGTCTCAAAACAAAACAAAACAAACAAACAAACAAACAAAAACACAATGTTTAGGGGCTAGATTCAGTGGCTCATGCCTGTAATCCCAGAGCTTTTGGAGGCCAAGACAGGAGGGTTTCTTGAGTCCAAGAGTTCGATAACAACCTGGCTAACAAAAGGAGGCCCCTGTCTCTACAAAAAATGAAATAATTAGCTGGGCATGATGGCACATGCCTGCAGCCCTGGCTACTCAGGAGGCTAAGGTAGGAGGATCACTTGAGTCCAGGAGTTTGAGGCTGCAGTGAGCCATGATTGTGCCACTGCACTCCAGCCTGGGTGACAGAGTTAGACTCTGTCTCAAAACAAAACAACAGAATAATGTTTAGGGATGCATGATGAGGTAGTAACATGATAAGGAACATGAAATAGAATACCATTGACATCAGTACAATGGTCACTTCTAAGGAGGAAGGAGCGGATTTTGATGAGGAAAGAGGGATCACACTGGAGGCTTCTAGGATGGCAGCAGTATTCTATTTCTTGACCACAGCGAGTGGTGGTCATACAGGTATTCATTTAGCCACAGTTGTTTGGGTGTACATTTATGACATTTGTGTTTTATATCATTATATGTGTGTATGTATTACCAAAAAGGATTTTTTTTTTTTTTTTTTTTTTTTTTTTTGAGATGGACTCTCGCTCTGTCGCCTAGGCTGGAGTGCAGTGGCACAATCTTGGCTCACTGCAAACTCCACCTCCCAGGTTCAAGCAATTCTTCTGCCTCAGCCTCCCAAATAACTGGGACTACAGGCCCGTGCTAGCATGCCTGGCTAATTTTTGTATTTTTAATAGAGACGAGGTTTCACCGTATTGAGCAGGCTGGTCTCGAACGCCTCACCTCAAGGGATCCGCTTGCTTTGGCCTCCCAAAGTGCTGGGATTACAGGCGTGAGCCACCATGCCCAGCCCAAAAAGGATTTTTAAAAAACCACATATATGAAAAGAAAACATAGGATGTTTTTTCATTATCTCTAAGTGAGTGAGGCCTTTTAAACTACGACATAAAAGCCAAAAGCAATTTTAAAAGATTGCTTCATTTGAGTCCACGAAAAGAATCTGAGTGGAAAAACACCCCAACAAAGTTAAAAGACAAATGCCATCATGGGAAAATGTTTGCAATTCTTATCAGTCTCTTAAGAGAAAAGAGCCAAGGAGGCCGGGCTCACTGGCTCACATCTGAAATCCCAGCTCTTTGGGAGGCTGAGGAAGGTGGATCACTTGAGCTCAAGAGTTAGAGACCAGCCTGGCCAACATGGTGAAGCTCCATCTCTACTTAAAAAAATACAAAAATTAGCTGGGCATGGTAGTGGGCACCTGTAATCCCAGCTACTCAGAAGGCTGAGACAGGAGAATCGCTTGAACCTGGGAGGTGAAGGTTGCAGTGAGCCAAGATTGTGCCACTGCACTCACTGCACTCCAGCCTGGGTCTCCAAAACAAAAGAGCCAAAGGTTGGGGGGTAGATTTTCAGAATCTCATGAATGCATTATCCAGGAAAAATAATATTAAGATAAGGGAATAAAGCAGAAGCTTGGTTTTTATTGGCATGGAGTGATCTTCAAGATATATTGTTAAACCATAGTATGCTACCATTTGGGTAAAATTTATAAGTATATGTCATGGATATGCTGATTGCATGTCCATGGTGGTGTTTATCATGTTTGTGATATAATTTATACAGATATATATAATTTATACAGACATACATTATAAAGAAACAAGAAAGAAGCATCCCTACTTGTAATCCCAGCTACTCAGGAGGCTGAGGTGAGAGGATCGCTTGAGCCCAAGAGTTTGAGACCAGCCTGTGCAACAATAGTGAAATCCTTCACTGTTTTTTTTTTTTTAAAGCAGCAGCTCACTATGCACTGCTATGCACTGAGTGATATCCAAGAAATATTGCTATATGATAAACAAAACAAGGGTATTGCTATTGCTATATGATAAACAAAACAAGGCTAGGCAAGAGTGTTGTTACTTTTTATCTTATTTTTTGAGACAGTCTCACTGTAGCGCAGGCTGAAGTGCAGTGACACAATCACTGCTCGCTGCAGCCTGGATCTCCTAGGCTCAAGTGATCCTCCCACCTCAGCATCCCGAGTAGCTGGGGTCACCATGCCTTATTCATTTTTTTTTGCTTTTGTAGAGACAGGGGTCTTGCTATATTGCCCAGGCTAGTCTCAAACTCCTGGGTTCAAGGGATCCTCCCACCTCAGCCTCTCAAAGTGCTGGGATTACATGCATGAGTCACTGTGCCTGGCCCAACTTTTTAGTTTTTTTAATGGAAAATGTTAAACACACACAAAAACAGAGAAGTATAGCCAGCCCCTGTGTACCTATTCCCCCATATTCAGTGACAGTCAACACATGGTCACTCACTCTTGTTTTTTGTTTTTTTTTTTTTTTTTTGAGACAGAGTCTTGCTCTGTCGCCCAGGCTGGAATGCAGTGGCCGGATCTTGGCTCACTGCAAGCTCCACCTCCTGAGTTCATGCCATTCTCCTGCTTCAGCCTCCCAAGTAGCTGGGACTACAGGTGCCCGCCACAATACCCCGCTAATTTTTTGTATTTTTAGTAGAGACAGGGTTTCACTGTGTTAGCCAGGATGGTCCCGATCTCTTGACCTCGTGATCCGCCCGCCTCGGCCTCCCAAAGTGCTGGGATTACAGGCATGAGAAACTGCGCCCGGCCCACTCTTGTTTTATCTACAGGCCCTGGCCTATTTTGGAGCACATCCCAAATATGACTTCACCTGCAAACATTTCAGTATGCATCTCTATAAGGTAAGCTCACTCATTCTCTCTCTCCGTCCATAAAACTACAAAAATCACAACCACATCTCTAAAAAGTATCAATAATTCCTTCATATTATTAAATATCCACATTTCCCAGATTTTCACAGAAGTTTCTTTTATCAGACATGGCTTATTAGAACTAGGAACCAAACAAGGTCCACACTTTATATTTGTATTACGCTTTTAAAATTTATTTTTCTTTTCTTTCTTTCTTTCCTTTTCTTTTTTTTTTTCCTAAGGCCAAGTTTTGCTCTGTCACCCTAGCTGGAGTGCAGTGGCATGATCTCAGCTCACTGCAACCTCTGCCTTCCGGGTTCAAGTGATCCTCCCATCTGAGCCTCCTGAGTAGCTGGGACTACAGGTGCATATCATTACACATGGCTAATTTTTTTTTTTTTCTTTTTTTTTGGTAGAGACCAGGGTTTCACCATGTTGGCCAGGTTGGTCTCGAACTTCTGACCTCAAGCAATCTGCTCACCTTGGCATCCCAAAGTGTTGAGATTACAGGCGTGAACCACTGCACCAGCCTAAATTTTCTTTTAATTTATATGTTCTCCCTCTCTTTTTCCTCCTTTGCACTTTGGTGCAGGGAAAATGCTATTT
The DNA here is from genome assembly GCF_007565055.1 of Rhinopithecus roxellana. NCBI lineage: Eukaryota > Metazoa > Chordata > Mammalia > Primates > Cercopithecidae > Rhinopithecus > Rhinopithecus roxellana. The sequence goes on along the minus strand of NC_044561.1, from coordinate 111,206,591 downwards.
CTCCTGGAGAGTTTTCTGCATTCTGGATTTTGCTGTTTGCAGCCCTGTGGTGTTAGTTATCATATTTGTGACAGACTGTACTCGTTTGTCCCATTTAGCAACTACCCTTCTCTACTCTGACCTTTGAATTTGCCCTTGGAGGTTGCCATGTGTGAATTACATCAGCTGGGCTCTCTTGCCCTCTGGCTTCAGATAGGTTTGGCCAATAGGGAGCCCTGGCAGGTGTGGGAGGGAGGGAGGGAGGACAATGCAGTCAGGGTGTGTATTTCTCTGCCTCCCTGCTGGCAAGGCCACCTTGGTTTGGCTGTGCTTCTTGACTGAAGCTGTGTCCCTCTCAACACAACTTTTCAATACAACTCTTTCTCCTTCCAAATTTGGGTAACCTCTCCTTTCCGATTGTAAAGGCTTCTCTGTGGACCTTCCCAGCATGCCGCACCATCTTTCACACGCTGCCTTTATATCTCATTCTCCTAACCTGAGTATCCTGTCTGCTTCCTGTTGAGATGCTAATTCATAATATGTTTCTCTGTCCCCAGAATTTCTAGTAAAATGGCCATTAAATTTAATGGCTTGATCACATTCAGGTTCAAATTTTTTCCCAAGAATTCATCATGGATGATGTTTAGTATGTCTTATTGTATCATACAAGGAGGCACATAATATCCATCCTTTATAAAGACGTCCATCAACTCTTTTTCTTTTCTTTTTTCTTTTTCTTTTTTTTTTTTTTTTTTTTGAGGCCAAGAAGTCTCTCCGTCACCCAGGCTGGAGTGCAGTGGTGCAATCTCGGCTCACTGCAACCTCCACCTCCCACGTTCAAGTGATTCTCCTGCCTCAGCCTCCCAAGTAGCTGGGACTACAGGGGTGCACCACCACGCCTAGCTAATTTTTATATTTTTAGTAGACGGGGTTTCACCATGTTGGCAGGTTGGTCTCGAACTCCTGGCCTCAGGTGATCTACCTGCCTCAGCCTCCTAAAGTTCTGGGATTATAGGCATGAGCCACTGTGCCCAGCCTTCCATCAAGTTTTCACCGAGTGGTTTTTAGCTGTCATTGATGAAGATTTTTCTCTTGCCATTATTTCATTAGGAGCTAGAAAATGGTGGTATTCAGGAGGCAGAAGTTGCAGTAAGCCAAGATCATGCCACTGCACTCCAGGCTGGATGACAGAGCCAGACCGCATCTGAAAAAGAAAGAGAAAGAAAGAAAGAAAGAAAGAAAGAAAGAAAGAAAGAGAGAGAGAGAGAGAGAGAGAGAGAGAGAGAGAGAGAGAAGAAAGAAAGAAAGAAAGAAAGAAAGAAAGAAAGAAAGAAGGAAGGAAGGAAGGAAGGAAGGAAGGAAGGAAGGAAGGAAGGAAGGAAGGAAGGAAGGAAGGAAGGAAGGAAGGAAGGAAGGAAAGGAGGGAGGGAGGGAGGAAAGGAGGGAGGGAGGGAGGGAGGGAGGGAGGGAAAGAAAGAGAAAGAAGAGAAAGAAAAAAGAAAGAAAGAAAAGGAAAATTGTGGTATTTCATCATTCTGTCTCCATTTATTTAGCTGGAAATCTACAATGGAAACCATTCCCTTATTAACTGTTCAGTTGCCATGAGGTACAGTTTCTACAAGAAAGATGAGGTCAATGCCTGCTTTTGCCCTTTATTTCCTAGTTTCAGAATTATGAGCTGGTTCCCTAGCATTCTCCAAAGGTGACCATGATGAATTCATAGATTTTAATATGTTTCAACCTTTCATTGCTATTTTTTCAGATGCTCAAATTGTCCCATTCCTGGGCCAGCAGGAGCCCCTTCAAGTGGACTCCTGAATTTTGAGAGTTTTGTTGTTGTTGTTGTTGTTGTTTTGTTGTTGTTGTTGAGACGGAGTCTCACTCTGTCGCCTAGACTGGAGTATAGTGGCACAATCTCGGCTCACTGCAACCTCCGCCTCCCAGGTTCAAGCGATTCTCCTGTCTCAGTCTCCCTAGTAGCTGGGATTACAGGCGCCTGCCACCAGGCCTGGCTAATTTTTTGTATTTTTAGTAGAGATGGGGTTTCACTGTGTTGGTCAGACTGGTTTCCAACTCCTGACCTCAGGTGATTTGCCCGTCTTGGCCTCCCAAAAGTGCTGGGATTACAGGTGTAAGCCACTGCGCCCAGCCATTTGTTTGTTTTTTTTTTAAGAAACAGGGCTCAGTCTGTTGCCCAAGCTTGAGTGCAGTGGTGCAATCATGGCTCACTGCATCCTTGACCTCCCGGGCTTGAGCCATCCTCCCACCTCAGCCCCTTGAGTAGCCAGAACCACAGGTGCCAGCCACCACACCTGGCTAATTAAAAAAAAAATTTTTTTGAGATGGGGCCACCTCGTCACGTTGTCTAGGCTGGTCTCTAACTCCTTCCCACAAGAGATCTTCCTGCCTCAGCCTCCCAGTGTTTTGGGGTTACAGGCATGAGCCACTGCACCCTGACCTTGAGTTCTTTTGATGTGATCCCAAAAGTCTTAAGGAGTCTTGGATAGTTTCCTTGCTTTCTGGTGCAACAAGATATTCCAGGCTCAGCTGGGACTGGTGGTGTGCACCTGTGGTCCCAGCTACTTAGGAGGCTGAGGCAGGGGGATCAAGTAAACCCAGAAAGTCAAGGCTGCAGTGAGCCATGATTGTGCCACTGCACTCCAGCATTCCAGCCTGGGCGACAGAGGGCGACCCTGCCTCAAAAAAAAAAAAAAAAAAAAGAAAGATATTCCAGGCCTATTTTATATATTTCCTGTCCCAGAACTAGAAACAGCCATTTCTCCAAGGAGCACTGGTTCCTTTGAATGGGGCATGGTATTGAGAAGCCACAATGTAGTCACTAGGGGTATATTCCTTGTTATGGCTGTTTGTTGTTCTAGACTAATTAATTAATATTTATAAAGAGAAAATACATCATGTGTTCATACAGATATGTGCAATTCAAATTTAGGATTGTACGATTTTTCAGTTTTTATTTTATATTTTTATATTTGTTATACTGAAAATCTTGGTTGCTAACAACGTTAACATTATTTGAATATATACACACATATTTATATCTTCAGAATAATCATACCAATGCCATTACTAACAACATAATTATTGAAAACAGTGAGATTTCTGTGCAGTTATTTTTTGTTCTTAGAATTTATCCCACTAAAGATATACATTCAACTGCTGTGGTTTCTTTTTTTCCAACTACCATGGAAAGTCACTTAAAATAAAGTCACCTAATTAAAGTCACTTAAAATAAGTCCTCTCCATGTGAATAAAACCACCAACTTGATATATAATGAGGTTCACTTGTTTCACTTTGCTTTGATTTTGAGGATTGTGCTTTTATTTTTATTGAAATTGGTTTATTTTATAACAGTGTATAACATACACACAATTCTTGAGTCAAATATGCAAAGTATGTATTGTTAATTTAAAATGAAGCAAGGCCTCTCAAACTCTTTGTGTGAAGAAAATCATAGTCATAGGAGAAAGATGAACAAAGAAACTTGCAAAGCTCTTCTGGCCAATACAGACAATGTATTCCTTCATTTTTTAAAAGAGATGTCAATTGCAAGGTTATTACCAGGGCAACATGTAATTAAGCAAGGTTACCAATTTAAAAGCAGATTAAAAAAAAAAAAAGTACACAGTTACATTTCTTTGAAACCCAGGTGGCTTAAAAGATTCCTTTGTTTCATATACCATTTGCAGCAGGTATCAGAACTGGATGAGTCACACATTCTCACCTAAGTGCCTATCCTGGGAGCAGGGGGCGGGAGGAATGATCTCCTGGGTGCTTTATCAGAACAGACTTTCACCAGCTTTATGAGGCTCTCGCAAGAGTGTCTGCTTCTCCACTCTTGCAGGGGAAGAAGGAACATCTCCTTTGTCTCTTTCTGAGATTCCCTTCACTAGAAATTGTCGACCGGGAGAATCTGCATTCTCAAGGTCAAGCTCTGGAATTCCATTAGACAGCAGGGAGCCAGAAGAGCAGGCTGAGAACTCAAATCGAGAAATGGACAGAAATGGGCCAGGAGAAGTCTTACGATTCTGCTTCTACAGCCTGCAAAGAGCCAAAGCTGCGGTGCTGCAGGGTCCTGAGCTACACCTCTGCTCTCACGTTCATCACCCTACCAGTCTCCTCGGGCAGCTTCCCCCCGCCCCTGCTCCCCAAGACGGAGTTTCACTCTTATGCCCAGGCTGGAGTGAAGTAACCCAGCTCGCTGCAACCTCCAAGTAATTCTCCTGCCTCAGCCTGTGGTTCAAGTAATTCTCCTGCCTCAGCCTGTGGAGTAGCTGGAATTACAGGCACCCAACACCATGCCTGGCTAATTTTTGTATTTTTTAGTAGAGACGGGCTTTCACCATGTTGGCCAGGCTGGTCTCGAACTCCTGACCTTGGGCAATCCACCCACCTCAGCCTCCCAAAGTGCTAGGATTACAGGCGTGAGTCACCGGGGCCGGCCCGGCTGCTTCTTTAAGCTTGGCCCTTCTGCAGGGTCAGCCCGGAATTCAGAAAAGAGGCTTCAGAGATTTTGCATTCCTGTCATTTTTGTGCTCCCCAGAAAGCTGTGGAGTGGCATCAAAGGGTCTACCCACTAACCCCGTTCCCATAGCCCCTAGCTTGGCACACACCAAGGAGTGCCAGGACTGGCTGGATGTGATCGGTATACCCTGGATTTCCCAGTGTGTCTCAGCAGTTTTGTAAGAGCTTCCTTATTGCACAGGCCCAGATGTGAGAAAAGATGTCAAGAAAATGAGGGCAGGTCATCCTCTCCTTTGGGGCCCTTTGAAAATATCCTGGTTCATTTTATTCATATCTTAGAGTATACTGTAGCATTTGAGCATATCTTCTCTGAATGGCTGAAGGAATGCCTGTAGCAAAGGCTGGCAGAATCACCATCAACACAAGGACCTAGCTCACACTGCTGGAATGCCCTTTTCTACTGATGACCAGGGCATGGTTATTAATGGTCCAATTGTAAAGCCTTGGAGACTTAACACCACCTGTGATGAAACCCAGTCCAGATTATTGCTGAAGCGTTGCAAGCTGGGGAGTATCAGTGGGTTAAGCCCTGCTCCCACGACTAAAGCAAAAAAGTTTCCAGAAATTTGTCCAGGCTGGGGCATACGATCAACCTCAATCCCAGACAATCCACAGGAGGTTGCCCGGGCAGGGGATCGGCTAGACAGCACTACCCTTCTCCTGGCCACGTGCTCATCAAAGCCTGATGCAAGCCAGGCATGGTGGTTCAGGCCTGTAATCCTAGCACTTAGGGAGGCTGAGGCAGGTGGATCACGAGGTCAGGAGATCAAGATCATCTTGGCTAACACGGTGAAACCCCGACTCTACTAAAAATACAAACAATTAGCCAGACATGATGGCACGTGCCTGTAGTCCCAGCTACTCAGGAGGCTGAGGCAGGAGAATAGCTTGAACCCAGGAGGCGGAGGTTGCAGTGAGCCAAGATTGCGCCACTGCACTCCAGCCTGGGTGACAGAGCGAGACTCCATCTCTAAATAAATAAAAATAAATAAATAAATAAACAAACAAATAAAAACCTGATGCAGGCTGGGAAGTGCAGGCAGCTGAATTCATCTCCCAATTCTTGTGGAACCAGAGGGTTGTCTAGGCTGAGGAATGGCTGCTTGCAGAACCCCACCCTGCTCCATGTCTGCTGAAACTTTTCCAAAAGGCTACTTAAGCTGGGCACTGGCCAAAGGCGAAGCCCCCTCCTTCATCCTGTTAATCATTCCTGAGAGGAATGTCCAAGCTGAGAGACTAGCGTCAAGGAAATGACCCTCCATCCCTACTCTCCTGTACTGGAAAGGGCCAACTTGCAAGTTAGTGCTAAGGATCATCTTTTTTTTTTTCTTTCTTTTTTTTTTTTGAGACAGGGTCTTGCTCCTCTGTCACCCAGGCTGGAGTGCAGTGGCGCAATCATGGCTCAATGCAGCCTTGACCTCCCAGGTTCAAGTAATCCTCCTGCTTCAGCCTCCCTAGTAGCTGGGACTACAGGCATGCACCATCAAGGCCAGCTAAGATTTTCTTTTTTTTTTTTTTAGATGGAGTCTTACTCCGTCACCAGGCTGGAGTCCAGTGACACGGTCTTGGCTCACTACAACCTCTGCCTCCTGGGTTCAAGCGATTCTCCTGCCTCAGCCTCCCAAGTAACTGGAACTACAGGCGTGTGCCACCACACTCAGCTAATTTTTGTATTTTCAGTAGAGATCGGGTTTCACCATGTTGGCCAGGATGGTCTTGATCTCTTGACCTCATGACCCACCCGCCTCGGCCTCCCAAAGTGCTGGGATTACAGGCATGAGCCACTGCACCTGGCATTTGTTTGTTTTTTAATAGAGACAGGATCTTGCTATGTTGCCCAGGCTAGTCTTGAACTCCTGAGCTCAAGCAGTCCTCTCACCTTGGCCTCCCAAAGTGTTGGGATCACAGGGGTGAGCCACCGCACCCAGCCAAGACCATCTTTTTACATTTCTCCAGAAGACTACTACATAAAAAAATTTCATACTGTTATGGGATTCACAACATAATGGTAAAATACATGACAATACCACAAAAGACCAACCGGGGGGAAACAGTTATACTGTGGTACACCGCAGTACATATGGTAGCATTCTGACATTACATATGAAGTATTGTAGAATGAATTAATGGCAGACTGTAATTTTTTTTGCCTGCGACCCCCCAGAGTGTAATATTTTAAAGATGCATATTGTAATTCCAAGAACCACCACCAACACACACACAAGGGCATACAGTCATAAATAAAGAGTAAAATGAAATACTAAGAAATTAAACATAGCTAAATGACTTGCTTTGGCCAGTGAAATTTGAGTATTCATGATGGATATGTTCTGGGTGGCACATTTGGGAGCCAGGACTTAACCCTCGATGTTCTCTTCCCTTGCTTTGCATTGAGATGGAAGGATCATAAGATGGTGTGGAGTAATAAATAATCCACAGCAATGCATCACCCCCTGCCTGCACTCTACCATACTGGTATTTACTGAACATGCAGCATAAGAAATATACCTGGTGTTAAGCCACTTAGATTTTGGTGTTTGACAGATATATCTGGATTTCCTGGAATAAAACCCATTTGGTCACAATGTTGTTTGTTTGTTTTTGAGACGGAGTCTTGCTCTGTCACCAGGCTGGAGTACAGGGGTGCAATTTCAGCTCACTGCAACCTCCACCTCCTGGGTTCAAGTGATTCTCCTGTCTCAGCCGCCCGAGTAGCTGGGACTACAGGCGCGTCACCACGCCCAGCTAATTTTTGTATTTTTAGTAGAGACGAGGTTTCACCATGCTGGCCAGGATGGTCTCGATCTCTTGACCTCGTGATTCGGCCGCCTAGGCCTCCCAAAGTGCTGGGATTACAGGCGTGAGCCACCGCGCCCGGCCATGATGTTATTTCTTAATGTGTTGGTGGATTTCAATTGCAAAAAATTTGTGTTTTCTCCATTGATATCTTTAAGCAAGATTGTTTTGTGTGTGTGTGTACAACCTACTAGATTTTGATAGCAACATTATACTCAATACATAAATATCATTTAGATGATTTTTTTTCCTATGCTCTGGTAAAGTTTGAGGAACACTGTAAGTATCTACTCTTTAAGACTAATAGCTATTAAACTCAACTGGTCCTGGAGTTTTTTGGAGGGAGGGAGGCAGCTCTGTGGCAATTTTCTTGAGTTTGTCTACGGGAAAAAAAAGTCTGTTTGGACTTTATATACTTCTGTTAAGGTCAGTTTTGGTGAATTATTTTCCTAGAAAATTCACTTTTTTAAATATATATATTAAAGGCTTGAATGCAGAAAATTGACAATTGCATCTAGATTTTCTCATATTTACAGAGTGTGTGCAAAACAGATGCTTATTTGAGACAGGGTCTCACTTTGTTGGCCAGGCTGGAGTGCAGTGACACAATCATGGCTCACTGCAGCAATCCTCCCACCTCAGCCTCCTGAGCAGCTGGAACCACAGACATGCAATGTCACACCCAGCTGATTTTTAAATTTTTTTGTACAGGTGGAGTCTCCCTATGTTGCCCAGGCTGGTCTCAAACTCCCAGGGTCAAATGATCTTCCTGCCTCGGCCTCCCAAACCGCTAGGATTACACGTGTGCGTCACTAAGCCCAACCTACTTCTTCTTTTGATGACTATTACCTTATTTATCACATGCATTTGTGCTTTCTACATTAATTAGGCCTTCTAGTAGTTTAAAAATTTTGCGATCCTTCTTCAAATTTATCATTTTTGTTTTCTAATTATTCAACGTATTTAACTTCCCAGTATTAGTGCTGTTAAAAAGTCTGACACCATCTAATTTTCCTATCTTATGTAAGCCATCTCTCTTTTTGCATGGAGGCTGAGAGGACTGTTGTTTTTTTTTGGGCGGGGGTTACAGTCTTGCCTTGCTCTGTTGTCCACGCTCGAGTGCAGTGGTGCAGTCTTGGCTCACTGCAACCTTGGCCTCTTGGGTTCAAGCAATTCTCATGCCTCAGCCTCCCAAGTAGTTAGGATTACAAGTGTGCGCCACTAAACCCAGCTAAGTTTTGTATTTTTAGTAGAGACGAGGTTTCGCCATGTTAGCCAGGCTGGTCTCAAACTCCCGGCCTCAACTGATCCGCCTGCCTCAGCCTCCCAAAGTGCTGGGATTACAGGCATAAGCCACCACCCCTGGCCTGAGAGGACTTCTTTTATCTTTAAAATCTAATCATTTCACTAGGATCTGACACTTCTGAGTCAATTTTCCCAAGCACAGAGTGTCCTTACAGTATTTATATTCAGGGTGGTTTGTTTTGTGGGGGAAAACAATTTTATTACCAATTTAAACATTAATTCCGTTCCATTGTTTTTTCTTCAACAAAATTTAATGTAGTTGATAAAACCTAAATATAAGACCTGAAACTGTGAAACTCCTGGAAGAAAACTTAGGGGAAAAGCATCACGACATTGAATTTGGCAATGATTTCTTGGATATGACACCAAAAACAGACAATGAAAGAAAAAGCAGGCAAAGGAGACCATATTAAACTTAACTTCTGCACAGTAAACAGTAAGAGTGAAAAGGTAACTTATAGAATGGGAGAAAATATTTGCAAACCATGTATCTA